>NC_083234.1:83513271-84126271 GCF_032191835.1 Heteronotia binoei
TTAGAGTTCTTTGAGGGGTGAACAAACATGTGGACACCCAATAGATGTTGTTTACTTTGACTTCCAGAAAGCTTTTGATAAAGTTCCTCATCAAAGGCTCCTTAGTAAGCTCGAGAATCATGGAATAAAAGGACAAGTCCTCCTGTGGATCAAAAACTGGCTAATTAATAGGAAGCAGATAGTGAGTATAAATGGGCAATTTTTGGAGTGGAGGGTGGTAAGCAATGGAGTGCCGCAGGACTCAGTACTGGATTCGATGCTTTTTAACTTGTTCATTAATGATTTGGAGTTGGGAGTAAGCAGTGAAGTGGCTTAGTTTGCGGATGACACTAAATTGTTCAGGGTGATGAGAACCAGAGAGGATTGTGAGGAACTCCAAAGGGATCTGTCGAGGCTGGGCAAGTGGGCGTCAACATGGCAAATGAGGTTCAATGTGGCCAAGTGCAAAGTAATGCACACTGGAGCCAAAAATCCTAACTATAAATACAAGTTGATAGAGTGTGAGCTGGCAGAGACTGACCAACAGGGAGATCTTGGGGTCGTGGTAGATAACTCACTGAAAATGTTAAGACAGTGTGCGATTGCAATAAAAAAAGGCCAATGCCATGCTGGAAATTATTAGGAAGGGAATTGAAAACAAATCAGTCAGTATCATAATGCCCCTGTATAAATTGATGATGTGGCCTCATTTGGAATATTGTGTACAATTCTGGTCACCACATCTCAAAAAAGATATAGCATTGGAAAAAGTGCAGAAAAGGGCAACTAGAATGATAAAAGGGTTGGAACACTTTCCCTATGAAGAAAGGTTAAAATGCTTGGGGCTTTTTGGCTTGGAGAAATGTCGACTGAGGGAGATCTTGGGGTCGTGGTAGATAACTCACTGAAAATGTTAAGACAGTGTGCGATTGCAATAAAAAAAGGCCAATGCCATGCTGGAAATTATTAGGAAGGGAATTGAAAACAAATCAGTCAGTATCATAATGCCCCTGTATAAATTGATGATGTGGCCTCATT
This sequence comes from Heteronotia binoei, assembly GCF_032191835.1. NCBI lineage: Eukaryota > Metazoa > Chordata > Lepidosauria > Squamata > Gekkonidae > Heteronotia > Heteronotia binoei. The sequence continues at coordinate 83,514,289 of NC_083234.1, forward strand.
TGGAATATTGTGTACAATTCTGGTCACCACATCTCAAAAAAGATATAGCATTGGAAAAAGTGCAGAAAAGGGCAACTAGAATGATAAAAGGGTTGGAACACTTTCCCTATGAAGAAAGGTTAAAATGCTTGGGGCTTTTTGGCTTGGAGAAATGTCGACTGAGGAGTGACATGATAGAGACAAAGATTATCCATGGGGTAGAGAAGGTAGAGAAAGAAGTACTTTTCTCCCTATCTCACAATACAAGAACTTGTGGACACTCAATGAAATTGCTGAGCAGTCAGGTTAAAATGGATAAAAGGAAGTACTTCTTCACTAAAGGGTGATTAACACATGGAATTCACTGACACAGGAGGTGGTGGCGGCTACAGGCATAGCCAGCTTCAAGAGGGGTTGGATAAACATATGGAGTAGAGGTCCATCAGTGGCTATTAATTACAGTGTATCGATGGAACTCTCTGTTGGGGGCAAGTGATGCTCTGCATCCTTGGTACTTGGGAGCGGGAACAATGTGAGGACTTCTAGTGTCCTGGCCTCACTGATGGACCTCCTGATGGCACCTGAGTTTTTTTGGCCACTGTGTGACACAGAGATGGGCCATTGGCCTGATCCAACATGGCTTCTCTTATGTTCTTCTGTGACACAGAGTGTTGGATTGGATGGGCCATTGGCCTGATCCAACATGGCTTCTCTTATGTTCTTCTGTGACACAGAGTGTTGGACTGGATGGACCATTGGCCTGATCCAACATGGCTTCTCTTATGTTCTTATGAGAAATCCTGGCTATGGGGCTGGCAGGTTCCCTTCGTCCAAAATCAGGGGCACCTCAAGGCAGGCAAAACAGAGTGTAGATCCACCTTCAGCTTCCTGTTTTTAAGTTTTAGCCACTCATAGAATTATGTTGTCTATGGCCCGCTGCATTCTGAACACTAAGTAGATGTTCGAGAAAAGTTGAATAATTTGACACACTGCTGGATAGAGTGAGTCGCTGTGACCTGAGTGAGCAGAAGGAAGCGCTCATTATTAGGCAGGTCAATATTGCATTTGCCTTTTTAAGCCACCGCATCATGACTCATGTTCAGCGTATGGTCCAGTAAGACCCCTAGATCCTTTTTGCACATACTACTGCCCAGACAAGTCTCCCCTATGCTATAACCATGCATGGGATTTTTCCTACCTAAATGCAGAACTTTAGATTTATCCCTGTTAAATTCATCTTATTGGATTCAGCCCAGTTTTCCAGCCTGTCAAGATCATCCTGTATCCTGTTTCTGTCTTCTACTGAATTTGCAATCATTCCCAATTTAGTATCATCTGCAGATTTAATAAGCATTCCCTCTATTCCTTCATCCAAATCATTTATAAAGATGTTGAACAAAACAGGCCCCAGGACATATCCTTGAGGCACTCCACCTGTCACTCCTCTTCAAGAGGATGAGGAACCATTCACAAGCAGTCTTTGGGTGCGATCTGTCAACCAGTTACAGATCCACCTAACAGTAACAGGATCCAATCCACATTTTACCATCTTGCCAATAAGAGTGTGTAGAACCTTATCAAAAGCCTTACTGAAATCAAGATAAATGAAGTCTATAGCATTCCCCTGATCCAGCAAGGTAGTCACTTTTTTTAAAATTGGATTTATATCCCGCCCTCCACTCTGAAGAGTCTCAGAGTGGCTCACATTCTCCTTTACCTTCCTCCCCCACAACAGACACCCTGTGAGGTGAATGGGGCTGGTGAGGTGAGAGGACTCTCCCAGCAGCTGCCCTTTCAAGGACAACCTCTGCCAGAGCTATGGCTGACCCAAGGCCATTCTAGCAGGTGCAAGTGGAGGAGTGGGGAATCAAACCTGGTTCTCCCAGATAAGAGTCCGCACACAACCACTACACCAAACTGGCTCTTTCAAAAAAAAGAGATCAGTTGTCAAATGCTTTTTCTGCATCCGCAAAGAATAGTGCTACTTCCTTTTCTGGATGTCTTTCATAGTATTCTACAATATTTACAACAGTTCTAATATTGTCTCTTATTTGTCTTTTAGGAAGAAAACCAGCTTGGTCCTCCTTTATAAAATTTATCAGATATTGCTTAAGTCGTTCCGCCAGAATTCTTGTAAATATTTTATAATCGTTGTTCAAAAGTGAAATTGGTCTATAATTTTTCACATTTGTAACGTCTCTTTCTTCTTTAGGTATCAAAGAAATAACAGCTTCCTTCCATGTATTTGGTACCTTCCCTTTAACTCTTATTACATTCATCAGTTTCTGTAATTTTGGTATTAATTCATCTTTAAAAATTTTTAAAATACTTAGCTGTATAACCGTCTGGCCCGGGAGCTTTATCATTCTTCATCACATTAATTGCTGCTTCAAATTCTATTTTTTCAATTGGGTCATTCAAAGTTTTTTTCATATTTTCAGTTAAAGGCTCAATTTTTATTTTCTGTAAATATTCATCTATCTTTTTTCTCTTTACTTCAGCACCTTTAAACAACTTGGCATAGTACTTAAAAAATTCTCTTTTTATTCCCTCTTGAGTAACTACATCTCTTCCATCTATCACAATTCTACTAATTGTTTTGTTTTCCCTCTTTTTTTTCAGCTGCCATGCCAAGTATTTCCCCGTCTTATTTGCTCCTTCAAACGATTTCTGCTGAAGCCTTTTCAAATTCCATTCCACTTCTTTGTTTAGTAAATGTCTTAATTGAGTTTGCAATATTGATATTTCCCTTAGAATCTTCTTTCTCCCTGGTCTTTTCCTCAACTCTCCTTCTTTTTTCTTTATTTCATTTTGAATGTCCAATAATTGTTTTTCTTTTTCCCTTTTATCTTTGTTGTTCAAAGTAATCAACAACCCTCTCATTACTTCTTTATAAGTATCCCAGACCGTCTGGAAGTCAATATCTTCTTTATCATTCATTTGGAAAAATTCCTTAGTTTCTTTTCCTAGGAAAGTCACTGTTTCTTTGTTCTGTAGCAAATCTTCATTCAGTCTCCATCTTCTCAGTCTTTTGGACAATTTTGTAATCCACATTATTGGGTTATGGTCAGCACCAATTTTAGGCAAAATATCTATCTTCTTTGTTATAAGGCCTAAGTCTCTAGTTCCCCACAGCATGTCAATTCTAGAAAAGGTCTTATGTCTTGCAGAAAAAAAAGTATAGTCCCGCACTTCAGGATTAAACTGTCTCCATATATCTTCCAAGTTTTCCTGTTTAACTAATTCAAAAAAAGACTTTGGCAATTTCCCTTCTTTCCCACTATTTTTTTTCCCTCCGGATCTATCCAATGAGTCCTCAACTGTTCCATTAAAATCTCCCATTAAGAGTATTTGATCGTAGGTCAACTCATCTAGTTGTTGTATAATGTCTTTAAAAAAAGCATCTTTTGCACCATTAGGTGCATATAGTCCCAATAACAGCGTTTTTTTCCCATTTGATGTTATTTCCACTGCTACAAATCTTCCATCTTTATCTTTAAACACCAGTTTTGGCTCCAAGTCCTGTTTAATATAAAAAACTACTCCCCTTTTTTTCTGTTCAGCTAATGAAAAAAATTCCCTTCCCAATTGTTTGTTCCATAAAAATTTATAATCCTTTTGTTTGATGTGGACTTCTTGCAAACAAATTATATTACAATTTTGCTTCTTAATCCAATGAAAAGTTGCCCTTCTTTTTTGTGGCAAATTTAGTCCATTAACATTCCAAGACAATAATTTGTAATCCATCATGGTGCAAATTCTTTATTTTCTTCAAAAAATCTCCTCAACTCTCTGGCATTTGTAATTGTTACTCTCTTCCCCTGAAGTTCAAAGCTCAAACCCTCGGGGATTATCCATCTGTACCTTGTGCCATTGTCTTTCAGTTTTTCTGTCAACTTTTTATGTTCTCCTGTCATTTATCACTTCTTTGGGTAGCTCCTTCATTATTCTCACTCTGCTACCTCTTACTATCAATGACTGTTCAAAGTTTTTCTTCATAATCCTTCCCACCATTTCCTTTGTCATAAATCTTACAACAACATCTCTTGGTAAGTTGTTTTTTTTTGCATATAACGAATTGACTCTATACATATGATCATACATGCTCTTAGTCTTGTCAGGGTCTTCTTCTAAGAATTCTGCAATTATGTTTATTATATATCCTTTCAGATCATCATTCTCAGGTACTCCTCTCAAGCGTATCTGATTTTCCATTAATTTGCATTCGTGGATCGTCACTTTTTCTTGGACTTTCAGCAAGGTGGTATCATGTATTTTAACTTTCTCCTCCACTTCCTGTACTTTCTTGTCTATTTTCCCAATTTGGTCTTTAAGGTCATCCACTTCTTTTTTAATTACTGTGACAAGTTCTTCCTTCATTTCTTCCATCATTTTCTTAACTCCTTTCATAATCCTGGCTTCCATAGCCTCCATTTGGTCCTGCATTTTTTCTAATGAGAGGGCTCTTGTTCGGGGCTGCCTGGGCTCTGACATTTAGGCAAGGAGCAGGGAGATAAAATAAAAATGCCAAAAATTTCCGTCTCACAATTTACAAATTTGGCTACCAAGTTCAAAAGGTCTAAATTTTCTCTCTTATTTAGTCTTTGTTCTGTTCTCTTCTGAGCTTCCCAGGCCCAGATATATATATTTTTAAGAAATTTTTCCCCTTTAAAAAATGACGAAATTTTTAACTTCACCAATTTGAAATTTGACAGTCAGGTTCAATAGAGCAGAGCTTGCCCTTTCCAGCAAGCCTAATTTCGCTGGTTTTTGAGCCTCCAAAGCCAAGATATTTATCAAAAAAGTCTTCAAAAATTCCAAAATGGCGGCCGCGATTTTTTCCCCTTTATAAAAAATTTCCCCTTTTAAAGTCACCCCAGGAGCCCACCAGTAATGTAGTCAATAGTTCTTGTCCTCTTACCCTTTTTCCCGTCGATTCTGTCAATTTTTAAAGTCCCAAATCTTTTTAAAACAATGTTTTAAATTGGACCTCCCAGCAATGGCTGCCGACGTTTCTCTATGATGTAGAGTAGGCTTTTTCCTTTACTGCTTCCTGTCTCTGTCAGCTTCAACTCTCATGGAAATCTCACGATACTTGACGCACTTCCTGTCTTGCTCAGAAGAGTTGTAGAACTGTTCCAGTATATTCCAATGCAACGTGGGCTGTTTACTTTTCACAAACCGCAAACCGCAAGTAGACAAAACTATGTTCTCTTTTCAAATTTTAGCAGTTTTTAACACTGTTTTTTGTATTAAAACAGTCCAAACTTCTCAATTTCTTTCTTCTAATTGCAAGCTTTATATTTTCCCACCTTTAATATGTCCCTTTAATCTGTAAATAGCTCCGGAGTGAAAAAAGAGCTTCTGTACCTTTTTTTCTTCACTTATCCAAGTTCCACTGGTCTTCCAAAACTTTAGTTGTTTAGAATTGTCCCAGAAGGTTAGGATCCTGACGAGCTTATGCCAAATCAATGACTCTGAAAGATCTTGCAGACGATAGCTATGCAAACTTCTGAGACCCCCTCAAAGCCTCAAAGGAACCCCCTACAGGGCTCCTTTTCAGCCAAGGTAAATCTCTTCCAAAGTTTTAAGTGCAAGTCTTGGACCTTTCTCTCACTGAGAAAGATAGGCAGTGGGCTTTGATTTGCCCTCCACTACCCCGAACAAGACCTTCAGCTTGCTCCCGATGTGAGAGACAACTCAGCTCGCCATTTCCCCAATTGGGACTTCATGTTTGCAGTGATGGAAAAAATGGAGCTTGGAGAAAGTTTTATAAGAATGATAAAGGCAATATATTTTGAACAAAGGGCAAGGTTGTGCATCAATGCAGATCTTACAGACGAAATGAAAATTAGTAAAGGTACTAGACAAGGCTGCCCGCTTTCGCCATTGTTGTTCATAATGACTCTTGAAATTTTACTGATGCAGATCCAAGATGAAAAAGATTTAGAAGGACTACAAATAAAAGGGTATACCTATAAATATAGAGCATTTGCGGATGATATAATGTTTATAAATGAAAATCCCTTACAACCTACACCGTTGTTGTTAACGAGAATACAAGAGTTTGGGGAGTTTGGGGAGTTGGCGGGACTTTACATAAACAAAGAAAAATCAAAAATTTTATGTAAGAATATGCAGAAAAATAGACAACAAGAACTACAAAGACTAACGGGTTGTGAAGTTACCTCTAAGGTAAAATACCTAGGGGTAGAGATAACAATGAAAAATATTGATCTGTTTAGGAACAACTATGAAAAGCTCTGGCGCAAAATAGAAGAAGATATGCTAAAGTGGAACAAGCTCAATTTGTCATTGTTGGGCAGAATAGCTGCAGTAAAAATGAATATCTTACCAAGGATTATGTATTTGTTTCAAACCATCCCCATTGTGAAAGATGCTAAGCAATTTGATAAATGGAGAAGAAAAATCTCGGAATTTGTGTGGGCCGGGAGGAAACCTAGAATTAAAATGAAAGTCCTGATAGATGCAAAAGAGAGAGGTGGGTTTCAATTACCAGATTTGAAACTGTATCATGAAGCAATTTGTTTAGTATGGTTGAAAGAATGGATAACGTTATTAAATAAAAAACTTCTAGTGTTAGAAGGCCATGGGAAAAAATTCGGCTGGCATGCCTATTTGTATTATGGGAAAAAGAAGATGGACGGTCTTTTCTCTCACCATTATATAAGGAGCAGCTTACTAAATGTGTGGATAAAGTACAAGAAATATGGCGATGAGAGAAGACCTTTGTGGATAGTGCCGGCTGAAGTGATAAAGTTAACGGCCAAAACAGTTAAGGAAAAACAACTATCATACAACCAACTACTAAAAATACAAAGTGGGAAAATAGAAATGAAAACTGCAGAAGAATTGAATTATAAATATGATTGGTTTCAAATGCAACAAATAAAAAGCTTGATGGAGAATGATATCAAAGCTGAAGGAATAAGGAAAGAGCAAACAGAAATGGAAAGAGTTCTGCTTGGAGATAATGAGAAATTAATTTCAAAAGTGTACAAATTACTTTTACAATGGACTACAGAAGATGAAGTAGTGAAATCTCAAATGATAAAATGGGCAATTAATGTAAATAAAGAAATAAAGATGGAATCTTGGGAATATCTGTGGAAAAACTCTATGAAACTCGCAACATGTCATAGTATTAAAGAGAACTGTTTTAAGATGATGTATAGATGGTATATGACTCCAAAAAAATTAGCAAAGATGAACAATAAGATGCCAGATAGGTGTTGGAAATGTAAAAAGCATGAAGGTTCTTTCTACCATATGTGGTGGACTTGTGAAAGAGCTAAAATGTTTTGGCAGATGATTCAACAAGAGATATCTAAGATCCTAGGATATGAATTTAACAAAGAAGCAGAGACTTTTCTGCTGGGATTACAAATGGAAAAATTTCCAAAAGAAGATAGAACTTTAATATGGTACTTGCTCTCAGCTGCTAGGACATTGTATGCGCAGTTGTGGAAGCAAGAAAAAATACCAGAAAAATGGGACTGGACTATAAAAGTTATGTCATGGAGTGAAATGGACAAGCTAACAAGAAAACTAAGAGACTGCGATTTAGAACTTTTTAATCGAGAGTGGAAGAAATTCAGAAGATATGTAGAAAAAGAGTGGAAAATAAAAGGACATTGGACAATTTTTGAAGATTAAGACCTTTAAGACAAGAATATAACTTTTGAAGGGGGGATCTTTTTCTTAATCAATTTTTGTTTTTTCTTGATAGTTAAAGGTACCTTTAATATCTGTTTTTTAAAAAAAATAACACTGGCGGGGGTCAATTATTGGGGGGAGGGGTGGGAGAAAAGTAAGATGTGGGGTAGAATGATGGGTTTTTTTATCTTAAGCTTTTTATAAGTTGTAGATATAGTTCTACTACCATATGTTACTAATAAAAATTGTTTATACTAAAAAAAAAGAGATCAGGTTAGTCTGACATGACTTGTTCTTCAGAAACCCATGCTGGCTCTTAGTAATCTTAGTATCTATTATGTATGCAGACCAAAGTGAAGACTGATATGGGTGTTCCTACCGGGCTCATTGGAGCCAGAAGAACTGAGTTTGAGGACTCGGGAACAATGGGCAGCAGGATCCAAATCCCTGCTGCCGTGCTTCAATCATGGATCCCCTGCTAATGTCAGCAAAGGGTTCATTGAAGTTTCAAAATGATCTGACTTGCCTTTGTTCAAAAACTATGTTTCATTTCTTGATTACAACAATGCTACTCTCTACACAGGCTCTTTGAAACTGATAACGAATAAGGAAAGGTATTGGCATTTATGGACATACATCAAAGCATTGGGGGATTTAAATCACTTCTCATAATAAAGTTGCAATTTGTCTCTTAAGAACATAAGAGAAGCCATGTTAGATCAGGCCAATGGCCCATCCAGTCCAACATTCTGTGTCACACAGCGGCCAAATATATATATATATATATATATATATATATATATATATATATATATATATATATATAGACACACACAAACACACACTGTGGCTAATAGCCACTGATGGGCCTCTGCTCCATATTTTTATCTAAACCCCTCTTGAAGGTGGCCATGCTTGTGGCCGCCACCACCTGCTGTGGCAGTGAATTCCACATGTTAATCACCCTTTGGGTGAAGAAGTACTTCCTTTTATTCGTTTTAACCTGTCTGCTCAGCAATTTCATCGAATGCCCACGAGTTCTTGTATTGTGAGAAACGGAGAAAAGTACTTCTTTCTCTACTTTCTCCATCCCATGCATTATCTTGTAAAGCTCTATCATGTCACCCCTCAGTCGACGTTTCTCCAAGCTAAAGAGCCCTAAGCGTTTCAACCTTTCTTCATAGGGAAGGTGTTCCAGCCCTTTAATCATTCTAGTTGCCCTTTTCTGGACTTTCTCCAATGCTATAATATCCTTTTTGAGGTGCGGCGACCAGAACTGTACACAGTACTCCAAATGAGACCGCACCATCGATTTATACAGGGGTATTATGATACTGGCTGATTTGTTTTCAATTCCCTTCCTAATAATTCCCAGCACAGCGTTGGCCTTTTTTATTGCAAACGCACACTGTCTTGACATTTTCAGTGAATTATCTACCACGACCCCAAGATCTCTCTCATGGTCAGTCTCTGCCAGTTCACACCCCATCAACTTGTATTTGTAGCTGGGATTCTTGGCCCCAATGTGCATTACTTTGCACTTGGCCACATTGAACCGCATCTGCCACGTTGACGCCCACTCACCCAGCCTCAACAGATCCCTTTGGAGTTCCTCACAATCTTCTCTGGTTTTCACCACCCTGAACAATTTAGTGTCATTCGCAAATCTGGCCACTTCCCTGCTCACTCCCAACTCTAAATCATTTATGAACAAGTTAAAGAGCATGGGACCCAGTACCGAGCCCTGCAGCACCCCACTGCTTACCGTCCTCCACTGTGAAGACTGCCCATTTATACTCACTCCCTGCTTCCTATTACTCAGCCAGTTTTTGATCCACAAGAGGACCTGTCCTTTTACTCCATGACTCTCAAGCTTTCTAAGGAGCCTTTGATGAGGAACTTTATCAAAAGCTTTCTGGAAGTCAAGGTAAACATCTATCGGGTCTCCTTTGTCCACATGTTTGTTCACCCCCTCAAAGAAATGTAACAGGTTAGTGAGGCAAGATCTTCCCCTACAGAACCCATGCTGAGACTTCCTCAATAACCCGTGTTCATCAATGTGCCTACTCATTCTGTCCTTGATAATGGTTTCTACCAACTTTCCCGGTATTGAAGTCAGACTGACTGGCCTGTAATTTCCCGGATCTCCTCTGGAACCCTTTTTAAAGATGGGGGTGACATTTGCTACCTTCCAGTCCTCAGGAACAGAGGCAGATTTCAATGAAAGATTACAGATTTTTGTTAGAAGATCCACAAGTTCAACTTTGAGTTCTTTCAGAACTCTCGGATGAATGCCATCCGGACCCGGTGACTTATTAGTTTTTAATTTAGGGTTTGTAGAATCTTTTGGGATCAAGTGCCGTGTTCTACTGGAGAAAGTTTTCCTTCCAGACGTTTCGTTCTCAGCTGCGGAGAACATCCTCAGTGGCGTTGCAGCCGGAGCAGGCGCTCAGACCTTCTTGGCTGCTGTGCATTGAGTGGGGCCAGGGCTGCTGGAGAGCTGCTATTTGTAGGCTGGAGGGGGTGTGATGAAAGGGCAATTGGTTTGTGGATGTGCCCATTGTTTGGTGGGGCTTCCTGGAAGGGTAGTGATAAGGAAACTGGCTGTTGAATGTGAACATTGTTCTGTGTTAATTGCTGGGAAGCTTGGAAGGGGTTTGAAGATAAGGAAGATGGTTGTTGACTGTGCTGATTGTTCTGTGGAATTTGCTGGTTGTTCTGAGACTTTCTGCAATTTATAGTCTGTAGGGTGTTTTGCATAGCTGGGTACCAAGATTGGTGGATGAAAATGCCTTCCTCCTTTCTGTTAAAATAGTGCTGGAGGGGGCGGGGCGACGTGGGTAATGGCGGACGCCTGAAAGAGCTTCTCCCGACAAACTGTCCCTTCGCGCTCCCCCCACTCCCACAGAACGCATCAATTTCACCTAGGCATGGGCAGACGCAGCGTTGGAACTCCTAAGGCTACCAAAAAATCGTCTTCTACTACTCAGCAGGTACTGACTTTCCCCCCAGTGAGCTCTGAAGTTCCCGCTCCCTCGCCTGGGCCTTCTCTTCCCCTGGGGAAAATGGCATCTGACTCTCTCCTGAGCCCAGAAGAAAGCTCCCCACTAACCTTCCAGTCCTTCCAAGCAGCCATGACCCGGCTGGAAGAGACTATTGGGGAGAAAATCTCCAAAGCAACAGCCCCTATTCACTCTGAACTTAAAAAAATAAACGAAACATTGGTGGCTGTTACTCAAACTGCGAATGCAGCTTTTGAAATGGCTACTAAGGCACAGGAGGCAGTGGAGAGCCTCCAACGCTCTGATTTATGGCTTCATGAAAAGGTCCTGTATCTGGACAATAAATTAAGGGCGGCAAATTTAAAATTCAGAGGGCTGCCTGAGCAGGCCGAAGAAAATCAAGAGATCAAGACCTTCATGGCGTCCTGGCTGGCTTCTGCCCTCCATCTCCAAGATGGCATTGCCCCACTTATTGACTCTGCTTATCGTTTAGGTGCTTTACAACCCAACTCAAAAGACTTTCCACGTGATATTCTGACTACAATTCCAGACTCTAGGACCAGAACCTCAATTCTACAAAAAGCCCGGTCTGAAAAAGGCTTACTTTACGAAGGGAAAAAGATCCTTGTTCTGGCTGACCTTTCCCCAGAGACTTTGCAGCACAGAAAAGACATGAAACCCATCTTAAACTTACTGGCTGATCACAAGATCCGTTTTCGCTGGTCATCTCCTACCCAAATCTTGGTGGTTCACCAGGGTCTTCGTCTGACAGCCTTTGACTTTGCTTCTGGATGTGACCTTCTTACCCGCCTTCACATTGACCCGCCTTCAGCTACTGACCCAAACCTGGCTAATGGACTCCGACCATCTAACAAGCCATTTTTTTCTAAACCAAGAAGACGACGCTAGATGTACTCCATGTGGTCGACTAGCCTAATGTATATCCATATTTTTACTATAAGCCCACTGTTAGCATCATGCCCTAGCTCTATTTTCTCATTCTAAAAAGGAGCGGGCGACACTGGGACTCTCTCAATTTGTCACGACTCCCACGCATCAGGCCGGGCATACATTAGACCTGATCTTTGCAGCCGGGATTTTGGTGAACGATATCGCCGGAGAAGCGGTACCATGGTCGGATCACCTAGCCCTTAAGGCCCGTGTGGGGATGCCGCCCCAACCCTGTATGGGCGGAGAGCCTATTTTGGCTCGCCCTCGGGGCTTGATGGACCCGGAACGGTTCCAAACGGCCCTAAGGGATCCCTGGCCCACTGGCAATTCCCTCGATGACCTGGTGGAAATCTGGCAGGGCCAGCTGTCCAGGGCTATCGACGAAATTGCACCCCGGCGCCCTCTGCGCCCTCGCACGAAGCTGGCTCCATGGTATACCTTGGAGTTACGCCAGCTGAAACAAGGGCTCAGACGACTAGAGAGGCAGTGGAGGCATACTCGGGACGAAGCAACGAGAACATCCTATAGAACGTTTATGAAGTCTTATGAGGTGGCAGTCAAGGCTGCAAAGAAAGATTACTTTGCAACCAAGATTGCATCTGCAAACTCGCGCCCAGCACAATTATTTAGAATAATTGGGGATCTTACAACGTTGCCACAAGGCAAACCAAATGTTAGAGAATTAGGAATAGGCTGTGAGGCATTTGCGAAATACTTTGCAGATAAAATCTCGCTGCTCCGCCAAGACCTGCCTACCACATTAGATACAGTGAGTGAAATTGAGGCTCCGTGCCTGTCTTCAGGTTTAGTGCTGGACCACTTCGACCCACTCAGCCTGGAGGAAGTCGACAGAATCCTCTCTGCTGCTCGCCCGACAACATGTGATCTGGACCCTTGCCCCTCCTGGCTGATTAAATCTTGCCAAGGGGAGCTTAGATGCCCTTTACGGGACATCATAAATAGATCCCTTTTAGAGGGGCATTTTCCAACACCTCTGAAAGAGGCTTTGGTCCGCCCTCTCCTGAAAAAAGCTACAGCAGACCCGGCCGAATTGGCGAACTACCGGCCGGTGTCCAATTTACCGTTCTTAGGTAAAATTATTGAGAGGGCCGTGGCGTTGCAGCTACAGGGGTTTCTGGATGACGCTTCTGTCTTAGACCCATGTCAGTCTGGTTTCCGGCCGGGCCATGGGACGGAGACGGTGCTGGTCGCCTTAGTAGATGACCTCCAACGGCAACTGGATCGGGGCGGCGTTGCGGTACTGATGCTGTTAGATCTGTCGGCTGCATTTGATACAGTCGACCATCGGCTACTGACGCGCCGCCTCGCCGACATTGGGGTCGAGGGGTTGGCCTTGCAATGGCTTTCCTCCTTTCTCCTAGGTCGGGGACAGAGGGTGGCTATCGGGAGCGAGCGGTCCCGGAGGCGCACACTGGATTGTGGGGTGCCCCAGGGAGCAGTTCTCTCCCCGATGCTGTTTAACATCTATATGCGCCCCCTTGCCCAGATTGCCCGGCGGTTTGGGCTGGGTTGTCATCAATATGCAGATGACACCCAGCTCTATCTACTAATGGATGGCTGGCCCGGCCCCGCTCCAGGGAATCTCGACCGGGCATTACAGGCTGTAGCGACATGGCTCAGGCTGAGTGGGCTGAAGTTGAACCCAGCGAAGACAGAGGTCCTATGCGTGGGTCGCGGCGCTCTGGGAAGGGAAATAGCTCTCCCGGCCTTCGATGGTGCGCCATTGAAAGCAGCGCGCCAGGTAAAGAGTCTGGGTGTTTTACTGGAGCCTTCATTATCGATGGAGGCCCAGATAGCAGCCACTGCCAAGTCAGCATTCTTCCATCTGAGGCGGGCAAGGCAGTTGGCCCCTTTCCTTGAGCGCCGGGACCTCGCAACAGTGATCCACGCAACGGTCACCTCAAGACTAGACTACTGTAACGCCCTCTACTTGGGGCTACCTCTGTGCCGGACCCGGAAATTGCAGCTAGTGCAGAACGCGGCGGCCAGGCTGTTGTTGGGACTCCCGAAACGGGAGCATATATGGCCGGGACTACGTGAACTGCACTGGCTGCCGATTATATACCGGGTCCAGTACAAAGTGTTGGTCGTTACCTTTAAAGCCTTATATGGCCGAGGACCTGCCTACCTGAGGGACCGTCTTTCCCCATATGAACCCCAGAGAGCACTGAGGTCAACGGGGAAAAACTTAATGACTATCCCTGGGCCGAAGGAAGTTAAATATCAGAGCACCAGAATACGGGCCTTTTCGATCGCGGCCCCTACCCTATGGAACCGACTCCCCGAGGAGGTGCGGGCCCTGCGGAGCCTTGAACAGTTCCGCAGGGCCTGCAAGACCATCCTTTTTAAATCAGCATATTCGGACTGCTAAGAAAAATGGTAATTAAAGATCCGCCAATGCGGTCCAAAGATCTATACCGCAGTATAATTGTATCTACTAGACTGGTTTTTAATTTAATGTTTTAATGTTTTATTGTTCTATAATGTAATTCTAATGTTTTATTTATTATGGTGTGTTTTTATGGATTGCTGTTAGCCGCCCTGAGCCTGCCAAGGTGGGGGAGGGCGGGATATAAATGAAATAAATAAATAAATAAAATAAATAAAATAAATATTTTCTCATTCTAAAAAGGAGCGGGGGGAGGGGAAAAATCTTTACTTTTAAAACTTCATTTGGTTGGGACAGTTGGGAGGTCCCTTTTTCTAGCCCTCCTCCTTTTGTTGTACTTTGACTGTTTAAGCAAAATTTCATTGTTCTCTACCCTGAGACAATGAACAGTTTAGAAAGTTTTGAGTTTTATTTAATGTTGTGTGTCTATTTTTTCTTTAGGAGGGAAAGCCATAGGCTGGAATGGTTCCTCCAGCTTGTTAGTTCTAACCACTTTTGGCCAGTTTTGCTAATTTTTAGTTGTGATTCATGTGTCAAATGGATCCCCCCAACTAAACAATGGTCTTTAGAACCTTTGGCCGTTCAGAAACGTTTTATGAGGTTAAGTTTGAAGTATTCGGTTTATGCCTACGGCCTTGAACATTGGCTTATGTCCTTACTTCTAGTAGGTGTTGGCCTAAGGGTTTCATTGACTCCATATACTTTTGCCTTGAACTTCGTTTTTTCTACATCCACAGGTGTTGTTTATATTCTGCAAAAGGTGCACGTTGTTGTAATACAATGTTGGGTGTTACTTACCTGGTTATATCTTTTATATTTGGCTTTGAAGAAATTTCGTGCCTGGCTATTAGGCCCCCCAATGTTGCTTAAGCTTAAATTTTTACTACTTTACGATTGGTTATGGCTATTTCTGAGTTGAAATTAATCTCTCTTAATTGTAGAGGCCTTAATAATGTTATTAAGGCCAAAAGACTCTCCTCTGCGTTAACAAAATTACAACCTGACCTTCTTTTTTTACAGGAAACCCATATTAAAAAGACAAACTCAAACATCCTTCGTTCAAAATGGTTCCAAACACAGTTTATAGCTGCTGGCTCATCAAAGTCATGTGGCATTGCTATTATACTATCTAGGAGAACTAGATTTGTCCTTTTGGCCCAAGAAGTTGACCCTCAGGGAAGATATATTTTCGTTAAGGGTATGCTTAATGATTCTTTATTTACTTTGGCTTCCCTATACGCCCCCAACTCAGCACAACTTACCTTCATAAAGTCCACTTTATCTAGACTTGCCCTCTTCCAGAAGGGGGCAGTTGTTATAGGTGGTGATTTTAACCAGATAATTGACCCTATCTGGGATAGATCTTTCACGTCGCACCCCCCCACAACTGTTCCCTCCGCACCCCTGCAAACCATTTTTCAAAATTTTAATTTATGTGATATCTGGAGAATTCACAACCCTGGAGTTAAGGATTACACGTATTTTTCAGCTGTCCACAATATTTTTACAAGAATAGACTATTTCCTTATTTCTCCCTCTTTATTGAACCAAATTTCCCATACTAATATTGGCCTCAGAACTCTCTCTGACCACGCTTGGTTAGAGTGCACGTTAAGTACTGCCTCCCAGGATAAACCTTGTTATAATTGGTCATTGAATAGGTCACTTCTTTTAAATCAAGAATTTTGCACACAAATTGAGCAAGAGATCAATCTTTATTTTGAAAACAATTCTGAGTGCGGGGTCTCCGCCGACATTGTTTGGGACGCAATGAAGGCTGTTCTGCGAGGCAAGTGTATTTCTTTGAATTCGGCCTACAAAAAAAGAAAATTGGAGCTTAGCCAACATCTATTGGATAACATCAAATTATTAGAACAAAAGCATAAACAAACCTGTTCAAAAAAATTTACCACAAACTCTTGTTAGAAAGGAAAAAGTTAGATCTAATGGAATCCTCTACCATCAGGAAGAACCTTCTTTTTTTAAAACAGAGGTATTGGTACAATCACCCTCGCTCATTGAAATTATTATCTTGGAAACTCAGAAAAGAACTAGGGGAGAGACAAATTAATGTTATCATGGATCACACTGGTAAAAGGCATTCTTCTAATAAAAAAATCCTAGATGTTTTCCATGATTATTTTCAAAAGTTGTATACTTCAACTAATCCTTCTCCTTCTTCAATAGATCACCTATTACAGAACCAACCCATTCTTAATCGCCTATCACATGATCACCAACACTTTTTGGACTCTCCCATCTCCCCCATAGAGGTGCTTGACGCTATCAAATCTTCTAAGCCTAACAAAACACCAGGTAGGGATGGCTTGCCTTCAGAGTTTTACAAAAAATTCGGCCAGTCCCTAACTTCCCACTTTACTTCGATCTGTAATCTAGTGTTGGAGACTGGTCGTATGCCCTCTTCATGGTCTCAGGCAAAAATAATTCTCATACCCAAAAAAGATAAAGACCTCTTAAATACCAAATCCTATCGCCCTATTTCTTTACTTAATAACGACTATAAGTTATTTACGTCCATCTTAACAGCTAGACTGAACAAAATCATTGGTTCCTACATCCATATAAATCAATCAGGATTTATACCAAACCGTGACATTACAGACAATACGAGACAAACAATTAACCTAATTCAATATTGTACCTTTCAAAACTTTGAATCTTGTATTTTAGCCCTGGACATTGAAAAGGCCTTTGATAGCGTAGAACCACTTTTTCTTCGCAAGGTCCTATACCATATGGGCTTTGGCCCAAAATTTATGAAGGTTATTGATTCCCTTTATTTGGACCCATCAGCCTTTTTACAAGTTAACGGTCAACAGTCCTCTGCGTTCAGTCTGGAGAGAGGGACACGCCAAGGCTGTCCCCTCTCTCCGGTTTTATTTGCATTGGTTATTGAACCGTTCGCAAACCTGATTCGTCTTTCTCCTGAAATCCCAGGCTTGTCAATTCAAGGCTCCACATTTAAAATTAGCTTATTTGCCGATGACATAGTTTTATATATTTCAAATCCTCTGCAATCCTTAGACGCTATCTCCACTCTTTTAGACAATTTTGGTAAACTCTCTGGACTCCAAGTCAACCATTCTAAATCTATTCTTTACCCAATCAATATTTTTCCTAACTCAAAGAAAGAAATATCCACCAAATATCCCTTCCATTGGGTTACCGAAAACTGGCCATATTTAGGGCTAAAAATCCCTTTAAATCTCTCCAATTTATTAAAGACAAATTATAGTGCCACTTTATCAGACATTTCTATTACTTTGAAACAGTGGGACAAATTGCAACTGTCCTGGATGGAAAGAATCCAAACGGTCAAATCCTTTATTTTCCCACGTTTGTTATATCTGTTTCGGGCCCTTCCCATTGTGATACCTCAAAAGATGTTAAACTCCTGGCAACAAACCTTGACTTCCTTCATTTGGAAGTACAAAAAAGCCAGAATCAAACTAACTACTATTTGCAGATCTAGAACAAAAGGAGGTCTGGCGGTCCCAGACATTACTCGCTACTACAAAGCTGCTATTCTCTCCCAAATGACTAAAATTTTATATCAACGCCCTCCCCCAGCATGGGCACTTATTGAAGAGGCCCATTTTACTCCCCTTAAATATTACGAACTATTATGGCTCAAGAAAAATGACCGTCCTTTGTGGCATTTTGTAAACCCATTTCTTAAGGCACTTATTTCTACATGGGATTCAGAACGTTCTTACCTTGCCCCAGGTTTTTCTATCATTTCTTCGTTTATTGGTCAAAAATGGTTTCTCCCGGCCCAACTCCCCTCTTCTTTTAAAACTTGGCGAGACTCCTCAATTGTCTTCCTTTTTGACCTCCTTTCCTCTTCTAGGCAAATTCTACCCAAAGATAAATTAGACCAAAAATTACTAACCCCATTGCCTTGGTTCCAATATTTCCAAATTAGACATCTTCTCCAAGACACCCAACTAAAATCGTCACTTTCCCGCCCTACGACAGATTTTGAACATTTGATTCTCCATTTGCAAGATAACGTGCAGTCAAAGGGGCTTATTTCACGAATATATCGTATCCTTCTTACCAAATTGGAATCCTCACTTCCCTCTTACACGGCCCTTTGGCATAGGGACTGCGGGACCATACTTTCTCCAGACCAATGGGACTCTATCTGGGCTAGCGAAATTCTACACTCCAACATAATAAATATTTCACAACAGAACTTCAAACTTATGGCCCGTTGGTTAAACGTGGTTGTGGCGGTCTTTTTGGACAACTCCCTATTTATACAAACGGTGAAATCAATAACATTATGGTCACTGCTCCCAAGCGGCGCGATCACTTTTACATCTCTCACCAAGTCTTGGGCATTACTTAGGACCAAATCCAGGATCGCCCCACCCCTGGTAGGTTCAGAGACCATCTGCTCCATAGCACAGTCATTGAGAGCATCAAGAAACTCAATCTCTTTCTCTCGACCAGAAAACATATTGACCCAATCAATCTGCGGGTAGTTAAAATCACCTATTACGACACAGTTTTTACGTTTAGCCGCTATCTTTAATCCTTCCATCATATTATAATTGTCCTCTCTCTTTTGATTTGGTGGGCGATAACAAACTCCCATAGTTAATTTTCCTTTTGGGCCCTCTATTTCAACCCAAAGCATTTCTAAAAGGGAATCTAATTCTCTGACCTCAGTCTTACTGGACCGTATATCCTCTCTGACATACAGAGCCACCCCACCTCCAACCCTTCCCTCCCTATCCTTCCGATATAACTTATATCCAGGAATCACCGTGTCCCACTGATTCTCTTCATTCCACCAAGTTTCTGAAATTCCCACAATGTCTATGTTTTCTTCGAACACTTCTAGCATTTGCATACAAACATTTATAATTTCCCAGGCAAGCTAGGCCCGCCACCTCCCTCCTGCTGCCTCGAGACTCTGGCAGACAGTCCATACTGTTTGTCACCATCACAGTGGACAACTCTGATTCGTTACCCGGTAGAAAAATAGAAGCCAACCCTTCATCTCTTTGAGACGAGTCCTCCCGAAACAGAGACATTCCATCTCCTGTCGGCTTTCCCCCAAGATTTAGTTTAAAAACTGCTCTGCCACCTTTTTGATTTTAAGCGCCAGCAGCCTGGTTCCATCCGGAGACAAGTGGAGACCGTCTCTTTTGTACAGCTCCCGCTTGTTCCAGAAAGCATTCCAGTGCCTAACAAACTTAAACCCTTCCTCCTTACACCATCGTCTCATCCACACATTGAGACTTCTAATTTGCGCCTGTCTCTCCTGCCCTGCACGTGGAACAGGTAGCACTTCCGAGAAGGCTACCTTGGAGGTCCTGGCCTTAAGTCTCCCGCCTAGCAGCCTAAATTTTTCCTCCAGGACTTCACGACTGCATTTCCCCACATCGTTGGTGCCAACATGCACCACGACCACAGGCTCCTCCCCAGCACTGTCTATCAGCCTATCTATTACACGCGTAATGTCCGCTACCTTTGCACCAGGCAGGCAAGTCACCATACGGTCAATATGCGGTTTTGCCACCCAGCTGTCTACTTGCCTAAGGATCGAATCACCAACTACCAAGACCCCCCCCCCTCTCCCCCTGCCCAGGGATCGTTCCTTGGTGCGAAAGGATACCTGCTCACCAACCGAAGAAGAGGTCCCTTCTGAGGGCGCATTCCCCTTATCCTCAGCAAGGTGCCCTGTTCCCTCTCGACCCTCACGCTCTCTGGCAGCAATGGGGCTGCCACGTTCAGAGCGGGGCTCATCTAATACACCCTTGAGAGTCTTCCCCAATTGCCTAATTGACCGTCTCTGCTTCTCCAGGGCAGTCACCTCGGCCTCAAGGGTACGAACTCGTTCCCTGAGGACCAGGAGCTCCTTACATCGAGCACACACCCAAGACTTCTGTCCTGTGGGCAGATAGTCATACATGTGACACTCAGTGCAAAACACTGGAAAGCCCCCACCCCCCTGCTGGCATTTACGCTGGAAAGCCCCCACCCCCCTGCTGGCATTACACTGGAAAGCCCCCACCCCCCTGCTGGCATTGGAAGTACTGGCATTGAAAGCCCCCACCCCCTCTTGGAAGTACCCGGTTCACACGCCCTTATCTTTCACATATGTAAACTGTATCTTCCTCCCGGTGGTGTCCTTGCTCGGCTCCAGCAGGCACCTGAGAAGCGGCCGAGCATTTTTGCACTTCAAAGACCTCACTGGCCTTTGGCATTTCAAACAGCAGAGTTAGCTTCAATGGAACACAAGCTGACATACTGCCCCCCCTAAGCTCTTGCTCGGGGCTTGTCTGGGTGCAGTAGGTAAAATTGCTTAAGCAGTTGAGGAGCGTTAAGGTCAGAGGATTTTACCCACTCATCGCAACTGGGCAGGAAATAGCGCCAGCAGACTAAGTAGTGTAACACCCCCCCCCCCCCCCCGTTGCAATTTTGAGTCGAGAATCTCCTTCACTTCATGGTGTTTCTGCCCCTTCACTAGAATAGGTTCCGGCTCGGGGTTCCGAGGATGCCACTTCGAACCACCCGGATCTCGACGGGTAAGGCTGCAATGGAAGAAAGGGTGTATTTTACTGAACAGCTTGGGCAAGTCCAGCTCTACAGTCACTTTATTGATCACCCTCTTTATTTTAAACGGTCCTAGGAAGCGGTAGGCTAGCTTCTGGGAGGTCTGGGGCAGCGGTAGGTTCTTGGTGGAAAGGAACACCATCTCCCCTTCTTTGAACTCCCACCCAGGGCTGTGTTTTTTGTCGAAGTGGGCTTTATAGTCCTTTTTCGCCTCTTCTAGATTTTCCTGGATTACTTTCCAGGACTTCTCTAGTTTTTTCCACCATTGCTGGCATTCAGGGGAAAGAGGCGGGTTCTGTCCTCCTGGGAGGGAGGGGAAGGGTTTCCCTTCGTAGCCATGCACAGCTTGGAATGGAGACACTTTAGTTGAGCTGTGGAGGCTGTTATTGTATCCATATTCAGCGAAGGGCAGCAGCTCCACCCAATTTGACTGCTGGAAGTTCACATAGCATCGTAGGTACTGTTCCAGCAACCCGTTCACCCTCTCACTCTGGCCGTCCATCTGTGGGTGATAGGTGGAGCTTAGCCCCTGCTCCATCCCGGTCAGCTTGCAGAACTCCCGCCAGAAGTTGGCAACGAACTGTAGCCCGTGGTCACTAATGACCTTGTCAGGGAACAAGTGTACCCGGACCACGTGCAAAAAGAACAAGTAGGCTAGTTCCTTTGCGGTGGGCAGTTTTCGACAAGGAATAAAGTGGGCTTGTTTAGAAAATGTGTCTACCACCACCAGTATCACTGTTCTGCCTTTGGAAGGTGGCAGCTCAATTATAAAGTCCATTGACACCACCGACCATTGCCGTTCTGCAGTGGGGAGGGGTTGTAGCAGTCCCGGCACCTTCCCCCCCCCCCTTCTCTTGGCCATGATGCAAGTGGGGCACGTTTGAACGAATTCTGAAATGTCTTTTTTCATTTGTGGCCACCAGAACTGCCGGTGCACTAAGTGGAGGGTTTTCACGTAACCGAAATGGCCGGCCAGGTTGTTGATGAGGCAATGCTGTAACACCTCCACCCTCAGAGATTTGGGGACGTAGAGTTTCCCATCATGATACCAAAACCCTCCTTCCCCTTTCGACAGTCCATCTGGCCGGTTTTCACCCTCCGCTTCTGCCTCGACTATTAACTTGTTCCCCCCTCACGGGCTTTGGTTTTGCGCAGCCGTCTTTGATCGGGTTTGCACGGCCCCGGCTACAGCTTCTGGTGGTATTAGGGAGTCTATGATTTCTTCCTGCTTGCTCTCGTGTTGGGGCAGCCTTGAGAGTGCGTCTGCTAAAAAAAAATTTTAACCCGGGATGTGGCGTAGCGTGAAGTCGAATTTAGCAAAAAATCCCGCCCATCTAATTTGCTTCCCAGTTAATTTTCAGTGCCCCGTGAGGGCCTCGAAATTCTTATGGTCAGTCCAGATCTCAAACGGGACCCGCGCCCCTTTCAGCCATGACCGCCATGTTTTCAGGGCGAACGTTACTGCGTAGGCTTCCTTGTCCCACACCGACCAGTTCCTTTGTTCGTTTGAGAACTTGCGGGAAATGTAGGCGCAAGGTCTCAGGCGGCCCCCCTCGTCTTTTTGCATCAATATTGCTCCTACGGCTGTGTCGGAAGTGTCGCATTGGACCACGAAGGATTTAAGCTCCTTGGGGTGCACTAGCACTGGCTCGCTAGTAAACAGGCATTTGAGTGTGTCGAACGCCTCTTGACACTGCTTGGTCCAATTTAGTTTGGCCCCCGGTTTTTTCGCCTCGGGCCCTTTCCCCTTGTTCTGGAGTAGATCGGTTAGGGGCAGGGCCACCTTGGCGAAACCTTGTATGAACGATCTATAGAAATTTGCGAATCTGAGGAAGGATTGGAGCTGTCTACGTGTCCTCTTTGGAATAGATAATGATGTCATCAAGGTACACCACCACCCACTGGTACAAGTATTTCCTCAGCACGTCATTGATGAAATTCATGAAAACCCCCGGGGGCCCCTGGAGCCCGAATGGCATCACCAGGTACTCAAACTGTCCCATCGGTGTGTTAAACGCCATTTTCCACTCATCACCCTCTTTGATTCGGACCCGGAAGTAAGCGTCTCATAGGTCAAGTTTGGTAAAAATCGACCCCTCCAACACCGCACTTAACAAGTCTTTGATCAGGGGGATGGGGTAGGCATTCGACATGGAAATCCTGTTAATCCCTCGAAAATCTGTGCAAAGTCTCAGGCTCCCGTCCTTCTTTTTGTGGAACAGGACCGGGGCAGCGTGCGGCGCCGTGGCCGGGCGGATGAAGCCCCGGTGGAGGTTTTTGTCTAGAAACTTCCGCAGTTCTGCCTTCTCCGCCCACCCCATTGAGTAAAGCTTCGCTTTAGGCAAGGACTGGCCGGGGATGAGTTCTATGGCACAGTCCGTGCTTAGGTGAGGCAGTAGTTCATCAGCCTCTACCTCACTGAAGGCCCCCTTTAAGTCTCGATATTCCTTGGGGATGGTTTTAATCTCCTCTATGGGCACACGTAATTTCTCGTTCTTAGGAGGGGGCCAGGGCCGCAGAGTTCCCACCATAAGTGGGAGGTGCACCGTCTATCGAGAAAATCTATCGTGTGCTCCCCCCACTGTATGTCCGGCTGGTGCCACGCTAGCCACCTCACCCCCAGTACTATATCAAAGGAGCAGGAGAGAGCGATCACAAATACTTCCAAGTCCCAGTGATCCTCCACTCCCATGGGGACTTCCTGAGTCTGCTCCATGCACGGCTCCCCTTTCATTCGAGTTCCGTCCATTTGCTCGAACTCGAGTGGCCGGGGGAGGAGTTCTTTGGTTAACTCTAACACTTCCACCAGCCTGGGGGTTATAATTTCCCGGGTGCACCCTGAGTCTATGAGGGCTCTTGCGTGCACAAATCTTTTTAATTTCACATTTAACAAAGTCAATGGGACGAACATCAGTTCCCTCGAGATTCTCACCCTTAGTGGTGCCGCTTTCTCCGGGACCTGCTGCTGGGCACCTTCTAGTGCAGGTCGGCCCCGTTTCCCGCCAGCTCGGCCTCCCACGGGTCTTCCCCCAGCTCCTCCAACATTATAGAATCCTCGTCAAGCACCATGGATAAAGCGCTGTTGCTGCGGCTCGATTTTTTCGGCTTGACCGACTTCTTCGCCCCGGCCGCCGGCCCTTTGGGTGTCGGGGTAGCGTTCTGGGTCCTTTCTGGGCAGTTGGCTGCCAGGTGGTTCGGGTCTCCACACTGGTAGCACTTGTGGGTAGCGGGGAAGGCCCTGATTTTCATAGCCTCGCTCCAACCTCTAATCTTGCAGCAGTAATTGCGGAACTCCAGGGAGTACTCCCGGATCGATCTGCCCCCTGGCGAAGTTCATCTATCGCAGCGACGGCCCGGGTCTCCTGCAGGGGGTCCTCGAACTGCGACAGGAGGGCCTGCAGGAACCCGGCCACCGTGGCGACTTCGGGTCCCCGGGTCTCGTAGAGGCTCACGTACCACAGCTGGGCTTCTCCCATCCTCTTCGACCTGAGGTAGGCCACCCGGCTGTGTTCATCGGGGAAAGAATTCCCCCAGTAGTGCATGTAGCTGTTGGCTTGGATGATAAAGTATTCCACCTTGTTGGGGCTCCCGTCAAAGGTGACGTCTAATTCGCGGGTCTTCACCCTCATGCCTGGAGCTGCTGGGGCAGCCGCCCTGGCGGGCGCGGCTGGTGCTGCCGCCCCTGTTGGCGGGGCCGGTTGGGAGAGGACCTGTGGCAGCAGTCTGGTTGTTCCTCCTGGAGCGCGGGCCAGGGCACAGTCAATCTGTTTTTGCACTTCTCGTATCATCAGCGTCATGTTCGCTTTCATCTCTTGCCTCAGGTCACACCCCAGGATTTCCATCTCCCTCCGGAGGTCCTCGGTTGGGTCGCGCCTTGGGGAGGAGGCCCTCGAGTCGCACCCGTCCTCCTCCTTGGAGTTGCCCGGCCGGTCACTCGATGCCGGGCGTTCTTGGTCGCCTCCTCCTCCAGCTCTGCTGCTCCGCCGTTCAACCGGGTCGACCGAGCTTCCCCGGTCTTCCGCATCCCCGGGGGTGCGGAGGATGTTTGCGTGCCTCTGCGCCGCCTCGTCCATCAGCGTAGTCGAGGTGTGGGGTTTCCAAGTCTTCGGAGTAATGAAAAGCACTTGGCTGCTCACCTTCTTCCGTTTCCGAGGCTCGATAACATGCCACGCCGGAGTCCCCGGTAATTCGTCAGAGTTGGAGGACTCTCGGTCATCAGGTGCTTTTGTAGCCATCTGCTAAAAGTAACTTGTGCTGATAAGCCTCTTCGGGATCAGTTTCAAAGACCTCACTGGCCTTTGGCACCTCAATCACCTCCTCCTTCCCCCCTTTCACATTCTACAATGGCACTAGGGTTAGTAGGCAAAAATTCATAGGGTTGGTTAGCAGTAAATAAACATTTCAAACAGCAGAGTTAGCTTCAATGGAACACAAGCTGACAGCTGGTTTGAATGATCCAATAACGTGTTGCATGGGAACCCAGAGTTGTATATAGTTGGCCCTGTGGGCCCAGTTAGGCAGTCTTTGAGTGCAGCTCTATAGTATGCTGTACCTAAATAAAGAGAATGATCACTACCCCCTCGCCTCTTCATTGCATTGAACCCACTATATTATAGTGGTGAGGATGGGATCCGAATGAGCGAAGCCCAGGACCAACCTGCATCATCCAGCACACACCAAGCTAGCGCTGCCACACAACTGACACCGCCACTCGGCCTGACCATGGCTGCTGCTCCCGGACTGCATGGATACATCCCAGAGTTCAACCAAGACCACCTGAAGACTGCGACACCTGGGAGAAGGGGCTGAACTACTTCATCCAGTAGTACAAGATCACCGATGAAGACCAGCAGAAGTAGCTCCTGCTCAGCATCTGTGGCATGGCAACCTTGCGGTTGGTTGAGGGCCTCATCTCTTCCACCATGCTCGAGGAGGACACATACAAGGCAATTGTGGAGAAGCTAACCAACTACTTCTCTCTCAAGCCGACACGCATGACCAGGCACATCGAATTTCACAAGCAGAACTAGAGGCCTGGGGAGACTGCCGCCGTTTTCCTCATGGTGCTCCACCACCTGGCCTTACATTGCGCCTTTTTGAACCTCAAGGAAGCCCTCCTCGACCGTTTCATTACCAGCCTCCAGAACGAAAAGATACATCTTGGCCCAAACCCTCAGACAACTGTGCCCAGAGGGGGGGGACCCCAGCTGCAACCATCCCCAGTCATTGTTTGGGACTTCCAGAAATGGGAGGTTGCCGTACTAGGGGTTGGGGTTTTCTGGGTAAATCATGGACAGTTCTCAGGAACTCTATCCTTGTTAGAGGTGGATGGGGACCTTTGTAGTTTATTAGGTCGGGTTTCGTTTGATCCCTTGGGAATCTGGGTGATGGGAATCCACCAGACCCCTGCAAGCATGGACTTTCAGCAAATTTGCGGGGAGTTCCCATCCATGTTTGACAGGACCCTAGGAACTTATACGGGTCCCCCAGTAGTGTTGCAGCTTAGCCGCAATGTGCAGCCCATACGGCTAAAGGCCCAGGGCATCCCTTTTGCCCTGAAACCTAAGATAGATGAGGCGTTAGACCGCCTTGTGGCACAAGGGGTTCTAGAGCCGGTTGCCAACACACATTGGGAAACACCCATTGTAACCCCAGTAAAACCCGACGGCCACGTCCACATCTGCGTGGACTACAAATACACCGTTAACAGGGCGCTACAAGACCACGCCTACCCGGTCCCGGTGGTCAGCCACATTTTAGCATCACTGGCAGGGGCCAAAATCTTTGGCAAGTTGGACTTGGCCCAGGCATACAACAGCTCCTGGTTGACGCCACCACGGCCGAGGCCCAAACAATCGTGATGCACAGGGACGCTTTCAAAGTCAAGTGCCTCCAGTTTGGCATCAGCATGGCCCCAGGGATTTTCCAGAATTCAATGGACTCTCTTTTAAAAGGTATCCTCGGGGTTCAACCGTTTTTCGACGATGTGCTGATCGTCACCACCACTGAGGAAGTTTGCCTTCCGCCTCCATGCACTACTCCAAAGTTTTGACTCAGAGGTTCTGGAGGTCAAATGGGAAAAATGCCTCCTGCGGGTCCCAAAAAATTGACTTTCTGGGCTACTCAGTGGATGCTAACAGGATCCACCCATTGCAGAAGAAGGTCAGGGCTATCTGTGAGGCACCGGCCCCCACCAACATGGCAAAGCTATTAGCCTTCTTCGGCCTCTTGACCTTTTACCATGCTTTCCTTCTCCACAAGGCAGCGGTGGCAGAGCCTCTCCATGGGCTACTGGACAAGAGGGCTCCGTGGGTTTGGGGCCACCTGCAAGCCACTGCCTTCCAGGCACTAAAGGATCTTCTCACCTCCAACAGTTTGCTGGCTCATTTCAGCGAGTGGCTGCCTGTCGTTTTGACCTGTGATGCCTCTGCATAAGGGGTGGGGGCGGTCCTAGCACATGTACTGCTATGTGAAGGACGACCGTGAGGTCCCGATAGCTTACTATTCAAGGACACTACAGAAACTGGAGTGCAACTATGCACAGATTGATAAGGAGGGTCTGGCCAATGTAGTGGGGGTTAAGGAACTTTCATGACAACCTTTATGACTGGCCCTTCACCATCCTCACTGACCATAAACCTTTGCTGGGTCTCTTTGCCCCTGACCGCCAAATGCCCCAAATGCTGTTGCCACGGGTTTTGCGGTGGTCCATCTTCCTTGCAGGGTACCAATACACCCTCCGATACTGCCCTGGGAAGGCAATGGGACACGCAGATGCCTTAAGCTGCTGCCTTCCAGGGATCCTGCTCCGGCTCCAGCACACCAGATTCTGCTCCTCGAGATCCTCCCGGATTGCCTGGTGCATATGAAGAACATCACCTGATGCTCCGCCAGGGACAAGACCTTCTCCCAAGTTTTGGACTTGGTGTGGAGGCTATGGCCCAGATTTTACAGCATATGCGTCCCACCGAGATGAATTCTTGGTGCATAAGGGGTGTTTGTTGTGGGGGAGTAGGGTGGTGGTGCTCTCAGCCCTGTCGCAGCAAGTCCTCACAGTTGTTGCAAGAAACCCATCCAGGGACTGTGTGCAGGAAAGCCCTCGCCCAGTTACATTTGGTGGCCAAGGATTGATGACGTGATCGAGTCCTGGGTCGCCCATTGCCAACCATGCCAGGAAACCTGACCGGCACCACCTTATGCACCAGCCCAACAGTGGGAGTCCACGTGCAACCCCTGGTCCCACTTGCATTTGGACTTTGTGGAGCCCTTCCAGCGTCAGACTTTCTTCCTCATTGTGGACTCCTACTCAAAATGGCTTGAGGTAATCGTGTGGTGTCCACCTCCTCCCAGGCCACCATAGGCGCTCTCTGCAGGGTCTTTGCAACACACAGCCTGCCCGATACTCTCACCTCTGATAACGGAATGGCATTCACGTTGGGTAAGTTTCAAGACTTTTGCGCCAGAAACTTGATTAGGCACATTAGGTCAGCTCCCTTCCTCCCGGCCACCAATGGTCAAGCCGAAAGGATGGTGTGGTCAACTAAGGAATTGCTCCATCACATCATCCAAAGGGACTGGGCCCAGCATACTATTCCCTCCATTTGAGCTGAAACAGCTGAAGCAGAGGCCCCAGCGCCAGCCCTTCCAACCCAGCCGGAGGCCTCTGGGGATTCTGAACCCCTGGCCAAAACTCCAGCATTGCCAGCCCCTCCACTCACCATGCCAGAAGCAGAGACCGCTCCTCTGCCTCCTCCGCTGCTCAGGCAGTCTACACGGGAGCACCGCAAGCCTGCCTACCGGAGGGACTATGTCTATAGAGGCTTGTGAACTGCGGGGGGGAGTAATGTTATGTATCCAGGCCAAAGTGAAGACTGATATGGGTGTTCCTGCCAAGCTCATTGGAGCCAGAATGATTGAGCTTGGGGACTCGGGAATAATGGGCAGCAGGATCCAAATCCCTGCTGCCTTGCTCCAATCAGCAACTGAACATAAAAACTGTGTCATAATAGGTGATTTAACTACCCACAGATTGATTGGGTCAATATGTGTTCTGGTCGGGAGAAAGAGATTGAGTTTCTAGACACTCTCAATGACTGTGCTATAAAGCAGATGGTCACAGAACCTACCAGGGGTGGGGAGATCCTGGATTTGGTCCTAAGTAATGCCCAAGACCTGGTGAGAGATGCAAAAGTGATTGCACCGCTTGGGAACAGTGACCATAATGTTATTGATTTCAACATTTGTATAAAATTTCACTCCACTCAGCTTGGAGGAAGTCAACAAGATACTTTGTACTGTACATCCCACTACCTGCAATCTGGACCCGTGTTCGTCCTGGTTGATACGTGCTTGTGGACGGAATTGCGAGTCCCATTGCAGATGATTATCAACAGATCCCTGATTGAAGGAACCTTTCCCACGCCCCTTAAGGGTGCCCTCTCTTCAAAAAACCATCTTCGGGCCTGGCCATATTGGCAAACTACCGGCCGGTGTCAAACTTGCCCTTTCTGGGTAAAGCCATTGCCCCAGGCAACACAGACATTTCCAATCAGCAACAATCACCTGATACACTCAGCTACAGCCTAGTCAAATCAGACAGTGGAAACAGCAGTTCCCCTTTCCCAGCAAGCAAACACACAAACTCAGACTCTCTCCTTCCATACAGTAAAAAAAAAAGTAAAGGTAGTCCCCTGTGCAAGCACCAGTTGTTTCCGACTCCAGGGTGACATTGCTTTTACGATTTCATGGCAGACTTTTTTTTACAGGGTGGTTTGCCATTGCCTTCCCCAGTCATCTACACTTTCCCCCCAGCAACCTGGGTACTTATTTTACTAACCTCGGAAGGATGGAAGGCTGAGTCAACCTGGAGTCAGCTACCTGAACCCAGCTTCTGCTGGGATCGAATTTAGGTTGTGAGCAGGGAGCTCAGACTGCAGTACTGCAGCTTTACCACTCTGTGCCACAGGGCTCATACAGTAGCACTCAGTTAATTCTCCCCAACAGTTAAGAAAAGTTGAAATGGACTACCAGAAAAGGCAGTTAAGAAAAGGCAAACACTCCCCCTTCAGCAGCACCCTTTTCCTCTCTCTCTCAGAGCTCAACTGAGAAATTAATACAGTGTATCTGTATATAGTTCAAAGTCAACAGAACAGACATTGCCTGTTTTTTCCTTAATTTCTCCTGTTCTTTTTATTGTGCTTAGAAGGCTGTTTATTCTCCTAATATAATGAGTGGATTTATGTATGCATTGATGAGAAATCAATCAAATGTATATACAGCATGTATCTTGTTCATAACGACCACAACAGACATTCTGTACATTTTTTCTTGATTTCTCCTGTTCTTTTTATTGTGCTTAGGTGTCTGTTAATTCTCCATAATGAATGGATTCATGCAACCACTGATGAGAAATCACTAAAATGTCTAGTTCATAGTGTCTAGTTCATAGTGACCAGGACAGACATTCTGGCTGAAAGGTAAATTGGTATTACTCTTCCACCTGCAAGACAATCCCAATTGCTGCTTAGGTCAAGGGGACTTAGGCTTTGATAGCTGCCACAGTGTCATTGCTGTCAAAGGTAATTACCACTGTCAGAGTGATTATGCTGAGTCATCCCCTAACAAGGTAATAGGACAGCAACTCCTATTGGGTAGTCTGGAATGTCCATGAGGGTTGGGATCCTTTAATTACCCACCATCTGATGCAAGAGGAAGGGGGGTGTCAGACAATAGAACTTCAAATCAGATCGGGTTGTGGCACTGGCGGATCGGGTTGAGGCGCTGGCGGGTTGGGCACGAGCCGTGCCTGTGCTCACATCTCGTCCAGCTGCCGTTGCACTTCTCTGGCGATGTGCACCGTGTTGTCCTGGATCTCGTTCCGGAGCTCCCTCACCCAATCCCTCATTTCGTTCCTCAGTTGTGCGATGTCTCCTTCCCCTCTCGGGACTCTGCCGCCCTCTCGGTCATGGTTGTCTCCTCGGCCCCGTTCCTCCTCGGCCTCCTCCCTCCTCGGGACAGGTCTGCACAAACTCCGAGATGTCCTTTTTCATTTGTGGCCACCAGAATTGCCAGTGCACCATGTGGAGGGTTTTCACATAGCCAAAGTGGCCCGCTAGCTTGTTGGTGTGACAATGTTGGAGAACCTCCACTCTAAGGGATTTGGGGACGTAGAGTTTACCTTCATGGTACCAGAAGCCTCCCTCCCCTTTTTCTATCCCCTCGGGTCTGTCCTTCCCTTCCGCTTCGGCCTCTGAGATCAGCTTGCTCCCCCCCACAGGCTCTTGGTCTGCGCCGCCGTCTTAGAGTGAGTTTGCACGGCTCCAGCTATGGCCTCGGAGGGAATGAGAGAGTCTATGACCTCCTCTCGCTCACTCTCGTGTTGGGGCAGTCTGGAGAGAGCGTCCGCCAAAAAGTTTTTGGACCCGAGAATATGGCGGAGGGTAAAGTCGAATTTTGCAAAGAACCCCGCCCATCAGTGTCAAGTCTGATGTTTCAATAATGAGTCCTTGTTGATAAAAGTTTCAAGTTTATTGTAACATGTTGCAAGACTGGTCGACAGAGATTGAGAGAACTGGTGAGCATATACAGAGGGCAAACATTTAAGGTACAGATCAGAGGAATTCCTACGGGAGGGGGTATTCCTAAGCGAGCACATTCACACATCGTTGTTACTTTATCGTTCTCAGGCCTGGCTGGCCTTGGGCACTTCCTTGGCACCCATTATCTCTGAGAAGGCACAGTAATCTTTTTCTCATAGCTAGTTGCAGAGCTTTGCTACATAACAAAGGGAAGGAGGGGGGTAGGGAGAGGTTGAGCTAGCAGCACTTGAATACAGTATGGCTTTTACCCAGGAGTCATTTCCTGAACCAAAGTTTGAACCAGAGTTTAAATCTATACTAGTAAAGCATAACTCACCAACTTTACATGCGATTTCTCGTCTTGTGAGTAAATAATGATGTCATCCAGGTAAACCACCACCCCCTTGTACAGGTAGTCCCGCAACACATCATTGATAAAGTTCATGAATACCCCCGGGGCCCCCTGTAGCCCGAACGGCATCACTAAATACTCAAACTGTCCCATGGGGGTGTTAAATGCCGTCTTCCACTCGTCCCCTTCTTTGATGCGCACTCGGAAGTAAGCATCTCGCAAGTCCAATTTGGTGAATATCTTCCCCCCCGCCACTGTGCTCAGCAAGTCCTGGATGAGGGGGATGGCGTAGGCGTTTGACATGGAGATCGCGTTAATCCCGCGAAAATCAGTGCAAAGTCTCAACGAGTTGTCCTTTTTCTTTCTGAATAGGACCGGAGCGGCGTGGGGGGCCGTGGCAGGCCAGATGAACCCCCTCGCTAAGTTCTGATCTAGGAACTTGCGCAGCTCCTTCTTCTCCGCCCACCCCATCTGGTAGAGTTTCGCCTTGGGCAGGGTCTCCGGTGGGGGGCAACTGGTTGGCCTCCTTCTCACTAAAGACTTCCATGAGGTCCCGATAGGGCTCGGGGACTGAGTGTACTTCCTCCACCGTCACACAAGCCCTCTCTTTGGCGGCAGGAGCCTTCGGCCCCCACACCGGGTTCCATAGGTGTGATTCACACCCCGGGTCCAGGAACCGGATGGTCTTGGCCCTCCATCTGATTAAGGGCTCGTGTTTCTCCAACCACCCCACCCCCAACACTACCGGGTACGAGCATGAGGGAGCGATCACAAAAAACTCTTGGTCCCAGTGTTCCTCGATCCCCATCGGGCAGGGCTGCGTCTCGAGCATGCAAGGCTCTCCACACATTACCGACCCGTCCATTTGCTCGAACAGCATGGGGTGGGGCAGCGGTGAGCTCTCTAGTCCCAAAGCCTACACCACCCTGGGGGACATCAGTTCCCTGTTGCACCCCGAATCTATCAAAGCCCGTATTTGCATGAACCTCCGTAGCTTGGGGTTCAGCAATTTCACAGTCACAAAGTACAATTTCCCAGTCACTCTCACCGTCAGCGGCTCCTCATCGCGATCGACCTGCTGTTGAGCCGCCTTCAGGGCAGCAGGTCGGCCTCGTTTCCCGCCGGCTCTTCAATCCAGGCCAGGTCCGCCAGCTCGGCCGAGAGGAGCACCTCCTCCTCCTGTAGTTCCTCCTGCACCGACGCCGCGCTGCTCTTCGCCGCATCCTTAGGGCGGCTGGACGGCTTCTTTGGGGTTGGTGCGGCGGCTTTCGGCGGGGCCGGGGTGGCTCTCGGGGGTGGGGGGTGTGGGCAGTTGGAAGCCAAGTGGTTAGGGTCTCCGCATCGAAAGCACCTGCGCGGTCCCACTGGCACCGCAGCCACCGGCCTCTTTCCCTTGGGCGGTTCCGCTTTCGGGGCCCCCCCTCTGGCCGGGGTCTTCCCGGACTGGTGCTGCCGGAGCATGGCCACTCTCTTGAGGTTGTTCTCCACCTCCCCCGCTAGTTGAATCCACCCCACTAGGGTGGCCGGGCGGGCTTGGGTGAGGGCCCGGTCCAGGATGCTCGCGTTCAGTCCATTCGTGAACTGCTCGACTTGACAATCGGATCTGCTTCCCTGTTAACTTTCTGCGCCCCGTGAGGGCCTCTAGGTTTTTGTGGCGGGTCCAGATCTCAAATGGAACTCGGGCCCCTTCCAGCCACGATCGCCAGGTTTTTAAAGCGAAAGTGACTGCGTAGGCGTCTTTGACCCACACCGACCAATTTCTCTGCTCGCTCGAGAACTTCCGGGAGATGTAAGCACAGGGTCTTAAGCATCCCCCCTCGTCTTTCTGCATTAATATTGCCCCCACGGCCGTGTCGGAGGCATCACATTGAACCATGAAAGGCTTAAGTTCGTTCGGGTGCACTAGCACGGGTTCGTTTGTGAAGAGGCGCTTTAGGGTGTCGAATGCCTCCTGACACTGGCTGTGATCACTCTCAAAATGTCAGCGCAGGGTTCATTGAGGCTTCAACAATGAGAGAACTCTTTTCTTTTGAAAATAAGTTTCATTTATTGATTACAACGATGTTACTCTTGCAGAAGGTCTTTGAGAGTGATAACATATAGGGAACAAACACTAGCATTTATGGAGATACATCAAAGCCTGGGGGGATTTAAATCATTCTCATAATAAAGTTACATTCTGCTTTCAGAGGTGCTTGATTCACACGCCTGTTATCTCTTCCGTTGGGCCATCCCCACTCCCCCTCCCAGCTGGTGTCCTTGCTGGCGCCTGGGAAGCGGCCGCGCTTCTCTGCACTTCAAAACCGTTTATGGCCTCTGGCGCCCAATTCCCTCCCGCCTTCCTCTCCCCCCTCAGGCATGCCTAAAATTCTACGGGGGATCATCGGGGTTAGTTGCAAGCAAATAAACATTATAGGCAACAAGGTTAGTATCAATGGAACACAAGCTGATACTACTTTGATATGCAGGTTCTCTTCCCATGGTTAGTAACAGAGGTTAATTAAGCTAAATATTTCTCATAGTAATTTTACAGTGTCTTACAGGGGGATGGGGTGGCAGAGGGTATGCTGCCCTTCTTGCCACTCTTCCCAGAACAATCCTGGAACATTGTTATGCTGTCTGGCTGAGGACTGATGCCAACATCCACATGGTAAAACTAGCCTGTCCAGTGTTATGTGTTTAGTTAGTCTTTTAATATTTAGCATTTTTAAATTTTTTCTGCACTGCCTGAACTTCCCCCTCCTCCTGTTGTGATGGAATGTTCCTTTTCTGTCAGCAGAAAAGGTTTAACTGTTTTCTGTCAGAGTTTATTTCAATGTATATAGTTATTAAATGATGTTCAATGTTACCAGGGGTGGCCAAACTTGCTTAGCATAAGAGCCACATAGAATAAATGTCAGATATTTGAGAGTCACAAGACCTGAATGCCAGATGTTTGAGAGAAGAAAGGAAGGAAATAGATGGGGGAAAGAGAGAGACATGGAAAGAAAGCAACTTTCACCAGTTGACTTGACTTGGAGAAGTGATTTAAAACGACAAATGACTTCTCCAGTGTCAAGCACAGGTAGTTCAAGAATAGACTCCTTTGTTTTTAATCAAAGTTAGGTCTTTATTGAAACTCTACGTTGCAAATAAGACGTTGTCTTTGAGAAGACTAAAAAAGCTACGGTTACATTAAGCTATATAGATACAAACAGACATGTTTAGAATTCAGAGTTCAAAGGGCAAAGCGGTAATTTTCCTCTACCCAGCCATAGCCTTCTAACGCCAGCCTGTGACCAAGATAAGACCAAGCGAAGCCTGGGATTTTTAGGGGGAGTGTCGTTACTACAACAAAGCGAGACACTTCCTTTAAGTAAACATCCCTTGCCAGATGGCTACGATAATGTGAGAAGGGGGGTTGTAACTGAATGATACCCAGGGCCATTACTTGACCAAACTTCAACCATTTTCCCTTTATTAAATCAGAGTGCTTGACATCCAGCTAACAGGGAAGTGGGGGCTTTGAGAGCCACACAATATGTGTGAAAGAGCCACATGTGGCTCCTGAGCTGCAGTTTGGCCATCCCTGCTCTATACTCTCTATACGTAAGCCTCCTTTCCACCTGCAAATAGTCTTCACTCTTTCCATTCAAATTAGGCTACAGTGGGCTGCTTGCTTTAAGAGGCAGGAAGCCATTTGAAGGCTCCCTGTTGCTTCCCCCCACCTGCAAGTGGGAGGAGGTGAAAGGCAGGATTCTAATGGTTGCATGCCTTCCTGTCATTTCTCTATCTCTTCCTTCCTTCCTTCCTTCCTTCCTTCCTTCCTTCCTTCCTTCCTTCCTTCCTTCCTTCCTTCCTTCCTTCCTTCCTTCCTTCCTTCCTTCCCCTTTATTTTATTCCTTTCTCTCAAACTTTAACATAACTCTCACTTTATTCATTCCTCTCATTCTTTCTCTGTCTTTGGCTGTTTCTACACTTGGCAGAAGATCCTCTTTCAGTGCTCATTATAAAGTGATCTTCTACATTGCATATCATTTTAACTTCTGTATTGCTTTGCATTTTCCGATATCCTCTACACTCAATTTGCTGAACAGGCATCAAAAACAGTTTCACCCAAGAGTTGCCCCTCACTTTACAAGAGTACTTTTGAACAGAAGCTTTCCTGAACATCCAGATCTAAGGCTGTAATTGTAGAACTTTCCCTCAGAGTTTTCAAACTCCTCCCCAAAGCCCGATCCCACATTTCATCATTGGTTTGTAAGAGCACTGATTCAGGAAGTCGCTAGGTGCACTGCTCAGACGTATGTTGGTGTGTGCTCTCCTCCAAGCAGGGCTTCCCTTGCAAGGAAAGCCCAGCTCGGAGGAGAACATGCCCCGCCTGGCTGCTCTCGCCTTCAAGGTGAAAGCAGCTGGGTGGGGCATCGACGCAGCTTCTCTGAGCCGGGCTTCCCTCAGAAGGGAGGCCCAACTTGGAGAAGAACACACCCCACCCAGCTGCTCTCGCCTTCAAGGTGAAAGCAGCTGGGGAGGGTGTCGCAGCAGCTTCTCTGAACATGATTCAGAGAATACCTCTGAGTGCTCCACACCTCCAAGAGTGCACTGCGCAGGCCTGGCTCAGCCAGAGCCTGCCCAGCTCTCCTTCCATGCCATGTTGCCTGTTCTCTCCATGGGCAGGAGTGTGGCAGCAGGGCAGGCGAGGGTGGCAGGAGCTGGCCAGGAGCACCAAAGGCCCTAACACTGGGCCTGCCCGCATCCCAGGCAGGCAAAAGAGGTGGTAGTGACATGTGCAAATGAAGGCGCCCTGCCACCCCCTTCACCTACCTGGGTACTGAGCAGGTGAAAGAGGTTGTGCATGGCAGCAATGTGTGCACCACCATGAGGGGTGGGGGTCCTAGCCTGCGGTGGCAGGGCCCATGGCTGGCGCATGGGAGTAGGCAAGGTTGGCGGTGGCCTGGGGCACCACCTTGCCTATTGTGTGACCCTTCCCTGCCACTCTCGGCTGAGAGCAACTGAATGGTGTGTTGGCCATACTCGCCACCAAGCCTGGCTTCCTTTGCAAGGAAAGCTGGCCTCAGAGGAGAATGCACTCCACCCAACTGCTCTCACCTTCATGCGAGAGCAGACAAGCAGGGTGCCTTCTTCTCCTCTGAGCTCGGCTTCCCTTGCAAGGAGAAATAGGCAGCGTGTGGCAGCAATGTGTGTACTGCTGCACGAGCGGCGGGGGTCTTTGCCTGGGGTGGCATCTCTCCCTTGCTCCAGGTTGTTGACAGCTCTGCCCACTTCTCCTCCCCCCTCCTGGAATAAAAATCCAGTTCCAACCAAACCCAAAGCAAAGCCCATTTAGGGTGGTTGGGAGTGTATGAGTGACTGCAGCGCCTTGACTGGGGTTTCAACCCTTCTTCCCATCTATGACCAGGCAATCTTGAGAGACAGCTGAATTGAACCTTCAGCCTCTGGGAGGGGCGAGGGCCAGCAGGCTTTCTTCCTTCTTTTTCAAATGTAGATGTAAAGCTCCGCAAAAGGTGAGGAGCAAATTTTTAAATGTGGAAGCATTTTGAATGATGTGAGTTTGTAGTAGGCAGATTCAGTGCTCCTGGAGCAAAGCTGAATGGAGAAAGGGCTTTTTTTCATTCTTTCTATCATCCTTCTCATTTTTCTTTCTCTCACTCCTCTGACCCCACTCTTTTTTCTATCTATAATCGTAATCGGTTTTTACTGTTATGCTGTTTTATTGTTTATTTGTTTTTATTTTATTTATACCCCACCCTCTCCACTGAAGGCAGGCTCAGGGCGGCTCACAGGTTGGGGTCAAACAATGACCAAACAATATAAGACAGCAGTAAAACATAAAAACAATTATTACATCAATATCAATAGGTGCTAGTGCAATAGTTCATACAAAAGTCAAAATTTCGATGGAAGCAATATAACTGAATGGTTGGTATTAGATGTTCCAAAGAGGACCCTGGGTCGCCATAGCGACTCCCCCCACCCGGATTGCTCTGTACATATACTAAACCATCTTCTACTATACTTTAATGCACCCTGTTTTTCTAAGGGCTAACTTATATTATTTCCCTCTTAGAACAGTGTATCAGAATATTTGGGTTTTTTGTTTTTGTTTTTTTGTATTGACATACTCAAATGGGGATATTGGCTGTTTGTTTTATTGCATATACCAACCCATCCTATTGCAAACTATATGGATGTTATAATCTCTTGAGAAACCATGCCCTCTATTTAAACTAACAAAGCCAGAATGTTACCTAGATTTATGGCACCTGCATAAATGGCACCTGCTTTTTATCACCATCCAGTGTTTTTTCAACCCTGTTTTGTCCTACACTGACAAACACAGATCCCTATTTGTGATTCTTTTAATCTGCTAAAAACATTCCCATGATTCCACACTGCCCACTTATATTAAGAACTGCTGCTTGCCATTCCCATTTTGTCTGATGAAGTCTGCTTAAGAGCATACAAAAGCTTACATTCTAAATAAAACTTAGTTGGTCTTAAAGGTGCACTTGTCTACTGCTTTGTTTCAACTTTCTTGTAACAGACTTGCTTGGATTCCGCTACGGAACACCCTTCTGTAATAGGGTGTTCCTCCAGTAGAATCTTAGGAGGGGGAGATGTGTAGAAATGCCTTGCCTCCTGGGGAGGTGGCAAGACAACTTTAAAAGATTGTCTCTGAGCTCAGAGACAAGTGGGAAGAGTGGGAGAAGGACACAGACAAACACAATTAATTTTAAAACATGCTTAAAATATTAGCACTCATTGGTTTTAAGTGTGCTTTCTTTGTATTTCTCCCATGGGATTCATGGAACTGGACAAAGGAAGTTCTGGCTCTTTCCTTCCTTCCCCAGGGGGAGGAGCCTCAGCCAACAGAAGGAAGAGAGGCTTGGCTCAGTAACTGCTTTGTGATTGAGAGAGCCTGGAAAAACAAGCTCTACTTCAGCCAATGGAGAAAATAGAGACTTTGCCAAGGGAGGCGCCTCAGCCAATGGAGAAAATAGGGGCTTTGCTCTCTAGCTCCTGTGTGATTGAGCAAGCCTGGCAAAGCAAGTTGTGATGCAGAAGGAAGGAAGAGAGAGGGAGATGACAGTCAGTTGCTTGGGGGCCTGATTTGGCCCCCGGGCCACATTTTTGACACCCTTGGTTGGGAATTGGTCTCCTAGGGTTGCCTATCCTCAGGTGGGGGCAGGGGATCCCCTGGTTTGGAGACTCTCCCCCCGCTTTAGGGTCATCAGAAAGGGGGGGGGAACTATCTACTGGGTACTCTGTTATTCCCTTTGGAGAACGATTCCCACAAGGAATAATGGAGAATTGATCCACGGGTATCTGGGGTTTGGGGGGTTATTTTTTGAGGTAGAGGTACCACATTTTCAGCATAGCATCTGATGCCTGTCCTCAAAACACTCTCCAGGTTTCAAAAGGATTGGACCAGAGGGTCCAATTCTATGAGCCCCAAAAGAAGGTGCCCCATCCTTCCTGATTTCCAATGGAGGGAAGGCATTTAAAAGGCATGCTGTCCCTTTAAATGTGATGGGCCAAACTCCTCTTGGAGTTCAGTGATGCTTGTCACATCCTTGCTCCTGGCTCCACCCCCAATGTCTCCTGGTCCCACCCCCAAAGTCCCCAGGTATTTCTTGAACTGGGCATGGCAACCCTACGGTCTCCGTAGGGAATAATGGCGTGCCCAGCGGAGGGATCCCCTGCCTCCACCTGGCAGGGGCAAGCCTGTTGCTCTGCTGTTGCTCAGGGGCCACT
Organism: Heteronotia binoei; assembly: GCF_032191835.1. Lineage (NCBI taxonomy): Eukaryota > Metazoa > Chordata > Lepidosauria > Squamata > Gekkonidae > Heteronotia > Heteronotia binoei. Next base: position 83,553,583 of record NC_083234.1, read on the forward strand.
TCGCTTTCCGCATTGGGAGGGACGGTGGCTCAGTGGCAGAGCATCTGCTTGGGAAGCAGAAGGTCTCAGGTTCAATCCCCGGCATCTCCAAAAAAGGGTCCAGGCAAATAGGCGTGAAAATCCTCAGCTTGAGACCCTGGAGAGCCGCTGCCAGTCTGAGAAGACAATACCAAGGGTCTGATTCAGTAGAAGGCAGCGTCATATGGTCCATCCGCCTGAGCGCTGCGTGTTTCCTCAGGCCGAGTCACGCCAGCGGGAGGGTGAGGGCAAAAGCCAGGCCGCCACTGGCTAAAAGGAATGACGGCGGAAGGGCGTGCGTGCTGCCGTCATCGCGCACGGGGGCGTACGTGACACGTCGGCGCCGCCAGAGCCGGATGTTTCAAGATGGCGGCTGCGGGTCTTCGGCTGACGGGGGAGGTCGTCGCTGCCCGTGGGTGCCTCTGAGGGGCCGTGCGGGGCTGACAGGTGCGCCGGGAAGCGGGCCGGGGGGCGGGAGAAGGCGGCGCGGAGGTGGGGGTGGGCCGCTGCTCGGTCGCTCGGGCAGGCCGCGCCTCCTGAGCCGTCTTGGGGACTGAGGGGTTTGCGGGGTGTCGCAGGGGCTGCACACGGGAAACAAGGGAAAGAGACGTGCCCTGTCCCTTTAATAGCTGCTGCGCTTTGTCTTCTTGCAGGACTCTGGGCAATCTTCAAGATAGATAAAACCGCAACAGAACAGAATTAAAATAAGTTTACAGAAATTTTAACAATCCGATAAATAGTAACAGGCCGGACGGTCAAGTGACATTCATGGGCGGGGGGAAGAGAGCAAAATAGATGTAATTAGTAGAGGAGGGCGCCAGCCATGTGGGAAGAAGTTATTGACGTTTTTAATGCCATCAAGGTAAATAAGATCTTATTAAGGTTATTAAAGGCCAAGGCATTTTTTCTCCAGATTGTTGACAAACAGAAATAGGATCTACCCTGCCCCCACAGGATCTGCCCTGCCACTTCTCTTCCCCTCCCCCCATAACACAGTCAGAGGTTTCTGGTTGTAAATGATCATGCAGCAGGTAGAAATTCAACAGACAAAGCCAGTAATAGATTAGGTTTTCTTTATATTACTGTTTTATGAAAAGCAAAACATTGTATTCTTGCACTGAACAGTTGTTCACTTTATCAAACTGGGGAGGAAAGAAAGAATGCACACATGGAGCTTGGTCACAGTGGTTGTAGAATTACTTGATCAGGAAATACTGGACTGTCCAATTCAAAACTGGACACTTGGCAACCATAAACGTAAGAGAAGCCACACTAGTTTAGGCCAAAGAGCCATCTGGTTCAGCATCCCTCTGCAGATGGGGACCAAGAAAGTTTACAAGCAGAATGCAGTGGCTGTGGCTGCCCTTTAATTGTGTTTGTCTGTGTCTTTTATAAAATGCATGCTATCTGGCATTGCATTTTATTACACATATGGCCCAGCCCAACAAGGTCTAATTTCTGTCAGATCCGGCCCTCATAACAAGTGAATTCAACACCTTTCTGAAGTAACCTTGCTCTGTGAACTTCCTAAGCCTTTGGATTTGACTACCTTCAGACATGGAATGTGGGGCTGTATGGACCCATGGTGTAAACCAACACTATTAGTTTTAATTTATGTTTCTGATTTTCTGTCATATTGAAGTGATATGATAGAGAAAGTAAACTTAAAGGCATTCTTTCTCTTAGAGACCAAAAAGCTTTTTTAGTGGTTTAGCTACTATGCCTATGTTTTCAGTTCCTGTGTTTTAAAGGCATAGCATAAATGGTGCAGATGCTTAGCTTACCCTTCTTATAAATGGCAGGTCTTTTAGTCTGTGTCTCTTCTTCTTTTGCAGTGTGCAGGAAGGCAGGGCAGTGCCAGAATAAACACCAGCATTTGGCTTGGCTGCCAGTTGGTCATGCAGCGTCCTCCACAGGCAGTTCCCACAGGGGCAAGTTGCCCACCACCTCTGGCAACAGCACCACGGAACACATACTGGCGAAATGGCCCATTTGGCAGACAGGTGAATGCACAGGCGTCGGTGGCAGCTGGTCCAGTGCAGCCTGTAACAGACCCATTTGCCTTTGGCAGGCAAGCACTAAAAGGCTCTCTGTCGGGCAGTGTTCTGAAAGGCAATCCATCAGCTACACAAGGTTTTTCTCCAGTGACATTTTCTCAATCGGCTGCTATTTATCCTCTCTGCCAACATACTGGGGACAGTTCTCTTGAACTGCAGCCTTCATTACTAGCACCTGTCTCTCAGTCTGGAGCGAACAGCACATTTTTTGATATCACAGCCCCTGTATCTTCAGTACCTGCACATGTTACAAATAAAAGCCTTGGAACGCATCCAAATCTAGAACATAATGAACACAACCCTTCAGGACTTTCTCATTCCATGGAAATCACCTGTGAAAATTCTGTTGGTGGGCAACAGGGATTGGTCTGTATGCCAGATAGGCCTCCAAGTGAGCAAAATATTGGCAGAAACCCCACCAACCCATCCTTGCCATTTTTCACTTTTGCTCAACAAACTGGGGCACAGTGGAAGCCTGCCCAAGATACCTTGCAAGGTCAGACTTGTTCTCCCTGCCCAGAGCCACCCTCCCAAAATGCATTTTATCCTGTTACTCAGTCTACCACCGGTGTTTCCCATGCAACTCCACATATTGTCCCTCAGCAGAGCTCTCCACAGCAACCTGTTGTTCAAAATGCCATGCAGGTACCATTGATGTTTGATGCATCTAGCATGACATGCACTCAGAGCAGCACACAAAATACCACTTGGCAGAGTATGGGAATGGCCAGTCCTTCTCAAGGACAGTTTTCTCAAGAACACTTTTATTTACAACCACTTGAATCAAGCTATGATACTGGTCATTCCACCATTCAGGAAAACAGCCCCTCAGCCCAATCCCAATATGCTTCTGAAACCAGAAGCAGGCAGTGTTCAGCTGATGCAGATTCAGGGAGGATTTCCATGTTTTTCAAAGGAGATGAGACTGAAAATGAGGAGATACTTTCATCAGAAAAAAACAGTGAGGCTGGCAAAGCTGACTTTGAGGCCGGTCAGCAGACTGTAGGACATACATATTACCAACCACTGCATGTGCAGCGAACCTTGTCAGCTGTTTTCTCTCAAACACAGGCATGTGGTAATGTTTCCACTGAAACGGTGCAAAAAAGGACAGATGTCCAGCATTCACCTCGAACTATATGTCAGCCATGTGACATGCAGGGCAATAAAAACATGGCCTGTGTCCCCAAAATCAAGGCTGGCCTTTCTGAAGTTCATGACCATATTGGTATACAGTATGAAAATGTTGAAAATCTGGAGTGTATTCAGAATCAAGAAGTTTTGCCAAGCGAGGCACAGACCCAGAACTGCTCATCACCAGGTGCAGCTTCTGATTCATGCAAATATGCCTCACTGGGGCCACTGCTTCCGAAGAACAGCATTGCTAGCCATGCAGAAGGAGGACCAAACCTTGAAGCACCGGATTCATTGCCTCAACCTGTCCGCCCTGAAAGCAGCTCTTCTAACTACAGCAATTTGAGTCATCGGAGTCTGTCTAGTTCCACACGGCCACGAGAGTTAGGCACCTTCATTCAGCAAGAAAGTGGGAAGCCTGCTGAGGATTCTGCAGCAGGTTTCTTTAAGCAGATTGATTCCTCTCCTTTGGAAGGAAATGCAAGTGAACAGAACCAGACTAAAAAATTCTGCAGCAGTCTTTCTCAGGCACCAACACCAAGTCCCCCCAAACCAATGGGAGTATTTCAGACAAGTGTAAACAGTTCATTTGAGCCAGTCAGGTCTCATGGGTTTGGAGTAAAACCCCTAGAGGTGGACCAGGCCAAGATGGTGGTTGAGTTTAGGGAGAATTGCCCAAACCAAAGGATTACCAAGAAGAGTCCAGCCATACCTGTCATCTCCCCAGGTAACCTTGAACAGCCACCAGACAACTTGGAAACCATTTTCATGCCCCCTCAGTTCCATTCTTTGCCTCTAACAGTTGCTTGTGATGCTGGAAGTGGGTCTGTGGTGGAAAACATACAGTTAGTACCTGAGAAGAAACCATCGACCAGAGCTCAGGGGATCACTAAAAAGTGTGAGAGCCCAGCCACAACACTGTGGGCACCCAATGAATTGCCTGACTTTGGGGGCAATGTGCTTCTTGTCCCAGCTGCCCCTGCAGTGTATGTACCAGCCAAGCAGACCATTCAGGTGGTACAGCCACCTGAGGAAGGATTACCTGGTCAGCAGCCTAGTAAACCTAGACTGGTCCCCCCTTCATCACAGTCTGGAAGTGCATCTGAAAACCTGGAAAATCCTCCTAAAATGGGGGACAATGAGACCCCCCACTCACAGGCAAGCTCAGGCTATGCCAGCCTCCTTTCTTCTCCACCTACTGAGGCTCTGCAAAACCAGCCTATCTTGATTGCACAGCCAAATCAAAGCTACAGCTTGACACAGCCAGTTAACTTCTCTCTAGCAAATCATTTGAACAAGAATGAAAAGAACCATTTAGCCAAAGATCCTGGAATAAATAATAAGCTTTTGCTGGGTGTACACAGTAGCAGCAACCCTTCTGGAGACAACATACCATTATTTACCTTGCAGTCCAGTCCTGTTTCTGCTTTAACCAATCCTAATTTATTAAAAGACCCTCCTACCTCTTCTGAATTAACTTTAAATAAATCTGTAAACTCTCTGGGACAGTCTGCCTCTCAAGTCCCACTCAGCTTGGGTTCCGAAGGTATGCAGGCAGCCAGTTTAGAAGGGTTGCCTCCTGAATTCACTAGGAAGTCTGAAATGAACCCTTCTGGTTCCAGCAGGAACACAAGCGTGGTGTTGGCTTCTACAGCAGGTGCCACGGTGCCTCCTCATGGCAATCCTGCCAAAACTCAGAATGGTTCCAGTGGTCCGGAGCCCACCAGAGCACTTGATTTTACAGCAGCAAAGGCCCTGGAGCAGGGCAACATGGGCAGTTGTACCCAAGTGCAAACTCAGCTGCTTTCTAGTGGCCTTGGAGTGCCTCAGCCAGCCTGTCTTGCTAGACAAATGGAGCCTGAGATAGATGACCAGCAGCCTTTCTATCCACAGGTAATGCAAGAGATGCAGCCTCTGGTGCCCTTGGATAGAGCCACATCCTCACAGCAGCAGCAAATACAGACTGCTTCAGCATCACAAGTATTGCCGTCTAGGCATTCTTCAGTTCCAGCAGGAAATAGTCCTGCCCAGGCACCGATCAACAAGTCTTGCTTGCGGGGTACCCTAGAGGAGAGTTCAGCATATCTGCCCACCAGCCATGGTCAGGCTTCTGCTCACAACAGACAGGCCACATTCAGCCAGCCTTTGAGTGCTGTAGCTACGACCAGCCTGCCTTCTCCCTTGACATCTGTTGGTGGCAGCCAGCCAGCTGGGGTCCCCTCTCAGCAAGACCAGCAGCACCTTTCACCTTCTCAAACAGCATCTGGTCCATCAGCAATCCCTTACTACTACTACAGACATCCTTACGATTCCTGTCCACCTCAGTATCAACCACCTTACATTGCTGCTGACCCAAGGACCACTCACCTATACTATCAGGTAGAGTTGTGTTTGCTCCCCATTTTTCTTCCTGGCATGACTGCGGGTGAGAGGCTGGGTAGGGTGGGGTTGTTGGCAGAGAGCCAAGAAGATTGGGGGGTGGGAGGGTTGCTTTTCCGAAGGAAGTTTTGTTTCACATTAGGGTTGGATGAAGTGGGAAGGTAGGAGCACAACCAATGGGGTGAAATTAAAACAAAAGAGTTTCCGGCTCAACATTAGAAAGAACTTCCTGACTGTTAGAGCGGTTCCTCAGTGGATCAGGCTTCCTCGGGAGGTGGTGGGCTCTCCTTCCTTGGTGGTTTTTAAACAGGCTAGATAGCCATCTGACAGCAATGAAGATTCTGTGAATTTAGGGGGAGGTATTTGTGAGTTTCCTGCATGGTGCAGGGGGTTGAACTAGACCCTGGAGGTCCCTTCCAACTCTATGATTCTAGATGACCCTGGAGGTCCCTTCCAACTCTATGATTCTAGATGACCCTGGAGGTCATTTCCAACTCTATGATTTAGATGACCCTGGAGGTCCCTTCCAACTCTGATTCGATGATTCACCTTGACTGGGAGTGTGTGTGTGTCCCTTCCAGTGAACGTTGGGTTGACTCAACACACTTATCTTCAGATGCTGGGAGAAGCTTATTGCCTTTGTTCCCTCTTTGTGTTCTCTTTGATGGAGAATATGCTTTGTGTGCAGAAAGTTGCAGGTTCAGCATCTCCAGTTAAAACTCTCAAGGATATAAACGATCTCTGAGAACCAGGAGAGTGTCTGCCAGTCAGAATAGATAATCCCTTGGTAGACCAGAGGTCTGCCTCAGTGTAAAGCTGTGTTCATGAGCCTGACCTCTGTGCCAACAAGGCATTGGACAAAGTGAATGCTCAGTCTGATTCAGCAGGGCTCTTTGATGGATGTACTTTAACTGCTGCTTTATGGATCTCTTTGGGGCGAGGTACTTCACCCTTGCACATTCTGCTTCTGATGTCCCATGATTTGGCTTATATGATGAAATCTTCAGCAGGATTTTGGGTGCATTTTGCTTTGCCTTAATGTTATTTGAATTCATTTCAGCCCCTTGATTCTGTAATTAATAAGTCTACATCTGTTCACAAATTAAAGAAGTTAAAGTTTAATTAATAGATTTGAATTTGCATATTTTCAAACTCCCAACATTGGTGTCTTTCAAAATTTACAGCTAAAACTGCCAGCCATTTTCTAGAGGAAAGGCTGTTCATGTTTGTGTATTTTAAGACCCTGCTAATGTACCGGAATCAAAATGGCTCTTCCCCCATATGCCCTTAATTTGCAGAGCTTTACAGCAAAGTTATTCATCTTAAGTTAGGTGGCCTCACCTGCAAGTACAACATTCTGCTTTTTAAAAAAAAACTGATGAAAGAGATTTTTATTTTTATAGTTCAGACATCTTTTTAATAAGTGTATTTAAACTATACATTAATACATTTGGATTAATTTTTTGATGCATATAAAAATAATATTTCAGCTGTGGCCACTTTCCAAAGCTGCAGATTCCAGGCAAAGGTTCCAGAGTTGACACCTTGTTGAGGTTAAGCTGCAGGTGACCTCACGTTTAATTCTGCTGGTTTGCCAGACTCTCCTCATTCTCCCAGTTAAGGAATTGACAGTGCAAAAACTATTCCTTGTTCTGAGTTTGCTTTAATTTTGTATTTGTTTGTGGATTCAAGAGAAAACTCAATATTGACTTCTTGAGTTTTGGTTTCAGACAGGTGCAAGCATAGTGAGGTACTGAGGGCATGCAGTGGACCTCGGGTTAGGAAGAGTACAGAGCTCTTGGTGGGGACTGTTGCAGTTACTTTGGATGAGCTCTTCCCTAGTTCTGATGCATCCAAATATGGGGAAACGTTGACTCTTGAGCCTAATGCTCAGTCACCCTAAATCTGTTTCTCCTAGGAGGATACCTATGGGTGCTATGACCGGGCTTTCTGGCAGTATGACAATGCAGCCTACAGGGATCCTGGAAGCTATCGATACACGGAACCTGAACGGCCCAGTTCCAGAGCCAGCCACACCTCAGACAGGTCATCTTCCAGGTGTGCAGTGCAAAATTCTTTCACAGGGCAGTTGATTGATTTGCAACTTGATGTCTTGTTTGAAGGACACAGAAAGGCCAGTTCCCCACCTCCATTGTCTTTTAAAATAATTGACTGAGGTGCTGAAAGATGTACCTACAGTACAGTCCACATATGGGCTTGGATCTAATGGACAGAATTCTGGTTTGGAGCAGGAATGGGGAGGCAAAAAAGTCATGCTGCATAGGCAGAGATCCTTCTATCTATCCATAAAGATGTCTGACTGAATCCAATACTACTTTGTGTTGCTTGCTATGGTTAATGTAGCAAGCAACACAATGCAGAAGTAAAACAATAATGTTCAGAGTGTCTGGGGTTTAATGTTTGTTTTTTAAAAATCTTATTTTATTGAGGTTATAAAGGAAAAAGGGGGGGAGTAGGATATACACACACAAAACACCCTGTATAAAACTTGTCTTCAGTTAGTCCTTACTATACCAAAATTATACATTTTAACGTTCAGAGTGTCTGGGGTTTTCTGTTTGTTTTTTTAATATCATATTTTATTGAGGTTAAAAGGGAAAAAGAGGAGAAGTAGGAAATATACATACACACACACACCCTGTATACAACTTTTCTTCGATTAGTCTTTTCTATACCAAATTTATACATTTTACGATTCCAAAAATACAGATACCTTTTCTATTCCATTAATATTTCCAGAGTTCTATATTTTATAACTTATAAAAACCCCTATATTTTAACATAAAATATAGTTTTATAAATAAAGTATAAAATATAAGTTATAACTATATATAAATTTTAACCAGTTATAAAAAGCCTTGCCGGGACCAAGAAAGTCTTTTTCCATTTGTCCTTTCAACAATGAGGTCAGTTTGTCCATTTCTGCACATTCCAAAATCTTTACAACTAGTTCCTGTTCAGCAGGAATCTTAGAAGCTTTTCAAGCAGACTAGCTGTTCTAGTGCAAGCATTTCTTAATATGGCGTTTCCCATTTACTGGGTCCTGACTCAGTACTGGGCCAAGGAAGCTTCTTTGCCGGGCCATGGATGCCTCGCCATGCTGCCCATGCCCTCCCTTCCTCCCGTTGCTGCATCCCTCTCCCCCTTGGCCTTTGCACCACCCCCGGGCCAGCCCTCCTCCTGCTATCCTTTTGCTCCGGCGGGCACAGGCTGCTGGCGACGTCGGGGCTGCTGTTGCTTCAGCCACTCAGGTCTGGGTGTTGTTCCTCCCAGCCCCCACCATCACAGAGACCATTGGGGCTGCTGCCGCTTTAGCTACTCGGGCCTGGGTGTCGTTCCTCCCCCCCACACTCCGCCATCGCAGAGACCATCGGGGCTGGCCTCAGCTCTCCCGGTGGTGCCATCATCAGGCACAGCCAAATCCGGCCAGGGAGGCTATGCCAGAAGGACGTGTTGGACAGGACCGCCCCTGCTGCTGATGCTCGTTGCTTGCGTTGGGGCCCCACTGTTGACGGTGAGCCCAGTGGGGCCCCAATGTAGCAATGAGGAGCAGCAGCAGCGGGGTGGTCCCGCCCAACACGTCCTTCCGGCACAGCCTTCCTGACTGGGTTTGGCTGCACCTAATGATGGTAGTGCCGGGAGAGCTGCGGCCAGCCCCGATGGTCTCCATGATGGCAGGGGGGAGAGGAGCAACACCCAGGCTTGAGTGGCTGAAGCAGCAGCAGCCCTTATGTCACCAGCAGCCTGCACCCGCCGGAGCAAAAGGATAGCAGGAGGAGGGCTGGCCTGGGGGTGGGGCAAAGGCCAAGGGGAAGAGGGATGCAGCAGTGAGAGGGAGGGCTGAGAGACAGGCAGAGGGGTGAATGGGGAAAGGAGAAGGCACATGAGACAGAGGTGTGGGGCAATAAAGGGGAAAAGATGCTGGCCAGAGGGAAGCGTTATTTTCCACTCCCCCCCCCCCGTCAGTCAGTCTTTTTCCTTCCTTCCTTCCTTCCTTCCTTCCTTCCTTCCTTCCTTCCTTCCTTCCTTCCTTCCTTCCTTCCTTCCTTCCTTCCTTCCTTCCTTCCTTCCTTCCTTCCTTCCTTCCCATTGCTGAGTTGACCTGGGGGGGAGGGGAGGAGGAAAAGCTTCCTGCCATTTCATGTTTTTCCAGGTTGAGAGCATTCTATATTTTTAGTTTTCTGCCCGTGATCTTTGTGCTTTTTCTTGATGTTTTATTTTTAAGATTGCATTGCAAAATTCCACTATTTTCCTACCTTTCCTAAACAAAATATTGCAAGAGTTTTAAGCATGTTTGTACTTTCCTGTCTCCCAACTCCACCCCCAGAGTCTCCTGCCTCCACCCCTAAATTTTAGTGGGCCATGAAGGAGAAGTGTAGAAATAACCGGGCCATGCGTGGGGTGTGTGTGTGTGTGGAGTTTGGAAAACCCAAGCCTATATCCAAAATCCAAGCCTATTTTTGCCTTCACTTTGTGTTGCTTGCTATGGTTAATGTAGCAAGCAGCACAATGCTAAAGTAAAACAGTAACGTTCAGAGTGTCTGGGGTTTTCTGTTGAAGGAACCAAGGCTAGAAGAGAGAGATGCTGGGGTTGTGTGTGTGTCAGTAAAGGGACTATGAAGCAGGACAAGTGGTTCTGCCTTGCAGAAGTGCAGGAACCATCAGCATACAGTTGTTTCAAGTGCTTGTGAAGAAGTTCTGCATTTCTATTAACAGCAACAAAAACATCATCTGTACTATTTTCTAGGAAACAACAAGTTTCTCCAGTGACTGTAACCTCCCACTCTGTTTTTCAGTGGCATACACCTCTAGGTTCCTCTCATTTAAAAAACAAATCTCTCTCTTTTCTAGACAGGGGTATCCAGATGACTATTATAACACCAAAGGTGGATGGAGCAATTACTATGCTGATTATTATGCAAATCCATATGATTATGAAGGTAGGAGATACCAGTGGTCTGTTTATCCTATATAAGATGGCATTCAAATAAAAGGAGGAAGCAATCATTAATGAGTTCCCAGAGCATCTGTCTACTTCGGTCCAGTCATCTCTTGCTGGATTAATTTCTGACTAATAAGTGGAGATCTGAATAGCCATGTTACTTCTTGACCCAGGTTACAATAATAGAAACTGTAAGGTTTGCAGAGCAGGCACTGGAACAGCAGTGGCCGAATTCTGGAAAAACAAGTTGTTAATGATGTGAGATGATATTTCCGTTACAAGGTTATCTTAATTCATTGTGTCTTAAAAGAAGCCATGTAGTACTGTTACGTGGAAATAGATCTCACTATGAATGCTCTGGAATGATAAGAGAATACCTTGTTGACAGTATAAGCTTGTAACTTTGAGCTGAAATGCAGAGCTTGTCTTAACAGTATGAAGTCTGCTGTTCCCATTGCCTGGTCACTGCAAAGGCCATGACTGTAAAGTGCTTCAGCCTTCAGATGCTCCTGAGTTGCAAAAGCCTGAGTGTCTAGTGCACAGGCGCTGAGGTGATCCTTGATTGCATCTGCAGTTATCTCAAGGTCATATAAGTGGTGCACCCACAATGGTGTTTTAAAATTGATTTTGACCAGTGGTTGTGTATAATATAGGATACTAGTGGATACTCTGCTTGTAGTGGTAGTGTTCATTAAAAGGCCACACAAAGTTTCTGGAATGTCCAATTCTTCTCCCCCCCCTCCCCCCCAAGATCCAGGACGCTGGAACCGTTACCAGTCTACTTATGATGGCAGGCTCAGAGACTCCAGGGGCTTTGACCAGAGGCTCTGGTATGACTTGGAACAGAATTCTTTTCAGAAAAGAGAGGCATATCCATATGAAAACAGGTTTGTAAATGTTTTAGACTTGTTCTCACAGAGTGACACTAGTTACTATCTCTTGAAACACTACATATTTGCAAGACAACAGGATAAAACTTCCTGATGTAGCTTTTTTGCGACAGTTTGGTGTAGTGGTTAAGTGTGCGGACTCTTATCTGGTAGAACTGGGTTTGTTTCCCCACTCCTCCACATGCATCTGCTAATGTGACCTTGAGTTCTCACAAAGCTGTTCCTCTCAAGAGCAGTTCTGGGAGAGCTCTCTCAGCTCCACCCACCCTCATAGGGTGTCTGTTGTGGGGAGGGGAAGAGAAAGGAGATTGTAAGCCGCTCTGAGACTTCTTTGGGTAGTAAAGGATGGGGTATAAACCCATTCTTCTCCTCCTCTTCCTTTCTGGTTTTTTATTTTCTGTCAGTTTTGGAGCTTGACACAATGACAAAGTTTATGATCTGCTACTTTAAAATTTCAGATCGTGGTTTTGAATTGATTTTTTAATTGCTCTGCTGTTGTTGAGAATTGTTTAGACAACTGTATTGAGCCGGATAGCCCAGGCAAGCCCAGTCTCGTCAGATATCAGAAGCTAAGCAGGGCCATCTGGAAATACCAGGAGGGAGAGGCAGAGGTACGCTGTAACGAGCCACTTCTCTGAACGTCCTCTGTGCCCCACCAGGGGTTGCCAGAAGTCATCATGCCTTCCAGGCTTGCATGCACACACACACACACAAATACCCCCCTCCCCAAAAAAGCAGTATACAAATATAAATAAATTGGGCTGCTGTCCATTGAGACCTGTTATTGAGACCGGCTGCAAGGGGTTCATTTTGTAGTAGGGCTTGTCTGCCTGCAGCAGAGTGTGTTGATATTCAGCTTCTTTGGGCTAGAAAAGTTTCTGCTGCCATAAGAAACAACAGTGAGCAACCAAAGAGAGTCCACGGAAAAGTGGAGGTTGGAAAAACCAAGGTTCCATGAAACCAGCCTCAAATAAGAAACCAAAGAAGTAAGAAATTCATATTATTTTACATCACCAAATGTAGAAAATTAAGCCACATATAATATCAACTAAAGCCTCATATAAATATTGGAAATCAAGCCACATATAATGAAAATTAAGCCACATATAATGATAAATCAAGCTTCATGTAAGGACGAAAGAAGGAACTTGATAAAGTGGGAAAGCCGCCTTTAGTTATAGTCCATAAAGTCCAATAAATATGAATCCAGTTCTTCCAAAGTTCTTTCCAAATACACTTAAGCGTGAAGATCTGAACGCAACTATGCACAAGAGTTACATTGTACCCATTTCACAATTGCTGCTTCTCTAGGTGAACATTTAATAATCAAGACATGGCAAGAATGCTTCAAGGCACTTCCAAAAGTCGGGTGCAGTAGCTAAAGTCTTGCTAAAGTCTAGGCAAGGGCTTAAACATGCTTTGAGTATTCTGAGTTATGTATAAAATGAAATCATGCCACGTTTCAAAGAAATCTGAAGTTTTGTCGTCTTTGATTGTTCTGATCTGTTTCATTAATTTTCAGCTATTGCTACCTGCCATAACTCAGAATACCGAAACTGTAATGTTAATATTTCTGCAGATTTCCAACTTTTGGCTATTTGAGCTGCTACTTGTACAATACAATTAATCCTTTAGATGCCACTTTTTTGTTTTGTTTCTCCCATATTATTAACAGAGCTGGTGAAGCACAAATGGTTTGATGTGACATCTTCGTAATTTCTACAAAAATTTTCTTCCAAAACTGACATTACTGGGCACGACCACTACAGTTTTTATTTGTGTTCTCTATTCTTGCAAGATATGCTGGAGTAAGATACCATCTATGTAATAATTTCAGTGATTCTCTCTGAGACATATTGATAGAGCCTTCCTTGTTTGAGTAAACCATATCTTATTCCAAATACTTTGTTTTATCTTTGTTCCAATATCCTTTCCCCATATTAATTTCAAACCATTTAAAGTACTTGAGTCTATGTCAAGTAAGCAAGTGATGACTTGGGGGTTTGTTTATCTTTCCTGTTTGTGCCCCCTTGGATGATGCCTTACATTTCCAAGCCTCTGCTTGCTGTCTGGGTACCTGGATTGAGTCAAGCTTTTAGATGATTGGTTTCTTTATTTCTTTTCACTAGGTAACACTATAGAATACAAAGGCACACACTTGTGAATTGGCTTAAAGGGATCCTTTTGAGGTCTGCTTAGGTTTGGTACAGTGAAATTGTTGAATGGAAATGGGTGCTGAGGTTGGAGTCCTTTGGAGGGAGCAAGCTTGCCTTATGGCTCTCTATGTTTCCCTGCCACTAGTCATGAAGACCACTGGCGCTATGACCCTCGTTTTGCTGGCAGCTTTGAGGATGACCTGGACCCTCGCCGGGACCCCTATGGGGATGAATTGGACCGGCGCAGCATCCACAGTGAGCATTCGGGCCACAGCCTCCGCAGTTCTCGTAGTGCTCACAGCCGCCAGAGCAGCTTCAGCTCTCGCTCTCAACAAGTAAGAGGAGATTAGGCTTTATTTTTTCCCCTCTTAACAGACAGCACTAGAGCTGGTGGGGGAGATATGTCATATGAATGCTTGTTAGGCTGCATGCTCCTGTGAGAATGTGAGAGTACCTGTGGTAAGAAAGACCCACTCTTTCTCTAGCACAGTATTTTGTTTTATGCAGTGGCTGACCAAATGTTTTATATGCAAAACTTGGAGACCAACACTTTCCCTTGTTGTCCCCCGCCCCAAGCAGTTTTTGTTAAGAGCCTCTGAACATGGATGTTTGGTTTTGCTGTTGTTGCTATTGAGAGACATTTCCTCCATAAATTTGTCTAGTCCCATTTTTAAATTAGCTAAACTGGAGGCTACATCCTGTGTCTTGTCTTGAACCATGTCTCACTCTGAACCTCCCTTCCCCCCAATAAGTCTTTTGTGTGTGCAGTTCCCACTGTCTTCAACACAGCTTGCTTTTGTGGATGCAGCAGGGTGCATAAAAATTATTTTTTTTAAAAAATTAAAAATTGGATTTTTAACATTTTAATTGGATTTTTAATTTACTTCGGTTTATTTAAAATGCTTTTTGAGGAAACATCTATCTAAAAATAGTTTTCTATTTAAGAAATAGTCCAAAGTCATGATAAAACAAGGGTTAGTTTTTAGTTATATATTATTAGACTGTATATTCATGCAGTGTTTAAATGGATTCCATCAATCTGTTCACAATATCATGCTTACCTAGAGATTTCTATAAGATCATTTGAGGCAGTTTTTCTATCTAGAAGATAAATGCTTGATTTTGCAGTTCTCGAAACTGAATTTGTGTCTGCAGAGATAACATGCCTCTTCTTCACAGCAAAAATAACATAAATGCAGAGTTAAGAAACTTCAGTCTTATTGGTCCTGTGAAAATCTTTGCAACAGAACCAACTCCTTATCTGTTAAGTACTAAGTTTTAAGAAGTTAAATTAATGTAATATTGTTTGGGTGGAATGTTAAGAGCTAAATGTGAGGAGGGAGAGGCAAGCAGTACAAATGAAAGTGAAACTTTTTGAGCAGAATACTACAGAAATCTTGAAGTCTTTATGAGTATATCATCATGGAAGTGTAAGTAAATAAAAAAATAATATGCTATATAATATTATTTTTAGTTAAATAAAACAATTTAAATGGTTGTTAATGATTATTTTTATGCTTCTAATAAAGTACAGCAGAAAAGTTGTCCAAATATGAATGATTAGCATATTAAACTGGAGATAGTTCACATTGTAGTGATTTTATAATGATCTATATGACTAAAACTAACCTAAAAAATTATTATACTAAAATGAAACCTTCTTCTGTGTTGGGTGAAGTAGGGTGAAGAAGGAATTTTCTTTATTGCACAAGAGAAGGCAGTGCTGAACCAACATGTCCACTTTCCAAGTTGCTCTCTGACCTTCATCTGTATTGTAAATATTAAGGCCAACAAGAATTAGCCTTTATGTAGAAAACCATAATTTATGTAAAGCCTTATTGACTAGTGATCTAAATCATTATTTAAATCAGTTTGATTTAACTCAATTCCATCCTGGTGTGCAGTTCACATTATCTTCAACACAACTTTTTTACTCGTCATGAGGGACAGTCTCCTCCCCTTTGGGTCCTGCCCAAGCCTTGCAGGCCTGGGTGGAAGGGCTGGTATGGGGAAGCCTTGTTCTTGGGCTCCCAGATTGTTGAGCCCCTCTGACATCCCCTTTCTTTGCTACAGTTCTCTGTATTAATGCAAGTACTTGTATCTCTTCTCTAGAGCCAACTTTATCGAAGCAATCATGACCTGACCACCAGTGCCTATGAAGTTGCTAACCAGCCAGCCCCTCTCCAAGCTGAGTATTCGTATGGGGGGTACAGCAGCTTTGAAAGCCAGGCACCTTTTGTGGAATACAGTTATCTAGCCAAATCCACTTGGCCAGCAGCTGAACAAGGTACTACTTAAAATATTTTAGTGGTAGGTTTTTGAGAAAGGTCCATAATTCCACCCTTTCATCTCAAATGTTGGGTAACTTATTATGGATCATACTATACTTTTGCCCCAGAAGAAGAAGAGAAGGTTTTTATACCCGATGTCTCCCTACCCTAAAGAGTCTCAAAGTGGCTTATGTTGTACAAATCTGTATCTGATTATCTCAAGCAAAAGATGAGACAGCTTGTGCTCAGTAGGGTGAAGAAAGAATTTTCTTTATTGCACAAGAGAAGGCAGTGCTGAACCAACATAGCCACTTTCCAAGACCTTTGACAGCCTTGAATACCCTAGGTGACTCATTGGCATATGTTGGCGTACAAACAGAATAATTGATACATTATTCATAAGCAGACGTAAAAAGCATTGGCATGACATGAAACTCCTTGATAGGTTGGAGGTTTTTAAACAGAGGCTAGATGGCCATCTGACAGCAATGAAGATCCTGTGAATTTAGGGGGAGGTGTTTGTGAGTGTCCTGCATTGTGCAGGGGGTTGGACTAGATGACCCTGGAGGTCTCTATTATTCTAGGTCAAGGCACTGTGGCAATCTGTTATAGGCTGAGCACTATGGCACAGTTAATTATGCTTGCACAAAGATTAATGTCCAGTCCAAACTGGTTGGAGGGGGTAGAAGGCCCCCTGCTCTCACTCTAAGCTAGTATCATGTCAACCTATTGATAACGTTGGAATGCAGTTTCTGTCTCAGGGAAGAGCTGCTTTTTATATTGCTAGGTAGACGTTCTTGCAAGCTAGCCAAAGTGCAAAAAGCAGAATGCACTAGGCCTGTTTCACACTTAAAATCACCATCCCTTCCTCTCCTCACAACAGGCAGTTTGTGAGGTGGGTGCGGCTGAGAGTTCTGAGAACTGTGGCTGCCCAAGGTCACCCAGCAGGCTTCATGCAGAGGAGGAGTGGGGAATCAAACCCAGTTCTTCTGGTTAGATTCTGGTGCTTTTAACCACTATGCTACACTGGCTCTCCTCCCACTCCTTTAAGAGGCTCAATGTGATGAGCTGAGGTGTGGTTTTCAGGCTGTCTCCCATTCAGGCATTCTGCATCTGCTGGGTTCCAGCACTCCAGCTGCATCATGTGTCTTCAGATCTTTCTCTCAGGAAAGTGATGGACTCTCCTCCTGAAGATTTGAGGAGGATCTGTGTAAGCATAATTGACTCAGAGATCAGAAGTCTAGAGAAGTGTTAGTTGAAATGTGAGGTCACACTTAATCAGAAGAGGATTTTGCAGAACAAGTGAAAATGTTGAGGGAGGCCATTTTGTTGCCTTATAACTGATGGTATCGCTTTACTATGCTCTGGTAAGATCTCACCTGGAGTATTGTGTTCAGTTTTTGGCACCATATTTTAAGAAGGATATAGACAAGCTGGAATGTGTCCAGAGGAGGGCAACAAAGATGGTGAGGGGTCTGGAGACCAAGTCCTATGAAGAAAGGTTGAAGGAGCTAGGTATGTTTAACCTGTAGAGGAGATGACTGAGAGATGATATGATCACCATCTTCAAGTACTTGAAGGGTTGTCATACAGAGGATAGTGCAGAGTTGTTTTCTGTTGCCCAGAAGGTCAGACCAGAACCAATGGGTTGAAATTAAATCCGAAGATTTTCCAGCTAAACATTAGGAAGAACTTCCTGACAAAGCAGTTCCTCAGTGGAACAGGCTTTTTTGGGAGGTAGTGGGCTCTCCTTCCTTGGAGGTTTTTAAGCAGAGGCTAAATGGCCATCTGACAGCAATACTGATCCTGTGAACTTAGGCAGGCCATGGGAAGGAGGGCAGGAGAGGTTGCATCAGTGCTTAGTTCTCATGGCCCTTTCTTACATGCCCAAGGAATGCTGTTCACCACTTTGGGGTCAGTCAGCAATTTTTCTCCAGGCCAGTTTGGCCAGGAATCCTGGAACTTTTTTTTTGCCATCTTCATTTCATTTTCATTTCATTTGATTTATATCCCGCCCTACCCCACCGAAGCGGGCTCAGAGCGGCTTACAACACAGAGATTCTAACAATAAAATTCGAATTTTAAATACAATAACAGTTTATATAATTAAGAGATTAAAACATTAAAATACATTAAAAATCAGTACATCAATCCAGCACTATGCTATCTATCAGCTTCCTTCAGTATTTTGGTAGTTTTGGTGGTTTGGGTGCTGGTCAGTTATAGGCCAACCGGAAGAGGACTGTCTTACAGGCCCTGTGGAATTGTCCAATATCCCGCAGGGCCCTGACCTCCTCCGGTAACTGGTTCCACCAGCAAGGGGCT
Organism: Heteronotia binoei; assembly: GCF_032191835.1. Classification (NCBI taxonomy): domain Eukaryota; kingdom Metazoa; phylum Chordata; class Lepidosauria; order Squamata; family Gekkonidae; genus Heteronotia; species Heteronotia binoei. The sequence continues at coordinate 83,571,775 of NC_083234.1, forward strand.
GTTATTGAGAAGGCCCTGTCCCTGGTTGACTTCAACCGGGCCTCCTTTGGCCCGGGGATTATGAGCAGATTTTGGGAGCCAGAACGCAGTACTCTCTGGGGAACATATGAGAAGAGAGGGTCCCTAAGGTAGGCAGGTCCTAGACCATATAGGGCTTTAAAGGTAATAACCAGCGCCTTGTACCGGACTCGGTATATTATTGGCAGCCAGTGCAGTCCCCGAAGGCCCGGCTGAATGTGCTCCCGTCTAGGGAGCCCTAGTAGCAGCCGAGCGGCGACGTTCTGCACTAGCTGCAACTTCCGGGTTCGACACAGGGGCAGCCCCATGTAGAGGGCATTACAGTAATCCAACCTTGAGGTGGCCGTTGCATGGATCACTGTTGCTAGATTGTCCCGCTCCAGGAAGGGAGCCAACTGCCTCGCCCGCCTAAGATGAAAAAATGCGGACTTAGCAGTGGCTGCTACCAGGGCCTCCATAGTTAAGGCAGGCTCAAGTAGTACCCCCAAGCTCCTGACCCTGTGCGCCATTGTCAGTGGCACACCATCAAGAGCTGGAAGGGGAATTTCCCCCCCCAGACCGCGGCGACCCAAGCAAAGGACCTCTGTCTTCACTGGATTTAGTTTCAGCCTACTCAGCCTGAGCCATCTAGCCACGGCTTGTAATGCCCAGTCAAGGTTTTCTGGGACACAGTCGGGCCGGCCGTCCATGAGTAGATAGAGCTGGGTGTCATCAGCGTACTGGTGGCAACCCAGCCCATGCCTCCAGGCAGTCTGGGCAAGGGGGCTCATGTAAATGTTAAATAACATTGGGGAAAGAACTGCCCCCTGAGGCACCCCACAATTCAGCGCATGTCTCTGGGACAGCTCACCCCCAATTGCCACCCTTTGTCCCTGACCATCAAGGAACAAGGAGAGCCACTGTAAGGCCAACCCCTGAATCCCCACGTTGGCGAGACGGCAAGTCAGCAGTTGGTGGTCGACTGTATCGAACGCCGCCGATAGGTCCAACAACACCAGCACCACCGAGCCGCCTCGATCCAGATGCCACTGGAGGTCATCCATCAGAGCGACCAGCACCGTCTCCGTCCTATGACCCGGACGGAAACCGGACTGATGGAGGTTGAGAACGGAAGCATCCTCCAGAAAACTCTGCAACTGCAACGCCACTGCCCTCTCAATGAGTTTACCCCAAAAGGGTAAATTCGAAACCGGCCGATAGTGTGTCAATTCGGCCGGGTCTAGAGTTGGTTTCTTCAGTAGAGGGCGGACCACAGCCTCTTTCAGAGGTGCTGGAAAATGCCCTTCCATCAGGGATCTGTTTATGATATCCTGTACAGGATATCTGAGCTCCCTCTGGCAAGCTTTAATAAGCCAGGAGGGGCAGGGGTCCAGATTACAAGTTGTAGGGCGAGCAGATGCGAGAATCCTGTCAACTTCCTCCAGACTGAGAGCGCTGAAACCATCCAGGACACACTCTGAAGACAGGCACGGAGCCTCAGGTTCCCATACTGTCTCCAATATGGCGGGAAAGTCGTGGCGGAGCGATGCAACCTTATCTGCAAAAAAGTTCGCAAAAGCCTCACAGCCAATCTCCAATTCTTTAGAATTTGGTCTGCCTTGTGGCAGAGTTATAAGGGTCCGAATTGTATTGAACAGCTGTGCCGGGCGCGAAGTTGCAGATGCAATCTTAGCCGCAAAGTATGTTTTCTTTGTGGCCTTGACTGCCATCTCATAGGACTTCATTACTTCTCTATAAGATGTTCTAACCGCTTCGTCTCGAGTGTGCCGCCATTGCCTCTCTAGCCGTCTGAGTCCACGCTTTAATTGCCACAACTCCTGGTTATACCAGGGTGCCGACTTTTGGCGGGGGCGCAGAGGACGCCTAGGTGCGATCTCATTGATGGCCCTGGAGAGCCTGTCATTCCAAGACTCTACCAAGTCATCTAAGGAATCGCCAGGGAGCCAGGGATCCCGTAGAGCCGTCAGGAACCGTTCTGGATCCATCTGACTCCGCGGGCGAGCTAAAATATGCTCGCCGCCTAAACGGGCTTGGGGTGGGACATCCACACGAGCCTTGAGGGCATAGTGGTCCGCCATGGCACTGCTTCAGCAGTAACATCGTCCACTAAAACTCCCGCCGTGAAGATCAAGTCTAACATGTGCCCCGCCTGGTGAGTGGGCGTTGTAACAATTTGGGAGAGTCCTAGTGTCGCCATGGATGACACCAGGTCCATCGCCTGACTGGAGGTCGCGTCATCGGCGTGGACATTGAAGTCACCAAGGATCAGGAGCCTCGGATGCTCCAATGCCCAGCCTGCTGCGGCCTCCAGTAGGGACAGTAGGGCGCTAGCTGGTGTGTTAGGCGGTCGGTACACCAGCCAGATCGCCAACCCCTCCCCAACGTCCCACGCCAGACCGGCACATTCAATACCCTCAATCTCTGGGGCCGGGAGGGCCCGGAAGGAGTAAGCCTCTCGTATGAATAGAGCCACCCCTCCCCCCCGCCCGCTAGTCCGTGACTGGTGAAAGACCGAGTATCCTGAGGGCGCCATCTGGGAGAGAGCTACAGTCTCCCCGTCATGCACCCAGGTCTCGGTCACGCATGCCAGGTCCATATCCCGTTCAGACAGGAACTCCCAAAGGGTATAGATTTTATTATTTATGGACCTGGCGTTGCATAACACCAGTGACGGAGGTGAGTATTTTAACCTGGCTCCACTACCTGTCACCGTCGGGATGGGACGCAGGCTGGAAGGGGGCCGAGCCTTGTTATGTCTCGGCCTCCTTCCTTTATAGTTCTGTCTGTTCCCACCGTCATACCTTCCCCTCCCCAGGAGTACTGGAATCCTTCATGAATCTATCTAATCCCCTTTTAAAGCTGTCTATTCCTGTAGCCATTACTACATCCTTTGGCAGCTGATTCCACATTTTTTTAAAATACTGGATTCATACCCTGCCCTCCGAATTTCAGAGTGGCTCACAATCTCCTTTACCTTGCTCCCTGACAACAGACACCTTGTGAGGTAGGTGGGCCTGAGAGAGCTCTCCCAGAGGCTGCCCTTTCAAGGACAGCTCTGCGAGAGCTATGGCTGACCCAAGGCCATTCCAGCAGGTGCAAGTGGAGGAATGGGGAATCAAACCCGATTCTCCCAGATAAGAGTCCGCACACTTAACCACTATACCAAAAAGGCTGTGTAAATTTATTTATTTAGTTAATTTATATTCCACCCTTTCCCAGATGGGCTCAGGGCGGATAACAACATTTTAAAACGGTAAAACAGTAATTGAAACCAATAAAAGTAGACAATACAATTTGGCGGCTCAGTTGGGACATCATAATATACTAAACATAGATAGCATAAAATCAGTATTGTAGCAGAGGTGGTGTCGCAGCATAGGGTCAGCCGATGGAATAGGACGCCCGCTGCCTCAACCAAATGCCTGCTGGAATAGCTCCATCTTACAGGCACTACGGAAAGGTAACAATTTAGTAAGGGCCCGGATCCCTGAGGGGAGCTGATTCCACCAGGCTGGGGCCAAGACTGAAAAGGCCCTGGCCTTGGTTGAGGCTAGTTGGACATCTTTCAGACCAGGGACGGTCAACAGATGTTGAGTACCAGATTGTAATGTTCTCCAGAGCATATATGGGGAGAGGCGGTCCTGTAGATTTGTCGGTCCCAGGCCATATAAGGCTTTAAAAGTTAAAACTAAAACCTTGAAATGGATCCAGTACTCCATTGGTAGCCAGTGCAGTTTGTGCAGCACTGCCTGGATGTGTGCCCAGCTAGGCACTGTTATCAACAGCCGAGCAGCTGCATTCTGCACCAGCTGGAGTTTCCGGATCAGTTGCAAAGGGTAAGCCTGCGTAGAGCAAGTTACAGTAATCTAACCTGAAAGTGACCATCACATGAATCACTGTAGTTAGGTCCTGGGGGGATAGGTAAGGCGCTAGCTGCCTGGCCTCCCAAAGATGGTAGAAGGCAGACCGAGCAACTGCTGTGACTGGTGCCTCCATTGAAAGTGAGGCATCCAGAATCACTCCCAAGGTCTTCAGCTTCTGAGCCAGCACTAAGAACGTACCATCCAGGGTTGGGAGCTAGATTCTTAATCCCCCCGGCCCAGGTACAGGACCTCCATTTTAGCTGGATTAAGCTTCAATTGACTTTGCTTCAACCATCCCGCCACAGCTTCTATGGCCAAGGTCAGATGACCCGGGGCAGAGTCTGGGTGGCCGTCCCTCAACAGATAGAGCTGGGTGTTATCTGCATATTGATAACAACCCAGCACAAAACCTTGGGCAATCTGGGCAAGGGGCGCATGTAGATGTTAAACATCATTGGCGAGAGAACAGCTCCCTGAGATACACCGCATTCCAGCTGGCGCCACCTGGAGGTCTGCTCGCCAAGTGCCACCCTTTGTCCCCGACCATGGAGAAAGGAGGAGAACCACTTTATGGCAATCCCCTGAACTCCAATGTCAGCAAGGCGGAGGGCCATAAGATCATATTTCCTTTTGTTCATCCTGAATCTACTTCCCATCAGGTTCATAGGATACCATTGAGTCCTAGTAGTTTGAGAGAGGGAGAAAAATTTCTCTTTGTCAGCTCTCTCTATCTCATGCATGATTTTATAAACCTCTTATCATGTTCCCCCCTTAGTTGTCTCTTTGTTAAACTAAAAAGTCCTGGAGTCTTCAGGCTTTCCTCATAGGGAAGTTGCTCCGAGCCCTTGATCATCTTGGCTGCTTTCTTCTGTGCTTTTTCCAGTTCTGCAGTGTCATTTTTGAGATACATTAACCAGAACTGCCCTCAGTATTTCAGATGGGGCCACACCATAGATCTATGAACGGCACTATAATATCAGACATTTTATTTTCAGTCCGTTTCCTAATAACCCATAATGGAATTTGCCTTTTTCACTGCTGCTGCAAACTAGGTTGACGCTTTCATTGACCTACTCACTACAACCCCAAGATATTTTCGCCTCTCAGTCTCAGCAAGTTCAGACCACATTAGCCTATACCTGAAGCTGGAATTTTTGTCACCTGACACTGAACTTCACTTGCCACATTTTTGCCTATTCGCCTAGCTTGCGGGGATCCTCTTGGAGCTCTTCACAGCCAGCCTGGGTTTTACCATCCTGAAGAACTTTGTGTCATCTGCAAACTTGGTCACTGTACTAACTCTTAGTTGCAGATATTTTATCAATAAATTAAATAGTACCAGTCCCAACACTAATTCTTACTTATTGCTTACTTCCATCCATTCTGAGTACCGTCCATTAATTTCTACTCTTTGTTTCCTGTCATTTAACCAATTTTTATTCCGTAAGAGGTCTCATCCTCTTAACCCATTATTGCTAAGTTACTGAGTAGTCTTTGTTGAGGTATCTTGTCGAAACCCCTTTGAAAGTCCAAGTACATAGTATCTTCCAGGTCAGCTTTGTCTACATAGTGGTTCACTTTCTCAAAGAATTCTGAATGATTGGTGAGGCAGGACTTCCCTTTGCAGAAGCCATGCTGATTTTCTCTCAGCAGGTTTTGTTCTTCTCTGTGCATAACAATTCTATATTTATTTGTTTATTTATTCAGGTTTTTTTATTCCACCCTCCCCAAATCGGTTCAGGGTGGATTACAACAAAACAGAGTCAAAGAGTCATTACAATAAATCATAGTAGATTAATAACATTTCAAAGGTAGCAGCAATTACAAAAAAGAAGCCTATTAAGGCCACACAAGTGGAGTCACTGGGTACTTCAGTCGATGGGAATTGGAGCAGAGAGGCCAACTGAGGTGGCCTGGCAGAACAGCTCTGTTTTACAGGCCCTGTGGAACAGTAGTAGGCCCTGCAAGGGCCCTGATCCCCAGTGGGAGTTGATTCCACCAGGCTGGAGTTGGAGCAGAAAAGGCCCTGATCAAGACAAGATGGACATTCTTTGGCCCAGAGATAACCAGCACATATTGATCTAGAGTGCAGGGCTCTTCGGGCCACATATGGGGAGAGATGTTCCTTCAGATATGTCAGTCATAGGCTATGTAAGGCTTTAAAGGTTAATACCAACACCTTGAAGTGGATCCAGTACTCAATTGGTAGCCAGGGTAAGTGGCACAATACTGACCAAATGCATGCCTGCATAGGCAGTGCCATCAGTGGGTGTGCCACTGCTTTGTGTACCACCTGAAACTTCCAGATCAATCTCAAGGGCAAGCTCGTGTAAATTGAGTTACAGTAATCAAGCCTGGAAGTGACCACCACATGGGTCACTGTAGCCAGGTCCTGGGAAGAGAGGTAGGGAGCTAATTGCCTGATCTGACAAAAATAAAAGAAGGCAGGCCATCAACCGTGGTGACCCAGGATCACTCCCAGGCTCTGCAGCTTCTGGGCCACCATCCAGGGTGGGCAGCCTGATCCCCACCTCAACCCCTCCCCCCCCCAACTCAAGTACAGGACCTCTGTCTTCACTGGATTGAGTTTCAACCAGCTGTGCTGCAACGAACAAGCTATGGCCTCCAGTGACCTGATCAAATTCGCTGGGGTGGACTCCAGGCAGCCATCCAATGACAGAGCTGGGTGTCAACCACGAATAGGTGACATCCCAGCCCATACCAACTGAGTGAGGGGGTGCATGTAGATGTTAAACAACATGGGTGAGAGGATCACTCCTGTGACACACCACTCTTAAGTGGGTGTTGCAGGGAGAACCTCTCTTCAAGTACCACCCTCTGTCCCCAACCATGGACAGAGGATGAAAACCATTGAAGGGCAGTCCTTTGAACCTCTTATGTTGGTGAGGCAGTAGGTCATGTCAAATGCTGCCATTAAATCTAACAATAATGGCAGTGCCAATCCACCCTGATCTAATAATAATAATTTACCATTTCTGGGTAAGGTAGATGAGAGGGCGGTGGCTGAGCAGCTCAAGATCTTCTTGGATGATGCATCTATCGTTGACCCCTCCCAGTCCAGTTTCTGCCCTGGTCATGGGATGGGGACAGCGATGGTCACCCTTACAGATGACCTCTAGAGGCATCTAGGTAAAAGTTGGTTTCTTTAAGAGTGGATATTTGTTTACAGTTTCTGCAGATTTGTCTGGGACAGATGCTAAGCTGACTGGACTGTAGTTTCCTGGTTCCCCTCTGGATCCCTTTTTTTAAAATTGGTGTTATGTTTGCTACTCTCCAGTCTTCTGGTACAGCAGTTTAATTTAGTGATAGTTTACACATACATAGTGGTTCACTTTCATCTGGGAGGCTGACAGAATTCTAAGCAAAGCCATTAGCTGCCTTGTGCATCTGGTTTGTCCATGGCCCAGAGCTCTGAAAGGGGAACAGATTTTACAGGAGAGTGGGACTTACTCTGGCTTTTGGTAATCTTTTCTATTGTAGTTCCTTCAAGACCTCTGACACCTGAGAAATTTTCTGTGCCTCACATATGTGCAAGATTTGGCCCTGGAGGCTACCTAATAAAGGTATTACCAAACCTTCCCTCTGAGGGACAGCCTGCTTTGGTTGAGATTTGCAGCATGGAGGTAAGTGAGAAACAGGAATGAGTTACCTGAGCACACAGTTTCCAGGAACAACATGTACAGCTGTTGCCAGCTGTAGGCACTCAGATTTCACATATGCGCCCCCCCCCCCCCCCGCTGCCCAAGACTTCCAACAGATAAAAGTGCACATAAAAAATGTAAACCATTCCAAGGCATGCAGGAAGTCCTTGGTATTAGACTTGAAGAGCTGTGCTCCAGAGTAGTCTTACTGGGGGGCCCACTGATGTGTGCCACCACTTGGAATTGCTTGCCAGATAAGGTTGCTGTCTTGAGTTCAAAGTTCAGAGGATGGCCTTCTTGTTTCAGAAGACTTTCAGTTCAGAACTTGTTTCTGGAAGTGTAAGAAATTTTATGTGGCCCTGCAATTTTACTGTGCTGTTTTTAATGCGTATATATAGTTTTGATTGTATTAGTGACTAGCTGCTGCCTTGAGCCCCTGGAAGAAAAGTGAAGTAGAACATCTTCATCCGCTTTACACCTCAGTCTTCAATTGCAGCATATTTATGTCCTCGTGATGTTGCCCCCCCCAGTTGAACCCAGCATGTGATAGCCATGTAACCAAGCTTATTATTCTTTTTAAGCTTATTGTTCTTTTAATCTGTTAAAAAGACCTTCATTATTCTGTATGCTAATTTACTGCCAACCTTCTATATATAAGATAGTTATCTTTGTTTCCATTTTATTCTGCATGCACATGAAAACTCACACCCTGAATAAAACTTTGTTGGTCTTAAATGTGCCATTGGACTCTTAACTGTGTTTAGAACAGCTTCAGTCACATAAGCAAATACACCATGTATTTCTCCCATCAGTAGGGCAATAACACTAGTGAGCTGCCTCACAGTATTGAAGGCAAATAAGGAAAAAAACAGGCCAGCTGGAGACCTGTACTTTGAAGGCTCTTCCCATTTTGGGGGCTTCCTTCACCACCATCCCATTTGTTTTGGGACATTTGTATAGTATCCTGGCCCTGGGTAGGAAGGGTTCTTTTCTCATCCTTTCGCTTATCCCTCTTCCCCAAATTGTAGGTTGAATCCTATCAGGTATAGTCTAAATTTGTTCTGCAGATGCTGACTGTAGCCATGAAATTAAAAGACGTTTGCTCCTTGGGAGGACAGCTATGGCAAACGTAGGCAGTTTAATAAAAAGTGGAGACATAACCCTGCCAACAAAAGTCTGTACAGTCAAAGCGATGGTATTCCCAGTAGTAATATATGGCTGTGAGAGTTGGACCATAAGGAAGACCGAGTGCAGAAGAATAGATGCTTTCGAGTTGTGGTGCAGGAGACTTGAGAGTCCCTTGGATTGAAAGAAGATCAAATCGGTCAGTCCTAAAGGAAATCAACCCTGACTGTTCCCTGGAAGGTCATATGCTGAAGCTCAAATACTTTGGCCACCAAATGAGAAGGGAGCACTCACTGGAGAAGACCCGGATTCTGGGAAAAACAGAAGGCAAAAGAAGAAGGGGACAGCAAAAGATGAGATGGCTGGACAGCGTTACTAATGTAACAAAAACGAATTTGAGCAGACTTCGGAGGATGGTGGAAGACAGGAGGGCCTGGCATGTCTTGTTCTGTGGGGTCGCAAAGAGTCGGACTCGACTCTGCGACTGAACAACAACAATGTTGTTTAACTGTAATACCTGAGTAGACATGGACGATGAGAAATATAGACTTTGGAAGGACTTCATTGTTATTCAGAAGGAAGGAAATTACAGCATAAGTGATGAGATACACCATGTGTTTTCAGACAAAATAAGTTGTCTTTCATGCCTGATGCTGCTTACTTAATTGACAGACCCTGAAGTGCGGAGCAATCATAATGGCACATATTCTTCCCATTAAGTCCCATTGCATTTTGTGTGGCTGACTTCAAAATAAGCACGCTTAGAACTGCAGTATTGGGGCATGTGAACAGTTTTTTACCCTGTCTTCCAGGTGATATTGCAGCATTCTTCAGAACAAGAGGAGATGAGAGTATTCCCTGGCCCGCTAACCAAGTATGTTCAGTGGGGTTTAAGAACTTGCTTTTCATGGCACTTGGGGTCACTCTGGCTCCTTTTGTGTCTGATGTGGGAGGCGCTGTGGGTTAGTGACAGTGTGGCATTCAGCTTAAGCCAGGCTGAAAAAATACTGGTATTTTGGGATATTATTTAAACCAAATACAGATCAGAGAATCTGACTGACTACTGGTATAGCTTAACCCAAAGAAAGACGAATTTTTTCTGCTTTTATTCAGGGATGTTCACTTATACCAGGGGTGGCCAAACTGCTGCTCAGGAGCCACATATGGCTATTTAACACATATTGTGTGACTCTCAAAGCCCCCAACCACCCCATTGACGAGCTTGGAGAAGGCATTTGTCTCTTTAAATCACTTCGCCAAGCCAGCCGGCAGCTTGGAGAATGCTTGTAAAATTAAAGTTGCTTTCTTTCTATGTCCCCCTCCTGCTTCCATCCCCTCATCTATATTCCCTCCCTCCCTCCCTCAAACATCTGACGTTCATGTCTTACAGTTCTCAAACATTTGAAGTTTATTCTATGTGGCTCTTATGTTAAGCAAGTTTGGCCACTCCTGAGCTAAACCAAATGACTCCTCTTGCAGCTCGGTTTAAACAATTCAGAGAAGGGGATGAGGGAAAGGATGAGAGGAGAACTGAGCTGCAAGAGGAGCCAGCCCATGATTGGATGGGGCGGTGAGAGCTGAGAACTCCACGCTGCCTCAGCTGGGGGTTGGCTTCTCTTGCAGCTCAGTTTAAACTGAGCTGCGAGAGAAGCCAGCCCCAGCCAAGGCAAAGCAGAGTTCTCAGCTCCCACCACCCCAGCTGATTCGCTCTTGCCTCCCTGCTGCACACAGGTCCTGTGCAGGACCTCCCCGCCAGGTCTGCTGCTGCACTCAGATCTTGGGGCCAGCTTCTCCTGTAGCTCGGTTTAAACCACTGTGCAGGTGGAGCGAAGCCAGCCCCAGAGTCAGGCTGGCTTTAAAAAAAAAAGGTATTTTTCATCTAGGGTCTATTGGACCTGAAAAATTCAGAGTTTCTGGAAAATCCCAGATCCAAATACCATACTAGTATTGGAAACCAAGATTTTTCAGAAATGCAAAAAAAAAAAAGTCCAATAAACCTGGACTGAAAAATAGCATTGTTGTGTGGCGTGGGGTGAGGGGTTGCACTTCCCTAATGGCCACCTCAAGTTAACTTTTAAGAAAAAATTGAAAAAACTACACACATTGTATTTGGCTAGTATTCACTAACCCTTCCCACAGTGTCTTGCTCCAAATTTAAACTATCATCCAAAAATCCTCTTTTTTATCAGTAGAGTTTAGTGGTTCACAAATACCCAAACTTCAAATCTAACATGTTAGAAAACATGAACAATACTAATGTTGTTGGCATTTATTTATTTATTTCTTCAAGAATGTGTCTGTTTGTGGTGAGGTAAATGTTCATAAGTGAAGACCATTTTTGTGCAGCCTAAAAATAGCTATAATGCTTGACTGTTGTGCTTTCTGCATCAGTTTTCCTCTGAAAAAAACTAATGGGACATCTATAATGGGACATGGCATGGACAGAAAAGCATGATGTCACCCCTGTTGGGTGATTTTTGAAGGTTGTTTTAATGTCCCTGGAAATTTTAAGTAGTGAGCTAGCAGTTGTACTTTGGGGACAGTATCTTAAAAGAACAAAGTTGTGCAGTCACTCTGTGCATTCTATCAAAAATACAAGTTGGGTGACTTTTGTACTAGAGATTTTGTCTTGAGGCCACCGGTACGTTCGCCTGAGGCCCCTGGGAGCCCCTGCCAGTTAGAGGCACCAGTCGTCCATTCCATAATCAGAGTAGGTGTGGCAGATTGAAAATGGCAGTGCTGAAAGACTCTGAAGTCTCATGGGCCAGGTGGACTAAGCTATTTATGTCCTCAGCTCTAGCTCGTTTGGGGGGGTTGACAGACTCCCTCCCTTTTTGCACATTGGACCATAGATTTCTCTCTCCTCCATGCCAACCTGCATGCAACTTGGATGGCAAGTAAAGGGGCATCCCAGAGAGGTCTGTTGTGACTTTCATTCCTCTAGCTTCGGACAGACTTTTGACAGACTCCTTTCCTTCCCTTTTGCACTTTGAATACCCCAAGCATGCAACTTGGAGGGCAAGTAGAGGAGAGTCCGTTGGAGACTCATTGCGAGGTTGGCATCTCTAGCCTGGGAGGAGGGGCATTCTAGTGCATCGCAAAGTCACTTTAATGGCCAGAATCTGTGGAAGTTCATGGTCTTTGGCCTGGGAAACCCATGAACTGCAGATCCATACAAACCTCAATTTATTTTGATCCATGCCTACCCCTAATCTTGACTGTTTCACAGTTTTGGTTTTGTTAACCAATCACACCATTCCCATATCATCTGTAATAGCACAACTATTGGAAAGAAAGATTAAAGTGGAAGATGGGAGAGCAGCTAGTACATCATCACAAGATCAGGCCACCTCTTCCTGCCATGTTATTCAGGAGGGTGGCCTTAAAGGGCATTGCAATTGCCTTCAGCTGAGTTGACTCTGTAGCTGCCTGTGCTTTTCTTTCATGGGATGGAGAGGGGTGTCTTCGCTGACCATGTGGGAGGGGGTGTTGGCCATAGCTGTTTGGAGAGCCAGTTTGGTGTAGTGTGCAGGCTTTTATCTGGGAGAATAGGGTTTGATTCCCCACTCCTCCACTTGCAGCTGCTGGAATGGCCTTGGGTTAGCTATGGCTCGTAAAAGTTGTCCTTGAAAGGGCAGCTTCTGGGAGAGCTCTCAGCCCCACCTACCTCACAGGGTGTCTGTTTTGGGTAAAGAAAAAGAGATTGTAAGCTGCTCTGAGTCCCTGATTCAGAGAGAAGGGTGGGGTATAAATCTGCAGTCTTCTTCTGTGATTGCTGGGACCTGCATTCTAGTTCTTGGTCTTACTGCTTTCTTTTCATTTTCTTTCAGAGATGACACACACAAAGTAGATGTTATTAATTTTGCTCAGAACAAAGCTATGCGATGCAGTCAGAATGAAACTCTGATTGACAGAGAGTCTGCACGGCTGCTCTGGGATTTCATTGTTCTTCTGTGTAGACAGAACGGGGTACGAGTTCTTGACTTTCTCATAAACCTTGTAAAATCCTCATCACCTGTGATTAGTCTTCCAGTTTTGTCTCCTTCGGTTTTTCAGTAGTATACTCAGGAACTCCTTTGCGTATTAGGCCACACACCCGTGATGCAGTCAATCCTCCAAGAGCTTACAGTAGGCCCTGTAAGAAGAGCCCTGTCAGCTCTTGGAGGATTGGCTACATCAGGAGTGTGTGGCCTAATATGCAGTGGAGTTCCTGCTACAAAAAACACCCCTGAGTATAATGGTGAATAGAATATATACAAAATGCTTAGTGGGAGAATCAGAACAATCCAGTAGTCTCTGTGATCAGCCTTAACTAAGCTGGTTAGTCTTGTGGAGCTGTTGCAAGAATAAACTCAGCAAGAAAGTACTTCACACCTTGAGTCTTTCTTAATATCTAAATATAAAAGTGTAGACAGATGCTATTCTCCTTATGCTTCCTGGCAGGTGCCTTCAAGCAGTTAAATTCCATGAATTTATCAAGCGAAACGAAGGAAGCAGGGCTGCTTGGAGTGGTCCACCCTGGTTTTCTGAAGACCTCTGATATGGGGCATGGTTTTGTTTGTTTATTAGATTTGTTGTCTGTCCTTCCCTAAGAATAGGGCTGAGGGCAGCTTACATCAGGAACAGGATGGGGACTCATTACATTGTGGTGTAGAGTGCTGAACTGCAACCTAGATTCAGGTCTCCCCTCTGACAGGGTGACCTCAGGTCATTTGTGCTCTTCATCTTGACCTCCCTTGCGGGGTGCTTATGGGGATGAAGTGTGTGTGTAGGTTACAGTACAGTGGATCATGAATGAAAAAATCCCACTGTTCTGTGGAAGCTTGCTAGGTGACTGTGGGCCAGTCATATGCTCTCAGCCTAGCCTACCTCACAGAGTTGGTGTGACAATAAAATGGAGGAAAGGAGAATAATGGGTCCCCATTGGGAAGAAAGGTTGGATATAAAGGAAGTAAATAAAATAAGTAGTCATAAGTTCAACTGCAGATTTAGAATTTACTTGAAGATTCACTGTATTCTTTAATCCAGTTAAGTCAAAATTTCTAAAATGAGCAGTCTTGCTCAAGATCCACCAGAAGACACTGTTGATGTATCAGAAGAAGGTACCTGATAATGGAAATTACAGGTTCTGGGCAAAATGCATCATCCCACCTTTTGGAAAGCAGAACTGTCCTCTTATTTGTAGAGCACATTGTCCTAGCAGAACTGGTTTCCCAAGGCTAAGAAAGCATTCTTAAGGTCTTGCTGACCCTGACAGTTAGTGCTGTCAGCCCACAGCTTTGCAGAGGAACTCCCACCCAAATCATACTTATCCCTGATCAGAATTCAGGGATTCCACCTGAACTGGGGCATTTCACTTTCCAGGGCCACCCTGATGAACTGGTGCTGCACAGCTAGTGTCTCCAAGTAAGGCTTCTGTGGGAAAGCTTTTTGTATGGGGGAAAAAAATAAAATAAAATAAAATACCAGCCGGGCTGTCATCCAGTTAGAAAGATAGTTAATCACAGGTGTATATGAGAAACAGCCATTCAGAAGCAAAAAATGTAGGGGAGGAATTGTGTTGCAGCAACCCTCATATCTTTAAGAGGCAGTGTCTTAAAAATAATATTGAAGACTGCTGCCCAAGCATTGCACCCCGCTCCCATGTTTCTTGCTGGGGGAGAGGGATGTTCCAATGGATTTCCCTTTCTCCATGGCCTCAGTTCATTGCTTTCTGGGCTCATGCTGCTGTTAGTGTGGGTTGCCTTAAATGCATTCCCTGCAGATCCTCCTTTCTAGTGAGTGGGGACCCAGGAGAGCAAGCCGAGAGTTGTTGGTTATGTATCCTAAAATTCTTTGCCTATCTTCACTTTATTTAGTGTAAAAAATTATATCCTGTTTCTCTGAAAGGCTGAGGGGTGGTGGCTTTGGGATAGATTCAGGTTTATCCTTGATCTTATAACTTGCCCCTGACCATGTGCTTTTCTTGACTTTGTTTATAGACAGTGGTAGGCACAGATATTGCAGAGCTACTTCTGCGGGATCATAAAACCGTATGGCTCCCTGGGAAATCACCCAATGAGGCTAATTTGATTGACTTCACAAACGAGGTTCTGGAGCAGGTGGAAGAAGAGTCTGGGGAAGCTCAGCTCTCTTTCCTCACAGGCAGTCTCATTGCCACAGTTGACAGCCTTGAGAAGGAGACGGAGAGATTCAGGGAGCTTCTGCTTTACGGTCGTAAGAAGGTGAGCAGCATCACTAGAATCCTTGGTGTATTTAGGCTTCTTGTTTTAAGAGAAGACTTTTCTTTCCTCACCCTGTGATGAAGCCGTCCAGGAAGAATTTGATTCTCGATGTCTTGGCCCCACATCCTGTCACAGTCTGGTGTGGGTGGTCAAGAAGTGAAAATCAGGTTGGTGGGGGGAGGAATTCTCAGTGTTTGGAAGCCACCAGGGGCTGGGAGCTGGTTTGTCCTTTATCTTAGTTGTGTTCTCCAGGGATGATGTCCAGTTCAGCGAATGACTGCCATTCACTCCATAGGGGAGAAGTTAAATGTGGTCTTGTGGGTATGTTTCAGTGTATATGAACATAGGGTGGTCTGGCTGTGATTGACAAGGAGATGATCTCATGGGCATATGTGTTCACAATGCATAAGCACACTGCATTTCCATGTAATAACTTCGCAATTTGCAAAGTGATCTTCTCTGCATATCTTCAGCTTCTATTATTATGAGCTGTTTGCTAGTAAAAATCTTGTCATTGGAATGCTTAGCTTTGATATTGTTCTCCCCAATTGTTCTGACTCTGGTTCTGGGTGTGAGAAGAAGAAATGGTCCCCTTGTGTAGGTGTGTCTGGTGGGTTGGAGGCAGAGTCCAGCGGCAGAACACAGGCTTTACACACAGAATATACCAAGTTCAGTCCTGGTCCTCTGTTGCAAAGTCTATTCCTTTGGAGCTATGCATTTTCTATTCATGCAAGTCCACCATCTTGTATGATCAGAAAGCAGCTTGCACCAATGGAACGTACTTTGCAAGTGGAAGGAAAGTACAGGATCTCTCCTGCCTGAGATATTGAAAAGCCTCTTCCAGGTTAGAGAATTCTTTCTCTCTCCCTTGGAAGGATGTATTTCTTCAGGGGATCTATAACTACTTTTCCTCTTGCCCTCTTCTTCTGTCTCAGCTTTTGTCTTGTCTGGGAGATGAATCAGTCTCTGTGCCCAGCCCAGATTGCTGCCTGAGTCTCTTGTTTTCCATATCTGCCTTGGTACAAGCTGGACAGTTGTAATTCCACCTTCCTTGTCTGGGAAGCATTGGCCATTGTGGTGGTTGGAGGTCATATAAGGTGAACAGTAGTCCTTTGTATATTGTATTACACTGTCTGTTGCCCTGCCATTTATACCTGGCTTAACAGGTGCATTCTTTTCTGTGTTAAAAGGATGCTCTGGAATCAGCCATGAAGCATGGGCTGTGGGGACATGCTTTGTTACTTGCCAGTAAAATGGACAGCAGAACTCATGCAAGAGTGATGACCAGGTAAGAAATATCTTTGATCACCTTATTTCAAACAACTGTTAATACCAGGTATAACTGTACTTTATACATCTGATAAGAAGGTTTTTTGCCTATGCATGCTTGTGCCACAATAAATGTGCTGATCTTTAAGGTGCTATAGTTGGGGTCTGCTAAAGGATAATTAATTCAGTTTCCTATTTGGAACTTAGGACTGTCCCATGCATTCCTGTTTTGACAGATTTGCCAACAGCCTTCCTATTAATGATCCCCTACAAACTGTTTATCAGCTCATGTCTGGGAGAATGCCTGCAGCTTCCACGGTGAGTTCAAACAGTAGACAGCTGGTAAGGCTCATGTGTATGGTATCGGTTAGGCTGAGGAGCAATTCCAAATTAAATGAAGAGCTGTTCATTTTGTGTGTGGAATGCAAAACTGATTGTCCTGTTTACTGTGAGTGTAATTAAAACCAAGTAAGATTGCATTTATCCCAAAGCATTTCTAGATGCAGATTTCTGATGGTATTATTTTCAGTCTTTAGAAATGAGGAATACCAAGTCTCATCTAGCCTGCCTCATTAAAAAAAAATTACAAAAATGCTGTTAACCTGCTCAATTGTATCTGTTCTTTCAAACCACATCTTTCTGTGGTACCAACTAGTTATTTCCATTATTATGCGAAGACCTATCCTGCCTTGTTTAAAGCAAATTGACATGGTCTTGTGAAGTCATTTAAATGGTCCTCTGGTAGCTAACATTATAAGCCTCTCCCCTCTTTCTAGTGCTGTGGAGATGAGAAGTGGGGGGACTGGAGACCCCATCTTGCAATGGTACTGTCCAACTTGACTCATAATATGGATGTGGAATTGAGGACGATCACCACCATGGGCGACACACTTGGTAACCAGTAGAGGAGAAGGGGGGTCAGTCTCTGGGAATAGAGGAACTTCTGAATGCTGGCTGGCATTCAGACAGCCGGAGTTCTTAAAATATAAATCATTGTGATGTGCTGTAAATGTACATGTTGATTTATCAAGACTTCCTTTCACAAAATTTGAGGTGGCAAACACCCCCCCCAAAAAAATTTAAACGTAATTTAAGCAAATCATTACACAGATTTAAGAATTCTGTTGCTTGTTGGTTCTGTCAGCAGCTGCTCTTCTGCTTCAGGTGTTGCTGTTCCCAAGGCTTTGGGCTACTAATATTTGTCTCCAGCTGGCATTGGTGGGGCTTGAGCTGCACTTGTGTTTGCCTGCTGTCTTCAGAGTTTTGTGAGCAGCATCCACAGCTGAGGCTGATGCTGACTTGCCTGTGGGAGTCAGGGCAGTGAGCTTTGCAGGAGGAACATCCTTGGTCCTTCCCTCGCAGAGTGGGCAGCTGGGCAAAGGCAGGTGCAGTGACAAAAAGAGAGCTGGCAGGGGATGGGGGGAGGCAGTGCTCAGCAGCTGGCAACTTGCTCCCACTGCTTGCCCTGGGTGGACACATTGCTGAAATGGCCTCTCCTTCTGGCTTCCATTGCCTGCACTTGGATCTTTAAACAACACTTATTGATATGTAGATTCACTTTACTTTATTGCAAAGTCCCAGTTCAGGGGCAGATCCTGATCTTTGATAACTGGCTAACAGGCCCAAGCATGATAGCATGACATTCA
Organism: Heteronotia binoei; assembly: GCF_032191835.1. Taxonomy (NCBI): domain Eukaryota; kingdom Metazoa; phylum Chordata; class Lepidosauria; order Squamata; family Gekkonidae; genus Heteronotia; species Heteronotia binoei. Next base: position 83,589,582 of record NC_083234.1, read on the forward strand.
TAGAATCACAGAATCATCAGAGTTGGAAGGGACTTCCAGGGTCATCTAGTCCAGCCCCTTGCACAATGCAGGAGCTTTACAAATACCTCCTTCCCCCCCACACACACATCTCCCCAGTGATCCTTGGTCCATGCCTAAAAGATGACAAAACCTCCAGGATCCCTTGCCAAACTAGCCTGGAGAAAAAATGCTGACTGACCCCAAAATGTCAATCAGCATTCCCCTGGGCATGTACGAAAGGGCCACAAGAACTAAGCACTGATGCAACCCTTCCTGCCCTCCTTTTCATGATCTGCCTAATTCACAGAATCAGCATTGCTGTCAGATGGCCATCTAACCTCTGCTTAAAAACTTCCCGAGGAAGCCTGTTCCGCTGAGGAACCACTCTAACGGTCAGGAAGTTCTTCCTAATGTTTAGCCAAAAATGTTTGATTTAATTTCAACCCGTTGGTTCGAGTCTGACCTTCTGGGGCAAAAGAAAACAGCTCTGCAACATCCTCTGTATGACAGCCCTTCAAGTACTTGAGATCACCTCCTAGTAATCTCCTCTCCAGGCTAAACATTCCCAGTTCCTTCAACCTTTCCTCAAGGACTTGGTCTCCAGACTCCTCACCATCTTCGTCGCCCTCCTCTGAACCGGTTCCAGCTTGTCTGTATCCTTAAATTGTGGTGCCCAAAACTGAACACAATACTCTAGGTGAGGTCTAACCAGAGCAAAGCGATACCATTACTTCACGTGACCTGGACACTATACTTCTGTTGATACAGCCGAAAATCGCATTTGCTTTTTTAGCTTCTTCAACACACTGCTAACTCATGTTCAGAATATGGTTCATCAAGACCCCTAGATCCTTTTTGAACATACTACTGCCAAAATAAGTCTGCCCATCCTATAATGATGCACTGGACTTTTCCTACCTAAACACAGAACTTTACATTTATCCCTGTTAAAATTCATTTTATTTGTTTTAGCCCAGTTTTGCAGCCTGTCAAAATCATTCTGTATCCTGTTTCTGTCTTCTACTGTATTTGCCACTCTTCCCAATTTAGTATCATCAGCAAATTTAATAAGCATTCCCTCTATTCCTTCATCCAAATCATTTATAAAGATATTAAATAAAGCAGGTCCCAGGATAGATCCTTGAGGCACTCCACTGTCACTCCTCTCCAAGAGGATGAGGAACCATTCACAAGCAGTCTTTGGGTAAAAGGTTAAGGTAGATGAATAAGCACCAGTTGTTTCGGACTCTGGTGTGACATTGCTTTCACAATGTTTTCACAGCAGACTTTTTATGGGGTGGTTTGCCATTGCCTTCCCCAGACATCTACACTTTCCCCCCAGCAAGCTGGGGACTCATTTTACCGACCTCGGAAGGATGGAAGGCAGAGTCAACCTCGAGCCGACTACCTGAACCCAGCTTCTGCTGGGATCGAACTCAGGTTGTGAGCAGAGCTTAGGACTGCAGTACTGCAGCTTTACCACTCTGCGCCATGGGTACAATCTGTCAGTCTGTCACAGATCCACCCAACAGTAACAGGATCCAAACCACATTTCACCAACTTGTCAACAAGAATAGTATATGGAACCTTCTCAAAAGCCTGACTGAAATCAAGATGAACTGTCAATCTACAGCATCCCCCTAATCCAGCAGGGTAGTAACTTTTTCACAAAATACCATAAGAACATAAGAGAAGCCATGTTGGATCAGGCCAACGGCCCATCAAGTCCAACACTCTGTGTCACATAAGAACATAAGAGAAGCCATGTTGGATCAGGCCAACAGCCCATCAAGTCCAACACTCTGTGTCACACAGTGGCAAAAAATTTTATATACACACATACACTGTGGCTAATAGCCACTGATGGACCTGTGCTCCATATTTTTATCTAAACCCTTCTTGAAGGTGGCTATACTTGTGGCCGCCACCACCTCCTGTGGCAGTGAATTCCAGGTTAGGCTGACATGACTTGTTCTTGAAAAACTCATGCGGGCTCTTAGTAATCACAGCCATCCTTTCTAAATGCTCCAGAACTGACTGATGATTTGTTCTAAAAATTTTCCAGGTGTAGATGTTAAGCTGATGGGTCAGTAGTTACCCAGGTTCCCCTTTTTCCTCTTCTTGAAGATGGGGACATTTGCCCTTCTCCAATCTTCTGGCCCCTTGCCTGCTCTCCAGTCATTCTAAATAATAATGGCCAGAGGCTCAGAAATTATATCTGCAAGTTATTTTAGTATCGTTGGTTGTGGTTCATCTGGCCCTGAGGACTTGGTTTCATTTAAGGAAGCTAGGTGTTTTTAGACTACCCCTATGCTGATCCTAGGCTGCAGCTCCCTCCCCTCACAAGAGAAGACTAAGGAAAAGTAGGAATTCCTGTCCCCACAGTGGGCCTTGTTCTTTTTCTTACTTTGTACATAAGAAAAGAATCCTTTTCTGTTGTTTCTAGCATCTCTTGCTAGCCTCAGCTCATATTGAGCTTTAGCTTTCCTAAGTCTTTCTCTACAAGCACTGGTGATTTGTTTATATTCATCCTTGGTTATAAGGCCCTCCTTCCATTTCCTAAATGAGTCTTTTTTATTTCTCAAGCCTTTAGAGCTGTTTATGGAGCCAGCTTGGCTTCTTTAGGCTCCTCCTATTTTCCCTTCTCATAGGAATTGTTTGTGATTGTGTCTTCAATATTTTGCTTTTAAGAAACTCCCACCTCTCTTGAATTCCCTTCTCCTTACATATTTCTGACCATGTGATTTTACCCAGCATAGCTTTCAATTCTTAACCAGGTTCTTTTAAAAGGAACCATTTATGAAGAAAACAGTCATGAATTTAAAATATTGTGATCTGTTTTAGCAGCTTGAGCAAGTAGATAGATTCAGAAGTCAACCAACTTATTTATGGGTCCCTGCTTCTCAGCCACTTAAAATCATCATGTCAGACCTTTGATACTATAAAGCAGGGGTCCCCAACCCCCAGGCCGTGGACCAGTATTGGTCCGTGGCCTGTTAGCAACCGGGCTGTGACTTGTATAATTATTTCGTTATATATTACAATGTAGTCAAAAGGAGGAGGAGGAGGAGGAGGAAGACAACATTGGATTTATATCCCACCCTCCACTCTGAATTTCAGAGTCTCAGAGCGGCTCACAATCTCCTTTACCTTCCTCCCCCACAACAGACACCCTGTGAGGTGAGTGGGGCTGAGAGAGCTCTCCCAGAAGCTGCCCATTCAAGGACAACTCTGCGAGAGCTATGGCTGACCCAAGACCATTCCAGCAGCTGCAAGTGGAGAAGTGGAAAATCAAACCTGGTTCTCCCAGATAAGAGTGTGCACACTTAACCACCACACCAAACTAATAGAAATGAAGTGCACAATTGTATCATCCCCAAACCATCCCCCACTACCCCAGTCTATGGAAAAATTTTCTTCCACAAGACCGGTCCCTGATGCCAAAAAGGGTTGGGGACCACTGCCCTAAAACACCCAAACTGTTAATTGTAACTTTTTTAGTTTTGCAATGTTTTTTAATAGTGGTGAACCTGACACTGTATATTATGTTATAACTCTCTGCTCTTCCACCCAACCAGCACATTTTTCTGATTGTCTCTTCCCCAAGGGCCAATGTCTTCATTCTCCTCCTCCTTTTCCTCCTCCTTTCCCTGAGGTTGCAGGCTACCCACTTAAGCAGTCATATCCATATTTTTCTCTAATGAACCAACATCTGTTTTACAGTTTCAAGTAACAAAATTTTGTATTCATTTTAAATGTACATATTAAAAAGCTAAGACTTTAAACAAAGCAGGAGTCAAGTGGCACCTTTAAGACCAGCAAAGTTTTATTCAGAACGTAAGCTTTCGTGTGCTAAAAGCACACTTCTTCAGACGTGGGGATCAGGTACAGTGGGCTGAAATACATGTAATTTGTTGATGAAGAGGGCAAACTGGCTGGGATCACATGGTGGAACAGTGTGACAGTTTAGAAGGCCATTTGGTCTGGATAGCCATAAAAGGTAATAAAAGTTGCCTTCCAATTGGTGTTTCTGCAAGTCTAGGCAAATCACAAAAGGACTTGTATTTCCTTGTTGTCCACCTAATTTACTTCTCAGCATGTTAAGAAGTAAATTAGGTGGACAACAACAAGGAAATACAAGTCCTTTTGTGATTTGCCTAGACTTGCAGAAACACCAATTGGAAGGCAACTTTTATTACCTTTTATGGCTATCCAGACCAAATGGCCTTCTAAACTGTCACACTGTTCCACCATGTGATCCCAGCCAGTTTGCCTTCTTAATCAACCAACTAAATGTATTTCAGCCCACTGTACCGGATCCCCTCATCTGAAGAAGTCTGCCTGCATACGAAAGCTTATGTTCTGAATAAAACTTTGTTGGTCTTAAAGGTGCAGCTTGACTCCTGCTTTGTTCAACTGCTTCAGACCAACATGGCTGCCCACTTGGATCTATCTACTAAGACTTTAAAAACGTGTGATGAACTGGCCTTGTTAGTGCTTGTAGCAGGTCTCAGATCTTGAAGAAAAAGGCCAGTGATGCTGACTTTGGGAGTCACAGACAGCTTTTCAACATGCTGCCAGCCTGAGTGCCATTATCCAGTATGAGCCTATCTCAAGGTTCAAAAAAGTGGGCAAGACAATGGCACAGTAGGGCTTGTGTCTGGCACCGTGAAACCCTGCAGGGACTGGAGGGCAAGTGTAAGCAGTGAAGCCTCCTGAGCTGGGAGGCAGGACCCAGCTTCTCCCAACAGCTTTGCACCATAGTTTACATACTCTCATCCTGGCATCTTGGCAGCTGTTGGGAAGAGAGCAAGCTGGCTGCAAAGATACCAGAGTAAAACCACCACCCTGGCAACCACCCAGGAGGAGGTGGGTTCGGGGAGGGGGGCGATTTTATTCCTTTCCTCCACAGCCAGCTGGTCTTCCTGTGGGCCCCCTGGCAGCCTCACTCTGTCTCATTCGGAGGGAGGGGGAAGCTGGCTAAGGTTCAGCACTGATGAGGAGCTCTGGTAATTTCAAAGGCTGTAGTTATGAGGTAACACTTTAATAGTATATATCAGTATATATGTGTTTGGTTGGGTGGTGTAGAGAGCACCCTGTGGTCATGTGGCTGTTTTGGTTGACAGTAAATGTCACAGCCTCTCTGTGGGTAGTGGGGTTCGGCCAAAGCATTGCTTACTGATCCTTCCTTTCATGTGCAATTTCAGGAAGTTTGTTTTTTGTTACAGCTTCAAAAGGCCTCTTGGATGCTGCTCACTTTTGCTACCTGATGGCTCAAGTTGGATTTGGAATATATATAAAGAAAACAGCCAAGCTGGTGCTGATTGGCTCAAATCACAGGTGAGGGGAAATAGATTCCTGCTGGACTGCCACCTGCCCTCTCAGGAGCTTTCTCTCTTTGCCATTGCCTGTTGATGGCACCAAGGGTTTTTCTTTCTGGATTTGAGCCTCCCTTCTCATGGTCCCCTGCCCCCTCAGCATTCTGAGCAGCTTTGGTAGTTTGAGAGAACTGTTCTGGCCAGGTAGCTAGTGGTGGCCTGCTTTTCCCACTGTGGAGCTGTAGTTAGTAGTGCTGCCCAAATAAATGATGGTGGCTGGTTTTTGTACTGCTTGTGTTAACCAAGTGGCATCAATGAGTGAGCCCCTGTGGGGTTGTGGTTAGGAGTGTCAGACCAGGATCTGGTAGACCCAGGCTCAGTTCCCTCTCAGCCTAACCTTCCTCACAGGGCTATTGTGAACATAAAATTAGAGGAGAGGAAAATTATGTAAGCTCTGTGTTGGGTTCCTGCTGGGAAGAAAGATGGAATATAAATGCAGCAAATAATAAATTACTGCTTGGGATTCAGCATGTGATTTGCCAGGTCATTAAGTGTAAATATTAACACAATTGGCTGTAAAAGGGGGGGGGCAGCAACTGGTGGCCCTTGGGCTAATTCAAGACCACTGAAAGATGTTGCCTTGCCCCAGTTATTCACCCTGAGGTGTAAGAAGGACCTCAGCTGTAGGGCTTGCAGTGTGACTACATTGATGGGGTGCAACTTGGTTGGGACTATTCCCTCCCCCCCCCCCCCCCCCATCGCTGCAAAGATGCCAGCAAAACTAGTTGCCAACCGGGGCGTGAGTACAAGACGACAGCTGTCTCTGATGCAACACATGTGCTTTTCTCTGTTTTCTTAGCTTATCTTTTTTAAAGTTTGCCACCAACGAAGCCATTCAAAGGACTGAAGCCTATGAATATGCCCAGTCCCTGGGGACTCAGCCATGCCACTTGCCCAATTTCCAGGTTTGGGTCCCTTTTTTCTCATTTCATCCACAAGGTAGTTGCTTATTAGGCCTTGCAGAACCTTGCAGTGTTAACACTGGTTACAGATGCTCAGCAGAACTCACTCCTGTCTTTGTCATTCTGTGAGTTTTCAAAAGAGTTCAGAGCTGGAGTGGCTGGCTGGGATTCAGGGGTCATGTGGACACTGTTAGCTATCCCAGCACAAAGTGTGTCTTCTGAGAGAGAATGCCTGTATACATAAAGCAGTCCTTTCCCAATGGATGAAGACTTGGTGGAAGGCGAAGTCATGGGATTCAGTCCCACTGCCGAGAAGTGATTGAGGAAGTTCAGTGATGGCTAGTGTGCTGGGGCAGGAGGTTCTTTGTTCTTCCCGCCATCACTTCTCACTTCACATTGGCAGCAGCCGAGATGAAAACTGCACTGGGGAGGGGAAATGGCCCATAATGTATCCTGTAGTTGTGATCACTTATGGAGTGTCACATGCTGAGGGTTCAGAATGTTGACATGGCATTGCCTACAAGCTGTCCGTTCTATATGTGTGATGTTTAGCAAGGCAAACCACTTACAGCCTCTTGAATCCTGCAGGTTTTTAAGTTTATCTATGCTTGCCGATTGGCTGAGATGGGCCTTGCTGCACAAGCATTCCATTACTGCGAAGTGATTTCCAAAGCTGTACTTCAGAGTCCTTGTGATTATTCTCCTGTCCTTATCGGTCAGCTGATCCAGGTACAGTACTGCCTTCATGGTGGGGGAACTCATTCTTGCTCAGGTTGGCTGTTTACCCAGAGCACTCATCAGGTAGCAAGCGATCAACTTCAGCTCCCTTGGGCTCTCTGCCGAAGGCAACACTAACTTCCATAGACAGGCAGGGAGCTGAACTTGAAGCCAGCATGGCTTCCTGCCCCTTCTGGATTTGGTGTTGAGATGCTGCTTTCATGCTGCACATTCCTCATTTTCATTGCTCTGTGTTTCAGATATCCTCACAGTTACGACTCTTTGACCCTCAGATGAAGGAGAAACCAGAGCAGGAATTATTTGTTGAGCCAGGTTGGTTAGTGCAGCTTCGAAACTTAGATGGACAGATAAAGGTGAGTGTATCCTCCTTCCTGAATTTATAATCTGAAACATGTTTACTTAGGAGTAATCCCCATGGAGTTCTGTGGAAATTACTCCCCAGTTAAACGTACCTAAAATTGCAGCTTAGGATCTTTTTTTAGCTCAAAAGAAAACATTTACACAAAAACACGCACACGTTGTGTCAGGTTATGTGGTTCCTCAGCCTGTATTTGGCTTAGTAGAAAGAATAGGGACATTTGCAACCCCTGGTGGTCTCCACGCAGTCAGAATCCCCTCCCTCGGTTTCCACCAACCTAGTGGTCAAAAGGAAGCCTATGAAAGACCCCATGAACACAGATGGAAATAGAATCAGCATGATTTAGGACGATCCCTGCTGTGTTCAGGAGAGGAGGGGAAGGGCATGAGAATCCATATGGCAGGTGAAGTTCTGCAGCTTTCAGTTGTAGAAACCTTTTGCAGTGGGGTGCCTGGGCTGAGTCAGGGATACCATGGAGGCATTTTCTGGATTTCTGTTTGTGTTGCTCTCGCTACAGGAGGGTTCTATAGCTTACAGCATAGACCAAGCCACACCCCAGCAATATGTCTGCAGCACACCAAGCTCTGAACTGGACCAGAATGAGGGAATGGGAGCTGGTCAGGAAAAGAACATGGGTCTTGGCAACCCATTGTTGGCTCCCCTGTTGCCTGCAGTGACGCACCCCATGCAGAGCATCCAGCTGATGCCTTCAGGTAGGTGTTTCCCATCTCTTCAGATGTGGAAGACAAGGGCAGGGGACAAAAATCCAGCAGGCCTCTGAGTTACAAGCTGCTGTTCTCCTCAGGGATTCTGCATACTCCGTGATTAAGGCATCAACATGCTGGGTCTTGGGAAGGATCCTTGGTGCCTCTGTATGCATGGGGAGATTCCTGTCTAAGCAAAAGAGGAGAGGTCAGAGCGAGACTTGCTGTTGGCAGAGCCCTTGAGTGTGACTCTAGTAGATCTCTCAGCAGCCTTTGAGGACCACTTCTTGGCAATTAACTAAGAGGCACCATGTTACAATGGCTCAAGCCCTGTCTGCGAGTCTGGTCCCCAAAGGTGGTTCTGAGGGATTCCAGCTATGCTGTTGATGTTCTGAACTGGTGCTTGAAGTCAGGAATGGGCTGAATAAGGGTGAACAAGTTGAAACTTAATCCTGACAAGACAGGGGTTTGCTGGATTTGTAGGAAAAGACCCGCTAAAGAGATAGTTGTGCAAACCGAAACAACCAAAAGCTCACGACCCATATACTGTAGTCTAAATGTATTGTATAACACACTCACAAAAAATTATATACAAAATATTCCAATAGCAAACTCAGTTGCATACAAACATGCTGACTTGAGGAAAATGTCAGCAGTGAGAATTTGCTCCTCCACCCGCTGAACCTGTGTCTCCCTGTTGATTAAAGAGCCCAATTTCTTTGTGCAGTCACAAAGCGCTCGGTGGATGCTTTGATTGGTGTGCAATATCAGATGTTTTTTATATTATCCTTCATTGTTCCAATAAAGGAGCCCCGTGGCGCAGTGTTAGCGCTGCAGTCCTAAGCTCTGCTCACGATCTGAGTTTGATCCCTGGCGGAAGCTGGGTTTTCAGGTAGCCAGCTCGAGGTTGACTCAGCCGTCCATCCTTCCGAGGTTGGTAAAATGAGTACCCAGCTTGCTGGGGGGAAAGTGTAGAGGACTGGGGAAGGCAATGGCAAACCACCCCATAAAAAGTCTGCCGTGAAAACGTTGTGAAAGCAACATCACCCCAGGGTCAGAAACGACTGGTGCTTGACAGGGGACCTCTCCTTTCCTTCATTGTTCCAATACCGGATGTACAACGTGCAACGGTGGACCAGTAAATGAAACCATTTCCCAAATCATTGCTTTGTAGAAAGGCAGACCAGGGGCATGAGAGCTCTCCTGTTTTGGATGGGCTCGTTAACACTCCCCTGGAAAGTCACCTTAGAAGACCAGCTGGCTGCTGTGGTTTGGAGTGCTTTCATCCAGCTGTGCCCATTCCTGGCTCAGTCTGATGTAGCTACATGTCTTAGTTACATCTACTATTGAAATGCGCTCTTATTTCGAGCTATCCTTGAAGAACATTTGGCAGGCTGCAGTTAGATGGCTGATCGGGGCCAGTTACCAGGATCACATAACCCTACATAACAGCAATTACACTGGCTTCTGATCCTCTCCCAAGTCCAATTCAAAGTGTTGGTTTTGAGCTTTATACCTCCTAGATTGTTTGGGACTGGGGTATCTAAAGGACTGTCTTTTCTCATACATTCGTGCCTGAGATTTGAGATCACAGTTTTAAATTGTTGATTTTAATTTGTGGTTTTTCTGTAAGCTGCCTTGAGTTCCTGTAAAGTAGAAAGGCAGCTAATAAATGTTTTGAATACATAAGTTGTCAAGCAGTTACCACTTGGCCTAGGAACACAGTGAAAGTTGCATGATAATGAATCACCTGGTCCCAGTGAGTCCTCCCTTCAAGGCACTGGGAAGGAGAGCAGGGGTGAACTTGGAGGCTAGACAGCCCTGGAAAGGACCTTGCCCCCTTCCTCCCATTCCTTTGAAGGCTGATAATATTGTTGTGATTGCCTAACAACCCCCCACAATGGTCACTGGAATCTCAGGGGCCATCCATTTCTTAAGACTACAGGTGCTGCTTTTGTCATTTGGGGGCTTATTTTATTCTTGATCATTCTTGTGTTGTTTTTAACGATACAAAATTTGAGGCCAGTAACACCTTTAAGACCAACAAAAGTTTTCCAGGATATAAACTTTCATGTCAGAGTTTCCTTTTCCAGATACTGCTGGAAAACTGATGGTGAGCTTTGACTTTGCTAAAATGAAAAGTCAAATAGATTCCTGACTTGTCTTGCTGACAACTTCCTTTTCCAGAAAGTGAAGAAGGAAACAAGGGGATCTGCTATGTTGGACTTGATTCTCACAAACAAGGAAGAATTGATTGAAGAAGCGGAAATAGTGGGCACCCTGGGCAATAGTGACCATGTGATTTTGGAATTTACAGTCTTAGGGAAGAGAAAAGTCTTCCCTTAGACTTATAGGCTGGACTTCAGAAAGGCAAACTTAGAGCTATGCTGGGTAAAATCCCAATGGTCAGAAATACTTAGGAAGAAGGGGGTTCAAGAGGGGTGGGAGTTTCTTAAAAGTGAAATACTGAAAACTCAATCACAAACAATTTCTATGAGAAGAAAAAATGGAAGAAGCCTAAAGAAACTGAGGTGGCTCCATAAACAGCTCTCTAAAGACTTGAAAAATTAAAAAGACTTCTTTAGGAATTGGAAGGAGGGGCTTATAACCAAAGATGAATATAAACAAATCACCAGTGCTTGTAGAGAAAAAGTTAGGAAAGCTAAAGCTCAATATGAGCTTAGGCTGCCCAAAGACACTAAAAGCAACAAAAAAGGGTTCTTATGTTCAGAGTAAGAAAAAGAACAAGGACATGGTAGGCCCATTGCAAGGGCAGGAAAATGAAATTGTAACAGGTAATGAAGAGAGGGCGGAACTGCTCAATTCCTACTTTTCCTCAGTCTTCTCTTCTACAGGAAACAGTCCTCAACATGGCAAAACCAGAACATTTAATGAGGATATGGAGTTCCAACCTAGGATTAGCATAGAGGTAGTACATAAACACCTAGTTTCTTTAAATGAGCTTGTGGATGTAATTTCTGAGCCTCTGGCTATTATTTTTGAGAATTCTTGGAGAACAGTTGAGGTGCCGGAAGATTGGAGGTGGGTGAATGTTGTCCCTATCTTCAAGAAGGGGGAAAAGGAGGATCCAGATAACTACCGACCTGTCAGCTTGACGTCTATACCTGGAAAAGTTTTAGAACAAATCAAACAGTCCGTCCTGGAACATTTAGAAAGGATGGCTGCGATTACTAAGAGCCAGCATGGGTTTCTCAAGAACAAGTCATGTCAGACTAACCTGATCTCTCTTGTTGAGAAAGTGACTATTTTGCTGGATCAGGGGAATGCTATAGAAATAGTTTATCTTGATTTCAGTACTGTCCTTGTTGACAAGTTGGTAAAATGTGGTTTGGATCCTGTTACCGTTAGGTGGATCTGTAACTGGTTGACAGATCGCACCCAAAAAGTGCTTGTAAATGGTTCCTCATCCTCTTGGAGAGGAGTGACAAGTGGAGTGCCTCAGGGATCTGCCCTGGGACTTGTTTTGTTCAACATCTTTATAAATGACTTGGATGAAGGAATAGAGGGAATGCTTATTAAATTTGCCAATGATACTAAATTGGGAGGGGTTGCAAATACATTAGAAGACAGAAATAGGATACAGGATGATCTTGACAGGCTGGAAAACTGGACTAAAACCAATAAATTAAATTTTAACAGGGATACATGTAAAGTTCTGCATATAGGTAGGAAAAAATCCAATGCATGGTTATAGGATGGGGGAGATTTGTCTTAGCAGTAGTATGTGCAGAAAGGATCTAGGGGTCTTAGTGGACCATACGCTGAACATGAGTCAACAGTGTGATGCGGTGGCTAAAAAGGCAAATGCAATTTTGGACTGTATCAACAGAAGTAGTGTCCAGATCATGTGAAGTGATGGTATTGCTTTACTCTGCTCTGGTAAGACCTCACCTGGAGTATTGTGTTCAGTTTTGGGCACCACATTTTAAGAAGGATATAGACAAGCTGGAACGGGTCCAGAGGAGGGCAATGAAGATGGTGAGGGGTCTGGAGACCATGAGGAAAGGTTGAAGGAGCTGGGGATGCTTAGCCTGGAGAGGAAGCAGCTGAGAGGTGATATGATCACCATTTTCAAGTCCTTGAACGGCTGTCATCTAGAGGAGGGTGTGGAATTGTTTTCTGTGGCCCCAGAAGGTAGGACCAGAACCAATGGGTTGAAATTAAATCAAAAGAGTTTCCGGCTCAACATTAGGAAGAACTTCCTGACCGTTAGAGAGATTCCTCAATGGAACAGGCTTCCTTGAGAGGTGGTGGGCTCTCCTTCCTTGGAGGTTTTTAAACAGAAGCTAGATGGCCATCTGCCAACAGTGAAGATCCTGTGAATTTAGGCGAAGGCATTTGTGAGTCTCCTGCATTGTGCAGGAGGGTGGACTAGATGACCCTGGAGATCCCCTCCACCGCTATGATTTTATGACTTTAAGGAGCTACTGTACTCAGATTTTGATCTACTCATACTTTTAAAATGACACTTTATTGTACTACTTTGTGGGCTGCTTGGAGAGGCATTATATGCATTTCCAGATCATATATATCTATTTTTAAATTTTCTTTAGCACCTCCAAACGTGCTTGAAGGCCCAGCTGCCCTGGTGCCCCTTTCCCAGCCAGAGGCTCTTGGTGCTGCTCCATCCTCCGTGGGACTAGGGCCTTCGTTTTCAAATGTATGTGGAGCTGAGCAGGCTGCGCTCGGCCACGGTGTGTCACCAGCACAGATCAACCAGGAAGCAGGTTTGTCTGGGGTGGGGTTAGGGGCTTCTATCTTACTGGGATCATTTGTGTCATCTAGCAATCCAGCATGGGATTTAGTGGGTGGCTGCTTCTCACTTAGGGGGTTTCCTGAGAATCTTCCGGGAACGTTGCATTTGAGACTTCTGTCCATTGCAGGAATCAAGGTGATTGTAGTGTAACTACTTTGGCTTGGGCAGGTCTGGTCAGCTGCACCAGCTGGGGTGGGGGAATGCTCTCTCTAAATAAAAGCCATATTTGACTGTACACCTGTATGTTCCACCAACTGACTGGCATGTTAAGGGCCATAAAGTATGAAGCTCCAGTTGCATCTAGATTAGTGTGGCCTTCAGGCCTGGAGCTAGGGATTCTGCCACCCCAGGACTCTAACCATGCGTGGCACGATAAGGTCACTTAAAAGGGGTCCTTCTGAAAGGGGTGGGGAGGGCTGGGTAAAGAGCGTTCTGATTTGGAATGCAGGATGAAGCACGCGGGCGGCCACAACCCAGCTATCTCCTTCTGAAATGAGGGAGAGGGCTGGACAAGGGGGGCGGGGGCAGGCCCAGCCCAGCCCTCGCCCCCAGCCCTCTGCCTCTTCAGAGGGAGCTGGCTGGGCAGTGGTCATGTGCTTCTTCCTTCATCCCAATTCAAAACTCTCCTCTCCCAGCCCTCTCCCCCCCTTCAGAGGGAGAACGCTCAGCCCATCCCGTACGCAGCCCTCTGCTCTTCAGAGGGAGCTGGCTGGGCAGTGGCTGTGTGCTTCTTCCTGTGTTCCAGTTCGCTGCCCAGCCAGCTCTTTCTGAAGAGGCAAAGGGCTGGGTGAGGGGCGGGCTGAGTGTTCTCCCTCTGAAGTGGGGGGGAGAGGGCTGGGCGCAGAACCAGCGAGGAGCAAGCTCCCTTGGTGTGAGCAGGGACAGGGAGGGGGCGCCCCAGGCTGCTGCCTACCTTGCCGACTCCCACGCACCAGCCCTGGTGGCCTTGATCCTTGCTGGAGGCCTTCCTCCCTCCAGAAGTCTTATGGCTTGACTGTTTTTAGAAGTTACCCCACTGTGTCCCCAGTTCAATTGGTCTTGCAGCTGAGCCAAGAACTGTGCTCTGCTTGTTGGCCACATGCTTGGCTGTGCTGCCGCCCATAGCTTCCCTCCCCCCTTTCACTCCCATCTCTTCTCAGGGACAGAACTTTCCAAAAGACCAGCTCATGTAGCTGTGCTAGAGGTCTGGCTGCTTCTCTAGCTGTGGCTGTCCCCTGCACTCATTCAGTGTCCCAGCAGTGCTGTTTCTGCCCCTTGTGCTGTGGATTTGGAATGGGGAGGTGGATGAGAGAATGATGAAGTCTGTACCTATCCTGATGAATGATTTGGCTGTGGATGCAGCAGAGGCCAAAGAAGTCGAATGGATGGGAAGAGATTGGGAAATAGTTATCTCTGTTTTATTTCTAGGCTTAAGAAATGTCAGTTCCCTTTGCTCTGTTGCTTTTACTTCCTTCAGTGAGGGCTTTACAAACTCTTTGGTACAATGGGCCTTACCAGTCATATAAATAAAAGAAGAGAATGTTGTGCTTATTCCGGGGGCAGAGTTCCACTCCCTGAGGAACAGCATCACTGACTTATCCTATTGTACCTCTTAGCCTTACAGGGAACCACTCATGAGCCTGTCTGGAAGGCTGGACCAGACCCCAGGGATGATGACTTCTATGGAAAAATGGAAAGCATGGTATCCACTTATTGCCCTTTTCTAGGCACATTGCCCAAGGCTCATGTGAAAGCTTCCCACCCTTCCCTGATTTAGCAGGGCCTGGGTAGGGTGCTGTTTTGCATGCCTCTGTGGAGGGAGGTATGGTCTGGCTGGGCAGGTGTAGCACTGGGTGAGCATCTTGCAAGTCACAGAAGGCAGGTGGTTTGACAAGGCCCCTTTTGCCTTGCCATGATATCGTATGGGCAGGATGTGTCAGGGCTTTATCGCCCCTTGGCAACTTGCAGGACTTGTGCAATCTTTGTCTTGCTGCTTAATGAACCCAACTTGTGGCTGAAGGCCCAGGCCTAACCCTGCTCCTCTGTTAGGAAGCTGGCTGAGCTGCTTGTTCATTTGTGGGCTTTGTATCCAACCAGGGCTCGGGCCGACAATCCAGATCTGCCTCCCAGTCTTCAGCCCACATGGTATGTCTCAAAAAAGATTTACTCCTGCTAAATCATTTCTGCATTTTCCTCTTGGAATGACTTTGTATCTCCCATTTATTATTTTGTCCTGTCTCTCCCCCCCCCCCCCACTCTTGAGCTGTTGGCATTGCTTAGAAGTGTCATCTTTCAAAGCCAAGCATGACTCAGTTGCTTGCAATCACAGGGCTTTGGGCGCCGATCTCGGACTACCTCGGAATCCTCTGTGCATTCAATAGGACAAGAGAGACCGAATTCCTTGGCACAGCAGCCCACTCTAACCCGTCCACCGATCCCTGAAGAGAAAGAAACCAGAAAAGAGCCAGCACCCCAGAAGGTAGCTCAAGCTTGCTTCTGCTGCAGTTTCTGATTTCTGAGCTTAGCCAGTGACCTTGGAGGACCAGCCTGTGCCTCCACTTCCTCCCCAGTTTGCTTACCTAGACAGTGCAAGTTTTGCAGTAAAGCCTGCAGAGTATGCAGGTATTGTGATGAGGTGCCTCTCTTAGGGCCGCCCCACACTGCGTCTCTGTATAGCATCTCTCTGCAGTGTTCAAGCAGCCCACAACACGCTTGACAACTAGCTGCTCCTCACTGTTTCTAGCCATCTGCCTTACACAGTTCACTTCTAGACCATGCTTATCCAAAAGGCTTTCAAGGCAGCTTTTGACACCCATTTGAAACAATTTGAATTGTTTGTTGGTTTCCAAGTTAGAATGTTCTCTGGTTTGGGTGTATTCCAGTGTCTGGCACTATTGCCCTCTTTACTGTGCTTCCTTGAAACACTATTCTTGTGCATGAGCGAAGTATGAATATGTCATTTTCCCCTCCCAATGGATGCCAATGCAAACTTCCTGTCAGGTTTTCCCTCTCTATCAGCAACATAACAGAAATCTACTTCTCCATTCTGCTATGACTTTGACCTGCTTGGTACCCAAGGTCTGCTGATCCTCTTGAGGTTACTTATGTCCCGTTCTGGGGGCCTTAACAGCAAACTGATGGGCTCATTTGTTTCCTTGATCACTGACAAGGCTCTGCTTCAGAGTGCCTTGCTTCTGTGAGACGCTATCTTAAATCCCCTGCAGCTTTTCGTAGCCTTAGATTGTAAGCCTTGCACCTGCTTCTTATATACATAGCAGCTACCAGTCCAGAATAAATTTGAGTAATTCAAATGGTGTCTTTGAGTTTAGAGAGGAACATGGCTTGACTGGCTTATGAGGAAAGGCAAGAATGAAGCTCACCTTCCTGATGATAAGAACAAATCGGTAAGTGGTCTGAACCATCATCCAAGGACACCTGACTCTGGTGTGCAACGAGGTTCGCAACAGAGGGGGGGGGAAGAAGTATGTGTTTGGTTTTTTAGCTCATAGTCAGGGTGATGTGCATGTACTTAGCAATTAGCATGTGGGGTTTTAAAGAAGCAAAATGTTCAGTTAGATCGGTGAGGCTTGGGAGTTGCCTGTGACTCTTTGACATGACACCTTTGGCTCTTCTGACTACTTCCCTTCAGTGTGGCATTTGCCCCAGATTTGTGATGGGGCTTGTGATGGGGAGGTGGTTCTCACCTTGGAGCAGCTGCCAAAAGAGGAATGGGTAAAACAGAAAGCATCCCTGAGGTACGTGCCTCATTCAGGGGATGGAGGTAATTGTTGCTCTTCTGCATGATGGTAATTGTGAATGGGGCTCTCCACAAGTGATGGAGTGAGCACTGCTGAACTAGGTGCTGAGTCCAGAGCCTTTTCCAAGCAGTCAAGTACTTGCACTGCCTTCTTGGTTCTCCTTGTAAAAACAGATTTTTTTTTAATGTAGATTGTTTGGGATGAAAAGAAACAGCGGTGGGTCAACTTGGATGAACCAGAAGAAGAGGTAAAGCTGCCAGACTCAGGCTTGGATTGACGCCAGTCAAGCTGTTGAGCAGTACACTTTCACTTCTTAATTTATGTCATTTATAGTTTGCTTTTTCCACTTGGACTCAAGGTGGATTTCAACTAGGGATGGGCATGAGCCAGCTGACAAACTGAAGTTCATAATGTATTTTGGATAGTTCACAGTTCCCAAAGTGATGTTCGCACACTAACAGACTTCCACAAATTTTGATTCAGTTCACGGAGAGCAGAAAATAGGTGAAGTTCCTCCCAACCATTTCACCCCGTTTTTTGTTCACTGACAAAAGCCTTTCTTGCAGGGAGCAGAAAGCAGGAACCAAGCCATTTCTGCTTTCTGGTTTTTGTAGGGAGCAGAAAGCAGGAGTGTGAACATGAATGTCTCACATACCCATACAAACTGGTTTGGTTGGTGAACCGGTTTGTGAACAAAAATGAAGTTCATGCTCATCCCTAATTACAATATAGTGAGGCGATACAATTGACAGGATGGCACATTGAGTGAACAATGCAATAGAAATTAGGGTTGTAGAACCAATCAAGTCCAAAACGGCATTTGCCTTTTTAGCCACCACATCACACTGTTGACTCAAGTTCAGCGTATGGTCCACTAAGACCCCTAGATCCTTTTCGACAAGTCTTCCCCATCCTATAACCATGCATTGGATTTTTTTCTACCTAAATGCAGAACTTTACATTTATCCCTGTTAAAATTCATTTTATTGGTTTTAGCCCAGTTTTCCAGCCTGTCAAGGTCATCCTGTATCCTGTTTCTGTCTTCTACTGTATTTGCAACCCCTCCCAACTTAGTATCATTGGCAAATTTAATAAGCATTCCCTCTATTCCTTCATCCAAATCATTGATAAAGATGTTGAACAAAACAGGTCCCAGGACAGATCTTTGAGGCACTCATCTCCAAGAAGATGAGGAACCATTCACAAGCACTCTTCGGGTGCAATCTGTCAACCAGTTACAAATCCACCTAACGATAACAGGATCCAAACCATATTTTACCAACTTGTCACCTGCAGAAGACCCTGCTGTGATGAGCAAAGCTGCCATGATGGAGTGTGAGGGGAGAGGTAGTGTCACAGATACGAGGCAACAAAAGTACTTAATACCTTAAATTGAGCTCAATAACTGATGAGCAGCCAGTGAAGTGCTTACAGTTAGCCCTCCATTCGAAACTTTTAACACAGTGGTTCCCAACCTTTTTGGCACCAGGGACCGGTTTCATGAAAGGCAATTTTTCCACAGACCAGTGTGTGTGTGTGTGGGGGGGGGAGGTGCTGGGGTTTTTTGCTTCCCCAGGCTGCCCCCCCATGCCCCCCCGGCCCCCCCCGGGGAGTGTTTAAATGAGGGGTAGATGAAGGTTGCTGCCAAGCTGCCCCTTCTGCCCACCAGGGATCTGGGTGGATGAAAGAGCAGGTGCTTTGGAAGGGGTGGATAGGTTGCTCTGCCTCGCTCCGAGGCTGCCTCCCCTGCAAGGGGGGGGGGGCAGCTTCGGAGTGAGGCCAGGCTGCCTCTTTCATCCACCCAGGTCCTGGGCAGGCAAAAGGGGTGGTGCGGTGCCTCTGCCTTGCTCCGCAGCCCGGTTGCTAACAGACCACGGACTGGGGGTTGGGGACCCCTGCTTTAACATATTGAAGCCTCTGCCTGTTGCTGAGAAAGCCAGCAGTGCCCTTTAACCACCAAGCATCAATCCTTTACCTTCCTGCGCTGTTCTCTGCTTCTGTCTTCCTTCTGTGGAGCATTCTGTGCCAATGCAATCCCATATTCCCAAGTTCAGGAAGTCCTCTTCGGCTAATGTCTGCATGGGAGTAGGTGAGGTAGGTGGCCGCCCAGGGCGCCACCTCACCACAGGGGCGGGTGCCCCATCCCCACTCACACCAACCCTTATACTCCAAGTCATCCTTTCTTTGCTCAAAGCAATTGCAGCAAAGAAAGGACGACCCAGTGCCTACCTAGCTCCCTCTGAAGTGGGAGAGGTCTGGGAAGGAGTGAGCTGAGCCTCGCATTCGACGTGCAGCTTAGTCTGTCCCTTGCCTGGCCCTTTCCCGCTTCAGAGGGAGCTGGGAAGAGGCCACGTTCTTCTTTCTTGTGAAGAAGGAAGGATGCAGCCTCTTCCCAGCTCCCTCTGAAATGGGAGAGGACCGGGCAGGGGGTGGGCTGAGCCATGCATTCTGCTTGAAGAAAGAATGCACGGCTCGGCCTACCCCTTTCCTGTCTCTCTTCCGCTTCAGAGGGAGAGGGCTGGGCAAGGAGTGGGCCGAGCAGTGCGTTCTTTTTTCGCTCAAAGAAAGCATGCACGGCTCGGCCCTCTCCCGCTTCAGAGGAAACCTTCGTAAGAAAGGGACGCGGCCTCTTCCCAGCTTCCTCTGAAGCAGGAGAGGGCTGGGTACAGAGCAAGCCGAGTGTTATTTCTCAGCTCAGAGCCAAGAAAGAACTCTCACGCAAAGCACACCATCCCGATGGCATCACTTCCGGTAATGTCATCGGGCTGCATGCGCTTTGTGCATGTGAATACTGTCCTGGGAGGAGGGGTGCCCACAGGGTTCTGCTTGGGGCAGCAGAATCCCAAGCGCTGGGGCTGAACGTCTGTTAAAAGCCTTCTTCAATGAACAGCTAAAGGAAGCGTGAGTAGGAACTCTGCCTTTGAGAGATCCACTTCTGCCCCAATTGAGTTGGTTTCAGTTCAGTATAATTTCATGGGTAGAAAGGCAAGGGAGCCTGTTTGTCTTCTAACACAGGAGCAAATCCATGGTAGCCCCTTTCTGATTTATGCCTAGTATAACCAGAGGCCCAACTTGCATTGGGTCGGGTGTGTTAGCAAAGACACAGTCACAAAGATGTTCCTTCAGAGGCTAATCTTTTTTTGCAGAGCAAGCCACTGCCTCCGCCTCCCACAAGCTTCCCTAAAACTCCTCAGGTGGGTTCCTCTGGACAAGGAGGTCCTCCCAGTGGCCCTGTCAACATGTTCTCCAGGAGAGCAGGTACCCCACCCCCCTCCCCCACTTCAGATTTGTTTTATTCTAAACGGTAGAGCTAAAGTGAATTTGATGTTCTAGTTTTCTGGTTCAGGTTGCTCTCTAGCAATCGTATTTGTTCATACTTTATATGTTCAGACAGCAACGTGAAATATGCGCAACACTTACCAAACCCTAAGCATTTTACTACTTTAACAATATACAGTGGCTTACCTGTCCACAACTCAAATTGTGAATGTATTCAGTACAGCAAAGGAAGAACAGCAAACTGCTGAACTCTGCCACCTCAGAACACAGGTCTCAGATTTGGCTGTTTGAGAGAGGTGGAGTGGGAAGATTTGGAAGGATGAAAAGTTAAAATGCAATTTTTGTAGTAAAGAAAATAAAAATTGCTGTTCTGACAGAAAAAGTCTTGCAGATAATTTTGTCCATTTGTGGGACAAAACTAGTCCTATTTAAACAATTAACATCTGAAAATATGTTTAAACAATTATCATCTTGGAAAATATGTCCACAGTATACAAAGGAATATTCATTGTTTAATGTTTTAGATTGTTACATAAAAAATCTTACCATTTATTTTGAGCAGCAGGGTGGTTTGCATTTCACATAGAGGAAATATAGACTAGGACTTCTTTCAGAGCTCTCCAGTTTGAGGGGGGGATTGGGGGTGATGTCTCCATGTTATAAATTTCTCCACTACCCCCCCTGGCTGCCATGTAATTGTGTTAGAGGAAGAGAGGTGGGCTTTGGTCAGAGGACCTACATCGATAGCCTTGGAAGAGTCCTTATCCAGTTTAATTTTCATAGCTAGAACTTCCTGTGCCCTTACCTGGACAGCCCAGTCTAGCCCAGTCTCATCAGATCTTGGAAGCTAAGCAGGGTCAGCCCCAGTCAGGATTTGGATGGGAGACCACCATGGAAGTCCAGGGTTGTGATACAGAGGCAGGCAGTGTGCAAACCATCTCTTGCCTTGAAGACTCTCCGGGGTCACCATAAGTTGGTTGTGAGGAACCTCCAATACAGCTGGAACTTGTGACAATGCTTATGACTCTTGGTCCTAGGCACAGAATTCCAACCCTTTCTGTTGACATTAGAATACTGTTTGGTAGGAAATGTATTTGGAAGAGGTGTTAGCATCATTTTCACCTCCCCAGGGCCAAATTTTGTACAAACTGGACCCAATTAGGCAGGAGAGGGCTCATCGCACTGCTTGTTCCGCTAGTGTATCCACTGTGCGTGCCACCCACACCTGTCATGTGCTCCCTGGGCACTGTGGAGCGGCAGGCAGGCCAGCTCTTGCTGTAGGGCTCCACTGCTCAGGACTTACTGCTTCTTAGCTGCTCCCTCCTGCCCCCCCCCCACCTGAGCCTGTTGCTGTCTGAATGAGGCCTTGGCCATAACTTATTTGTTTGTTTTACAGCAGGAAACAGAGGACGCTATGTTGACATCTTAAACCCAAGTGGAGCCAAGCCATCCAGTGCTGTCCCTGCTCCATCTGACCTTTTTGCTCCATTGGCCCCAATGCCTATTCCAGCAAATGTGTTTGTACCACACTCTGGTGAGTAGTGCCCAAGGAAAGAGGTCAGGTTCAAGAGGCTGGCCTCCATATTGCCCCCTCTTCATAGGCTTTCCCTGACGTATCTTGCATGCTGTTCTTTCATCCCCAGCCAACTGTTTCCCTTCTAAAAATGCTTGAATCACATTGTCTGTGCTTTCTGGGGTACCTACAAGATGTTTAGTGAAGGGTTGTTTGGTGTGATTTTTGGACGGGCTGGTTTGCTATCAGAATTCATTTTTATTTAGAGAGTTTGTTAAAAGGTGGATGATCTCTAATTTTGACACTTTAAACAGCAATGTTAAAACACTGTGCTTGTCTGCAAAATAACAGACTCTTCTAATGGCAGGGAGGATTCTCTTTGTGCTGGGATCTAAGCCCAAATACCTGTTTGGTTCACACACATTGCTTGATCTTCAGGCTTGTTTTCTTTTTCCTTCTTTTCTTTTCTGGTATTTTTTTGTGTGTGTGTGCATGCACACTTAGAAGTCATTGGACCTCTGGTGACTGATCCCAGCTGGAGGCCTGTAGGATATTCAGGGAGGTGGCTGCAACTGGGGATTTCAAGAAGAGTCTCCCACCCATAGTCGACCCTGCTTAGTTTCCAAGATCTGACAAGATCAGGCTTCCCTGGTCCATCCATGTCAGGGCCTCAGGCTTGTTTTCCATTTCCTCACCTTGGCCTCAGGAATTCAAGGCTTGTTTTGTTTGCTAAACATGTGGTCTCTTCATGCAGCTCTGGAGGAGCAGCAGTCTTTGGAAAGCCAAGGGGTGGAAGAGCAGATGGCATCAGGGAACCAAACCATGCCAGAAATGGGCCATGAACATCCTGTAAGTTGGGGGTGGCAAATGCTCCACACATGATTGGAGGTGAAAGAGCTTGCTGGGTGGCAGTGCTGGGAAGACATGAGAGATACTGGACTTGTGCCCTGACAGGACTGCTCTATGGCAAAGGCATTTCTGTTGTCACCTTAGCTAAAGACCTTTTTAAGCCTGCACCTTTGGTTATGACCTGTGGTTTATTTCCCTATATGACCGATAGAGTGATCATTTCTTTCTCCATAGTACTTAACTTCTGCTGTCCTGCCACCTGGCTCTGAGCTCTCTTCATCCAATCCAGATGGCTCCCAGTTTGGAGAGGTAGGTCTGACTTGCTAAGTGGGTATTTGGGACAGCTGGTGCCATATCTCAAGCCTTCCATTACCTCTGCTTAATCCTTGTGGTCTGGAAAAAGGATAGGAAGGAAAATGTAACTTTGTCTTCAAAATCAGAACTGGTTCAAATTGTAACTGGAAACCTTCTTCTTGAGTAGAACTTCTGCAATCTATGAATGTGCCCCTTCCAAACAAGTAACTTGTTGTTTCTTCTGAATGAGAAAGTGCTTTTCTTTTCCTTTATGCATGCAAGCACCAAAATTACATAGGCTTGCTCTACAGTGACATCCTCAGTGTGTGTTCTGTGATGCCAAGTGTCCTATTTTGATGCAAGCTAACCTGCATTTTATAATGTGGGTAATTTTAACAGCTGGCACTGGGAGATGTCCTTTTCCCCTTTTTTAAAGAGCTAGGATAAGTGAAAGCTTGAGGCAATGGCCTGCATGGTGACTTTTTGATTCCCTTTTTTGTATCTTTTTTTTTTTGCTGTTTTGTAGCTTTCGCGCTCTAGTTCAATGAGTTCATTATCACGTGAAGTAAGCCAGCATTTTGATCAGGTACTTTTGGCTGGCTATTTGCATTGGCTGTCCTTTGTGTTCTGTTCTTCTTTTCCTCACCCACTGCAATTTTTATTTTACATTTTCTCAGTACTTAATGCCTTAAAGCACCTTTTCCCATGAAACCATGAATGGCTTCTTCTGATAATGGCATGGATGAAACTGCCATTTACTCTGGGAGCTGCTGCCTCATCTTGTTTAGTAACTCCCTCAGAAACACCATTTAGAATCTGAACTTATTGAGCAAGGTGGCCTTGGAGTTGCTTGCCCAAAGAAGTAGGGATGGGGTGTGTGTGTGCGTGCAGTTTTGTTTAGTCTTCCTAGAATGAGAGGAGAGGCAAAAAGGGCCAGTTCCACTCCACAGAGTGGGGGTTCCTCCTGCTGGGAGCTTGGCTTCTCTGCCGGAGGGAAAAATTCATTCCAGTCCCCAGAATAGGGGGTTGATAGTATTTATTCTACATAGTAATAATAATAATAATATTTTATTTATATCCCTCCCTCCCCACCGAAGCAGGCTCAGGGTGGTTAACAACATAGGCAGTGTTTTGATTAAAATCCTCAAGGCATTTAATTTAACACTGCTGCTTATGGGATTTTATCATTGGAACCAGAAATCTTCCCAGAGGAAATACACTCTTACTTGCTGCAGTGAAGTTGTAAGGGCTGGTCTGCGTTGCATTTCGGCATTTGATGCTGGTTCTGCTCTCTGCTTCATGTCCTGGGTTCCCCCACCCCACCCCGAGGAGAGCCAGACCACCTGTTCCTGCACTTCAAAGAAGTTTGCCCATGGAAGCTCTTTCTTTCTGAGAGCCAGTTTGGTGTAGTGGTTAAGTGCATAGACTCTTATCTGGGAGAACTGGCTTTGATTCCCCACTCCTCCACTTGCAGCTGCTGGAATGGCCGTGGGTCAGCCATAGCTGTGGCAGAGGTTGTCCTTGAAAGGGCAGCTGCTGTGAGAGCCCTCTCCAGCCCCATCCACCGCACAGGGTGTCTGTTGTGGGGGGAGAAAATATAGAAGATTGTAAGCTGCTCTGTTTGATTCAGAGAGAAGGGCGGGGTATAAATCTGCAATTCTTCTTCTTCTTTCAGCTGCCTTCATAGGGCAGCTGAAGCATTTAAAGCCACCCTTAGTGCCTCAGAGCAAATGAGAATTGATTTGTTTCAGCTGGGCAGTGTTGAGGGAGGGCACTGAGCTTTCTCCAGGCTTCATCAAAAGAAAGCAAGCACTTCATTTTAGTAGATTTGTCTTTTGGGAGCTGCTATGATAATACTGAAAGGCATAGCCCTGCTTTGTTCTTACTCTGAGCTTACTAACAGCCAGTTGGTGGTACTCCAGCTAGCTTGCTCTTGGTGAGCATGCCTAGGGTGTCTTCAACTCCCCCCCCCACCCCATGCTCTATTGCAGATTTTTGCATGGGCCTTCGTTTCAACAGACCCTGTGGTGTTGGTCACACGAAAGCTTCCCAAATACAGGGAACATGAGTATTTTTCTTTATGTCTTTGTATCCATGTGACCCGTCTGCTGCTCTGTACCTAGTTGGGTACAAATGTTGTTGTGCACTCTTTTCTTTTGATCACTACACAGAATAAGCATTGCTTAATCACTCTGGATCTCACTAATGAAAAGTTCTCTGCCCTCCTATAGCCACCTTTGGAAGGACTCCCAGCAGGAACAGTCCAGTTGTACAACCCTGCTCAGTTTGCACAGGTAATAATGATCCTTGTGGTATTCATCCTCACAATAACTCTGAGGATACCAGTCATTCTTTCACTGAGCTGTGGCTGGCACAGGAGGGATATGAAAAGCTAAACCAGAATTTGCTCCAAAATCCATGTCCCCGTTTGAGGTTGGAGAGGCCTCATGGGCGCATTAGGAATATTCTTGCACAAGCCATTCTATGCTGACTTGGGGAGAGTAACACAGAGTATGATGCTTGTGTCTAGATTCAGAAAGTGTTTAGTCCCCCCACCCCCCGTTACGTTGGTAAAAATTAGATCCAGCCAAGGTGTTTGAATTTAACAGTACTGTTTTGCCTTTTCAGTCTGCTGCAGTTCCAGGAAGCTCAAGACTAGGTAGCAGAACTGGACAGAGAAAATACCCCGTTTTAAAATAGCGTACAGCAAATTACTGCTTTGTGCGTGGATATTTGAAGAATTACTCAAGATCCCATGGCACATAGAATCCATTCTCAATAGTGGGAGGATGATCAGTTTGTATGAGTTGTCTGCTTAGATAAATTACCAAACACACCTGTTGTTCAGAAGCCAGATAAGAGAGGGAGAAACCAACAAGCATGTAAGGACTACATTCAGTTTCTTACAAGAATGGAAGGCGCCGGGTTGTTCCCCTCCCTTCAGCTTCCATGACTGGGATTTGGAGACTGCTCTTCAATGGTTCGTTACATAGTTTTAAAAAGTCCTTCCCTATGTGTAGGGAATACACGCATCTCCTTTTAACATTGCGGTTTGTGGCCTTACAGGGATTGGGACACAATTTTTATGCTTATAGACCACCAGCTGGGTTTTATTATTTTCCCAAAGCATTAGGATATTTGGCTGAGATCTTTTTCCTTGCACATCGATCCTTTTTCTACTTTTTCCTTTGGAGGAAAGCATAGCTCATCCAAATAAACAGAGACATATAATGAATGGAAACAACAAAACTGTGATTTGTAATCTAAGAGTTAACTGGAAATGGATTTTCCTTGCATATGTCTATAGTTTGTGTCTAGGCTCCTCGTTAAGTCAACTGTCTGGTCTGAAACAGCAGCTCTTTGTGCAGAAGGCATTGCTGTCCTCTCAGATGAGTCCTCTTGACGTGCAATATGGCTCCTTCTCCCTCTGTTAAAACTCCAGAAAACTAAGCAGGAAGTGGTAACAGCTGAAAAGCTTTCTTTTTTAAACTGTAGCATGGGAGTCTGGTTTTCTGCCCTTCTGTTTCAAATTTCTTCCATTATCACAGTGACTGAGGTCTTAACTAACAGGTGCACCTTTACTAAATTTAAGTGGCTTCAGATTCAGCAAGCCTCTCCAGTGGTTGACCTGAAAGTTCTCTCAGCTTTGTTCAGGAAACCCCTGAAACCTTCATATCTGCATAAAAAAAGTGAGCAGCCCAGCAGGAGGGGAGACTAAATAGCTGTGCATTTGGTCAGTATTACCCTGGCAGCCACTTCACTCAGATACCAATAAGACTGAAGGATAGAATGTTAATGTGGGGGTCTTGTGAATTGATCCCTTATTTGGGTCTAGAAATCCTTAAGTATGTTATGAAGGGATTGTGATCAGGAGGAATTAGTAACAATCCTGCAGCGGCCTGTCACCAAGTCCTTCTCAGATTCATCTTTTCCCTTCTACAGAACATTCTTTTTTCAGATATGTCTTTTCTGTCTGTGTAGACAGCCAAATGTCCTTCAAGAAACTTCTTTGGAGCAAAGAGCCA
The DNA here is from genome assembly GCF_032191835.1 of Heteronotia binoei. NCBI lineage: Eukaryota > Metazoa > Chordata > Lepidosauria > Squamata > Gekkonidae > Heteronotia > Heteronotia binoei. Next base: position 83,616,136 of record NC_083234.1, read on the forward strand.
CTGTCTCTCCTAAATGTTAGATTGACAATGTAAATTCTTAAATAAAATATTTTGCGCTCTGAAGCACTTTTCACGTTTTACTTGACTTGTGATTATTGCTGTTGCAAATTGTACATCAGGCTGGTGGATTCTGGGCAGTCAAAGAAATGTGAAGAACAGCAAGGTGAACAAAAATGGGTAATGAGGCTTATCATGAGTGTACATGTTTCTTTCTGCATTTTAAGTTAAATATGGAGCTACTGTAATGGATGTAAATGTACCATTATGATCATCTTTGTAGCTTCTGTGCAATCCCGCCATGGACAAGATGATGCCCGAGCTTTAGGAGAGTAGGAGCGCCCCTCCTCCCTCAGGTGCTTTCCTGCCAAAATAATCAGCTGACTGGAAGGAGAGGTAGTATTCCCTCAGTTCTATTTTTTGCCACCACGGAGAGATGATCTCTACTGCTGTTCTCTGTGTTTTGAGGCTGAGGAGGTTTTATTTCTCAACAATTTTTCTTTTTTGTCATCACAATAAATGGCCATTTGGTGTGCCTTGTCTGCCTAGCGGTTGACACAGCAGAGCTGCCTGCTCTTGTCATTAGTTTTTCCTGAAGGCATACAGATAGAGCTTGGCTCTCTTCAAAGGCCTGTGTGCCAGCTTGGATGAAGGCCTATCCCCCCTTCCTGGTGAGGTTGTGGTGAAAAAGGAGGCTAGACTCAGTGGCCCTCATATCTGCAGGCTTTGCTTGTGTGGCCATGATACCTTCAGTTCTGGGCAACGGGAGGGGACAACTTGGCAGCAAACAAATACAAAAATAGGTGCTTAACAGGCACCATGCAATTGGTAACCTCAATTAATCTTAGGTTTCTATCATGGAGCTTATCCAAAGCATTACAGGCTTTAACCAAGTCTACCTTTGAGTCCTTGAGTTCCATACAGTTGAAACTTCTTTTGTGGAAGGGAGCCTTGTTGCCATAATTTTAGCAAGAAGGATCTTAGAGTTAAGAGCCCTCTGTCAGCGGAGGGGCATTGAAGTTCCAAGAATGAAGAGACTTGTCTTGGTTCAAAACTAAGTTTCCATTTATTGATTACAACAACGTTACTCTCTACGCAGGTTAATTGATACTAATAGCGAGTTAGGTATGAGCTCAGGCATTTATAGGCATACATCAAAGCATAGGGGTTTTAAATCACTTCTCACCATAAGGCAGAGGCTCTGCCACTAAAAGTAACCAGTTCCCATATCTGTTATCTCTTCACTTGCACAGCCTGTCTCTCCTCCTCTGCTGTGGCCTTGCTCGTCCCTGGCAGGCGCCTGGGAACCGGCTAGATGTTTTACACTTCAAAGACCTTTGACACTTTAACCACCCCTCCTTCGCATTCCCCTGTAAGTGTTAGTAAGACCAGAAATCATAGGGTTAGTAGGTTCACATTTCAACTAAAAGTAAACTTCAAGGCATACAAGCTCTCAGTAAGGAAGGATTTATGCATAGTTACTATGGATCAGACTTTGCACCTGTAAAGTGTATGAAGCTCAGAGTCCAAGGAAGCTCTCAGAAATCACAGGATGTTTCACATGAACAGTGGCTGCTTCTGCAGCCTTTGCTACGAGAGTTCCAATAGGGAGCAGCAACTTGGTCTTCTTTTTTTGACCTTTGTTGGTGTTATAGAGGTTAAAAAGATAAAAATAGTCCCTTACACAAGCACCAGTCATTTCCGACTCTGGGGTGATGTTGCTTTCACAACGTTTTCATGGCAGACTTTTGACGGTGTGGTTTGTCATTTCTTTCCCCAGTCATCTACACTTTCCCCCAGCAAGCTGGGTACTCAAGATAAAATGGATCAGAAGGATCTTAGAGTTATAGAATTGATCAGCAAATTTCTATAGAAGCTGCCTTCAAAAGATGAGCTCTCCAGCAGGTGTTGGTCTAGTGGTTTGAATACCTTAATCCCTCCCAGAGTTGTCCAGCTTTGTCAGTGTGGAAGTTCCCCTGCTGAAGGAGAACAAAACAATGGACTTACCTGAAGGTTTCTTCTTCAGCGGAACAAAGTCATCCAAGTTTTTTTCCTACTGAAAGGGAGATTATTATGAACACATTTGTGAGTTCGCTGTTCTGGTTGTCAGTTAAGTGATCCGACATGTCTTGGGGTCAAAAATTCATTAGGAGCTATGCTATTTTAAGGACACGCTCTCTAGGTCCTGGGAGGCATACAAAAATTGGAGAGGAGGCATGACCTAACCAGTGTGAATGACTTAACCTTGCTGAAGAGAAGAAACCTTCAGGTAAGTACAGTGTTTCGTTTTCTGTGTGCAAGATACTAGGTTTTATCCTTGGCATCTCTTACTGAAAAAGTCTGGTAGCTGAGACTCCTTTAAATTATGTCATATATTATCTATGGTGATTTACTCTACCCCCCCCCCCCCACGCCCCCTTCTTTCTCTGATCTGCTGGCTTATCCACCACATTCCCTACAGTTCATCTTCCTGACCTCTCATCTAAATGGAGATTGCCTGTCTCCCATTAATTAGATTACTCAGTTCCGTGCAGCAATTTACCCGTTTAAACAATTTTATTGATAACATATGGTAACAATTTCCGTTAATAATTTCTTTTCATCTATCCCATATGCTTCTTTCTAATCACCCCGCCCCCCGTTACTTGACCCCCGCCAATGTTGTTTACTCAAAATACTAACATTAAAAGGTACCGTTAATTACTAAGAACTAAAATTAATATTCTTCTTTCTTCTAAAGTTTAATCATTATCAAAAATTGTCCAAAGTCCTTTTACTTTCCACTCGTCTTCTACGTAACTTCTAAATTTTTTCCACATCCTTTTAAAATCTTCTAAATCGTAGTCTCTTAAAGTTCTTGTTAATTTGTCCATCTCATTTTTACAATCCAATCCCATTTTTCTCGAATTTTTTTGCTTCCATAACTGCGCATATATTGTCCTAGTAGCTGAAAGCAAGTACCAAATTATAGTTCTATCTTTTTTTGGAAATTTTTCCATTTGTAATCCCAACAGAAAAGTCTCTGCAGCTTTCTTGAATTCATATCCCAAGATCCTAGAAATTTCTTGTTGGATCATCTGCCAATACTTTTTCACTCTTTCACAAGTCCACATATGGTAGAAAGAACCTTCATGTTTTTTGCATTTCCTACATTTGTCTGGCATCTTGTTATTCATCTTTGCCAATTTTTAGGAGTCATATACCATCTATACATCATTTTAAAACAGTTCTCTTTAATACTCTGACATGTTGAAAGTTTCATAGAGTTCTTCCATAAATATTCCCATGTATCCATCTGTATTTCTTTATTTACATTTATTGCCCGTTTAATCGTTTGAGATTTCACTACTTCGTCTTCTGTAGACCATTTTAAAAGTAACATAAGTTTTTGAAATTAATTTTTCATTATCTCCAAGCAGAACTTTTTCCATTTCTGTTTGCTCTTTTCTTATTCCTTCAGTTTTAATATCATTTTCCACCAAACTCTTTATTTGTTGCATTTGAAACCAATCGTATTTGTTATTCAACTCCACAGCAGTTTTCATTTCTATTTTGCCACTTTGTATTTTTAATAGTTTATTGTATGACAACCATTTTTCCTCACCTGTCTCAGCTGTTATTTTTATCACTTCTGCTGGCACTATCCATAATGGTTTTCTTTCATCACCATATTTCTTATATTTCATCCAGGTATTCAACAAATTATTTCTTATATAATGGTGAGAGAAAAAACTATCCATCTTTTTCTTCCCATAATACATATAAGCATGCCAGCCGAATTTATTTCCATGACCTTCCAACCCTAAAAGTTTTTATTCAACAGCGTCACCCAATCTTTTATCCACACTAAACAAACTGCTTCATTATATAATCTTAAATCTGGTAATTGGAATCCTCCTCTTTCTTTAGCATCTATTAAAACTTTCATTTTAATCCTTGGTATCTTCCCAGCCCATACAGATTCCGAAATCTTCATTTGCTATTTGTTAAATTGTTTACTATCTTTCACAATTAGAATAATTTGAAACAAATACATCATTAGGGTTTGTAGGATCTTTCGGGCTCAAGTGCCGTGTTCTACTGGAGAAAGTTTTCCTTCCAGACGTTTCGTTTCGTTCTCAGCTGAGAACGAAACGTCTGGAAGGAAAACTTTCTCCAGTAGAACACGGCACTTGAGCCCGAAAGATCCTACAAACCCTAATGATGTTACCAGCCGTGAAAACCTGAAATCTTTGATAAATACATTATTCTCGGCAAAATATTCATCTTAATTGCAGCTATTCTTCCAAGCAATGACAAGTTAAGCTTATTCCATTTTATCATATCTTCATCCATTTTACGCCATAGCTTTTCATAGTTATTTCTGAACAGGTCAATATTCTTCATTGTTATTTCCACACCCAAATATTTTACTTTAGAGGTAACTTCTCATCCTGTTAGTCTCTGCAACGCCTTTTGTTTATTTACTTGCATATTTTTACATAAAATTTTTGATTTTTCTTTATCAACATAAAATCCCACCAGTTCTCCATATTCTTGTATTTTAGCTAACAACAAAGGTGTTACTTGTGTAGGATTTTCATTTATAAACATTATATCATCTGCAAATGCTCTATATTTGTAAATAAATCCTTTAACTCTCAACCCTTCTATTTCTTTATCATCTTGTATTTGCATCAATAAAATTTCACGAATCATTATAAACAACAAAGGTGAAAGTGGACAACCTTGTCTTATACCTTTGCTGATTATCATTTCATCTGTAAGATCTGCATTTATACATAACCTTGCACGTTGTTCAGTATATATTGCCTTTATCATTCTTATAAAGTTTTCCCCCAACTCTATTTTCTCCATTATTGCAAACATAAAGTCGCAGTTCAAATTGTCAAAAGCTTTCTCTGCATCTGGAAAGAATAATGCAACTTCCTTCTCTGGATGTTGTTCATAATCTACAATATTTACAACAGTTCTAATATTGTCTCTTATTTGCCTTTTAGGGAGAAATCCCGCTTGGTCTTCCTTTATGAAATTTATCAAATATTGTTTAAGTTGTTCTGCCAAAATTCTTGTATATATCTTATAGTCATTATTTAATAATGAAATTGGTCTATAGTTCTTACATTCATGATATCTCTATCTTCCTTAGGAATCAAAGAAATTACAGCTTCCTTCCATGTATTTGGTATTTTCTCTTTTATTATATTCATCAATTTTTGAAGTTTCGGTACTAATTCTTCTTTAAAAATTTTAAAAAATTTTGCTGTATATCCATCTGGCCCAGGTGCTTTTTCAATTTTCATTGCATTAATTGCTGCTTCAATTCCTATTTTTTCAATTGGATCATTCAAATTATTTTTCATATATTCAGTTAAGGGTGCTATTTTAATCTTTTGCAAATACGCTTCCATCCTTTCCTTCTTTACTTTAACACCTTTTTACCCTATAGAGGATGCCCAGAATTGTTTTCATTATTTCTGATACAAACCTAACATGGAAATGTAACAGGGCTTCAACCCTACTGCTTCTGTTGATAAGACTACAGCCACTGGTTGTGTGTGACATGCATTCTCTAACCTTCCTATTTGGATTTCTGATGATGTTACAAATCCAGGGTATAGATCCTTTCACATTTCCCTGGTGCTACGTTTAGAATATGTTTTTCTAGTATGAAACAATTCCAACTGTGGTATGGAGACACTGAGGATTCTAACTTATGCCTTCTCCATTCATGAAGCTTCATGATCCTCTGCCAGGGATTGTCTCTCAGTCCTCATGTCCCACATGGTCAGTGTCCTCACGCAACGCAACCTTATAGATTGGTAGAGAGCCTCACACACTTGGCTGTTCAATGCTGCTTTAGGCATCATGGCCTCTCCAAAAGAGTGCTGTTTTGACAGTCCCTGCAGTTGGGACACTTGTTCAGAGCTCACTGTTCTAAGACAGTTCTGGATGAAGGTTATTATGTGACACTAAGCAGCCATTACAAAGATAATGGGTCGTCTTTGAGAGATTCACACCCACCTCCTTCATTCAGTGAGCTTGCTAACCTCCCCAAGTGGCCAGAAGCCAGAAAGATGAAAATGGGGTTGCACTTACATGTAACACATCCCTCCCTGCCTGCCCCGCTATGAAATCTCTGTAACCTTGGTGTCTTAGGGTCTCTGGCGGCGACATGGAGAGAACCTTTCCTACTCTGATTCGATTTTCTCCCCTCCCCCTTCGGAAGGTAGAAAGCTCTTAGTCCAATCAAACATAAAATATTTCAACATTAGATAGCAAGGGCACCCCCAAAGCAGGCCCTCCAGAGCTGACTAGAGTGGACAGGTAGGAATGGAAATGTTTTCTCCTTTTCCCATCTATTAGTACAGTTAGTGGAAGATCTGATTAGACTAATCATGTTGTTGGTTGTACTTAACAGACATGGTAGAAATGGTACCAGATCACAACCCCCTCACTACGCAGAACAGCATCACCCAATCTGTAGTTTGCCCTTTGCAGCTACAGAACAACTCCCAAGTCTTCCTGGGTAATGCATTTGACTCTAGAACCCTGGAGCCTTGTTTCAGGCATCTGATGTGTGGACCATGCCATCTTATTGAGATGTTTGGAGGCAGAAGTTGGGATTAAGAAGGAAGGGGAAACTGGATCTCCTCCAGGGTCATTTGGTCTTTCCACACACACACCCAGTGACTCCTGCTTCAAGCCCGGAAGATGGCAAAAAACCTCAAAACTCACCATGATTCCTGGCCAAACTGGCCTGGAGAAAAATTGCTGCCTGACCCCAAAGCAGTGAACAGCAATTCCCTGGGCATGTAAGAAAGGCCACAACCCTTCCTGCTCTCTTCATGATCTGCGTAAGTTCACAGAATCAGTATTACTGTCAGATGGCCATCTAAAGAACGAGAGCCCACCACCTCTTGAGGAAACCTGTTCCACTGAGGAACCACTCTGTCAGAAAGTTCTTCCTAAGTTTGGTTGAAAACTTCTGATTTAATTTCAACCTGTCTTCTGGGGCAGTAGAAAACATCTCTGCACTATCCTCTATATGTACTTTAAATTGTACTTAAAGTGCCTATAGAAGTACTTAAGTCCCCTTTTCAGGCATTGAACTCATTTGTTATGGAGGGCCAGATCTGCAAAGTTGTATCTGTAATTTTTTTAGCAGGATTAACAAACGGGAAAATTTATATTTTAATGGTCTGCTTCTGATCCAAGAATCACCTCATCTAGATCATTCTGGCCTGCTTTTAATGTACTTTATGTTGTTATTGCCTGGTTTGTTTTAATAGCATCGGTCAATTTGTTTCCTTCACTGATCTGTTCTAGTAGTTTTGTTTTTATTATCTTAGCTATAAATTGCCTCAAGCAGGTTTCTGCAGAGGTAGCATAAATTTTCTTTAAAAACAATGAGAGCACAACAAAGTAACACAAATACGACAGCTACTTTAAAAGTAAACTGGAAAAAGGAAGAAGAAAAATGAAATTACACAGAAAAGGAATGCAAACTGTGAAGAAGGCAGAGAGGCGGAATTTGGGGCAGCCGCAGCTCCGAAAGGGAGGGGGTCCCTGCCTCTTGAGCCCCGCGCGGCCCTTCCTTCCTTCCCGGCTGCCCCCCGCGGCACCAGCCCGCGCGGAAGGAGCGCCTCGGCCCGGAAGACCCCGCGGAGGAGGCCTCTTCCTGCTGCTGCTGCTGCTGCGCGCGAGGCCCGGCCCGGCCCAGGCGGAAGGGGAAGGACGGCGGACGGGCACGGGGGCCGCTCTGCTACGCGTCGTCTTTGTGGTGCTCAGGCGGAGGGGCTTGAGGGAGGCCTGCCTTGAATCAGGGATATCTTCGCGCTTTTCTCAGCCAGGAATTCATCCGCGGAAGGAGCTTTGCATCTGGCGGACTTGATCTTGGTGAGGATGGCCGTATCCACCTGTGTGGTTCCACACCTTCAGATGCAAGCAAAGGCTTCAGGTGCAAGAGAAAGGCAGCCCTTCATTGCAACGAGGATGCCAGGGCAGTTGAATGTCAGTTGGCACCTTCCATTTTAAATTCTTGGCTAAAGAAGGTAGTGAGCCGTAACTAGCTCAGTGGTATTTCTTGCACTGTCTGGCCTGTTTGTTTATTATGCCCTTTGTTTGCTCCTAAATAAAATACGATAAAATGCCAGTGGAAAAATGCAGAGGGCAACATTCATCTAGGAACTGAAAATACAATAAGACATCTTCAGAGTGTCAGCAAGGGCCATACAGAGATACAAAGCCCAGACAAATAAAAATATTTACACTTGGCATCTAAAACTTTGACGAATAGGTGCCAGGTGTAGCAAGAGATCTGTCTCTCATTGCCCTCACCTTTCTTTAGAGGGTGCCTTGCATCCCTATGGTTACCTGCACTCCAAAGGAAGCCTTTGGGTGATGCCCTGCTGCAAGCCAGTATTCACTTGACCACATGCCTGGGTACATAGCTCAGTCTTAAATGATGCAGACCAGATAGCTTGTTAAGTAGATCTGGTTGTAGCTGGCATTGTTGTACAGTAAATGAAGGGTGCAGATTCAGCCTTGCATAAAAATGAACCCAACCTGTATTTGTGAGTTCTCCCTCCAGCTGACAAATCATGATGATCCCATAGTAGCCCATGCTATGGGATGATTCATGCAGATGTTAATCCATGCTTATTTTGCACAGTATTTTATTCTGTTTTTCAGACATCTGGAAAAAGGGACTGTACAAAGAAGAAAGATGTATGAGTGATAGGGGGTGTGGCAGTGCTTCATCAAAACTCACCACCCTCACAAGATTGGGTGTCGTTTCCCCATGTTTGTAAAAGCGTATCCATGAACACATTTTGCAAAAGGAAAGATATACTCACCCCCCATCCCCCAGTCTGGTTGCTCAAGTACTTTTGGTTTTCCCTAAGTACACTTACCCAGAAGTATGTCCTGTTGAACTTGATGTATGCAGGATCATTACTTGGAAATAAATCCGGTTAATATGTGGAACATTTTTAAGGGAGTCTCAACTGGAAAGCATTATTGTGATCTTAAAACAAAATGACTAGGCAGCTGATCAGTTTCATTGGTGCATTTTACAGTGCAGATTAGTTTCTTTGCATTCCTCTCGAAGACCACTGTCTTCCCTTCTTTTGTGTTCCCCTCCCAATTATAAAAAACATGCCCTCGGATAAACTAAGGGAGGATAATTCTCTGATTTATTTGTAGCTGGTGCCATGACATGAACCCTCCCAATGGATTTTGCCAGAATACAATGCAGCCCTTTACTGCAAGCAATGAGGGTAAGATGTCACAAAACCCACAACCGAAGGGAAATAGTCGCACTGCCAGAAAAGAAGCAGGTGACAGCGGGACTCTTCTTTCAGAGGACCTGCAAGAGGTTGAATCCTCCTTTCTCAATGATGATACTCTAAGATTCCCACCAGAAGGACTTCAATCCAGTATGAAGTTTAATAAATCATTTACTCCAAAGCCTCCCCAGAAACCAAGGCTTGAGCGAACCTCCTCTCTTGATGAACTGATCTGGCGGAGGAGGCGACTCTTCAGAATGAGCCAGGAGAGCCTGACAGATTCTGCTGAGGTGGGCTCCTCTACCAGGTCCCTGCAGGGGAGTCCTGGATGGCTCAGACTTGCCTCCTGCACCAACCATAACCACAACCAGGAGTCTCCGCACAGCTTGTGCAAAGCCTCTGAAACTTCCAGTGTTGGGCAAGGCAAGGTCCGTCTTTCCAACTCATGTGAGAAGATGTCTCTATGTAACAATCCTCAGCTGCCCAAAGTAACACCCATCCATTCTCCCCCCTCTCTGGAACTTGATGGCTCCTTCCGTGCTGTGAGGACAGCTAATAGGATTGACCCGGATTGTGCAGATTACAGGCCGTGTTCCCACAGTTTGTGCACAAGGATAGGCAGCAGCTGGAGGGACACCAAGCTGCACAGCAGAGGGATGGTCTGTGATAACTGCTCCACGGCCTCCATGAAGTCTACCTTCAGCCTTTTGACACCCCTCCGTGTCAGAGATGTGCGGAGCAGGTATGTCTTTGTAGCAGTGGGTAGAAATGGAAAGGCCTGGGGGGAAATCTAGGAAAATTCAGTGGGGGGGGATCTAAACCCATTTTTTCCAATAGAAAGATGGGAACTTTGGAGGAGCACCGAAAAAAACCCCTATGTTATATTTTCCTTTTTTGAATGGGACAAGCTTTTTCTTAAAAGGCATTTCATTCATTCCAAGCATATCAGAAATCTGAAATCTTTTAGTTTTCAACAATCCAAAAAGAACATAGTGTTGAACATTATTTGGATATTTTACTGCAGGACATTACAGGTAATATCCATTTTCCAATAAATTTATTTCACTGTGAACTAAATCCCAACCTTACATTATTATTTTAGACTTTAAAGTGACGCCTCAGATGCTTTCGTATGAGTCTGCTGAAGTCAGATGATTTATTCCCCCCCCCCCCCAGTATGAGGTACTACAGAATCAAACCCAAAGCAAGTTTTAAATCTTCTAGGATAATATTATTTTATTATTATTTATTATATTATATATTTCTCTGCCCTTCCCAGTTGTCAGGTTCAGGGTGGTTTACATCATGTATACACAAACAGATTGAGATATTGTAAGAAAAGTACTCAGATCAGGTTCAGATATTTTTTATTGTACTCTGTATATTTAAATACTGGTTTTGTTTGATTTTAATTTATACCAGTAAAGGTACTGACTGACTGACAGTTTCAGACAGAATATGCCAGTTGTGGCCATTTGTCGAAAAGAATGATTAGGTTACAGTGATCCAGCCTCTGATCTAACCCAGGCCAGATGGTATGCTGGGCTGCCTTTGAGAATGGTTGGAAGATTCAGCTCATCCAAAATGCAGCAACCAGGCTTCCGCTGGGTCTTGGAACAGTGATCTTGTCATTCCTGTGGTGAAAGATCTGCATTGGCTGCCCATCTGCTTTTACACAAAGTACAATGTTCTGGTTCACACCAATAAGGCCCCCAGTGTTTTGGAGCTAGGGGACCTGAAGGCAGTGATGTGGATTTTCTGCGGGGGGGGGGGGGGGGGGGGGTCTGATTTTTTTGAAAAGTATTTAAATAACATTAGCAAAAGACAGCAAATGCACCATGTACATACTTGGACCAAGAACAAACACTGTTGTTTGTCCCTGATTTATATCTCACATTTAATGCATCTAACATGATTGATGTGTAGCTCAGCACACCTGACAACTACTACTTGAAGAACATCCTCCTCCTCTCATACTGTCCAGTCAACAGTGCTCACAAGTTTGAGTGCTCCCACCTGCAGCAGTGATGCCAGTGGTGACACCTTGCCTGTGGAATAGCTCCCCCCCCTTCTTGAGGCTTGCCTACACCTGCTCTTTTGTCTTTTAGATGCTTGGCCAAATCATTTAGTTCTACCAATAAGTTGATCTTTTAAAACTGTTGCTGTGATCAACTCTAGCTTGAGGGCTGTCTTTTATATTTAAGACTTTTTAAGATATAGCATTTAACAAGATTTTAGACATAATCTGTTTCTAGTTGCATGTTGCATTTTCCATTCCTAGCTCTTCACTCCATTTGTGCTGCAAATTAATTACCTTTTCTCAAGTGGCAGAGGAAACTTTATATAAATTCTTTTGTAACATTTCCAATTATGACCTGTGCTAAACTACAGCCTAACCTACAAAAGGACAACGCCCGCATCCCAGAGCCTGGCAGGATTGCAGATCCTGACATCTTGCCCTGCCAAAGATCAATCCCCTTTTGGTTTATGAGGAAACTGCTTGTGGAATTGTTTAATCACTTGACGCTGACATCATAAGCTTTAACCCATTAATTGTGTCCTTCCGAGAAATGCTTCTAGCTAATCAAATAGTACAATACACCCTTAATTATCTTAAGAGTCCAAAATCTGTTTGACTTCATAATGCGGTTGACCATCCATGAAAATGGGGGATGGGGCAGGTGGTTCTGGGTGCCACAGGTCTGGTCCAGGGTCTCTCTGGAGCAGACTGAAATGCAACACAGCGGGTATATGTTTTAAATTCTTCAGCCATTCAAGTTCCACAGTTACACTGTTAACAAGTCTCTTTACCTTGAAGGGGCCTAAAAATTCCCACCCTAGTTTTTTTGCTTGGCTGATGTCACCTTAAATTCTTAGTGAATTCATAACACAGGGTCCCTGGGGTTAATGTCCCAAGTGGGGGAGGGGGCTCTTTTTAACAACTTGATGCTTATAATCCAGCTTTGCTTTCTCTAAAATCTCCTTAGCCACCTCCCATTGCTTGATCAAGCTGTTCCACTACTCAGTTAAATCCCCCTTCCCTGCAGTAGGTTGTTCCCCCAGTCCCAGCAATGGTTTGCCCACAAATTCCTGTCCTACTTGGAAGGGGGTCACCCCTATAGAGCTGTGCAAACTGTTATTGTAGTAACATTCAGTATAGGGTAAAAAGTCCATCCAATCAGATTGCTGATGATTAATATTGCTCCTACATTTCATTTGTTCATACTGTTTGGCCATCAGTTTCTGGATGATAGATAGAGCTCAGTCCTTGTTCCATGCCAAACATCTTTAGAAAGTCTCTCCAAAAGCGGGCCCCAAACTGAAATGACCAGGCTTTATTAGCGGGCCCCTATCTGAAATGACCATGTCAGGAAATGAGTGTAATCTCACCACATGCTGCATAAACAACTTGGCCAGCTTTTTTGCAGTGGGCAGTTGAGTGCATGGCACAAAGTGGGCTTGCTTCGATCTACAATCAGCAGTACACCCTTTTTCTCTTTGCTAAAGTCCATGGATACTGTCAACCAAGGGGGTCTCTAGAGGCTGCAAGAGACCAGTGGTTTTTCTCCCCTACTTTCCCCCATTATACATGTTTAGTATGAACTCACATATTAGATGTCTTTGAGCATGGCTGGCCACCAGAACTGCTGCTGCACCAGGTGTAAAGTTTTTACAAATCTAAAATGTAAGTTTACTATCATAACAATGCTTTAAAATCTCCCCCTTTAAAGACTCAGGAATGTATATCTTGTTCCCTTTGTAGAAGAAGAATTGCAGATTTATACCCCGCCCGTCTCCCTGAATCAGAGACCCAAAGCGGCTTACAATTTCCCATTTCTTCTCCCCTCACAACAGACAACCTGTGAGGTGGGTGGGCTGAGAGGGCTCTCCCAGCAGCTGCCCTTTCAAAGACAACCTCTGCCAGAGCTATGGCTAACCCAAGGCCATTCCAGCAGGTGCAAGTGGAGGAGTGGGGTATCAAACCTGGTACAGACAACCGTCTTCCCCATGTTTGATATCAGTTTTGAAAAGCAACTCTCACTCCCCCTTTAGTGCTTCTGTAATTTTCTCCAACCAAGGGGAAGGGAGGGGGTGGCAGAATTCCTGTGCTTTACTACGTGTCAGAACTGCTTCCCCCAGTTGTGCCTGGGTGGACAAGACAATCAACTCTTCCCTTTTGCTCTCATGTTGGGGGAGGCGGGACACTGCATCTGCTAAAAAGCTTGCTTTTCCCAGGAGATGCTTCAGAGTTAATTGAAACTTAGAGGAAAAATTTCACGCACTGGAGGTGCTTGGCTCCCAGCTTCTGGGGGGATGTCAAGCTCCGATAGTCCCAATAACGATATCCTTTGTTTATTTCAAATAGATTCATTTATTAAGACCTAGAGATGCTTACAGGACAGGTAACTGAAAGAACTGAAGAATCAAAGCACATACAGAAATATATAATAGGGGTTCACATCCGTTACTATTTGGCGGGCACCTTAAGGCGGACACCTTAAGGTCAAATGTTACTATAATAAACAACAAAAGAGGAAGAACTACATATCAAAGAGATAAGGACATTTGAAGCTACTAGAGCATTCCTTCTCACACTCGTGAGACACAACAGTGTTCCATGAGAATCTAAATATCCCCTAGCCAGATGGCCCTGGCTATTAAGTAGTAAATACCACCATTGCGCTTCTAAGGAAAAGGTATATGCAGGAGCTTGACATACTGCCCCCCTCAGGTGGGCCCTCGGGGCTTCTGGGGAAATTGTTTGTAAAATTGTTTAATTAACAGTGGAGTTTTTACATCCGTTTCAGTTATCCATGCATCATGTGAGGGTGGGAAATATTTCCATCTAACCAAATAATACAGCACCTCCCGCTTCAGCTTAGCGTCCAGGATCTCTCCCACTTCATGATGGTTCTGATCCCCCACTGGGGGGCGCCTCTGGTCGGGGGTGCCATTTCGTCCCCCCAGGATCCTGGCGAAGTAAACTGGAATGGAAAATGGGGTGAATTTTACTAAACATTTTAGGCAGTTCTAATTCCACAGTCACTTTGTTTATCACCCTTTTGATTTTAAAAGGCCCCACATATTTGTAAGCCAGTTTCCAGGAAGGTTCATGCAACAGTAAGTTCTTTGTGGACAGAAATACGGTGTCATCCACTTTAAAATCCCAGGTGGGAGAATGATGCTTGTCATAGTGTTTTTTATAAGTCTCTTTGGCGGCCTCTAGGTTCTCCTGGATTGCCACCCAGGCTTCGCTCCATTGGGCCCACCATTGTTCAAAAGTGGAAGGAGGATCCTCCCGTTCTCCCCCCAGCAGGAGAGGGAACGGTTTCCTTTCATAACCATTCACCACACGGAAAGGGGTTGCTTTTGTGGAGCTGTGCATACTGTTGTTGTATCCATACTCAGCAAATGGCAGAAGTTTTACCCAGTTTGACTGCTAATGGTTTACAAAATACTGTAAATATTGCTCTAGCAGCGCATTCGCTCATTCCGTCTGACCATCTTGGGATGGTAAGCTTAACTTAACCCCTGTGCAATGTTAGTCAATTTGTAAAACTCCTGCTAGAAGTTGGCAACGAACTGAACTTCACAAACTTCATCGTGGTCTCTGTGCAGTGTGGGTCTTGCCCTCAGCAACGGATCCTAACTTGGAGACTCCAAAAGCTCGCTTGAGAGTCATTTTTGACGTGCTTTCCAGCACGCCCTGGGGAGCAGGCGCTGTCTGCGCATGCCTGGAGAGAGCGGAAGGCACCCCTCCCACTCAGTTTCTTCCTAACTGCCGCTCGGACACCTACCTCATTATGTTCCTTCCTTAGCTCGTACTTCTCTTCATCTCTTCGTGTTCCTTCTGTATTCTCTTTCTCTTTCTAATATTTCCGTCCCTATCTGCTTTTTTTTAAAAAAGGAGCCTTAGTCTGTGCTTTTCTTTCCTTTCCCCTTCCCCTTCCTCCTCCCTTGTCCGGAGCGTATGGAAGGGAAAACTACTTTTAAAAAGTGCCACAGATGCGGAGCTAAAATTCCATCTACCGACGGTTATTCCCACTGTCTTTTTTGCCTCGGGGAAGCCCACAGAGTCGACTCTTGCCCACAGTTTCGGCAAGCAGGTGCGGAAGAACAGGGCTGCCAGACTTCAGAGCTTTCTTCTTGAAAAGTCTCTCCGGGGAAGAAGAAGAAGAAGAAGAGGAAGAAGATGATATTGGATTTCTATCCCGCCCTCCACTCCGAAGAGTCTCAGAGTGGCTCACAATCTCCTTTACCTTCCTCCCCCTCAACAAACACCCTGTGAGGTGGGTGGGGCTGGAGAGGGCTCTCACAGCAGCTGCACTTTCAAGGACAACCTCTGCCAGAGCTATGGCTGACCCAAGGCCATGCTAGCAGGTGCAAGTGGAGGAGTGGGGAATCAAACCCGGTTCTCCCAGATAAGAGTCCGTGCACTTAACCACTACACCAAACTGGCTCTCCACACCAAACTGTAAAGTGGTTATGCCCACTTCCAGCGATTCGCCGCCTCCCCCACCTCAAGAGGGAGATTCGGCTGTGTCGGCTGCTGTAGCATCACTAAGAAAGCATAAGTCTGACAAATCTGCTTCCCGTCACTCTGAGTCTACTCACAAGTCTAAGAAGTCAAGCTGTCACTTGGAACCATTTGCTTCGACGCCCAAGAAACATCGGGAATCTACAGCCAAAACCAGCAAGTCTGCTCCTTCGGCTTCGATGACCTCGACTTCGATTGCCATCTCGACTCCAATGGCCTCGACTTCATCACAGCGTACCATCCCGACACTGTTGCCTGCAGAACTCATGGCTCCCACTGATGTCATCACTGAGATGCCCCAGCATGCTCGATCTGCAGATGTGATTCCGATCCCATCGAGATCCCCATGACTCCACAGCACCTTGCCTCTAGACATTCTGGAACTGGACCCTAGGCATCTTCTGGACCCGAATGCCTTCCAGGACATCGGGGTTTCTTCCTTGTACAGAGAGTCGAGCTTGTATCAAGACGTCAGGGTTTCTCCCCTGTATAGAAAACTTCGTGAGTTATCCACCCAAGTCTCAACCCAGCTTTACGGAGAATCATCAACCCAATTCTCGACTTGAAACTACAGGGCACCTCTATTTAACAAATGTCTCATTTGTGTTTGTAATATTGTAATCTCCCTCATAATTTTCTTTTTCCCTGGCCTTTTCTTTAATTCACCTTTTTTCTTTATTTCATTTTGAATGTCCAACATCTGTTTATTTTTTGCTTTCTTATAAAGATAGGATAACATAAAGATAATGTTATCAATATTCCTCTCATTACTGCCTCATAGGTATCCCACACCGTCTGGAATTCAATATCTTCTCTGTCGTTTATTTGGAAGAAAGCTTTAGTCTCGTTTTCTAGAGATGTCACTATTTCTTTATTCTGTAGTAAATCTTCATTTAATCTCCATCCTTGATTTTTTCAATGAATTTTTAATCCACATTATTATGATCAGCTCCTATTTTAGGCAAAATCCCAATTTTCTTTGTTATAAGGCCCAAATCTTTAGTGCCCCACAACATGTCAATTCTAGAAAAGAATTATGTCTTGCTGAAAAAAAGGTATAGTCCCGTACATCAGGATTAAATTTCCTCCATAGATCTTCCAGATTTTCTTGTTTAACCAGTTCAAAAAAAGATTTTGCCAATTTTCCTTCTTTATTATTTTTTTTGTTCAGATCTATCCAATGCATTCTGAATTGTTCCATTAAAGTCCCCTATTATCAAAACTTGATCATATGACAGTTCATCAAGTTGTAGTGTAATATCCTTAAAAAAATATATCTTTCATTTTTATCTTCCATTTTTATTTTTAAGTACTAATTTCGGATCCAATTCCTGTTTAACATAAATAATCACTCCCCTTTTCTTCTGCTCAGCCAGGGAATAAAATTCTAATCCCAATTGTTTATTCCATAAAAATTTATAATCCTTCTGTTTTATATGTACTTCTTGTAAACAAACTATAGTACAATTTTGCTTTTTAATCCAGTGAAATGTTGCCCTTCTTTTTTGTGGTGAATTTAGTCCATTTACATTCCATGATAATAATTTGTAATCCATCATGGTGCAAATTCCTTATGTTCTTCATAAAATCTACGCAGTTCCTGTTCATTTGTAATTGTGGTTCTTTTTCCCTGAAGTTCAAAGCTCAAACCTTCAGGTATTATCCATCTATATCTCATTTCATTGTTCTGTAATTTCTCTGTCAGTTTGTTGTATGTTCTTCTGTCATTTATCACTTGCCTTGGTAATTCCTTCATGATTCTTACTCTGCTGCCTGCCACTATCAATGTCTTTTCAAAATTTTTGTTCATAATTTTTCCCACCATTTCTTTTGTCATATATCTTATGAGCACATCTCTTGGTAGATTTTTTTTTTTTACATAGAATGAGTTCACTCTATACGTATAGTCATACATATTTTTAGTCTCTTCAGCATCTTCCTCCAAAAATTCTTCAATTATTTTTATTATATATTCTTTCAAGTCACTTTCTTCCTTTTCAGGTACTCCTCTCAGACGAATCTGAGTCTCCATCAACTTGCAGTCATGGATTGCCACTTTTTCCTGTATTTTCAACAAGGTGGAATCATGTACTTTCATTCTCCCTTCTACCTTCTGCACTTTCTTAGATGTTTCCTCAGTCTCATTTCTGAGATCCTCAATATCTTTTTTAATCTCTTCTATAATTTCTTTATTAGAGGCAATTATCATGTCTTTCATACCTTTCATCATTCTAGCCTCCATTGCCTCTAATTGTTCCTGCATTTCCTTGTACGGGTTTGCTTATGCTCTGACATTTAAAAACACTAAAAATTCTATTCTAACCAATTTCAGAATTAACTATCAGATTCAAAAGATTAGAGCTTGCTTTTCCCAACAAGCCTCATTTTGCCGTCCTCAGAGCCTCCTAGGCTGAGATATTAATTTTTAAAATTTTTATTTCTTTCAAAATGGTGGTCGCGATTTTCTACTTCTCTTTAAAAAAAAATTCCTTTAAAAGCTGCTAAAATCCAATATTGACAATAATGTCCGATAGTATTTATCCTTTCATCACCATCTCAATTATTTCCTACAATTATTAATGTCCTGGAACCTTAAAATTATTATTTTAATTTTGACCTCCTTGCAATGGCCGCTGATGTTTTACTATGGTATTATAGACTTAGAGTAGGCTTTTCATCTAATGCTTCCTGCTTTACTTGCCACCAAATCCCGTTTTCGCTGGTAGAGAGATCTCATGATACTTGACGTACTTCCTGTGTTGACTGTGTATGCTGCAGGTCTGTGACGATGGTACTGAACAACGTGCAAGGCTATGTATAAATGCAGACCTTACAGAAGATATGATAATTAGTAAAGGTACAAGACAAGGGTGTCCGCTCTCTCCACTGTTGTTTATAATGACACTCGAAATTTTGCTGATGCAAATTCAAGAAGACAAAGAAATAGAAGGATCAAAATTAAAAGGATTTATTTATAAGTATAGAGCATTTGCAGATGATATAATGTTTATAAATGAAAATCCAACTCAACACCCTTGCTGTTAGCTAAAATACAAGAATATGGAGATCTGGCAGGATTTTATATAAATAAAGAAAAATAAAAATTTTTATGTAAGAATATGCAAGTAAGTAAACAAAAGGAGTTACAAAAGCTAACGGGGTTGTGAAGTTACCTCGAAGGCAAAATATTTGGGTATGGAGATAACAATGAAGAATATTGATTTGTTTAAAAATAATTATGAGAAGCTATGGCATAAAATGGACGAAGACGTGATAAAATGGAAAAAATTAATTTGTCATTGCTGGGAAGAATAGCTGCAATTAAAATGAACATTTTACCAAGAATAAGGTACTTATTTCAAACTATTCTGATTGTGAAGGACAACAAACAGTTTAACAGATGGCAGAGGAAGATCTCAGAATTTGTGTGAGCGGGGAAGAAACCAAGGCTCAAAATGAAAATTTTAACAGATGCAAAAGAGAGAGGAGGATTCCAGTTACCAGATTTAAAACTATATCATGAACAGTCTGCTTAGTGTGGATAAAAGAATGGGTGATGCTACAAAACAGAAAACTTTTGACGTTGGAGGGTCATGGAAATAAATTCGGCTGGCACGCTTATATGTACTATGGAAAAAAAAGATGGATGGTTTTTTCTCTCACCATTATATAAGAAATAATTTGTTGACTATGTGGCTGAAATATAAGAAACATGGTGATGAGAGAAAACCGTTATGGATAGTGCCAGCAGAAGTGATTAAAATAACGGCTGAAGTGGGTGAATAAAAGTGGTTGTCATATGATCAATTATTAAAAATACAAGGCGGTAAAATAGAGCTGAAAACTGCGAAAGAGTTGAACAATAAATATGACTGGTTTCAAATGCAACAAATAAAGAGTTTGGTGGAAAAAGACATTAAAACTGAAGGAATAAGAAAAGAACAAACAGAAATGGAAATAGTTTTGCTTGGAGATAATGAAAAATTAATTTCAAAATTATATAAACTGCTTTTTAAATAGTCTACAGAAGATGAAGTAGTGAAATCTCAAATGATTAAGTGGGCAATTAATGTAAATAAAGAAATACAGATGGAAATTTGGGAATATCTTTGGAAGAATTCTATAAAGCCTTCAACATGTCATAGTATTAAAGAGAACTGTTTTAAAATGATGTATAGATGGTATATAACTCCTAAAAAGTTGGCAAAGATGAACAATAAGATGCCAGATAGATGTTGGAAATGTAAAAAACATGAAGGTTCTTTTTACCATATGTGGTGGACTTGTGAAAGAGCAAAAAATTATTGGCAGATGATTCAACAAGAAATATCTAGGATCTTGGGATATGAAATCAAGAAAGTTGCAGAGACTTTTCTGTTGGGATTATATATGGAAAAATTTCCAAAAGAAGATAGAACTATAATTTGGTACTTGATCCCAGCTGCTAGGATGCGCAGTATGCGCAGTTGTGGAAGCA
Organism: Heteronotia binoei; assembly: GCF_032191835.1. Lineage (NCBI taxonomy): Eukaryota > Metazoa > Chordata > Lepidosauria > Squamata > Gekkonidae > Heteronotia > Heteronotia binoei. Next base: position 83,636,438 of record NC_083234.1, read on the forward strand.
AGAAAGAATACCAGAGAAATGGGATTGGATTATAAAAGTTATGGCATGGAGTGAAATGGACAAATTGACAAGAATTTTAAAAGACTATGATCTTGAAACTTTTAAGTTAGAGTGGAAGAAGTTTAGAAGTTATATAGAAAAAGAGTGGAAAATAAAAGGACATTGGACAATTTTTGATAATGATTAAGTCTTAAAAGAAAGAAAAATAGATTTTTTTGTTTTATTAGTTAAGGGTACCTTTAAATATTAGTATTTTAAGTATATAACACCGGTGGGGGTCAAGTAACGGGGGGAGGAGGGGTTAGAAAAGTAATATATGGGATAGATAAAAAGAAGTAATTAATAACGTAAGAATTTATTGTTACCATATGTTACTGGAATAAAATTGTTTTAAAACGAGACTAAAGGGCACCTCTCCATAGGGAATTCTCTCACCACCGCTCTCGTTCACCCATTCCCGTGGATCTCCGCCATGACTTCCACTACGACTACTCCTTGGCCTCGAGATCACCTTCGCCTCAGTACCGAAGAGCTTACAGGTTCTCCAGATCTCCCTCACGTGAGAGACTTCAGTGTTCTCGGTACCGTGATTACACTGAGTACAGGCACTCTCAGAGTCGACATGCTCCACTGGCATATGCTCCTCGACTCCAAGCCTTGGCCTCGACCTCCACCTCGGCTCCGGCTCCTAGGTCTTCGGTCTGAGCTCCTCGCTCACTGATTGCGACGACTTCCTCGGCTCCGATCCGAGCCCCTCGCTCACTGGTAGTAACTATGTCTTCGGCTCCAACAACGCAGCCCACAGACACCAATAAAGGGCTCTCTCCTCCAGATGACTCCGAATCAGTGAGTTCTAGGTCCTCCAGCTCCGATCATCCAGCCTTCCCTGGCTCTGACACGCCTCGCCCATACCGCCTTTCTCCATCCGATGGCTCTAAGGCCTATCTCAACTTAATTTCCACCATGGCAGAGGTTCTCAATGTCACTTTACCCTCTGACACCCCAGTGATCTCTGATGTGGTGCATGACTTAGTGCAAGCCGACCTGCCTGCTGGATCTTTACTGCCAATGCTCCCGGTACATCTTGAGGGACTTAAAGAAGCCTGGGACAAGCCAGCCTCCATTGCACCTACTCCTAGGAAGTTTGACTCCCTTTACCGGGTCCATGCCCTGGATTTGAAGTTTCTCTCCTCTCACCCTGCTCCCAATTCCATTATTGTCCACTTGGCTTCAAAGGCAAAACCCTCACGACACCTTGCTTCACCTGACTGGGAAGGACGTAAACTCGACACCCTAGCACAAAAAATCTATGGCCTGGCTACCACCAACTCCAAGATTAATAACTTTACTGGATGCTTCCCAAAAGCTGGCTCATCAACTGGTTTCAGAACTTTCCAGAGTCAGTAAATACAGTTCGGCATGCAGTGTCCTGCTCCTTCAGGACCTTTGCGTCATCAGGAGCGCTTTGCTCAACTAATCTTCAGAATGACATCAAACAGAAGATTGAGGATCTACCGTTTGACGGTCAGGGGTTGTTCCACGCAGCCACATACGAGGTCCTTATTGTCAGGCATGGGAGTTTCAAATAACCAAGCAGTTGTTGAATACAAAGTCTCAGTTTATTGATAATCCATTGTTGCTTCACGGTGGAACACCTTGAAAGTGATACAGAGTTGACTATAGTATGGGGTTTTAAGGATTACATCAAAGAGCATAAGGAAGACAGCTTAGAGACATAACAAGGATGTGTGAACTATGATAACTATGCAACTTACTATCTTTGCGGTTAAAACTTCCCTCGGTCCCAAGCATTCTTTGTTACTGTTGATAAGTAATGAAGGGGAATTGTTCAAGGGAGGCGCCTCCTTCTCCTCTATCATCAAAGTTACTGCATTCCTACATTTGCTACTCAAAGGTGGGAAAAGGGAAAGGGAGGTGAGAAAGTAAAGGGGGTTCTTAGCTTTGATATGCAGCTATGGGAAAGGAAAGAGCGACTAAAGGAAAAGTAATCAGAATTCAATAATGCATAAAAATAACATGCTTGACACTTCCGTGGATGATGGTCGTAAGCGCGCTAAACGCCTAGGTGTCACCCAGCAACAGCAGTCCCAAACTTTTAACCGCTCCTGGCCCTGGAAACAGCTTTACCTGAAATGTCAACGTTCCCCCAAGCAATTAGAATACTGGCGTCGGAAGGGACCCCAAGGCAAGCAATCCTATCAGCCCTACCAACAAAAGACATGCCCGCTGCCAAGCAAGAAAACTACACCACCCTCAAAACAGTCTCTTTGACTCCCCCCTCCTGCTCTCTCCAAGCTATGCAAGGCTTTCTCCGTTCCTCAGGACTTGGCAGAAGATCACCACAGACACCTGGGTACTCACTATAATTCGAATAGGCTACTCCATAGAGTTCATTTCGCCCCCTCACCATCACTGTTTCATCTTAACTCCTCCATCCCCGTTTCTTCACGAGGAAATCCTAGATCTACTTCGCAGAGGACATAGAACCCGTTCCCCTCCACCTTCAGAAGACGGGGTTCTACTCCAAATACTTTCTAGTCCCAAAACAAGACGGAGGCAGACGTCCAATTCTAGATCTCAGGAAACTCAATGAACGGATAACTTACAAAAAATTCAGAATGATCTCCATTCAGTCAATCCTGCCGTTAATTCCGCAGAACGCCTTGGTGGCATCCCTGGACCTTCAGGATGCCTACATTCACATATTGATAAGGCCTCAACACCAGAAATACCTGAGATTCTCCATGGGTCACCGCCACTTTCAATTTCGGGCCCTCCCATTCGGACTATCCACGGCCCCTCGTATCTTCACAAAGTGTATGGAAGTGGTGGCTGCAGCCCTGTGCCTCCGAGATATCACCATCTTCCCATATCTGGACGACTGGCTCCTGACTGCTCAGTCACCTCAACAGCTCGAACAGGACATTCAGGTCACACTATCGCTTCTAGCATCCTTAGGTCTGTGTGTGAACCTTGCTAAGTCACAACTTACCCCTACCCAGGACCTACAATTCATAGGTGTTCGCTTCTGCACACATCTTCACATGGTTTTCCTCCCTCTTCCACGCAGTCTACAACTCATTGCGACTGCCATTGCTATTCTTCAATCTCCAACTCAACCTGCTGTCGTGTTTCAATGTCTTCTGAGATACATGGCAGCAGCTACATCTGTCATCAAATTCGCCAGGCTTTTGATGAGGCCTCTGCAACTTTGGTTTGTCTGCGCCTTTTACCCTCACAGGCAGCCCCAAACCACAATTCCCACTGAACCCAAGGAGGTCCTCCTCTCTCTTCACTGGTGGGCCCTTCAGCCCAACTTACTTCAGGGGATGCCCTTAATTCTGCCTTCCCCTACCGCAAATGTCACCACGGATGCCTCGAAGTGGGGTTGGGGAGCCCACTTGGAGGACAAGACTATCAGGGGTCTGTGGTCTCCTGCAGAGAGAAAATTCCACATCAACTGCTTAGAACTAATAGCGGTCCACAGGTCCCTTCAATCCTTCCTTCTCTGACGGGTCGTTATGTTCAAATCACATCAGACAACATGGCAGCCGTCTTCTACATAAACAGACAGGGAGGAACAAAGTCTCTTCAACTCTGCCATCTCTCCATTATCCTTTGGAAATGGTGCATCAAGCACAACATTTACATCACTGCAGTCCATCTACCCGGAGTGAAGAATACTCTAGCAGACTCTCAGCTGGGTTTGACTGGACGACCATGAATGGTCACTCAACCCTGCACATCTTCACCGCATCTTCCGTTGCTTCAGGAGCCCCAGTGTAGATGTCTTTGCCACACAACTCAACACCAAATGTCGTCGCTTCTACGCGAGGGGGAACAACGATGCGTTCCTCCACGTTTGGACGGGAGGCCTCCGTTACTTGTTCCCTCCATTTCCACTCATCACACGCTCGATCCTCAAGATCGACAGAGATCAGACAGACTGCATTCTCATCACTTCATAGTAGCCGACACAACTGTGGTTCGCGAGGCTTCTTCAGTTATCCCGCCACTCCTATCGTCGTCTCCCTATGGTACCTGACCTCCTCACTCAACATCAAGGTCAAGTCTGGCACAACAATCCTCAGAATCTACGCCTTACAGCGTGGAGGATCCGACCATAACACTGCCCCCAGAAGTGCAGCAGGTTATCCTCAACGCTAGGAAACAATCCACTAGACATTCCTACCTTCTCAAGTGGAAACGCTTCTCCACATATGTTCAATCTCATGACATTAATCCAGACATCGCTCCTATCCCCTTTATTCTACAGTACTTATTATCATTGCAAGCTTCAGGACTTAGTTACTCTTCACTAAAGGTTCATTAGTCCGCCATCTCATCATTCTATGTTCCTGTTGATGGTCAGACAGTTTTTTCTCATTGCTTGTCTAAAGCTTTTCTCAAGGGACTTCTACGTCTACATCCCCCAGTTAAACCCATCGTTCCTGCTTGGAGATTATCCCTAGTCCTAGTTCAGCTTGTTAAGCCTCTTTTCGAGCCCTTAGCGTCTGTTGACCTACGTTTGCTTTCTTGGAAGACTGCCCTATTGGTTGCCCTTACCTCAGGTAAACAAGCAAGTGACCTGTGCACCTTCTGCTCTGATCCACCTTATACTGTCTTCCATAGTTCCAAGGTGTTTCTTTGGACGGACCCTGCCTTTCTCCCGAAGGTCGTCTCTCATATGAACATATGAAGCTGCCTTATACTGAATCAGACCCTCGGTCCATCGAAGTCAGTATTGTCTTCTCAGACTGGCAGCGGCTCTCCAGGGTCTCAAGCTGAGGTTTTTCACACCTCTTTGCCTGGACCCTTTTTTTTTTTTTTTGGAGATGCCGGGGATTGAACCTGGGACCTTCTGCTTCCCAAGCAGATGCTCTACCACTGAGCCACCGTCCCTCTCCTTTCCACCTTTCAAGTGCCACCTCCTTACCAGCCTTCTTCCCAGAACCCAAGGACTCAGGTCAAAGGATACTACATACTCTCGACATGAAGAGAGCCTTATCCTTCTATCTTGCATGTACACAACCTTTCCGAAAGGACACTAATTTATTTGTAGCCCATGGCAAGCCCCATAAAGGCTCCAAGATATCCATCCAGAGACTTTCCAAATGGGTTAGTGTGATTCAGTTGTGTTATGAGATTGCTAAACAGCCATTACCTGTCAAATTCAGAGCTCATTCTACTAGAGCCGTCTTGACTTTTTTGGTATTTCTGCAAGGAGTATCCTTGGAGGACATTTGTGCTGCTGCAACCTGGTCCTCTCCGTCCACGTTCGTCACGCATTATGCCCTGGACGTTCGTGCTACACGTGATGCCTTCTTCGGCCAAACAGTCCTCCGTTCAGTCTTTCACTAATACTCCTCCAGGTGAGTGCAACATAGTGCAAGGTGAGTGCTTTATGTGAACTAACTATTGTGTTTGCTTACCAGCTGCCAGCACTCACCTCCTGTGTTTAGCTTGTGTGGGATTGCACCCATGTGTGGGACTGCACAGAGACCACAATGAAGATAAACAGGTTGCTTACCTGTAACTGATGATCTTCGAGTGGTCATCTGTGCAGTCACACCCACCCACCTAGCCTTCCCCTCTGCTGGCTCTTTGCTTCCTGCATGGATGTCAGTAGCGGCTGGAAGAAACTGAGTGGGAGGGGCACCTTCCGCTCGCTCCAGGCATACGCAGTCGGTGCCTGCTCCCCAGGGTGAGCTGAAAAGTGTGCCAAAAATAACGCTCAAGTGAGCTTTTGGAGTCTCCGATTTAGGATCCGTTGCCGAGGGCAAGACCCATGTAGATATAGAGTGTTGGAGTGTTAGAGTGTTGAAGGCTAGGACAAACAGATTTAAGGACAGTTTCTATCCAAGTGCTGTGGTTAGGTTAAATGCAGGTTAAGTGCTGTGGTTAGGTTAAATGCAGGGTTATGAAGGATTATCTGTTTTAGATGTATTTAATGGTTTTAATGGTTTAAATGGTTTTAATGGTTTTATGAATGTTTATCCGTTTTAGATGTATTTAAATGGTTTAAATGGTTTTAATGGTTTAAATGGTTTTAGATGTATTTAAATGGTTTATGAATATGTGTGTTTGATGTGTTGGTATGTTTGTGGAAGAGCACCTCATTTCGTTGCTCTCTTTTTGTTGAGAACAATAACAATAAATTTATCTATCTAATATATTTATCTAATATTTATCTATCTATCTATCTATCTATCTATCTATCTATCTATCTATCTATCTATCTATCTATCTATCTATCTATCTATCTATCTATCATCTATCTGTGTGACTGCACAGATGACCACTCAAAGATCATCAGTTACAGGTGAGCAACCTGTTTGTCACTCACTAGCTTATTGGGAAATGAGTGGAGTTTCACCACGTGTTGGAAGAATAACTGCGCTAGTTTCTTAGCTGTGGGTATTTTCAAGCAAGGAATGAAATGGGCTTGCTTGGAAAAGGTATCCACTACTACCAATATCACCGTTTTCCCTTGAGAGAGGGGTAACTCCACTATAAAGTCCAGGGAGACTACCGACCATGGCCAGCTAGCTGTTTCCAGGGGTTATAACAGTCCCGGAGGTTCCCCCACCTTTGTTTAACCATCACACAGATTGGGCAAGAAGCAACATACTCAGAGATGTCCCTTTTCACGAATGGCCACCAAAACTGCCAATTTACTAAATGTTGTGTTTTGATGTACCCAAAATGACCAGCAGTCTTATTATCATGGCAATGTTGTAAAATTTCTTTGTGCAAATTATCCGGTACATACAGTTTCTCTTCCTTGTACCAAAACCCCCCTTCTCCATGGCACACTTCCTTGGGTCAGCTCTCACCTTCTGCTTCAGCTGCTGCTTTTAGCCTCTCCCCACAATGTTCCTCCACATGTAAATGGAGTTTCTGAGATCTTGTCATTACAGCCCCTCTGAGGTGGGAAGGAGAGATCAAGGAATCTATTACGTCTTCCTTTTGGCTATTGTGCTGCAGCAGTCAGGAGAGCGCATCTGCTAAAAAGTTGCGGGAGCCGGGAATGTGTTTTAATTTGAAATCAAACTTGGCGAAGAAGCCCGCCCACCAAATTTGTTTCTCAGTTAATTTCCTTCGGCCTGTCATAATGATCTTCCCCTGGGACACTGTATTCAATAAGTCCTTTATGAGCGGAATCTGGTAGGCATTCGATGCCGAAATCGCGTTAGTGCAAGGTCTCAGCCCCCCTTTTTCTTGCGGAATAACACTGGTGCGTTGTGAGGTGCCGAGGCTTGGCAGAAGAACCCCTTGGCTAAATTCTTACCCAAAAATTTCCGGAGTTCCGTTTTCTCCACCCATCCCATCGGATAGATTTTGGCTTTGGGCAGGTTTTGTCCTGGGATCAGCTGTATGGTGCAGTCGGTGTTTCTGTGGGGAGGTAGCTCATTAGCCTCTTCCTCGCTAAACACAGCTTTGAGATCCCTGTACTCTTTGGGAGATCTCACTTCTTCTACGGTCAAGCATAATATATCATAAATATATGATGTACGGGATATCATAAATAGATCACTGAAGGGCATTTTCCAACGCCGCTTAAAGAGGCAGTGGTCCGCCCCCTCCTAAAAAAACAACTTTAGACCCGGCCCAATTGGCACATTACCGGCCGGTCTCAAATTTGCCCTTTTTGGGCAAACTTATCGAGAGGGCAGTGGCGATGCAGTTACAGACTTTCCTGGAGGACGCTTCCGTCCTTGACCCACTTCAGTCCGGCTTTCGCCTGGGCCATGGGACAGAGACAGTGTTGGTTGCCCTGGTAGATGACCTTCAACGGCATCTGGATCGGGGTGGCTCGGCAGTGCTGATGTTGTTGGACCTATCGGCTGCGTTCGATACGGTCGACCATCGGTTACTGACTTGCCGCCTTGCCGACGCGGGGATTCAGGGGTTGGCCTTACAGTGGCTTTCCTCTTTCCTTGAAGGTCGGGGACAAAGGGTCGCGATTGGGGGTGAACTATCCCGGAGGCGCACGCTTGATTGCGGAGTGCCTCAGAGGGCGGTTCTCTCCCCGATGTTATTTAACATCTATATGCGTCCCCTTGCCCAGATTGCCCGAAGGTATGGGCTGGGGTGTCATCAGTATGCTGATGACACCCAGCTCTATCTGCTTATGGACGGCCGACAGATCTGCACCCCTGAAAATCTGGATCGGGCATTACAGGCCGTGGCTGAGTGGCTCAGACTGAGTGGCCTGAGGCTAAATCCGGTGAAGACAGAGGTCCTTTGCTTGGGTCATCGGGGACCGGGGGGGAAATCCCCCTGCCAGTTTTTGATGGTGCGCCGTTGATAGCGGCGGACAGGGTCAAGAGCCTGGGGGTACTATTGGAGCCCTCCTTAAAGATGGAGGCTCAAATAGCAGCCACTTCCAAGTCTGCGTTTTTTCATCTTAGGCGGGCAAGGCAGTTGGCTCCCTTCCTGGAACGTGACGATCTAGCAACAGTGATCCATGCTATGGTCACCTCGAGGTTGGACTACTGTAATGCCCTCTACATGGGGCTGCCCCTGTGCCGAACTCGGAAATTGCAGTTGGTGCAGAATGCCGCGGCCCGGCTGTTATTGGGGCTCCCAAGATGGGAGCACATTCGGCCAGGTCTTCGGGTTCTGCACTGGCTGCCAATAACATACCGAGTCCGGTACAAGGTGCTGGTCATTACCTTTGAAGCCCTATATGGCCTAGGACCTGCCTACCTGAAGGACCGTCTCTCCCCACATGTTCCCTAGAAAGTACTGAGATCGGGAACACAAAATCTTCTTGTTATCCCTGGGCCAAAAGAAGCCCGCTTAAAATCTACCAGGGACAGGGCCTTCTCTGTTATGGCCCCTTCATGGTGGAACCAGCTGCCGTAGGAGGTGAGGGCCCTGCGGGACCTTACTCAGTTCCGCAGGGCCTGTAAGACAACCCTCTTCCGGCTGGCTTACACCTAACTGGCATAGGAAACTAAGTGTAGTTCTATCAGATTCTTGTTATTTATACTGCCGCAATGCTTAAATGTTTATATGTTTTAAATGTTTTTAAATGCTTTAAATGTTTAAATGTCTTAAATACCTAACTTAAATTTTATGTTTAATTTATCTGTTGTAAGACGCCCTGAGCCACCTGGGTGGGAAGGGCGGGATACAAATCATAAAATAAATAAATAAATAAATAATTTCTCATTTGCTGGGGGTGGATCGGAACCCCAGTCGTCTCGCCACTTATGGCTGTCACAGGCTGGGTCCTTAAAGTCTACGATTTGGTCACCCCACCTAATGTTGGGCTCATGTTTGGCCAGCCAGCCTACCACCAACACCAAGTCAAACAAGGATGAGGGGGCTACTACAAAAATCTCTGTGTCCAGTGGTCCTCTATCTCCACTGATACCAATTGGCTTTGCTCGGCGCAGGGTTTCCCCTTCATTATTGTCCCATCCATCTGTTAAAACTGGATGGGGTGGTGTAGAGGGCTCTTGGCTAGTACCAGAACCTCTACCATTTTGGAGGTAATTATGTCTCTGGTACACCCTGAGTCCACCAAAGCCCTTACATGCATGAAGTGTTTTTGGGCAGGGTTCAACAAAGTTAGTGGGATGAAAAATAAAGTTCCCATGATTTTCACCCTCAGGAATGCCGTTCGATCTCCGACCTGCTGCTCAGTGCCGCTCAGTGCAGGTCACTCCAGTTTCCCGACAGCCCTTCTTCCCAGGATTCCTCTCTAGACTCCAACATTCTGCCAAGATTCTTGTATATATTTTATAGTCATTATTTAATAGCGAAATTGGTCTGTAATTTTTTACATTTGTGACATCTCTATCTTCCTTAGGTATCAACGAAATAACAGCTTCCTTCAATGTGTTTGGTATTTTCCCTTTTGTTCTTATCATGTTCATCAACTTCTGCAATTTCGGTGTTAACTCATCTTTAAAGGTTTTAAAATATTTAGCTGTATATCCATCTGGCCCAGGTGCTTTTCCATTTTTCATCGCATTAATTGCTGCTTCAACTTCTTTTTTTTCAATTGGATCATTCAAAACTTTTCGCATATTTTCAGTTAAGGGTTCTATTTTTATCTTTTGTAAATACTCATCCATCTTTTCTTTCTTTAACACCTTTAAACAACTTGGCATAGTACTTAAAAATTCTCTTTTTATTCCCTCTTGGGTAACCACCTCTCTTCCATCTACCACAATTTTATTAATAATTTTATTTTCTCTCTTTTTCTTCAGTTGCCAAGCCAAATACTTTCCAGGTTTATTTGCTCCCTCAAAAGATTTCTACTGCAGTCTTTTCAAATTCCATTCCAATTCTTTATTTAACAAATGTCTCATTTGCGTTTGCAATATTGTAATTTCCCTTATAAGTTTCTTTTTCCCTGGCCTCTTTCTCAACTCCCCTTCTTTTTTCTTTATTTCATTTTGAATGTCCAACAATGTTTTTCTTTTGCTCTCTTAATTATTCAGAGTAATCAATATTCTTCTCATTACTGCTTTATAGGCATCCCAGACCATCTGAAATTCTGTATCCTCTTTGTCATTCATTTGAAAGAAAGCTTTAGATCTTCTTCGTGGTCTCTGTGCAGTCCCACACATGGGTCTTGCCGCAGGCAACGGATCCATACCTCGGAGCTCCAATAGCTCGCCTATAGCATCTTTTGGCGCGCTCTCCTCCCGCCCTGGGGAGCAGGCAGCGACTGCGCATGCCTGGAGCGGGGGGAGAGTGCCCATTCCACTCAGTTTCTTCCCTTCCGCCGCCCAGACAACACCTACCTTATTGCGTTCCTCCTCTGGCTCGTCTCTTCTGTGGTATCGTACTGCTCTCGTTCTTTCTCTTTCTTATATCTTCATTCCGTTTTTCTCTTACATTCGTCCCTAAAAAAAAAAAAAAAGATAGACCTCTTCTGCACTTTCCGTCTTTCTTTCTCCCCCCCACCCCCACCCCTTCCATCTCTCCTCCCCGTCCGGAACGGATGGAAGGGAAAATTACCTTTAAAAGGTGCAGACAGTGTGGATCTAAGATCCCCTCTTCTGACGGCCACTCTCTCTGCCTATTCTGCTTGGGGGAGTCCCATAGAGTTGACGCCTGTACTCACTGCGCCAGTTTCGGCAGACAGGCGCGAAAAAACAGAGCAGCCCGCCTTCGCAGTTTCCTCATGGAATCATCCTTGAGGGCAATCCCCTCCTCCGATCCGCCACCTCCCCCACAAAGAGCGGGAGATTCGGCTACTTCGGCCCTTCCTGACGTCTCGAGGAAGCATAAGTCCGATAAAAAGACTCTTAAACATTTGGAGAGTCATAAGGTGCCTAAAAAGGTCCGTCACCCCGAACCGACCTCCTCCAAGTCTCATCATTCGAGTCCAGGGGCTTCCAGCCCGAAAACTGCAGTGCCTAAAAAACACCGCGATCAGGCGGCTCCGAACCCCGCCCTCGCATCCGGGTGTGTTCGCGACTCGCATCCTGTCCACCCGGCGCCTACGCAATCGAGCTCGGCGTCTGCGCCATCGAGTTCCATGGTAACTGGACATTCGAAACCGATTCTACCTCCCGAACTCTCGGCGCCGTCCGACGTTATTTCTGACATGCCAACTATCGAAGTCATTCCGATTGGCTCTAGATCGCCCTCGGTACACAGCGATGTACCATCAGACATCCTTGAACCGGATCCCCCGAACTTCCGACCAGAATCCTTCAGGGACATTCCAACTCCCTCGCTTCAGAGGGAGATTTCGACCCAGGTCTCTACCCGTCGATTTCGATCACGCTTTCCGCCTCGACTTCGCTCTCGCTCGAGATCGCCACTCCACCCACGATCTCCGGACGGACAGCATCCCCGCTCCCCATCTCCGCACCGAGATTACTATTACGGTCATCGACGCGACCGCTCTCCTTCCCAATCTCCGTCTCCTCGGCCACGCAGAGCGCATCATAGGGACCTTCGCTCTCCATATTCTGACTTCGAACCCGAGCCGTACTTACAAGACGTCTCCACCCCTCGGCTCCGTGACTTTCATTCTCCTAGATTTCGTGACTCCTACCTTACCAGGGAACGATCCCCATACTATCGCCACCCGTCTCCTTCCTATTATAGTGACCATTATGGCTACCCTTCTCGGAATCGAAGGGCTCATCGGACCCGGGACGACTTCGACTCCTACACGCAACCTCCTCGGTCCCGTCCTATCATTCAATCGCCCACCCCTCCTCGAACCCGAAATATCCCTAGGGCGCCTTCCGCGATGGTGTCTAAACCGACTCAGTCTCCGCTCAAACGGCCTAGGGACCCATCACCACTCGGGTCCAAGTCACCCCTACGGCCGGAATCAGCTTCGGACAGGGATACATCAGACCGCTCTGACTCCGAGGAGCCCCCAGCCTCTCCTGCTTCGGACCGGCCTCCACGGCTTTCACCCTCTGACGGCTCTAAGGCCTATCTCAATCTCATTACAACAATGGCCTCCGCCCTCAACATCTCCTTGTCATCCGACTCTCCTAGGGTCTCCGATGTAGTACACAACCTGGTTCAGACTGACTTCCCTGACAGCTCAACACTACCTATGCTTCCTGTTCACCTCGAAGGTCTCCGTGAAGCATGGGAAAAACCGGCTTCTATTCCTACTATCTCCCGACGTCTCGACTCTCTTTACAGAGTACATGCTACAGAGTCCAAATTTCTCACCTCCCATCCAGCACCAAATTCCATTATTGTCCATTCGGCCACCAAGGCCAGGCCTTCTCGCCACCCTGCTCCTCCTGACCGCGAGGGCAGAAAACTGGACACTCTAGCCAGGAAAATTTACAGCTTTGCCTCCACTAACTCCAAACTGAACAATTACCTGGCCTACTTTGCGGCTTATTCCTTTAACCTCGCAAACCAGATCACTCCACACCTCGCATCTATGCCGGATTCCTCACAGAAGGCTGTTTCTGCTCTCGTCTCGGAGTTATCTCGTGTCTCCAAACAACAAATAAATTCCATAAGACACGCGGTCTCTTGTTCCTCCCGAATTTTCGCCACTTCCGTGGCCCTACGCCGCCACGCCTGGCTGCGCTCAACTAACCTACAGCCGGACATCAAACAAAAGATAGAGGACCTTCCTTTCGATGGTCTCGGACTATTCCATGCGTCCACCGACGAAGTCCTCACCTCGGTTGATGACGGTCGTAAAAGGGCAAAACGCCTTGGAGTCGCACAGCCTCCCTCTCTGGCCTTCAACAGGCAGAGACCATGGAAGCCTTCCTTCCAACGTCGCCGGCATTCTCCCAAAAGTCAGGACTTCTGGAAAAGGAGACCCCAGCACCAAAAGCAGCCTTTCCAACAGAGGCCACGTGCACAACCATCCAAGAAACCTTCGCAGCCGAGCAAACAGTCTCTTTGACTTTCTCAACGCCCCTGCCACACCATCAAGCCCCCTATATCATACTCGTCTACTTCCTTTTTACCCAGTCTGGAATTCCATCACCACCGACTCTTGGGTTCTGACCATAGTGCGTCTAGGATACGCAATAGAGTTCTCTTCACCTCCTCGCCACCACTACTTCATAGCTACCCCCCCCTCTTCACTCCACCATCAAGAAATTCTGGACTTGCTCCAGAAAAAGGCCATAGAACCCGTTCCTCCTCAACATCAAGGGACCGGCTTCTACTCCAGATACTTCCTAGTCCCAAAAAGGCATGGAGGCAAGCGTCCTATCTTAGATCTACGGAGGCTAAACAGATACATCAAGTACAGAAAGTTCAGGATGATATCCCTGCAGTCCATCCTACAGCTAATTCCCAGGGACTCCTGGATGGCCTCCCTAGATCTTCAGGACGCTTACTTCCATGTCACCATTCGACCTCAACATCGGAAGTATCTGCGATTCGCCATGGGTCAGGACCACTACCAATATGTCGTCCTACCTTTCGGCCTCTCCACTGCACCCAGGGTGTTCACCAAGTGCATGGCAGTGGTGGCAGCTGCTCTTCGTATTCGAAATATACCAGTCTTCCCATACATCGACGACTGGCTCTTTATAGCACCAACTCAACAGCAACTGCAAAACAACCTCAACACTGCTCTCACTCTTCTGACCTCTCTGGGCCTGTGTGTGAATGCCTCCAAATCCCACCTCACACCGACCCAGGACCTCAAATTTATAGGGGCTCTTCTGCGCACCTCCCTCCATCGTGCCTTCCTCCCCGAGGATCGAGCGCAAACGATCATGGCCCTAGCCAGGTCAGTTCAACAGCAGCCTCGTCAGTCTGCGTTCACTATCCAACGTCTCCTCGGCCTCATGGCCGCCACAACATCTGTCCTCTACTTCGCCAGGCTACGGATGAGACAATTACAGCTCTGGTTCGTACGAGCATACCATCCTCAGGTGCAACCGCAGAGCGTTTTACTCACTGTTCCCCAGAGAGCACTTCTGTCTCTAACATGGTGGACCCTGCCCAACAATCTCCTCGCAGGCATGCCGTTCCTTCCTACTCCTCCGAGGGCTGTTGTGACCACAGATGCCTCCAAGTGGGGATGGGGAGCCCACTTAGAGGACAAGACTGTCAGGGGACTTTGGACTCCCTCCGAGAGGGCCATGCACATAAACTGCCTAGAACTGATTGCCGTGCATTGCGCCCTTCAATCGTTCCTTCCCCTGATCAGGGACCGCCACGTTCAGATCTCTACGGACAATACGGCGACGGTCTTCTATATAAACAAACAGGGAGGCACCAGATCCCTCCGTCTTTGCCGTATAGCCATGCTGCTCTGGGAATGGTGTGTCAAGCACAACATCTACATGACTGCCATTCACCTCCCGGGTGTAGAGAATGTTCTGGCCGACTCCCTCAGCAGGACCTGCATAGACGACCACGAATGGTCTATCAATCCGACCTACCTGCGACGCATCTTCCAATGCTTCGAAACACCCAAAGTGGACGTCTTTGCTTCCAGGGACAATGCCAAATGTCCTCGATTCTATTCCAGGAGAGGCAATGACGCCTTCCTTCACAGCTGGACTGGTCCTCTTCACTACCTGTTCCCACCAACCCCCCTACTGACTCGGGTGTTGACAAAGATAGCTCAAGATGGCACGGACTGCATCCTCATTGCTCCATGGTGGCCACGGCAACCGTGGTTCACGAGGCTTCTACAAATATCCCACCACACTTACCGCCATCTCCCTCCCTTCGGCGACCTCTTATCCCAGGCCAACGGTCAGGTTCTGCACCACAACCCTCAGGTTCTGGCCTTGGTAGCCTGGAGAATACATCCTCCTGCCTTCCCACAGAGGTAGCCAATGTCATCCTCAATGCAAGGAAGCCTTCCACCAGACTTTCGTACCAACGCAAATGGAAGCGCTTCTGTTCATTTGCATCATCTAATCAGCTGCAGCCAGAGTCAGCACCTCTCTACCTGATCCTGGATTATCTACTTTCCCTTCAAAAATCAGGACTTTGCCATTCTTCCCTAAAGGTTCACCTCTCTGCAATTTCCGCATTCCATGACCCTGTAGACGGCAAGACAGTGTTTTCTCATACCTTGTCTAAGTCCTTTCTTAAGGGCATTTTGCACCTCAATCCACCTGTAAAACCCTTCGTCCCCACTTGGAGTTTATCATTAGTTCTTTCCTGTTTGATGAAGGCCCCCTTTGAGCCTATGGCTACCATAGAACTTAACCTTCTTTCCTGGAAGACAGCATTGCTGGTAGCCCTTACCTCTGGAAAAAGGGCAAGTGACTTATGCGCCTTCCGCCATGATCCTCCCTACACCATTTTCCACAGGGACAAAGTTGTTCTGCGACCGGACCCTGCATTCCTTCCTAAAGTTGTCTCCCAGTTCCACTTATCGACTTCAACTTCTCTACCAACGTTTTTCTCCAACCCATCCGACCAAGGACAACGAGCCCTGCATTCCCTAGATGTTAGAAGGGCTTTGTCTTTCTACCTTGATCGTACACAACCTTTCCGTAAGGACCCTAATTTGTTTGTGGCCTACGGAAACCCTCATAGAGGACACAAAATTTCTACCCAGAGACTATCTAAATGGGTAGTTAGTGCCATTAGGTTGTGCTACGAACTGGCTAAACAGCCTCTGCCTGAAGGCCTTAAAGCCCACTCTACTAGAGCGGTCTCGACGTCTTCGGCCTTCCTGCAAGGCGTCTCCCTAGAGGACATCTGTGCGGCTGCATCGTGGTCCTCACCATCCACGTTCGTCTCCCACTACGCTTTAGACGTTCGTGCGAGACGTGACGCCTCCTTCGGTCAAGCGGTCCTCAGATCCATCTTCCACTGAAGTCAGGGGTGAGTGTATCCGCTTCAATCTCGATGTTGCATAATATCAGGGGTCCTCAAACTTTTTAAATAGGGGGCCAGTTCACTGTCCCTCAGACTGTTGGAGGGCCGGACTGCCGTTACTGTACAAGGCCGCGGGCCGTCAGTTCTCCATCTTCTGCATCTCTCTCCCTTCCCCACACCACACACCCCGGCCTGGGAACTCACCTCACCTCGGTATCACCTCACACTCTGTCTCCGCCGCCTCAGCCCAGTGCCAGAAGTGCGCGTTGCTAACGCGAGTTTAGGTCCAACGTCACTTCCGGTCTGATTTTGCCATAACCCGGCGGGCCGCATAAACGTCCTCAGCGGGCCGCATCTGGCCCACGGGCCGTAGTTTGAGGACCCCTGCATAATATAATGTAATTTGCTTATGTGACTAACTTTCTTCTCTTACCAGCACCCTCCTCCGGGATATTTAGCTGGCTAGTCACCCATGTGTGGGACTGCACAGAGACCACGAAGAAGATAAACAGGTTGCTTACCTGTAACTGATGATCTTCGAGTGGTCATCTGTGCAGTCACACACGCCCACCCAGCCTTCCCCGCTGCTGGCCTCTTGTATTTGTTGCTTAACCTTGTATATTGTCAGTGCCTACGGCGGCTGGAAGAAACTGAGTGGAATGGGCGCTCTCCCCCCGCTCCAGGCATGCGCAGTCGCTGCCTGCTCCCCAGGGCGGGAGGAGAGCGCGCCAAAAGACGCTATAGGCAAGCTATTGGAGCTCCGAGGTATGGATCCGTTGCCTGCGGCAAGACCCATGTGTGTGACTGCACAGATGACCACTCGAAGATCATCAGTTACAGGTAAGCAACCTGTTTTTTCATTTTCTAGATATGTCACTATTTCTTTATTCTGTAGCAAATCTTCATTCAATCTCCATCTTCTCAACTTCTTAGACAATTTTGTAATCCACAGTATTGGGTTATGAGCCCCAATTTTGGGTAAAATCTCTATTTTCCTTGTTATAAGACCTATAACATGTTGTGCCCCACAACATGTCAATTCTGGAAAAAGTTTTGTGTCTTGCTGAAAAAAAAGTATAGTCCTGAACTTCAGGTTAAATTTTCTCCATATATCTTCCAAATTTTCTTGTTTGACCAATTAAAAAGACTTTGGCAATTTTCCTTCTTTGCTGTTATTTTTTCCCCCTCCAGACCTGTCCAATGAGTTCTTAACTGTTCCATTAAAATCTCCCATTAACAAAACTTGGTCATAAGTCAGTTCATCAAGCTGTTGTATAATGGCTTTTAAAAAAGCATCCTTTGCGCCATTAGGCGGATACAATCCCAATAACAATGCTTTTTTTCCATTTAATATTGTCTCTGCTGCTACAAATCTTCCATCTTTATCTTTAAACACTAATTTTGGCTCCAATTCTTGTTTAATATAAAACAACCACTCCCCTTTTCTTCTGTTCAGCCAATGAAAAAAATTCCACTCCCAATTATTTGTTCCATAAAAAATTATAATCCTTTTGTTTAATATGCACTTCTTGCAAACAAATTATATTACTATTTTGTTTCTTAATCCAATGAAATGTTGCCCTTCTTTTTTGTGGTGAATTTAGTCCATTAACATTCCAAGACAGTAATTTGTAATCCATCATGGTGCAAATTCTTTATTTTCTTCAAAAAATCTACGCATATCCTGTGCATTTATAATTGTGATTCTTTTTCCCTGGAGTTCAAAACTCAAACCTTCAGGTATTATCCATCTAAATCTCATTCCATTGTGTCTCAATTTTTCTGTCAACTTTTTATATGTTCTTCTATCATTTATCACTTGCCTTGGCAGCTCCTTCATGATCCTCACTCTACTGCCTCCCACTATCAATGTCTTTTTAAAAATTTTATTTATGATTCTTCCCACCATTTCCTTTGTCATAAATCTTATGATCACATCTCTTGGTAAGTTATTTTTCTTGACATAAAGTGAGTTCACTCTATACATATAATCATACGTGTTTTTAGTCTCTTCAGGGTTTTCCTCTAAAAATTCTGCAATTATTTTTATTATAAATTCTTTTAAATCACCATCTTCCTTTTCAGGTACTCCTCTCAGACGTATCTGTGTCTCCATCAATTTGCAGTCACGGATTGTCACTTTTTCTTGCATTTTTAACAAGATGGAAGCATATACATTAATTCTGCCTTCTACCTCCTGCACTTTCTTAGATGTTTCCTCAGTTTCCTTTCTGAAATCTTCCATGCCTTTTCTAATCTCTGCAATAACTTCTTTTTTTGATTCATTTATCATCTCTCTCACCCCTTTCATCATTCTGGCCTCCATTGCCTCCAGTTGGCCCTGCATTTTTTCTAATGAAGTAGTCCTAATTTTTTCTAATGAAATAGTCGGGGCTGCTTGTGTTCAGACATTTAAAAAACAGCAAAAATTTGGACCTCACCAATTTCCATTTCAACTATCAGGTTCAAAAGAGCAGGACTTGCCCTTCACAACAAGCCCAATTTCGCCGTCCTCGGAGCTCCCAAAGTCAAGATATTTATTTTTAAAGTTTTTAAATCTTCCAAAATGGCGGCCGCAACTTTTATTCCCCTTTTAAACACGTCCAAGGTCCACACAAATAATATGACCAATAGTATTTATCTTCTTACCCTCTTCTCAGTTAATTACAACAATTTTTAATGTCCCAAATTCTTTAAAAACATTGTTTTTATTTTGACCTCCCAGCAATGGCCCCCGATGTTTCTCAATGATAATAAATTCCTAGAGTAGGTTTTCCTTCCATTACTTCCTGCTTTTGTTGCCATGAAGTCTCATTCACACTGGTAAGGAGATCTCACAATACTTGACGTACTTCCTGTTTTGCTTGAATGTGCTGCAGGTCTGTGACGATGGTGCTCTTTTTTCAAAACCGCAGGTAGACTAAACAATAAATCCCTTTCCACTTTTTAGCTCTTTTTAACTGTCCTTTATATTTATAAAGTCCAAATTTCATCTCTTCCTCCCATCTTCTTCCAGACTTTCTAGATTTTCCTTTCCCACCTTTTAAATTTATTCCATTAAGCTGTAAATAGTTCCGGAATGAAAGATAGTAATCTGTACCTTCTTTTCCAATTATCCAAGTTCTCACTGGTCTTTCAAAGTTTTAGATGTTTAGCAAAGTCCAAGAAGGTTAGGATCCTGTCGAGCTTATTTCAAATAAATGACTCTGAAAGCTTCTGCAGATGATGAAAATGCAACACTTCCCGGAGACCCCTCAAAGCCTCAAAGAACCACCCCCCTGGGACTCCCTTTTAGCCAATGTAAATCTCCTCAAAGTTTCCTGTGCATATCTTGGACTAATCTTTAACTGAGAAAAGTAGGCAGTAGGCATTAAATTGCCTTCCACGACCCCGAACAGAAGCTCCAGCCTGCTCCCGTTATGAGAAGCAGCTCAGCTCGACATTTTCCTCCCCCAGAAGTCCCACCGCATCACACTGTTGACTCATGTTCAGCGTATGATCCACGAAGATCCCTAGATCCTTTTCGCACATACTACTGCTAAGACAAGTCTCCCCCATCCTATAACCATGGATTGGATTTTCATTTACCCTGTTAAAATTCATTGTATTGATTTTAGCCCAGTTTGAAGGCCCCTTGGTAGTCCTCAGTCCAAATAAGGGGAGCCTTTGGTTTGGTAGCTCCTGGACTCTTCCCTTTTGCCTTTAAAAGGTATGTTATGACTAAGGCCACCTGTGCAAAGTCCGAGATGAAGATTCTGTAAAAATTACAGAAACAGAGGAATTGTTGTAATGTTGGGTGCGAGGGGCCTGCCAGTCAACAACAGCCTTGACCTTGACTGAGTCCATCGACAGCCCCTGCACAGAGACTCTATAGCCCAAGAAATCTAATTGTTCCTTGCGGAACTCACATTTGGACAGCTTCACAAACAGTTTATCTTTGTATAATGTCTTTAGCACCTCTTGCACCAACTTCACATGCGAGGGGAGGTCCTTGGTATAAATGAGGCAGTCATCTAAATACACCAGGACCCCCTTGAATAAATATTAATCAATTTCATTAATCAAGTTCATGAGCTCACCTTGGGCTCCCTGTAATCCAAAGCTGAGTACTTTGTACTCAAACTGGCCCATTGGGGTGTTAAAGGCTGTTTTCCATTCATCCCCCCCTCTGATGCAGACTTGGTAGTAAGCTTCACACAAGTCTAGCTTAGTTAAAATCCTGCCCTGCGAGGCAGTACTTAGCAAGTCTCTGATTAGAGGTAAGGGGTACGCATTTGAATCAACACTGCGTTGATGCCGCTATAGTCCATACATAGTCTCAAACGTCCATCTTTTTTCTTTCTAAAAAGCACCAGGGCCGCATGGGGAGAGAATTCAGGGCGTATGAACCCCCAGGCCAGGTTAATGTCCAAGAATTTTTGTAACTCCTCCCTTTCTGCGCTGCTCATGGAGTATAGTTTTGAAGAAGAAGAAGATATTGGATTTATATCCCGCCCTCCAGTCTGAAGAGTCTCAGAGCGGCTCACAATCTCCTTTACCTTCCTCCTCCACAACAGACACCCTGTGTGGTGGGTGGGGCTGGAGAGGGCTCTCACAGCAGCTGCCCTTTCAAGGACAACCTCTGCCAGAGCTATGGCTGACCCAAGGCCATGCTAGCAGGTGCAAGTGGACGAGTGGGGAATCAAACCCAGTTCTCCTAGATAGTGCAGTTCAGGTACGTTTGTCTCATAGAAGGCGACAAACCAGTCAGCCGCGGGGCCCGCCAGGTGTGCGCTGATGGCATCGATGCACAGCTGTTCCGAAGGGAATGAGGCACCCAATTGGCTTGAGAAACTCCAGGCCTGGATGATAAAAAACTCCAGTTTCCCAGGGTCCCCATTGAAGCGCATAGTATGACCCTGGACGTTGGGCAGTGGACCTCCTGGTGCAACTGGTGGCCCCCGGAGGCATTGGTTGGGGTCCCAGCGGAGGGGCCCCCGGCAGCAGCTGCAGTGGTGGCTGCCCTCCCGGTGGAGAAACTGTAATATGTAATTTTGCTATGTAACCAATGTGCTTTTATTATTGTAATGTTTGTATTTTATGTTTGTATGTTCTGCTATGTGAGCCGCCCTGAGCCTGCTTTGGCGGGGAGGGCGGGATACAAATTAAATATTATTAGTATTATTATTAAATCCTCAACAATTCACAAAAATCTCATCATATCAATATTATTACCGTAATAAAGATGGGGAGATGAATCAATTGAAGTGTCCAGAAAAATCAGCTCAATGTCCAAAATTCTCAGTCAAAGGTTTAATTTATAAAGATGATTATTTGCAAAATCTGTTTCTTAGTTAATCAGTTGTTCTCTCCAAAGGGATGAGAAAGTAAACTCAGACTGAACAGAGCTCCAGATTACAGCTACAGTCCAGAAGTCCACCAGCATAAGCAATGACTCAGCAACAACTGTCTTCACCTTTTAAAATTTCATGTTCCAGCAATTGGTTGACCCTGACTGTCAGGCAGGATGGCGGATGGTGCTGTACCCTTGTGGTCGCCATATACCTTTAGCAACCACACGTGGCTTTGATAGTTGAGGTGCAGGTAATCAAGATCTTTTTATTGGGAAGTTTGGGAAAGTCCCATCTTCAGAGCTGCCATTTCCTCTTGGGATGAAAAGGGCTTTGTAGTGCTGGCAGGGGCTGGCATGGTGAAGCTCACAATACTCCCATACTAACCCTCTCAACAGCTGATACTTTGCAGTGCTACAGCCCTGCTCAAATAGGCCAAGTGCCCTACCTTCTGTTGCTTTAAGTCTCACAACAGTTTTATGAGGTAGGTCAATGTCATTATGTCCATGTTGCAGTTTGGGGGGAGCGCTTGCCTAAGGTTGCCTATTTTTTATGATGTAACCCGCCCTGAGCCTGTCCTATGGGAAGGGCGGGCTAAAGATTGAATAAAATGAATAAATAAATATTGAATTCATGACAGACACCAGATTTAGGGTCTAATAAGGCAGTATTCTAAGATTCTGTAGCAGGAGCTGACTAGCTGGTATCTTCCGAATTTCTTGAAAGATCTGTCGTCCTGCAGCTGGACACTGGGATTGTTGCTAATGTCAGTAATTTCCCCAGTTTGGGTCTGTTGGTGGTGAAGATGAATGACAGCCAGAAATGTAGCTTCCACATTCCAAAATGTTTTTGGTGACTAGACGCTGTGGATAGACAGTATAGGAAGGGGTTTCTCTGTTCTCTGGTAATTGTAGAATAAACAGCTAAGTGGACCATTTCTGATGTTCCTTAATGTGTAAGCATTCTGCTACTAGAAGCTAGGAGAAAATTATAAAACCATGCTGATATTAATGAAAATTATTGTTTTCTTTTAAGTGTGCCAGGTTTGGAGATGGTTTATTTTTCTATGCCATTGAATCCTGTGTGGAAAGAAATATGAGTGCTTATATTTTTATTTCTGAATTGTCCTTTTCCCACAGAAGTTACTTGGAAGGCAGCCTGCTAGCCAGTGGTGCTTTGCTAGGAGCAGAAGAGCTGAACCGGTATTTTCCTGATCGGAGTGTCAGGATCTTTGTGGCCACCTGGAACATGCAGGGCCAAAAGGTGAGGGAAGAGAGACTCCTGTGGCCTTTTCTGATATCGACCCTTTGTCCATGATAACCATGGGAAGAAAAGAAAAATGCACAATCCCTGGAGTTTTGCAAACACACGCATGCCTGCAAACCCTGTGAACCAGGAGAAAGCAAGCAGGGTGATGCAGATGTTTCTAGTTCGGTTGCTGAATGAAAGCCACTGATGAGCAATGACTTTTGGTGAACCCAGGCCCATAGCTACGGGGGGAGGGCCCGGGTAGGCCAGGCTGCTCTATGTAAAAACCCCTTCCCACTGTAGGACCCCTCCATTCCCAGGCTATTTCTCCCCCCCCTCCCCGATGCAAGGGAGAGCGAGAGGAGACAGCGAAAGTGACAGAGGGAGGGAGAAAGCGGGAGAGCAAGAGGAGGCAGTGACAGAGAGAGAAAGCAGGAGAATGAGAGGAGGCAGTGACAGCAACAGAGAGCAGGGAAGAGAGAGAGAAAGTGGGAGAGCGAGAGGCAGCGAAAGTGACAAAAAGCAGGGGGGAGAGCAACAGAGAGAAAGTGGGAGAGAGAGGGGAGACAGCGACAGAGAGAGAGCAGGGGAGAGAGAGAAAGCAGGAGAGCAAGAGGAGGGAGCAAAAACAGGTTTCCTACCTGTAACTGATGATCTTCGAGTGGTCATCTGTGCAGTCACACTGATGGGAGTAAGGCGCCTGCGCCGATCTCGATCGGTAAACTCAAAAGCTGCGGATTTCCGTGCCGATGTCCAGTGCGCACGCCCAGGAGCCCTACCGCGCATGCTCACTGCGACGGGCGCGGACATCCCGCCAGTTCCTTCTGACCGCCACGTCAGCCCAGAGATGGACCGGCCGCAGTGGGGAAGGAGGGCGGGGAGTGTGACTGCACAGATGACCACTCGAAGATCATCAGTTACAGGTAGGAAACCTGTTTATCTTCTTCGTGGTCTCTGTGCATCACACTGATGGGAGACTAGCAAGCCAAGACCATACCTGGAGGCGGGAGCGACGGTCCATCAACAGGAAACAGACTGCAACACCGCTCGGCCCACGGCAGATTCACTGCGTCCTCGCAAGTCCAGCGCATAATGCCGCACAAACGTGTGCTCGGAGAACCAGGTAGCGGCTCTACAGATGTCATGCAGCGGGACGCCCTTCATAAAGGCCGCCGACGTCGCCATCGCTCGCGTGGAGTGCGCTCTGATGGGTCCCGGCAAGGGTTTCTTGCTCAACAGGTAACGAAGTTTAATAGTCTCCGTTATCCATTTCGACAACCTCTGGGCCGAAATCCATCGCCCAAGGGAAGGCTGGACATAAGATACAAAGAGCCTGGAGTCCTTCCTAAATGACTTCATGCGATGCAGGTAAAAGGACAGCGCCCGCTTCACGTCCAGGGCGTTCAGCCTACGCTCATCGTCATTAGTTGGGTTAGGGAAAAAAAATGGTAAGCAGGTTTCCAGGCTAAGATGGAACGCCGACACCACCTTGGGGAGGAAGGAGATGTCGGGCCTCAACAGCACTCCGTCCTCGGAGAAGCGCAAATAAGGGGGATCGCACCGCAGAGCCGCCAACTCCCCTACCCGCCTTGCCGAAGTGATGGCTACCAGGAAAGCCGTCTTCCAGGCCAGTAACTGAAGGGAGCATGTAGCCATGGGCTCAAAGGGTCTCCCTGAAAGAGCTCGAAGAACCAGAGCCAGATCCCAAGCCGGAGCTAGCTGTCTCATCGCTGAGTACAGCCTCGCAACACCTCTCAGAAAACGCTTGGTATCAGGATGGGCGAAAATGGTACGCCCCTCCAGCTGCGAATGATACGCCGAGATGGCTGCGAGATACACTCGGACTGAGGATACCGAGAGCCCCTTGTCCAAGAGGGACAGCAGGAAATAAAAAATGATAGGTAGGCCTGCCGATGCCGGCTCTCTAGTCTGAGTTGAAGAGAAGTGGACGAACGCCTCCCACTTGTAGGAATACGCCCTACGGGTAGAAGGTTTCCTGCTATTCAGCATCACGAACTGAGCCCTGTCAGACAGGGGTTCTACTGGAGGCGCCAGGCTGTCAACTTCAGCTGCGGGATGTCATGATGCACCACCTGTCCCCCGTGCAGCAACAGAAGGTCTGGGGCCTGAGGGAAGTGGTGGAACACCCCGCCGGCCAGGCGAAGGAGCAGCGGAAACCAATGTTGCCTTGGCCACCAGGGCGTCACGAGAATGCCCTCCGGCTGCTCCCTGACGAGCTTCTGAACTACCCTGGTAATCAGGGGAATGGGTGGGAAGAGGTAGACCCTGTGTCGAGTCCAAGGTACAAGGAGTCCGTCCCCGAGGGACAACGGGTCCGCCCCTCCCCGGCAGCAGAAAAGAGCGCACCTCCTGTTCGCCCTGGTGGCAAACACGTCTAGCTCGGGTGTCCCCCACAGGAGGAAGATAGGGCGCAGGAATTTCCAATTGAGTTCCCACTCGTGTATGGACCCACCCCCTCGACTGAGGAAGTCCGCCTGGGTGTTCAGGTTTCCCGGGAGGTGAATGGCTACCAGCGACACCCCCAAGGCAATGCACATGTCCCATAGGGCTAGAGCCAGTCCACAGAGTCTTCGGGAAACTGTGCCTCCCTGCCGGTTCACATACGCCATAGCCATCGTATTGTCCGTCAGGACTGCCACTGTTCTGCCCCTGAGGGACCTGTGGAAGGACCGGACAGCATGGAATATCGCTAACAGCTCTAGAAAGTTGATATGGTGGTGTGCCTGAGACCGAGGCCATCTGTCTCCTACACAGAACCCCTCCATATGCGCCCCCCAGCCCCACAGAGAGGCGTCCATGGTGATCGTGAGAGACGGAGGTTCTCTGTGAAAGGGTGCCCCCTCCATGAGATGGGCTTTCTGTGCCCACCAGTCGAGAGATGCCAGGACCTCTGGTGGGAGAGTCAAACGGCGCTCGGGAGAGTCCCTTCCGCATTTGAAGTGTGCCAGAAACCAGAGTTGCAGCGGCCGCATGCGTAGCCATGCAAAAACTAAAACCGAAGTGGTGGCGGCCATCAGGCCCAGCAGCCACTGGAACTGACGAGCCGTGCCCGATGGGTTGAGCTGGAAAGCCTGCACCGACCGAATGATGTCGTCTGCGCGATCGGGCGGCAGGAACGCCCTGCAGGCCCGAGAATCCAGGAGGGCCCCGATGAACTGGACCCTCTGTGAGGGTTGAAGCCGAGACTTCTTGTGGTTGACCTGCAGACCTAAGTCCTGGAGCAGAGAGAGAGTAGTGGCGATGTGACACAGCAGAGTCTCCCGAGAGGGTGCGACTAGTAACCAATCGCTATATACGGAAACAGGGTTATCCCCTGTAACCGTAGGAAGGCCGCAATCACCACCATAGTCTTTGTAAAGATCCTGGGGGCCGTAGATAAACCAAAGGGCAGGGCCCGATACTGAAAGTGGTCGGATCCAATCGTAAACCGCAGGAATTTCCTGTACAGGGGGTGAATGGACACGTGGAAGTAGGCGTCTTTTAGATCTAACGTGGCCATCCAGTCCCCGCGGTTTAAGAGAGGGAGGATGCTTGGCAAAGACGTCATCCGGAATTTGAGGTAACTGATGAATAAGTTCAGAGCTCGGAGGTCCATAATGGGCCGCAGGCCTCCGTCCCGTTTCGGAACTATAAAATAACGGGAATAGAAACCCAGCCGGCTTTGATCTGAAGGAACACGCTCGATGGCATCCTTTTGAAGAAGAGAGGTGACTTCTCTCAGCGTGTCCGTAGGGTTGGTAGAGACGAAGGTGGGGGTGGGAGGATTCTGAAAAAACTCTATAACGTAACCCCTCCTTATTATGCCGAGAACCCACTTGTCGGTGGTGATGGCTGACCAAGCCTTCAGGAATGGGAAGAGGCGGGTGTGGAAGAATGACATGGGGGCAGGGCCAAAAGGCAGTCAAAGGCCCTGCTTGGGTTGTTTGGACCCTTTCTGTCTGGACGATTGGGCAGCCGGCGGAGCATACTTCTGCTTTGGCGTGTATGATTGCTTGGAAAATGGCGACGCAGATTTGGGGCGCCAGGGTTGTTCTGGTGACTTAAGGAACGGTTTCCTGTTCCAAGGCTTTGGCCACGGGCGCTTGGACTGAGACCGGGGAGTGGAGACCCCCAGGTTTCTAGATGTTTTTATGCTTTTGTCCATTTCTTGCAACACCGAATCGGTAGTTGCACTAAACAGGCCGGAGCCATCAAAAGGCAAGTCTTCAATATAGGCCTGGGTGTCATGTTGGAGCGCCGTGGATCGTAGCCAGGAGTGGCGACGAAGAGCAATTGCAGTGGTTAGGGCCTTCGCGCAGGTGTCACCTGAGTGTTTGGAAGAGTTCAATTGCTGCTTGGCCAGCAGCATGCCTTCCTTCTGAAGCTTACGAAGGACAGCCTTGCTCTGTTCTGGAAGGGTGGGAAGGAGCGTAGAAACCTGGTCCCATAGAGCATATTGGTACCGGCCCATACAGGCCGCATAGTTGGAGATCTTCACGCCCAAGGACCCTGCTGAGTATAGCCTCCTGCCCATATTATCTAATTTCTTCCCCTCCTTATCGGGAGGAGTAGAATGAGTCTTTTTGGCCTTTGAAGACGACGAAACCACAACAGAGTTCGGTCGCGGGTGATTATACAGGAACTCAGCACCCGATTCTTGTATACGATACATATGATCCAGGCGCCTAGATGATATAGGTGTCGATACCGGCTTGTCCC
The DNA here is from genome assembly GCF_032191835.1 of Heteronotia binoei. Classification (NCBI taxonomy): domain Eukaryota; kingdom Metazoa; phylum Chordata; class Lepidosauria; order Squamata; family Gekkonidae; genus Heteronotia; species Heteronotia binoei. Next base: position 83,664,025 of record NC_083234.1, read on the forward strand.
AGGAGGTCTTAACTGTATGCAGCATGACATTAGTCAAAGGCAAAGCCACAGCAGTGGAAGTGTCCATCTGAACAATGTCAAAAACGCTGTCGGTAATAACAGGCTGGGGTTGTATGGTGGTAAGCGATAGCGACTGGGCCATCCGTTTGATAAGGTCCCCATAGGATTTCAAGTCCTCGGAAGGGGAGATGGGTTGTTCTTCAGATGTCTTCTGCGAAGGGGAGGGTTCCCCGAGCAAAGACACCTCCTGTTCAGCAGCAGATGATCCTTCCTCTGATCCAAGGGATCTAGCTGGAGAGTCTGACTGGTCAGAGACGCGTGGTTCCGGTGGCGATACTGCACGCTTGGGCTTAGGCTTAGGCTTCTCCGATGGGGCTCCATGCCGAGCCGCTTGCCTCGTGTCCTCGACCTCAGGGGGTTTCGACGCCGAAGCAGAAGGCAGACGGCGCGGCGGACGGTATGATGTTCTGGACCGGTAGGAGGTGTCGGAGGATTGATCCCAATCTAGCTGACGAGGAGGGAGCCACGGGAAGGATGGCTGCATGGGGCAGGCCCCATACAAGTATTGCCATTGCCTCTGGTCCCAGGGGATCTGCGCTGGGGGGCGCTGTGGATCGGTATCCCGACATCGAGGCGATCGGCTCCTGAACGATCGGTCCCTGGGTTCTCTCTCTCGGTCCCGAGAGTGTGGGCTACGTGATCGACGAGGTTGGAGTCGAACCGGTGGGCTCCGTTCGGTGCCGGAACGTTGTGCGGACTCGATCTCCCTGTCAGAGTCGGAGGAGATGATGAGCTCCATCAACATCGAGGCGATCGGACGAACTGGGGAAGCAAAGAGCTTCAACGGCGGGATGATCGGTGCCGTCGGGTCCGAAGGGGGATGCAGGAGCGGCGGAGGATAAGGATTTAAGTTTCGGCTTATCCAGCCTCCTCGCCTTCTTCTTCTTCTTCTTCTTCTTCTTCTTCTTCTTCTTCTCCTCCTCGCCCTGCAAGCCCTTATCCTCTTTAGACCGCTTAACAGGTACAGAGGATTCCGACAAGACAGCCGAGGCAGTACGCTTTGTATGGCGCTCGGCGTCGGAAATAGGGCGTTCGGTATCGACCGCTGACGACGTCGATGTAGATGGCAGATCGGTATCGATAGGATGATCGGCCTGTACTGCCGCCGAGCGGCCCGGAGTCAAGGTCTGTTCCATAAGGGCTGCCACAAGCCTCGCCGCCCTATTCTTCCGGGTCTGTCTCGAAAACTTTGCACAGTGCGTGCAAGAGTCAGGGCGATGCAGATCCCTGAGGCACAATAAGCAGAGCGAGTGTCCGTCGTGCGGAGCTATCTTGCTCCTGCACTTGGAGCACCTCCGAAAAAATCCCCACCGTCTTTCCATACGCAGCCGGAAAGGCGGGAAAACAGGGGGGCGGGGAACGGAAATTTCACGTTTCAACCCACGCGCACCCCAAAACAAGCAACTAAATATCTATAATAACTAACTAACAACTATAACTACTATCTACAACTAACTACAAACCTACAATACAAGAGAAGAAAAGTTCACCGACCGAAGCTAGAAAGATCGACTGATCAGCGCGGCGGTCAGAAGAGAACTGGCGGGATGTCCGCGCCCGTCGCAGTGAGCATGCGCGGTGGGGCTCCTGGGCATGCGCACTGGATGTCGGCACGGAAATCCACAGCTTTTGAGTTTACCGATCGAGATCGGCGCAGGCGCCTTACTCCCATCAGTGTGATGCACAGAGACCACGAAGAAGATCAGAAAGCAACAGAGAAGGAGAACAGGAGAGAGAATGCGACAGCGAGAGAGAGAGAAAGCAAGAGAGAGAGCTGGGGCCCGGCGGCTGGCTGCTGGAAGAAGCAGCCAAGCCCCATGGCCCCCCCAGCCGAAATTTTATCCCCTGCCCACCCTCCAAAAAAAATTCTGGCTACGGGGCTGGGTGAACCTTGTGGCCATGAACCTGATTCATATGCCTAGTTAGCAAAAGCCTTTTTGCTTCCATTTTTATTTCAGCAGTAGAACTGTTTCAAAGGGCAAATTTCTGTGTAAACTTAATGTGGAATTGCATTTAAGAGAAGACCTGGGAATGAGAACTGAAGCAGTCAGCTGTTGGTTAAAGCATTCCTTTTTTGGTTAGGAGACTATGCCAAGACTAAAGGATGAGTCTAAAGGATTGTGGGTACAGGGGGAAAGGAAGCGCTAATATCCTCAGGAAGTTTGGTTCCGGATCTGTTTCTTTGGGGTACACCCCAGGGGGCGGAACTCAAAGCTTTCCCTGTGCTGCAGGTCTTGTGCTGTGCTATGCTGCTGCATGCAGGACAGGTCTTGTGCTGTGCTATGCTGCTGCATGCAGGACAGCTAGTGCTTTAATCCCACAAGTAGATTGAAACTGCTGATCTCTACGCAGCCATGAAGCTAGGAGAAGATGATGATATTGGATTTATATCCCGCCCTCCATTCTGAATTTTAGAGTCTCAGAGCGGCTCACAATCTCCTTTACCTTCCTCCCCCACAACAGACACCCTGTGAGGTGAGTGGGGCTGGAGAGGGCTCTCACAGCAGCTGCCCTTTCAAGGACAACCTCTGCCGGGGCTATGACTGACCCAAAGCCATGCTAGCAGGTGCAAGTGGAGGAGTGGGGAATCGAACCCAGTTCTCCCAGATAAGAGTCCACTCACTTAGCCACTACACCAAACTGGCTCTCTTGCTAGGAGGCAATCCAAACTCATTCTAGGCATGGTTGTAGTAGAGCTTAGCAGGGTTTGTTTTTTTCTTCCTCTAAATGCTCACCTGAAGTTTGGAAGTGATTCTTTTTTTTGCAGGAGCTACCTGAGCTGCTGGATGATTTGCTGCTGCCATCAGACCCTGACTATGCCCAGGATATGTATGTGATAGGAATCCAAGAAGGCTGTCCGGATAGGTATGGAAAGGCTGCTTTTCACCCCACCTCCCCTTCCTGGCATACAGCCCTGTTCGCCTTTGACCTTGCAGTCCCCACCCACTGTGTATAGACTGATTCTGCTAGAAGGAGGCTAACCGGGTAGCAGAATCCTTCTGCATCTGGTAACATGGTGTTCTGTGAGGCAGTGTTTCCTAGTTCAATTTTACAATTTACTATAGGTCTTATTCTGAGGGAATCTCCTGAAGGCTGATGTTTGCCATTATTCCATTTTCCTGTTGGGGAACTATTAATCTGACATTAACAAGTCAGGGGCTGAAAGCCCGGCATTCCCTTGTGGCTGGAGGCTTTTGATGTGCCTCTGTTTCCAATGGACAGAATTCCCTGTGACCCAAATCAGGCAGCCAGACATGAGATTCCCTTCCTGGGTAAATAAGGTCCACTGAACTAATGACCTTGAAACCAGTTTCAGTTATTCCATTTCATGTGGCAAACAAACCTGACCTGTCATGAATTTTCCTTTTGAGTTTTGCTTGGCTGTAGTAGAGACTGTCATTTACTGAGAAGTCATGAGGAATGGCCTGTCTTGTCTTCCCTTTCCTAGGCGAGAATGGGAGATCCGCCTTCAGGAGACACTTGGCCCCCACTATGTCATGCTGTATGCAGCTGCCCATGGAGTGCTGTACATGTCAGTCTTCTTGCGCAGGGATCTCATCTGGTTCTGTTCAGGTGTGTTCACCCAGTTCGTGTTTTGACTTTTAACTAGTTCACCTATCGCTAACTTGAGTGATTTGCTTAGTTCATTTATAGCCTGCCTTTGTCATTGAAACTAAAGGCAAATAAGAGGAATGTAAAATGTTAGTTTAAACAATAGACGATAAGGATTTGTTTACTGTTTGCGTGCCACTATAAATTTTTTCCAGGGCTTGGAAAACTAGCAGAGGGCTACCTTTGCAGCATTCCAGGATTGTCTGTGCCTACAGATTGTGTATTTCCCATACAGTGAATCATCTGTACACAAGGGGAGGGGAGACGCGTAGCTTGCCTCGAGGGAGACCGTCATCATGGCAACTCCACGCGTAGGACTGGCATAGGCGCGCGCGCGAGAGAGAAAGAGAGGCGGAGGCAGCCTGAAGGGAGGGCCAGCCCACCTCCTCCAGATTGGCCAGTCCTGGTACATGCGCCACAGCTCATGACAGTTGGGGTAGGGAGATGCAGCCCCAGAGAGGCTGATCACCATCCCAAACCTGCCCCCTGACAGAACAGAGCCAATCACAGACAGACTGTCAAAGGCAAAGGAGAGAAGTCCCACCAACACGGGGAGGGAACAGGAGTGAGGCTGGGCATGCGCGCATGAGAAGCCTGGCTTGTTGTCATGGTGGGGGCGGGGGAAGAGAAGGGGAAGTGTGAGCTGGACTTCCGGTTTCGGTGACCTAATATAGAGAACCCCTGTGCACGAGCTCCCACGGGACTTTCTCTAATCGGGGCGTCAGAGGGGTCCATCTCACTGGTGGACCCGATTCTTGAACTGTGGGAAGAGTCCGAGAGGGCAGACAGCTTGAGGGTGTGAACGGGATTTTCAGTGGCAGCTGATTCCCGAGTCCACTTTCGCTTTGAGCCTCGCTGTCCTGATCGCCATTTTTAATGGCATCTTTACTCTGAATTCTGCATTCTGCATGATATAGCTGGACTTTGATCTACAAGCAATAGTCTGGAAGTCACTTCTCTTTATTTGTTTAAAATTTGGAGGACTGGATTGGGAGGAGCACTGAAGAGCTGAAAAGCTGGAACAGAACGGAGTTAGAGGCAAGTGTGGAGGAGAAGAAGGGGGGGCGGAATCACCCGGCTCCCTTTCCTTTTCACCCTCAAAGGCCTCTGAAAGACTTTGCCTAGGTTCTGGAACTTTTTCATTATTGTTCCGGCAATGCCTTTTTAGCTCACATCGGTGTCAATACAAAGAAACTCCCAGCTGGTCTATACTGAACTGAACTGAGCTTCAAAAAGAAAAAAGAACTTTTGCTGTTTAGCAGTGGCTGCCTTCCGGTGTCAGTATCGGGTGGTGAAGTCTGTCCCATGTAGGGGTGTTGAAAAGACAATATATAGACTCTGAATAAAACTTTGCTGGTCTTAAATTTATAGAGGATTCAGAAAAACGTGGTTTGGTTGTTGGTATAAAGATGTGTATTTGAAGCAAAACTTTGTTGCTTTTAACTACATACTGAGTGAAATGTGACCTGACAGTGGTTTACAAGAATGAGCTACACCTTTCCTGCAGTAAAGAGCTATCTAAGGCTTTTGTCTCTTTTGTCCTTTGGGTCCTTCCCTTTCTCATATTTTGTTGGATTACAAAAATTTTGGTTGGAATATATAGTCATATGGTTTTCTTTTTGTTTGTTTTTTTTCTTTTCCATGTTTTTTTTTTCCTTTCCTTTCTATGGGATACAAAGAATTGGATGACTTATAAATGCTTGGTTGAAGTTTAATACTTTTTTTTTTACTTTTGCCTTTTTTTTGCTGGATTAATTTTTCAAACTTGGTGTTGGGATCTGTTTTTGTTTTTCTTTTCCTTTTTTAGTGTGTGGTGTTTTGGCTCTCATTTTTTTTCTTTTTAAATTCTTCCTATTCGTGGATTACAATGGTTTGTGGATTACAGAAGAGAATTTACCAACTGAATATCTTTGGAAGTGTAGTCTTGGACTTCTATAATAGGCTTTTATGGAACAGACTGGATTGAACTCTGGAGCAATTTTATAGAGTGCTGTCATTGTGAGCTTGACTTTTGCCTTGTTGTTAACAGCTGAACACTTGTCACTAATAGAAGATATTGTTTAGCCTTCTGTTTATCAGTATTTGGGGTTGTCTCTAGAGTGTTGAGATAAACTAGAAGGCGGTGTACCTAAACAAATTAGTGTATTTTTAAAACATTGGTCTTAGCTAACAGAAAAAAGGCGGTGGACACAAACAAGTCTAGGGTGCTTCAAATTAGGTATTTGGCAACATACTGGAAGAAATATTACAGCAAGAAAGCAAGAGAGTAGGAGAAATGGCAGCTGGACTTAAAGAAGCCCCCCCCCCCCCCAAAAAGAGAAAGAACAGAGAAGGCAGAGCTTTGACTCCATCACCTAGCCTACCACCTGGCACAGCAAAGCTTACTGCAACAACTGTGCAAGGAGGCATGAAAGAAATGCAGAATGCCCTGTTGACAGTAATCGCACGCGTTATAATTAGAACCCTCGATGCTTTGTTGGTTTCTGCTGTTTCTTTTCTATTCTCTTGAAGTTCTTTTCTATTCTCTTGAAGTTCTTGTTTAATTTCTGTCATTTGTTCTCCTATATTGTCTACCTTGCCAGTCAGTTTTTAAGGATCCCTGGACCAAAGGAGGCCAAACTGAAAGTAACAAGAGAGCAGGCCTTCTCCGTAATGGCCCCCCACTGGTGGAATCAACTACCGGAGGAAGTGCGAGCCCTGCGGGACTTTAGTCAGTTCTGCAGGGCTTGCAAAACTACCCTCTTTATGCAAGCATATAAGGAGTCCTGAAGACGATACCTGCCATCGAAATATATTTACTGAATAGCACCTTAATTTATTGTAGTTCTTAACTTTTATGTAGTTTTAACTTCTATGTAACCGTTTTAAATGTATGTATTAACTGTATTTTAAAATTGTTTTATGTAAATCATGGGATACCATGTCTTGTTAGCCGCCCTGAGCCTGCTTCGGCGGGGAGGGCGGGATACAAATTAAAGTTTATTATTATTATTATTATTATTATTAGATGCCCAAGTGGTGGACAATACGCAAAAGGTGGAACAGTTGGAAAAAGAACAGAAGATATATGATACTTGAGTTATTTAGTTAGAAATGGACAGAGCAGCCTATATGTTGAGATTTCAAAATGTACCAGACAGATCTGAGGACTTACAGAAAATTCTTAGCAAAGCCCTGGCAGAGGTTCTACAAGTGACTCCGGAGAAAATACAAGAAGAGTTTGATTATGTTAAGAGGGTACCATCAAGTTTCACCAGGAGGAATGAATTACCTAGCGAAATACATTTGAAACTTACAAAGAAGGGAACCAGAGATAATATCTTGAGACAAATAAGAGATAAGTCGGTGGTGATAGCAGGAAATATGGTAAAAATCTTGAAAGAGGTGCCATGGCCAGTCAGACAGAAGAGAAGAGAATATCAAGATCTGACTAATTTTTTAAGAGAAAGAGAAATACCTTATACATGGTCAATGCCAGAGGGCCTGCTTTTCATGTTTGAGAATAAAAGATATAGGATTAACTCCATCTTTAAAGCTCAAAATTTCTTGGAGAAATGTGAGAAAAAGGAAAGAAGAAGAAGGAGAGAAGAGGATGAAGAAGAGAAATCAGATGAAGAAGATATGAGTGGAGCAAAGAAATACCAAACATGGTTGTAGATCAAAAAAGATAGTAATAAGAAGAATCCATAATGGCGTCAATAGTCTCCATTAATGTGAATGGACTTAATTCTCCTATAAAAAGGAGAAAGACCTTCAAATATTTAGCAAAACTGGATACTGACATAATTTGTTTGCAAGAAACTCACATCTTGACAAAGGACCAACATCTCTTGAATAATAAAAAAAACTTGGCAATTTATTTGTAACAGCGGACTTCAATAGAAGGAAAAGGGGCTTGACAACTTACATAAAAGATAAATTTAACCCACAACTACGGTTTGCTTCAGAAGATGGAAGAATTTTATTAGTAGAAATTTCTGTGGAAAACAGGAAAAACTTATTAGCAAATATATACACACCAAATGACCATCAAGAGAAATTTTTCAATTAGTTACATCTTAAGCTTGTAGATTTAGAGTATTCAGAATTTTGCTTAATAGGAGATTTCAATGCGGTTTTTGACAGACAAGTAGATAAAAAATCAGATAAACGAAAAGATTGCAATTGTCAATAAGTTTTTTGAAACTAGCAGGAGAATTAAATCTTGTAGATGCCTGGAGAGCAAGATACCCAACAAGAGATTTTACATATTATTCTACTTGTCATCAATCTTGGTCAAGAACTGATATGTGTTGGCTGTCTGTAGATTTGATGAAAGACTTAGTAGAGACTGAAATCCAACCAAGAGTGATCTCAGTTCACAACCCAGTAACTGTAAAAATTAGAGGAGCTCAAATGAGAAGAAGCTGGAGACTAAATACCCAAATCTTAAAAGATAAACATTTTCTTCAAGAGTTGAAGATTGAAATGGAGTCTTTTTTTAAACAGAATACAACTCATGATGTAAAGATGCAAGTTGTTTGGGATACAGCCAAAGCATATTTTAGGGGGTTGGCAATTAGGTTTAATGCCAAGAAAAAGAAGGAAAGAGCCGAAAACTTTCAAAACTTAATTAAACAAGCAGAGAAAGCTGAAAAAGATTTAAAAGCACAACCCACGAAACTGGAATTTCAAAATAAAATAAAAAAATACAACCCCAATTGAATTTATTACTTGTGGAAGAAGTGGAAAAAAAGTTGAAGTTTGCCAGGCAAAATTATTTTGAACATGCCAATAAGCCAGCAAGATGGCTAGTTTACAGATTGAAAAAGGAGAGCATCAAAAGAAAAATAACAGTTTTGAGGGATGAAAATAATAGAGAAATTTAAAAGAAAGGCGATTTGCCAAATTGTGGAACAATTCTATAAAAAGTTATATGAAGATAAACAAGTCCCAAATGAAGTTTTAGAAGAATAAACAGAATAATCTTACTAAATTTACAGAGGAACAATGAAAAATTTGAATGAACCAATAATAATAAGAGAACTGGGAGAAACAGTAGCATCCCCAAAAAATGGCAAATCACCTGGGCCAGATGGCTTGCCTGCAGAATTTTATAAGGGTTTTGAGGATTGTTTACTGATACCATTTAAAAATCTTATAGAAACGATTCAAAAAGAAATGGAAATACTAAATTCTTGGCAGGAAGCTACAATATCCTTAATCCCAAAAGAAGACACAGATTTGAAAGATATAAAAATTTTAGGCCAATTTCTCTCTTGAATGTGGATTATAAAATTTTTGCTTCAATATTGGCTCAATGGCTGAAGAAAGTGTTATCTGTTATTATACATCAAGATCAAGCAGGATTTCTGCCCAGAAGGTACTTGAAAGATAATGTCAGAACAATATGTAACATAATGGAATATTATGAGACTCATCCAGAAAAACAATTGGCTCTAATCTGCTTAGACACAGAGAAGGCCTTTGACAGCGTACAGTGACAATTTTATGCTCCAACAACTGAATAGTATGGAGAGTGGCCAAAACTTTTTGAGAATGATTCAAGCGATATCAAGCACTCCTTCCAAAGTGCAAAAGTAGTGGTGAATGGCGAACTACCAGAATCGATTCCTATTCAGAAGGAAACAAGACAAGGCTGTCTTTATCACCACTTCTTTTTATTTTAAGTTTGGAGATATTGAACAATCAAATAAGAGAGGACCTAAATATCAAGAGGGCAGTGATCAAGGGCAAACATTACAAGTTGAGAGCTTTTGCAGATTATTTGGTTTTTATATTAGAATAGCCATTGGATTCAATTGACCATCTGACGAATAAGATTAATGAATTTGGCCATTGGGCAGGACTGAAAATAAATTATGGTAAAACGGAATTCTTGGTTAAAAATATGACACCAGAACAAGTTTACCTTCTTCAACAAAAATTAGGATTCTCTAGTAAGAAGAAGGTGAAATATTTGGGTATTTATATTTCGAATTAATGTAGCAATTTAAGTCAGACAACTATGACAAATTACTCAAAGAGATCAAAAAAGATTTTGAGAAATGCTTATATGGCTTTTCTCTCATCTATTTAGTAGCAGAGCCTACTCAGAAGTAGAGGCCAAAAGGTTTTTCCCTATTACATATTTATAGTATAGTTTCATTATAGTATAGAGGATTTCTAGGCAGTGGGGAGTAGCGATTGGATGTTGGGGAGGCGGCTTGCCAAACTCGGCGTGCACAGGGAATGGTGAGCCATTTACATATCTCCCTGAGGGGTTTGTAGGCTCCCGCGGCAGTGGGCCCACTCTTTGTTTTCAGTTTCAATGAGTGCTATAGGATACGCTGCTGTTTTTGCAGATGTAACTTTATGCCTCTTGGGAGGTGCATGTCATGGCCCAAACTCCTTAGGGAGCCGCCTAACCCTGGCCACGCCCCTGATTCCACCTCCTCTTGCGCTGGCGCGGCTCACTGCTGGACTTACACCTCCGCTTGCGTGCAGCCCTTTGGTCCCACATGTCCCCTCCACTGCAGCACAGCTGGACTTACGCAGGCACAAATGTGATTTCCACCGACGTAGGGGATGGTTAGCTCCCAAAGCGCTTTGGGGCCCTTCCAATAGGATTGTGCTCTTAGTGTTTTAACATTTAAATGATAAAGTCGAGGACTTCCAGCTTGGAGTCATGGAGGATTGACGTGCTTCTCATAGAGGAGCAGACCAGAACGTCTGTTCTGGGCAGAGAAGGTGATTCCAACACCTGCTGCCTACATCGTCTAGGCAAGGAGATGGCCAAGACATGCTTATAAAATTCTGAGGAGATTTACTTTGGCTGACGAATTCCAGTGGGGTTCCTTTTTGGCTTTGAAGAGTCTCGGGGGAAGAATTGCATTACAACGTCTACAGAAGACATCTGGGGTCGTTAAATTGACTTAAATTCATCATGAGCCAAAGCTTCTTTGGGACTAATTAATATCTACTTTGGAAGAGGACGGTGCTTTGAAAGGATCATGATTTTTAAAGGTAAAGATCTTTATCACTCCGGGACTAAAATAAGATTTATTTGGAGGAAAAACAAAGGTCTGGATACATTTATATCATATTAAAGTAAAGAAAAAGAAGGAGGGGGTAAATCTGGGACTAAGAGACCACAAGATTAAGAAATGGTAACTTGCAAAAATGTCAGGAGGAATGGGACCCCATTTATAAATGGGCCAAAAGTAAAGGTTTTGGTTTGGAGTAACTAGGTTTCTTTTTGCTTTTCAATCCTCTCCGCCTCCCAGTGTATGACTGGGTATTAGTTTTATGTATAGTGTAGTGTGTTGAAGTGTATAGTAGGTAGTTTGTATGTTGTATGGTTTGTATGATGGTATTTGTGTCTATAGTGTATTTTTGTTTTATGTTTTTTTTTTGTTATGTGCAATCTCTTTTAATAAAACTTTTTCTCCCTAAAAAAAAAAAAAAAAAATCTGGGACTAAGAGAATTAGAGAATAAGGTTAAAAAAAGAAAAACAAAAATTGTTTTGCATACCTGCGGTCGGGTAACAGAAGAGAACTGCAGATCAACAGGACATCACAGGAAGTGGCATCATAGGAGTATCGCAAGACTTCTGAACCATAGAATACGAGACTTTGTGGCAAGAAAGGAAGGAAGCGGCCATTAAGAGAAGGGAAAACTGTAAACCTCCTAGCCCTCTCTAGGGCTATAACCATAGAGAAACATCGGCGGTCATTGAAAGAAGGTCAAAAGTTTATTTATTTATTTATTTATTTAGTGGACTTATATCCCGCCCTTCTGACCGAAGTGTCTCAGGGCGGCTCACAGCATAATAATTCATACAATTCGATTTAAAACATTTACAAATACAATTAAAACCATAATTAGTAAAACAAGATAAAATAAAACCAGCCGTCTATAAGAGCATTTTGTTCCATCCAGAGATGTTCTCATTATCAGTTAAGTGTTATAGGCCTGCCGGAAGAGGGCTGTCTTACAGGCCCTGCGGAACTGCCCTAGGTCCCGCAGGGCCCGCACCTCCTCCGGCAGCTGGTTCCACCAATAAGGTGCCGCTATTGAGAAGGCCCGATCCCTGGTGGATTTTAGACGGGCCTCCTTTGGTCCAGGGATTACCAAAAGGTTTTGTGAACCCGAGCGTAGTACTCTCTGGGGAACGTGTGGGGAGAGACGGTCCCTAAGGTAGACAGGTCCTAGGCCATATAGGGCTTTAAAGGTAATGACCAACACCTTGTACCGGACTCGGAATATTACTGGCAGCCAGTGCAGACCCCGGAGCCCCGGCTGAATGTGCTTCCATCTTGGGAGCCCTAGTAGCAGCCGGGCAGCAGCGTTCTGCACCAACTGCAGTTTCCGGGTCCGGCACAGGGGTAGCCCCATGTAGAGGGCATTACAGTAGTCCAACCTCGAGGTGACCGTAGCATGAATCACTGTTGCTGGGTCGTCACGTTCCAGGAAGGGGGCCAACTGCCTCGCCCACCTAAGGTGAAAAAAGCGGACTTGGCAGTGGCTGCTATCTGAGCCTCCATCGTCAGTTTAAAAGACAACGGGACTTTAAAAATTAGCAGAGCCGGCAAATATCACCATTAGAAGACTAGATTAATTGGACTACGTGATTTGAATTAATTTTGGAGCACTTTAGAAGAAAAAGATTTTTTTAAAAAAAAAGGGGGCAGGAAAGCCGCGGACGCCATTTTGGAGAAAATAAAATTTTTAAAAATTAATATCTCGTCTTTGGAGCTTCAGAGAACAGCAGTTTTGGGCTCATCTGAAAGGGCATGCTCCATTCTATAAAACTGCATTGTTAAAAAGTGATTTGGTGAGGTCAACTGTAAAGCCTATATTTACAATGGGAAGGCAGTGATGTCAGCCCAAAAACCAGGAGCAAAGCAGATACAGACAAGGGCTAAGACGTTGGAAGAAGCGAAAACGTCTAAAACACAAGATCAAATGGATGCCATGGAGGCAAGATTGGTTAACGTGATTAAAGACTCTATAACTGAATGTAAGAAAGAATTAAAAAAAGATATAGAAGTCCTCAGTAAAGATTTCCAAGCAGTGTCAAAGAAAATGCAAGAAGTTGAAGAGAAAGTGAAAGACCATGATGTAAGAATTAATACAGTGGATTCCACAATTAAAAAAATGCAGGAGAAAGCAGTACTACAAGATTGCAAGTTAATGGAAAATCAGATACGTTTGAGAGGGGTGCCTGAAACTGATGAGACTGAATTAAGGACATATATAATAAAAATCATTGCTGGATTTTTGGGAGATGATCCTGATGAAACCAGTTACTTTTATGACTACATCTACAGGGTCAACTCAGACTATGCAAGGAGAAATAAACTACCAAGAGATGTAGTAGTGAGATTTGTGACAAGAGATTTGGTGGGTAGGATTTTAAGTAAACAATTTGAGAGCAAATTGGAGGTGGATGGCAGTAGTGTAAGAATTATGAAAGAATTGCCAAGGAAGGTCATAAATGACAGAAGATTATATAAAAAACTGACTGATAAGCTGAGAGAAAGTGAAATAAGATATAGATGGATACTTCCAGAAGGTCTGGGTTTTGAATACAAGGGGAAGAGGTTTACCATCACAACCACTCAAGACATGGTGAAGTTTTTGCAGGAGAATAAAGAATTTGGGGGTACAAATTAAAAATAGAAAACCATAATGGATTACAAATTATTATCTTGGAATGTAAATTGACTTAATTCACCACAAAAAAGAAGGGCAACTTTTCATTGGATTGGGAAGCAAAAATGTAACAATTTTCAAACAAATTATTAAACAAATGGATTACAAATTTTTATGGAATAAGCAACTAGGTATGGAATTTTGTTCATTGGCTAAGGAGAAAAAAAAGAGGTGTGATTTTTATATGAAGCAAGAATTAGACCCCAAACTGATTTTTAAAGATGATGATGGTAGATTTATTGCGATGGAAGTGATGCTGAACCATAAAAGAACTTTGTTATTGGGATTGTATGCCCCAAATGGAGCAAAATACTCTTTTTTAAGGATATTATGCAACAACTATGAGCAAATTATGTTAATGGGAGAATTTAATGGAACGATTAGAAATATTTTGGACAGATCTGGGGAAAAAAATAATGAAGGAAAACTACCAAAATCTTTTTTTGAACTAGTTAAGCAAGAAAGTTTAGTGGATATATGGAGGGAATTTAACCCTAAAGTATGGGACTATACTTTCTTTTCAGCAAGACATAATTCTTTCTCAAGGATCGATATGTTATGGATTACAAAAAAATTGGGACTTACAACAAAAAAAATAGAGATTCTTCCTAAAATAGGAGCAGACCACAATCCACTAATGTGGTCTGCAAAACCTATAAAAAAGACTGAGATGGTGGATAAATGAAGATTTGCTGCAGAAAAGGTGTTAGTAGAGTCTCTGGAAAAGAAGATTAAAGCTTTTTTTTCAAATAAATGAAAATGAGAACATTCAATTCCAAACAGTGTGGGATGCATATAAAGCAGTAATGAGGGGCATCCTAATTACATTGAACAATAAAGATAAAAAAGCCAAAGAGAAACAAATGATAGACTTACAAAAAGAGATTGGAAAGAAGGAGAGGGAGTTTAAAAAGAGGCCTGGGAAAAAGAAAATTATAAGGGAGATTGCAATACTTCAAGGTCAATTAAGACGTTTGTTAAATAAAAAAGTCGAATGTAATCTAAAAAGGCTTCAACAAAAATCTTTTGAAGGTGCGAATAAACCTGGAAAATACCTGGCTTGGCAAATGAAAAGGAAAAGGAAAAATAAAATTATTAATAAAATTATTTTGGGAGACAAGGAAATTGTTGACCAGGAAGGAATTAAAAGAATTTTATAAATACTGTGCCAAGTTGTTTAAAAGTCATGCGGTGGATAAGGAAAAAATAGATGCATATTTACAGAAAAGTTACAGATATTTACAGAAAATTAATGTAAACTGACAATATGGAGAAGGTACTAAATGAACCAATTGGAAAGGAAGAAATAGAGGCGGCAATTAACTCAGTGAAATTGGGGAAAGCTCCCGGTCCAGCTGGTTTCACAGCAAAATTTTATAAAGTCCTCATGGAGGCTCTACTTCCAAAACTTCAGAAACTGATGAATATTATCAGAATAGATGGGAAAATACCTAATACTTGGAAAGAAGCAGTAATTTCATTGATACTGAAAGAAGATAGAGATGCCACGAATGTAAAAAATTACAGACCAATTTCATTACTTAACAATGACTACAAAATATATGCTAGAATATTAGCAGAACGCCTGAAGCAGCATTTGAATAATTTTATTAAAGAAGAGCAATCTGGGTTTCTTCCGAGGAGGCAAATCAGAGATAATATCAGAACAGTAATAGATATTATTGAATATTATGAGAAACATCCTGAAAAAGAAGTAGCATTTTTCTTCGCAGATGCAGAGAAAGCATTTGATAATGTGCATTGGGATTTTATGTTTGCAGTAATGGAGAAATTGAGATTGGGTGAAGATTTTGTAAGAATGGTAAAGGCGATATACACTGAACAACAAGCAAGACTTGTATAAATGCAGATTTGACAGAAAATGATAATCAGTAAAGGAACGAGACAAGGTTGTCCTCTATCTCCATTGATATTTATAATAAATTTAGAGATATTGCTTATGCGAATCCAAGAAGATAAGGAGATAGAGGGACTAAAATTTAAAGGTTTTTCTTATAAATACAGAGCGTTTGTAGATGATGTAATGTTTATAAATGAAAATCCAACTCAAGTCACACCATTGCTGCTTCGTAAGATAAAAGGATATGGAGAGCTGGCAGGCTTCTATAAAAATAAAGAAAAGTCAAAAATTTTGTTCAAAAACATTTCAAAGATTAAACAGGAAGAACTACAAAGCCTATCAGAATGTGAAGTGACTTCTAAAGTAAAGTATTTAGGAGTAGAGATAACCAACAAAAAACATTGACTTATATAAAAATAACTATGAGAAGCTCTGGCGGAAAATTGATGGAGATTTATCAAAATGGAACAGGTTGAATTTGTCTATACTGGGCAGAATTTCAGCAATTAAAATGAATGTGTTACCAAGAATTATGTTCTTGTTTCAAACAATTCCAATAGTGAAGGATGACAAACAATTTAATAAATGGCAAAGGAAACTTTCAGAATTTATATGGGCTGGCAAGAAACCAAGAATTAAAATGAAAATTTTGACCGATGCAAAAGAAAGGGGAGGGTTCCAATTGCCAGATCTAAAATTATACCATGATGCAGTTTGCTTGGTGTGGATCAAGGAATGGACAACATTATTAAATAGAAAATTATTAACATTAGAAGGCTATGGAAATGTTTTTGGTTGGCATGCATATCTGTGTTATGAGAAAAGTTAGATGGATGGCTTTTTCTTACATCATTATATAAGAAGTAATTTGTTAAAAACCTGGTCGAAATACAAAAAATATGGGGATGAGAGGAAACCACTTTGGATTGTGCCAACAGAAGTAATAAAGCTATACTCAGATATTAATGAAGAGAAATGGTTATCATATAAACAATTGTTAAAAATACAAGGCGGTAAGGTGGAATTAAAATCAGTGGAAGAATTGGATTATAAGTATAATTGGTTTCAATTGCAACAAATTAAAAGTTTGCTTGAACAAGATATTAGAAATGATGGAATAAGACAAGAACGAACAGAACTGGAGAGAATGCTGTCTGGCGGGAATGAAAAATTGATTTCAAGAATTTATAAACTATTATTGAAATGGTCTACAGAGAATTAAGGGGTCAAATCTCAAATGATAAAATGGGCGATCAATATAAATAAAGAAATACAGATGGAACAATGGGAGTATTTATGGAAGAACTCTATGTAGATATCGACATGTAATAATATTAAAGAAAACTTTTAAAATGTTGTACAGGTGGTACATGACTCCTAAGAAATTGTCGAAAATGAATAATCAGGTGTCTGATAGATGTTGGAAATGTAAAAAACATGAAGGATCTTTCTACCACATGTGGTGGACTTGTGAAATGGCAACACAATTTTGGCAAATGGTTCAGCAAGAGATTTCAAAGATTTTGGGTTACAATATAAAGAAGGCACCAGAAATCTTTTTGTTGGAATTACAAATGGAAAATTTTTGGAAACAAGATAGAACGCTACTTTGGTACATGCTTTCAGCTGCACGGACATTGTATGCGCAGATGTGGAAGCAAGATAAAATACCAGAAAAGTGGGACTGGATTATGAAAATTATGCATTGGAGTGAAATGGACAAGTTTACAAGAATCTTAAAAGAATGTGATATAGAAAAGTTTAATAATGAGTGGGCTAAATTTCAGAAATATGTTGAAAAACAATGGAAGGTGAAAGGTGATTTTTGATAATAGTTAAATGTTAGGGGAGAGATAAATGGACTACAGTTAAAATGTGAATATATCCTTTTTTCCCCAACCTATTTTGATAAGGATTATAGTTAATGGGAATATATATTTCTTTAGCTTTATTTTATTTTTATGATAAGGATTGGGGACTAAAGGACTATAACGAAGATGGAAAATAATTGTAGCAAATGGCTCTTTCCTTATCTTTATTTTACTATAGTTATAAGATTTTTTTATGAAGATTCTTAAAATGTTAAAAATACCTTATTTTTCTTTGTATTTTAAGTAAAATGCACCGGTGGAAGTCACGAAAAGGGGGGGAGGGAGGTGGGAAATGTGATGCAATATATTGGTACAATTTTTTTTAATAATAATTGAATATTAATATAATATGTTGCAGAATAATAAAAATTGTTTTACAGAAAAAAACATTTAAATGATAAAGTCATTCAGAGTTCACTCGGTTGCTTCATTTAACAAAATACTTTAAATTTTAATAAGCAAACACTGCCACTTTTGTGAGATGCCTAGGCCAAACCCACAATGGCCATTTTTTTATACAGAAGTTAGAAAGAAGAAGAAAAATGACTGACTGCAAGTTAGTTCTAGCACTGTCTTGACCTAATGTACCTGAAGTGCTTTTTTATTGGCTTTGCCTTCCAGAAGTGGAGTATGCCACAGTGACCACTCGCATCGTGTCCCAGATCAAAACCAAGGGTGCCCTGGGAGTCTGCTTTACTTTCTTTGGCACATCCTTCCTTTTCATCACATCCCATTTCACATGTAAGTATTTTCCACCACACATTTCCCACCAACATAGGCCCTGGGCGGGGTGGAGTGTTTTGTTCCAGAGCTGATGACTTGGACACCATAATCAGATGCTCTACTACTGTCTGGTTTTAAAACTATAGAGAAAAAAGGGGGGCTCCCTGAGTTTAAGCAAGACTATAATAGAAAAAATGTCAGGGTGAAACTATACTATCAAAACATATGTATGTAATGGGGAAACCCCTTTTGGCCTCTACTTCTGAGTAGACTCTGCTCCTAACTGATCTAAGATGAACAATATAAATGTGCACAAAAGGCACTTTAATATTCCAAAGCTTCTACCTTAAACAGATTGCAATATGAAGCACAAGAGTGCACACAGGCACTTAGACATAACCTCTATTCCCAAACACTCTGCATTAAAATTAATTCAAACAGTCTGCAGAAAAATAAATCAACGTGCACGCAGGCACTTTTAGAAGGTTAAGTGTCTACTATTAACTAATAAACCAAAATCATGAGAAAACTGTAATGAATTCTTTCATTCAGATTGCTCACAGATAAAGAAAGAAACAAATTATCCCACTTCACAGTCTTGCACATTCAGTCCACTGTTTTTTCAGTGAGGTGTAGGATAAAGAATAAGTTCATCCACATAAAGCCAGTCCACGTTAGCCGGTGTCAAATGTTTTGTTGCCTTTTTCAAGACTGATGGCTTTTAAGTGGATCTGTGGAGAAAATGCACAACATTCAACAGTACAAAAAATGCAATAAACGTTATACACCTTTAATAAAGGTTGCATATTATTACTCCTTACCCCAAAAATCCTGTATCTTCCTCACAAGGCTCTAGCTCATTCTTTGTAAAGACAGAGTGGGTTCTCAAAGGACCATTGTATCACTCTCTCTCTATGAAGGTTGCCTTCCTGATTGCATGCAGGTGTTGCAATTTAAAGTGACTTACTAACTGAATCTCACCCTATTCACTTCTGATCTATTTGATGCTAGTTTTGTTTTTACAAGAATGGTGAAAAGTCCAAGCATTGATTCAAGCCCAGAGGGGGAAAAGTTCTTAATGTAAAAATAAATTCTCTTTCTGCAGTAAAACCTTAGAGACGTTTTCCCAACTGTATTGTCTAGTCTTATGTGTGTATATCACACAGAATTTCATGTCATCTGCAGTGTGGCCAGCTCTCATATTATGTTCCACAATGGGGGCATCTTTAATTTGATTATGAACCCTAGATTGGTGTTCTAACACCCTTGTTCGTATTGCACGTATGGAAATTCCTGTGTACAGGAATCCACAAGAGCAGACTAACAAATAAACAACTTGTTTGGTTGTGCATGTGGCAAGGAAAGAAAATTTAAGATTTATGTCTTTAGCTGGAGCTGTGAAGCTATCACCCTCAAGCATAAATGTGCATGCTTTGCAGTGTCCACATCTGATGTTCCCTTTTACTCTAGTAATCTGCTCATCTTCTTCGAGGTCTCTGTGCAGTCCCACACATGGGTCTTGCCGCAGGCAACGGATCCATACCTCGGAGTCTCCAATAGCTCGCCTAGAGTGTTTTTGGCGTGCTTTCCACTCGCTCTGGGGAGCAGGCATTGACTGCGCATGCCTGGAGCGAGCGGGAGGCGCCATTCCCACTCAGTTTCTTCCTTTCCGCCTCCCGGACAACACCTACCTTGCTGCGTTCCTCTCTCAGCTCGTCCTTCCCTCAGCTCGTCTCTCCTGTTGGTATCGTATTTCTCCCTCATTCTAGATTTTTCTTCTATCGTTTTCGTCCTTATAAAATTTAAAAAAAAAAAGCCCTTACGCTGCGCTTTCCTTTCCCTTCTTCTCCCCTTCCTCCCCTCCCCCGTCCAGAGCGTATGGAAGGGAAAATCACGTTTAAAAAGTGTCAGAGCTGTGGATCTAAAATCCCCACTTCAGACGGACATTCCTACTGTCTTTTCTGCCTGGGTGAATCTCACAAAGTAGATACTTGCCCTCACTGCACCAGTTTCGGTAAACAGGCACGAAAAAAACGAGCGGCCAGACTTCAAAGTTTTCTACTCGAGAGGTCTCTTCAGGCTACGCCCAGCTCTGATTTGCCGCCTCCCCCACAACGAGCGGGAGATTCGGCTGTGTCGGCTGTCCTTCACGCTCATAAGAAGCATAAGTCCGACAAGAGACCACCTAAGCACTCCAACACCGGCCATAAGGCTTCGAAGAAGTCTCGCCATACCGATTTGTTGGCCTCAGCTCCGAAGGAATCCCGTGATCCGATACGGTTGACTTCCCCGAGGGCTACCACTTCGACAGTTGTAGCGACTTAGATGGCGTCAACTCCCTTACACTCGGCTCCGATCGTGCCACCAGAGCTTTCGGCGCCCTCTGACGTCATTTGCGAAATGCCTCAGCCTCACTCCCCAGCTGCAGTTGAGATTATACCAATCCGATCTCGCTCGCCCTCGGTCCACAGCGTTGTACCATACGACATCCTCGAACCCGACCCCCGTTTGGATCCGAATTTGTCTCAGGAGCATCCCCGTTTGCTGATACGGGCTGGATCCTTTTGGAACATCGGTGTCTCTCCACTCTATAGAGAGTCCTCCACTCAAGTCTCCACCCAGCATGTGCGATCCCGCTCTCTGGTTCGACGTCGTGATCTCCGCTAACGCTCTCCATACCAGGACTATTACCATAGGGGCCGATATGATCATTCCTCGCTCTCCAGGTCACCATCTCCCAGACGCCACTGGGTTTACCGTCGTTACTCCCATTCCCCTTCTGAGGAGAGTTCCTGTCGCTCTACATACCGTGAGTTCGATGTCGACCCCCACATTCGTGACTTCGAATCTCCTCGGTACCGTGAGTTTTCTCGAACCCGAGACCACGCATCTCCTCGATACCGTGAGCCTTCTCGTTCCAGAGACCAGGAGTATCTCTCTTCTTGGGACCGTGAGACCCTTCGACTCTGTGAACCTCCTCGGTACTGGGAACCGTACAGAGAGTCTCTGATGCCTCGTACAGCCTCTGCCACCTTATCTGCTGCACCAGCTACAACCTCTGCATCGGCCTTGACTTCAACTGCCGTACAGGCTAAGCCTTCCGAGGAACGTGCATCCACCTCTGCACCTACCAAGCCTCTGATTTCTCCTGCAACCGAGGAATCTCATTCTGAACTCGGCAGTTCTGACCCTTCCGACTCCGAGGATCCTCCTGCTTCTCCTGCCTCAGATTTGACACAGCCTGCCCGTCTCTCCCCATTGGACGGTGGGAAGGCCTACCTTAACTTGATCACCACCATGGCTGAAGCCCTTAATGTCACTCTTCCTTTGGACTCACCTAAAGTCTCTGACATCGTCCACGATCTTGTTCAGGTAGATTTTCCAGCGGGATCACTTCTACCTATGTTGCCAGTACACTTGGAGGGTTTGCGTGAGGCTTGGGACAAACCTGCTTCGATCCCACCTACCTCAAAGCGCTTTGATTCCCCGTGCAGAGTGCACGCGCCTGACTTGAAGTTTCTAGCCTCCCATCCAGCTCCAATCTCGATAATTGTCCACTCAGCAACGAAGGCCAAACCATCTCGGCACCCTACTCCACCTGATCGTGAGGGCCGGAAGCTGGACACCTTGGCTCACAAGATTTACAGCCTTACCTCAACCAACTCCAAACTCAATAATTACCTGGCTTATTTTGCGGCATATACATTTAACCTTGCCAACCAAATTACTCCACACATCCCTTCCATGCCTGAAACTTCTCAGAAAGCTGTATCCAATCTAGTTTCTGAGCTATCACGAGTCTCGAAGCAGCAGATCAACACTATCAGACATGCTGTTTCGTGCTCATCTAGAGTTTTTGCCTCATCGGTGGCTTTGTGTTGTCACGCCTGGCTGAGATCAACCAACCTACAACCCGACATTAAGCAAAAAATTGAGGACTTACCCTTTGATGGCCTTGGCCTTTTCCATGCCTCTATAGATGAGGTCCTGACGTCCGTAGATGATGGCTGCAAGAGGGCAAAGCGCCTTGGAGTTTCCCAGCCAGCCTCTCAGCAATTCAATCGACCTCAGTCTTGGAGACCATCCTTCCAAAGGCGTCAGTGCTCTCCTAAGCAGTCCGATTATTGGAAGAGGAAGCCTTCCCAGCAAAAACAACCCTTCCAACAAAGGCCTCGCTCTCAGCCTGCAAAGAAGTCTGCTCAACCAGCCAAGCATTCTCTTTGACTCCCCTCTACATCTCACTCCACAGCTGAACCCCTGCTATCAAACACGTCTTCTCCCGTTCTATCCAACCTGGAGCTCAGTCACCACGGACTCTTGGTGCTCACCATAATCCATCTAGGGTACGCAATCAAGTTCGTTTTGCCACCTCACCACCACTACTTCACCGTTACTCCACCCTCCCCTCATCTCAAACAGGAGATTCTGGACTTGCTCCAAAAAATGCTATAGAACCTGTTCCTCTTCACCATCGGGTTTCTACTCACGATATTTCCTGGTGCCCAAGCGGGATGGGGGGAAATGACCCATTCTGGATCTCTGGAGACTAAATAAGTGGATAGTCTACAAGAAATTCAGAAAGATCTCCGTCCAATCCATCCTTCCTCTAATTCCGCAGGATTCCTGGCTGGCATCTCTGGATCTCCAGGACGCTTATTTCCTTGTGACCATCAGGCCTCAGCACCGCAAATATCTTTGTTTTGCCATGGGACATCATCACTTTCAGTACCGATCTCTCCCGTTTGGACTGTCCACTGCGCCCAGAGTGTTTACGAAGTGCATGGCGGTGGTGGCAGCTGCTCTGCGCCTTCGTGATATTCTAGTGTTCCCGTATATAGACGACTGGCTGCTCATCGCTCCTACAGCTCATCAACTGGCGAAGAATCTCAAAACAACACTCCCCCTTCTCGCCTCCCTGGGCCTGTATGTGAATACTGCCAAGTCCCACCTCATACCAACTCAAGACTTATAGTTCATAGGCGCTCGTCTCTGCACATCCCCTCATCTAGTTTACCTCCCCGAGGATCGTGCCCGTACCATTATGTCCCTGGTTCAGGGGTCATGCATACTCCAATGCAACCAGCAATCACCATTCAATGTCTTCTGGGCCTCATGGCTGCAACAACCTCCGTTTTGCGATTCGCAAGACTGCACATGCAGCATCTCCAGCTTTGGTTTGTTCGTGCCTACCATCCACACGTACAACCACAGAACACCATCCTTCATGTGCCTCAGAGGGTTCGTCTCTCCCTTACCTGGTGGACAGTAGCAGACAATTTACTTTGTGGAATGCCCTTTGTTCTTCCTCCTCTGTCTGTCATCGTGACTACAGATGCCTCCAAGTGGGGATGGGGAGCTCACTTAGAGGACAAGACTGTCAGAGGTCTGTGGACTGCACCCGAGAGGGCTATGCACATAAACTGCCTAGAACTCATAGCTGTTCATAGGGCTCTTCAATTGTTCCTTCCATCTGTAACCAACCGACATGTCCAGATCACAACTGACAATATCACCACGGTCTTCTATGTCAACAAACAGGGCGTTAACATATCTCTTCGTCTGTGCCGCATAGCCATCCTTCTTTGGGAATGGTGCATTCAACACAATATTTACCTGACTGCCATTCACCTTCCAGGGATAGAGAATGTCTTGGCCGATTCTCTCAGCAGAATTCGCATAGACGACCACGAATGGTCTCTCAATTCTTGCTACTTGCATCGAATCTTTGCATGTTTTGGGACTCCCAAAGTAGATGTTCTTGCTACGAAGGACAACACGAAATGCCCTCTCTTTTATGCAAGGAGAGGCAACGATGCTTTCCTTCACAATTGGAAAGGTCCTCTTCATTACCTTTTTCCACCAACTGCTCTGATCACCCGATCTCTGCTCAAGATTGCTTGGGATGGTACAGACTGCATACTGATAGCACCATGGTGGCCACGACAACCGTGGTTCACGAGACTCCTTCAAATGTCTCATCATGCTTATCGCCGCCTTGGCAGACAATCTTGTCACACAGGGTCATGGCCAGGTCTTGTCAAGTCTGCTTTAACTCTGGTCAAGCCTGTATTCAATCTTTGGTTCAGGAGAGAGGTATCCTGGGTAAAGCCACACTGTATTCCAATGCTGCTAGCCTGAACTCTCCTCACCCCCCCTCCTTTCCTTTGTTATGTAGTTTTGCTTTGAGATGGGAATATGTGAAAGAGATTATGGAGCCTTCTCAGGCTGGGCGGTGGGGGAGGTTGGAGTCGGGAAGACGCTCAAGGCCAAGCCGGGCCTGAGAACGAAATAGTAACATCAGCATGTGAATGTGCCCTGCATAGTGTGCCCCTCCCTCAAGAATCCTTTTGATGTGTACTTTATATGATTGCCTTCAACTGTATGATCTTTAGTCTTTCAATCTTCTTGTAGTCGAGAACAATGATATCAATAAACTAGATACTTTGAATCAACAAGGCCTTGTTATTGAATCAGCCGACTTGACAGGTCTGGCACCACAACCCACAAATTCTACATCTTACGGCTTGGAGAATTCGGCCACATCCTTACCACCGAAAGTAGCTGAAGTTATCCTGAATGCTCGAAAGCCATCTACCAGGCATTCATACCAGTGCAAGTGGAAGCGTTTCTGCTCGTTTGCATCCTCCCATCATCTTAATCCTGAGTCTGTACCTCTTCCTTCGATCCTGGAATACCTTCTGTCTCTGCAGGGGTCAGGTCTCAGCTACTCTTCTTAGAAGGTTCACCTTTCAGCCATTTCTGCTTTCCACGAGCCTATTGACGGTCAGACTGTGTTCTCCCATAGACTGTCCAAATCCTTTCTCAAGGGCATGTTGCACCTTCACCCTCCCATCAAACCATTTGTTCCTGGTTGGAGTTTGTCATTAGTTCTTTCACAACTCATAAAACCTCCATTTGAACCCTTGGCTACCGTGGCCCTTAATCTTCTCTCTTGGAAGATTGCTGTCAGCGTAGGGTTCATGGACATTCCAACAATGAAGAGACTCTTTTCATTTGAAAATAAGTATCATTTATTGGTTACATCAATGTTACTGCTACGAGAAGTCTTTGAAAGTGATAACATACAAAGGAAAGTTCTGGCCTTTATGGACCAGGATCAAAGCATAGGGATTTAAATCATTCTCATAATACAGTTACTTTCTACTTCTAAGGGGTGTGAGGTTCACACGCTGTTATCTTGGTTAGCTAGCCACCACTGTCCCTCCTCCTCCGCTGCTGGCCTTGTAGCGACTGAGAATGGGCCGCATAATTTCTGCACTTCAAACACCTTTTACAGCCCTTGGCACCAAGCTCCTCTTTCCCCTGCTTTTCTCTCTACATAGCTGAAGTACGGTTACAGTTCATAGGGTTAGTAAACAACATAATAGATTAGGCAATATGGTTAGTATCAAGTTGAACACAAGCTGACATACTGCCCCCCCTAAGCTCTTGCTCGGGGTTTGTCTGGGTGCAGTAGGTAAAATTGCTTAAGGAGCAGCGGGGCGTTGAGATCCGAGGCTTTCACCCATTCATCGCTGCTAGGGGGAAAGTAACGCCACCTCACTAAATATTGCAGAGCTCCCCTGTGCAGCCTGGCATCGAGAATCTCCTTCACCTCGTGGTGTTGCTGGCCCCGCACCTTGATGGGCGTCGGCTCGGGGCCCCGAGGATGCCATTTCAACCCCCCCCCCCGGTCTCGACGGATAAGACTGCAATGGAAAACAGGGTGCACCTTACTGAACAGCTTTGGCAAGTCCAGTTCCACTGTCACCTTGTTGATTACTCGTTTTATTCGGAACAGCCCTAAAAACCTGTAGGCTAACTTCCTGGAGGTTTGTGGCAGTGGTAGATTCTTGGTGGACAGGAATACTGTCTCCCCCACTTTAAAGTCCCACCCTGGGCTATGTTTTTTGTCAAACTGGGCTTTATAGTCTCTTTTTGCCTCTTCCAGGTTTTCCTGTATGATATTCCAGGAGCTTTCCAGTGCCTTCCACCACTGTTGGCATTCAGGAGAGATCGGGGGGTCGTCGCCCCCTGGAAGTGTGGGCAAAGGCTTCCCCTCGTACCCGTGGACGGCCTGGAACTTTGATAGAGGCATGGAGACTATTGTTGTAATTGTATTCCGGAAAAGGTAGCAGGTCCACCCAGTTACTCTGTTGAAAGTTTA
Organism: Heteronotia binoei; assembly: GCF_032191835.1. Taxonomy (NCBI): domain Eukaryota; kingdom Metazoa; phylum Chordata; class Lepidosauria; order Squamata; family Gekkonidae; genus Heteronotia; species Heteronotia binoei. The sequence continues at coordinate 83,690,016 of NC_083234.1, forward strand.
CATAGCACCTCAAGTATTGTTCTAGAAGTCCATTAACCCTCTCGCTCTGGCCGTCCGTTTGGGGGTGGTAGGCGGAGCTCAGACCTTGCTCCATGCCCATCAATTTGCAGAAATTGGCAACGAATTGTGGCCCGCGGTCGCTAATGACCTTATCGGGAATTGAGTGGATTCGGGCCACATGCACAAAAAACAGGTGGGCTAGTTCTTTTGCGGTTAGGAGCTTTTTACAGGGGATGAAGTGAGCCTGCTTGGAAAAAGTATCAACCACCACCCAAATCACAGTCCTCCCCCTTGAAGGGGGTAGTTCTTCTATAAAATCCATGGAGATTATCGACCACGGCCGCGGCGCGGTGGGTAGGGGCTGTAACAGTCCCGGTACTTTGCCCCCCCTCCGTTTTGCCATGAGGCAGGTTGGACACGTTTGCACAAAGTCCGAAATGTCCTTTTTCATCTGAGGCCACCAGAATTGCCGGTGCACCATGTTCAGGGTTTTTACGTAGCCGAAGTGGCCCGCCAGCTTACTAGTGTGGCAATGGTGTAGGACTTCCGCCCGTAGGGACTTGGGAACGTAAAGTTTTCCCTCATGATACCAGAACCCCCCTTCTCCCCTTTTCAGCCCCTCCGGCCGATCCTCCCCTTCCACTTCAGTTTCGGTGATCAGTTTGTTTCCCCCCCCACGGTTCTTTGATCTGTGCTTTGGACTTAGAACGTGTTTGCACTGCTCCCGCTACTGCTCGGGGGGAAATTAGCGAGTCTATGACCTCCTCTCGCTCGCTCTCGTGCTGGGGTTGCCGGGACAGCGCGTCGGCTAAGAAGTTTTTGGCCCCGGGGATGTGGCGGAGCGTAAAGTCAAATTTAGGAAAGAACCCAGCCCACCAGATTTGCTTCCCTGTGAGTTTCCGCCGCCCGGTCAGGGCTTCTAGGTTCTTGTGGTCCGTCCAGATTTCGAACGGGACCCGGGCTCCCTCCAGCCACGATCGCCATGTTTTTAGAGCAAACGTGACCGCATAAGCTTCCTTGTCCCACACTGACCAATTCCTCTGTTCGCCTGAGAACTTTCGAGAGATATAGGCACATGGTCTTAGGTGCCCCTCTTCGTTTCTTTGCATAAGTATGGCTCCTACGGCCGTGTCGGAAGCGTCGCATTGCACCACGAAGGGCTTAAGCTCGTTTGGGTGCACTAACACGGGTTCGCTCGTAAAGAGACGCTTCAACGTGTCAAACGCCTCTTGGCACTGGCTAGTCCATTTAAGCTTGGCGCTCGGTTTTTTCGCTTCGGGGCCCCTCCCTTTCGTCTGTAATAGGTCAGTGAGGGGGAGGGCCACTTTAGTGACCCCCTGTATGAATGTCCTATAGAAATTTGCAAACCCGATGAAAGATTGGAGCTGTCTACGTGTTCTCGGGGGTTCCCACTCGAACACCGTTTGGACCTTTGCTGGGTCCATGGCCAATCCCTTCCCCGAGACCCGGAAGCCCAGGTAGTCCAGTTCCTCCTTGTGGAACTCACATTTCGATAGTTTGGCATACAGTTTATTTTGGAGCAGCGTGCTCAGCACCTCCTGAACCAGTTTCACGTGGGAGGCCATGTCCTTAGAATAAATAATGATGTCATCCAGGTACACCACCCCCCCCCCTTGTATAGGAATTTCCGCAGGACTTCATTGATAAAGTTCATGAATACCCCGGGGGCCCCCTGGAGCCCAAATGGCATCACTAGATACTCAAACTGCCCCAACGGTGTGTTGAATGCTGTTTTCCACTCGTCCCCCTCTTTTATCCTGACTCGAAAATAAGCGTCCTGTAGGTCCAATTTGGTAAAAATGGACCCCTCCGACACCGCACTCAGCAGGTCTTTGATCGGGGGGATGGGGTAGGCGTTTGACATGGAAATCCCATTGATCCCGCGAAAATCTGTGCAAAGTTTAAGACTGCCATCCTTCTTCTTGCGGAAGAGTACCGGGGCGGCGTGCGGGGCAGTTGCTGGCCGGATAAAGCCCCGCCGGAGGTTTTTGTCAAGGAATTTTCTCAACTCTGCTTTCTCTGCCCACCCCATCGAATATAGCTTGGCTTTGGGCAATGGTTGGTCGGGCAGGAGCTCTATAGCACAGTCCGTTGCCCGGTGGGGGGGCAGCTCGTCCGCCTCACTTTCACTGAACACCCCCTTCAGGTCCCGGTACTCTTTGGGGATAGTTTTCACCTCTATAGCCACACAAAGTTTCTCGTTCTTAGGTGGAGGTCGGGGGCCCCAAATCTCCTTCCAGAGGTGGGAGACGCACCTCCGGTCCGTAAAGTCTATGGTGTGTTCACCCCACTGGATGTCTGGTTGGTGCCGTGCCAGCCAACCCACCCCTAGTACGATGTCGAAGGAGCAGGAGGGGGCGATCACGAATATTTCCATCTCCCAGTGGTCCTCCACCCCCATTAAAATCTCCTGAGACTGCTCCGTGCATGGTTCCCCCCTCATTCTAGTCCCATCCATCTGCTCGAATTCGAGCAGCCGGGGCAGTTTTTCTCTGCCTATCCCCAATAGATCCACCAGTCGCGGGGTGATTATCTCCCGCGTGCACCCCGAGTCTATTAAGGCCTGGGCGTGGATGAATCTCTTTACTTTAATGTTTAGCAATGTCAATGGAATATACATTAGTTCCCCCGATATTCTCACCCTCAATGGTGCCGCTTTCTCTGGGACCTGGCGCTGGGCACCCTCTAGTGCAGGTCGGTCTCGTTTCCCGCTGGCTCCAGCCCCCAGTCTTCTTCCCCGATTTCCTCCAACATTATAGAATCCTCGTCAAGCACCGCCGATAGTGCAGTGCTGCTACGACCCGACTCCTTCAGCTTCCCCGCCCAATGGGTCTTGGACGGTGGCCCCTTTGCGAAGTACGGTTACAGTTCATAGGGTTAGTAAACAACATAAAAGATTAGGCAATATGGTTAGTATAAAGTTGAACACAAGCTGACAATTGCCCTGTTGGTCGCTCTCACTTCTGGCAAGCGGGCCAGTGACTTATGTGCCTTCCGCTCTGACTCACCTTATACAGTTTTTCATAGCAACAAAGTAGTCCTGAGAGCGAACCCCTCTTTTCTACCCAAAGTCGTATCAAAATTTCATCTTTCAACTTCTACTTCATTACTTACGTTCTTTCCTAATCCCAAGGACTCTGGACAAAGAGCTCTACACACCCTCAATGTCAGAAGAGCCTTGTCCTTTTATCTCTCTTGTACACAACCGTTCCGTAAGGACCCTAACTTGTTTGTGACCTACTGTAATCCTCATAGAGGACGCAAAATTTCTACCCAGAGACTCTCTAAATGGGTATCCATTGCAATCCGGTTGTGCTATAAGGTTGCTAAGCAACCTTTACCTGAAGGCCTTAAGGCTCACTCGACCAAAGCGGTCTCGACCTCCTCGGCCTTCCTGGAGGGCGTCTCCTTAGAGGACATCTGTGCTGCTGCATCATGGTCCTCGCCATCCACGTTCGTCTCGCATTATGCCTTGGACATTCGTGCCAGACGGGACGCCTCCTTCGGCCAAGCGGTCCTCAGGTCCATCTTCCATTGAATTCACCCCGGTGAGTGCATTCTTATGTTGTGACTATTAAAATGTTTTTTCCTTGCCAGCACCCACCTTCCTTTTGACTTTCAGCTGGCTAGTCACCCATGTGTGGGACTGCACAGAGACCACAAAGAAGATAAACAGGTTGCTTATCTGTAACTGATGATCTTCGAGTGGTCATCTGTGCAGTCACACATGTCCACCCAGACTTCCCCTCTGCTGGCTTTTTCTGCCTTGGTTTTTACCTCTGTAGACTGTCAGTAGCGGCTGGAAGAAACTGAGTGGGAATGGTGCCTCCCGCTCGCTCCAGGCATGCGTAATCGATGCCTGCTCCCCAGAGCGAGTGGAAAGCGCGCCAAAAAACGCTCTAGGCGAGCTATTGGAGACTCCGCGGTATGGCTCCGTTGCCTACGGCAAGACCCATATGTGTGACTGCACAGATGACCACTCGAAGATCATCAGTTACACGTAAGCAACCTGTTTTTTTTACTTAAGATGTCTGCCTTCACTGACATGTTTTTTAAATTCTTTCCATGCCTCAATCCTATTTCAGGCCCATTTTTACACTCTGGCAGATGTGAAATAATGTACCAGTGTTTCCTTATTATTTTGTTGATATCATAAGTTCTGAAAACTGGAAGGCACATTTAATCTTGTCTGACTACAGTTTTTGTTTGTATTATAACAACTGCCTTCTGTCCCTGTGTTCCACTTCCCTTTTGGCTTTTTGCACTGTATTATTGGGATAGCCCTATTCCTGAGTTTCATTTCCAAAGCCTGAAATTCCTTGATGTGATCTTGTTCAGTTGTAGAATTCCTCTTAACCCTAGGGGCAACCCTGTTTTTTAGATGGTATGGACGATGTGAGGAAAAATGTAGAGTGGAGTTTCTGTCAGTGAGTTTATGAAATACTTCGACTTTTAAATGGCCAGTATCCTGTTTATATACTATGGTATCAAAAAAACTTACTTGTTCATTATGAAAATGGAAGTCAAATTTGATTGTGGAATGTAGAGTTCAGCCACCTTTTGAAATAATGATCTTGTTGGATGCTGAAAAAAGGCAAAGGATGTCATCTATATAATGTCTGAAGAAAATAATATGTTGTTTAAAGAGATTTTTGTCAGAAAAAATATATCGTTCAGAAGAATCCATGAACAGAGTGGCTAAATCTGGGACTACTGGACTTCCCATTGCAATCCCATACGTTTGTAGAAAAAAAGATGTTCCCAACCTGAAATAATTATTTTCTAAAATTAATTCTAATAATTAAATCAAAAAGTAAGTAGGTGGACTTTTTCATTGCAGGATTCCAGGATGTTTTCTGCTACTGCCCTTGCCTCCTCATGTGGGATGTTTGAATACATCCATTGTACTTAAAGTTGTTTCCTGTTGTATCTCCATACCTTCCACTAGATTAATAAAGTATGTAGTGTCCTTTATGTATATGTTTATTTTGCATACAAATGGTTGTAGGTATTGTGCTTTAGGCTCAAGACCCTGATATTATGGGTCTGCCTGGGGTTGGAGAATCCCTCTTATGGATCTTTGGTAGGGCATAAAACATTGGAATCCTAGAATACTCTCTCATTAAAAATTTACTCAGTTGGTCATTTATAATGCCCATATTAAGTGCCTCAGTTACTGTAATCCTGATGTGTCAAGTTGGGTCTTGTGTGCGAGGGGTATAGCGAGTAGTGAGTAGCGTTATTAAGTAGTTGTCAGCGAAGGTTCATTGAAGTTTCCAAAATGAGCAGACTTAGTTATTTGAAACAAAGTTGCCTTTATTGTATTCTCCAAAGTTACTTCAGCATGAAAGACATTGGAACTGATGGCTAGCAGTTCGAGTCATTGGTATTTAACATTATACATCAAAGCATTCACATCTACCCCTAATTCCCAAAACAAAGGCGGTCTTTGCATGTGATACATTTCACACGGCTCCCCCTTATCTTCTACAGTTGGTGGTTACATTTCCCGGCGGCGATGTCCTTGCCGTCTCTAGGGGGGGAGGTGAGAATCTGCCCGGGCACTTTCTACTTCAAAGACCAGCTAACAACCTTTGATATTCCTGGGAAGCTACTCTTGGGCTAGCCCCTACTTGGCCCCCCTTCCACTACTACACTAATACGAGTTAGTAAGCATATATCTTTTATTAATCAGTATGGTTAGTGGTCAATATTCAAGAAGAGTATCAATGAACAGAGTCTGACAGTAGTGTCAGACCATGGTGTAACAATCCTGAACATCTAAAACCACTATAGCTCCCCCCTTATCAGTCTTCTTAATAATAATGGTCTCATCTTGAGCTAGTGCTTATATGGCTTTTCTCTCATCTATTTAGTAGCAGAGTCTACTCAGAAGTAGAGGCCAAAAGGGTTTTCCCTTTATAGTATAGTTTCACCCTGACTTTTTTTCTATTATGGTTTTAAGACTGGGCAGGTCATCTTTTCTGGAGACCATAGTGATGCTTTGGTTTGGTGGTGGTGGTGGTGGGGGTGTTCATGCACATTGTGTCTCCTATAGAGTTTCCAAGAAACTTTCCTCTGAGAGTTCCTGGATTATGGGGAACAGAATGTCTTCCTCATAGACAGCACAGCAGGCAGCTGCAGAATGTGGTCTCTAGCCTCCTTGGCATTTCAGCTTCCCTGCTCTTCTTTTGCCACCAAACAAGTCTGAATCTTTGCAGCAAAGCTTCATGATGTGTATGCTGTGCCTGCTGAAATTTCAGAAAGAGCAGGGTAGGACTTGCCAGTGTTGAGAGGATTTCCTTATCCCTCACTTGGGACTCCTGTCTCCCAGCATTTTGTCCCCCTTGTCAGTTTGCCACTGCTGAAAAAAGATGTTTCTTTTTAAATATTCCTTGGTCATTTAGAACCTGGATCTGGAGAGAACTACACTTAGCTTTCTTGATAGATGCTCACTGGTAAATGAGCTCACTTGGTGTGACTTATTGCTTTGGGGCTGATGGGTGTGCCTACTGGATGCCATGCATTCCCTTAGTCTCTTTGGCCAGGAGTGATCTGTCCTGGGAACTGGAAGCGGCATCCATTTCCTCCCCTTCACTTAGAAATCATTTTGGTTCAACATCCCCAGAAGCTGAGGTGGATCTTTGTCCCCAGCCTGGATTTCACAAGGCCTTACTCAGATATCGGGTTTTTTTTTCAGCTGGAGATGGCAAAGTGTACGAGAGGGTGCTGGACTACAACAAGACCATCCAGGCTCTTGCGTTGCCCAGAAACATTCCAGATACCAACCCATATCGCTCCAGTCTATGTGAGTCACTTGGCAGTTAGGTGTACTTAGCCTCTCTTCATATAAATATTTTGCAGTAAATTTAGCTGTCCTTTCCAACTTAGTGTCACTGCTATGGTGCGCAACAGTGAAACTTTCCATTCTGCAGTAGATTTGTGCTTTAGTTCTGACTCTGGGCTTTGGGGGATACAGATCATTGTGGTTAAAACAATTTATTATAATGTAATATATTGTAATGGTATGTTATCATTTGTCATTAAATATTAATACACATATATCACATTTTCTCCACCACCACCCCTTTTGGTGACCCCCAGCAGTGCCTTCCCCCTTAACAAACATCTCCATATTACTATTTAATTTAGTTTGTTATAAGGTAATAAACTCTATCTATTAAAGAATCTTTCTCTAAAAAGCCCAAAGGTTATAATTATAATCCATCTTCATGGTAGTTCTTCTTAGTCGTTAGCAAGTAAATGAAAAAGTTATAATCCAATAATTCTATTTTTTTAAACTGTAATCCATATATAGTTTCTTTAAAGATTAACCATTGTCAAAGATCACCAAATGTCCTTTAATGTTCCATTGTTTTTCAATATATTTTTGAAACTTTCCCCACTTGTTTTTAAACTTCTCTAGATCTCTCTAAATAGGTTCAAAAGTTGACCTCAGATCGTTAGCATCTGCTTTGCTGCTAATCTTTGCTCCGACATCACTGTTTACCTCTTGCTTTAAATGGGTTCAAAAGTTGACCTCTCAGATTCAGATTTTAAATACACAGTCCTGTAGATTAAATCATGCCCTTTTACATAAGCCCAAAATCGCCGTTCTCTGATGTTCCTAGGGCAAGATATTAATTTTTTTAAAACTTTTTTTACTCAAGAAGGCTGCCACGGTTTTTCTTTCCTTTTAAAAAGTTTTTTCCTTTTTTCTCCAAAATAGTACCAAAATTGATTCTAAGTATATAGTCCAATAGATTTAACCTTTTTAATGACAATATCTGCCGGCTCTGCTATTTTTCAATGGCTAGTTTTCTTTTAATTAATTTTTAAAATTTTGACCTTCTTATAATGGCCGCTGATACTTCTCTATGATTCTGAGTCCTAGAGAAGGCTGGGAAACTTGTTGTTTTTCCCTTCTCCTAATGGCTCCTTCCTTTACCTACCTCCCTTTCTTGACACGAAGTCTCGTTTTCAGTGGTTATGAAGTCTCATGTTTCAATTACAACATTTCCTGTATTATAATCACCAGCTCAGCAAATCTTCTCAGAGGGGTTGTCTATTTCAGACCACAGGTATTCCAAACAATATTTGTTTTTCCTCTTTTAGTCTTAATTCTCCAAGTTTACAAGTCCCAATTTTAACCCCTCCTTTCTCTTCCTTAATATAAGATGATATTTCTGGATCCAGACCTTTGTTTTTATTTTTATTTAGTCTTTTATTAGTCCCGGAGTGATAGATATAAATCTTTTACCTTCTATTCCGATACTCTTCTGCACACTGCTCTCTTAGTTGTTAGATGTTGATCAGTCTCAAAGAAGCTTTGTATCTTGTTGGATTTAAGCCAACTTAATGACCTCAGAGATCCTCTGTAGACGATTGAATGCAGCCCTTCTCGGGGGACTCTTCAAAGCCAAAAAGGAACCCCACTAGAGTCCCTCGTCACCCAAAGTAAATCCCCTCAGAACTTGATAAGCATATCTTGGCTCTCTCCCTGCCTGGAAGAGGTAGGCAGCAGATGTTAAGATCACCTTCTCTGCCCAGAACAGAGGTTCTGATCTGCTCATCGACTGAAGAGCAGCTCAATCCTCTATGACCAAAACCTGGAAGTCCGTCATGGGCTTAGTTCTAGTGCAGGGCATCCTTGGTCTTACTAATTAGTTTTATTAATGAATATTATTACTCTTTAATATTAGACTAATAGTCACTTGCAGTCCCAACCACTAGGAAATATATGTATCTTCGTCATGGTCTCTGTGCTTCACACACATGGGAGTAGGGTGCCTGCACCGACTGTGATTGGTACATAGCAAGCCTGGGATTTTTGTGCCTAGACCCCAGTGAGCATGCGCAAAAACCTCACCACACATGGTCACCTGGCTTGTGCAGACATCCCACCAGTTCCCTTTTGACCACCACGCTGATCAGTTGATCTCCTTTGCTTTGGACGGTACAGTTCTTTCCATTTGCCTGAATCGCTTCCCTTTCGTCTTGTCCTTTGTCTCCGGTTCATTAACAGGCCCATTAACAGCCTGGCTGCACCATTCTACACTAGTTGAAGCTTCCGGGTTTGAGACAAGGGCAGCCCCATGTAGAAAGCATTACAGTAATCCAGTCTCGAGGTGACTGTGGCATGGATCACTATTGCCAAGTCGTTGTATTCAAGGTAGGGGACCAACTTCCTTATCAGCTGAAGGTGATAAAAGGCTGATTTGGTAGTGGCTGCCACCTGGGCCTCCATTGTTAGAGAGGAGTCCAGGAATACCCCTAAGCTTTTAACCTTTGACGCCAACGTAAGTGGCGCTTCCTCAAAGATTGGTAATGAGACCTCCGCTCCTGAATCGCCACGACTTAAATACAGGACCTCCGTCTTCATTGGATTCAATTTCAGTCGACTCAGCCTGAGCCGCCATGCCACAGCTTGTAATACCATGGTCAGATCTTCTGGGGAGGAGTTGGACCGGCCACCCATCAATAGATAGATAGGCTTATGGAAAAGCATTGAAGTTTCTTCAAACAGTGCATCCGCTGAGGGAGTAAAATTCTTCCACCTGATGGCCATTCTCTGTGCCTCCTTTGTCTTGGAGAAGCCCACCAAGTTGACTCATGTGCACATTGTGCCCATTTTCCCGAACGAGAAATAATAGAGCAGCTTGTCTTTCTGCAGCATTGCTCATGTTGGCACTGTCCCCAACCAGAATGGCATTGACTCCCTCGATACCAGCTGATGCCTTGACTCAGTCGTCACCATTGATGTCGACTGTGGTCTCAGTGGGTGACCCAGGCTTGCAGAGCCAATCCCATTCCAACGCCGTACATCTCCTCCCCCGTCCACCTATGCCAGTGTTGGAATCTTTGACACCTGCCAAGAAATGCAGGGAGGATAAGGGATTGAAAGGAGACAAGGCAAAGAGGCACAAGAAAGATGAGAAACATTGGAATTTTGACTACTTTGGTCACACTCTGCCTAGCTGAAACGTCCGGTGTCAGACACAAAAAATTATACTGGTGATTCCCTCGATTCAACTTCTGGCATTGCCGATTCATCAGCTAAGCCCTCCTGGTACCAGGCTCAGTGCACATGCTGCCTATTCAACTTTCCAGCTCTGAGCATAAGCTTGATCTGACACAGCAAACCACTTCCTCCCGCCCATGATCTCACTCTTGCAGGGACGATAGCTTGGCTTCAAACCACGGTGAATTAACACAGCCAAACCCTCCTGTGCCAGATGGGCTACCTCCTCCGGATTGTAGTGTTGACTACAATGTTAACCCCCCCCCCCCATTTTGGCCCCCACCTCTTCACTGCCGTCATCCTGGGATCAGTGACAATATCTCTGTGGAGCCTATCCACTTCACTTGGCCTATCCTTGGCTCCCACCATTGTCAGGCTCGACTGATTCGGACCAAAGACTGTTGGGTTTCTGGCCTGTCAAAACCAGGCCTGGGTAAAATCATGATGAACCAAATGCTGCTAGTTTATTACTCTGTAGTCACCCCCCTTCCCTTTATGGCTGGTAACTGTTGAGAACAAAGTAGTAGGCGCCTTCCCAAGGAGCCTCCTGTGGGAGAAAGATTCGCATAAGAATACAAGGCCAACCTGTTTGATAACTGTCCTGGGAATGTATCTTTGTAGTGAAGTGTGAATGTTCCCCTGCTTCCTCCTCCCCGTAGGAATCCCTTTGAAGTGTATCTTAAAAACTCTTGTATCAATGTATTGGCTTCATTCCTCTCAAGTCATCGGCTTGAACCAAAGTAACGGTTTATCAATAAATGTAGTCTTAGTATCAACTTTGACTCATCATTGAATCCGTCTGCTTGACAACCATGTGACCCACCAGATTGGGACCAAAAATCTGGCGTCCTATAGATCCAGAGTTTCCTACCACCCTGCATGTACCATATTATCAGAATTACTTCTGTTTTGCGATTGGCTCAAACCATTTCCAGTATGAAGCCCTCCCATTTGAACTCTCTACAACCCCATGGGTCTTCACCAAGACTAAGGTGGTGATAGCTGCTCACCTATCAACAAGGAGTGATCTTGTGCCCCTACATCAGGGGTGGGGAACGTCAGGCCGTTTATGGTCCTCAAAATCACTTGGGGATTGCTGGGCCAAGATGAGCCATGTGACCCATCTGGCCAATGAGGATTATGAGGCCCAGCTGGACTGTGCAGCAGCCTCCCTGGGTCCCAGCTGGCTGGCAGGGATCACGGAGCTCAGCCATGCTGTGGGACAGTCTCCCTGGGGCCTGGCTGGCCCACCAGGATCGCTGCGGGGCCTGGAAAAGTCACTGTCACCGTTCAGGTAAGTTTCTCCCTCATTTCTTTCTTTCTTTCCCCCATTTCTTTCTTTCCCTTTATTCCCAATTCTTCCCACCATTTCTTTATTTCTGTTTATTTCCCTTTCTTCCCATTTCTTTGTTTTCTTTTCTTCCCCCATTTCTTTATTTCCATTTATTTCTCTTTCCCCCCCATTTTTCCCCCTTTCTCCCTTCTTCCCTCTCTCTCTGTGGAGCCTGAGTGGTGGGCATTGTAAAGGACTGCTGCTGGGGTATGTGGGTACCTTTAAAGGTCTGCTGGAAGCAGCTGCAGTTTCTGCATGGAGGCAGGGAGGGAGGGGTGAGAGCCAGCTACCAACAGTTCAATTTGCACCTGATTTTCTGAGATGGTGTAGCCTAATATACTAATATAAGGGGATGTAGTCTAATATGCTATTAAGTTCCCGCTGGGCTTTTTCTATGAAAAAACTCTGGACCTAGGCCTAGGGTGGTGGGTCATGGGTGTGTGTGTGCCAAATTAGGCTCTCCCCACATTACTTCAAATAGAAAACCAATTATTTACATTAACTTTGCGGGCCTGGATTGTTCTCCCTCAGCAGAGCACTGTTTTTTAAGTTGATAGTTTTGTATGGCCCGCAAATGATGTTCTAAACATCCAAATGGCCCTTGGCAGAAAAAAGGTTCCCCACCCCTGCCCTACATAGACGACTGGCTGATAGTTGCAGGATCCAGACAACTTCTGCTCTGCAACATAAGGACCATGCTGCACCTTCTACAGAGCCTGGATCTGCAAAAACACAAAGAAGTCACATTTTTTTTATGATAAACAATTTTATTGGTAACATATGGTAGCAAAACTATATCTACAACTTATAAAGACTTAAAGAAAAAGAAAATTTTTTCCTACCCCATATCTTACTTTTCCCCCATCCCTCCCCCCATTACTTGACCCCCGCCAGTGTTATTTACTTTAAAGAAACAAATATTAAAGGTACACTTAACTATTAAAAAAACCCTAAAAATTATATTCTTATTTTTAAAAAAACTTAATCATTATCAAAGATTGTCCAATGTCCTTTTATTTTCCACTCTTTTTCTACGTATCTTCTGAACTTCTTCCACTCCAACTTAAAGAGTTCCAAATCATAGTCTCTTAATTTTCTTGTTAATTTGTCCATTTCACTCCATGACATAACTTTTATAATCCAGTCCCATTTCTCTGGTATTTTTTCTTGCTTCCACAGCTGCACATACAATGTCCTAGCAGCTGAGAGCAAGTACCATATTAAAGTTCTATCTTCTTTTGGAAATTTTTCCATTTGTAATCCCAGCAATCTCTGCAACTTTATTGAATTCATATCCCAAAATCTTGGAAATCTCTTGCTGAATCATTTGCCAAAACATTTTAGCTCTTTCACAAGTCCACCACATATGGTAGAAAGAACCTTCATGCTTTTTACATTTCCAACACCTGTCTGGTATCTTGTTATTCATCTTTGCTAATTTTTTTGGAGTCATATACCATCTATACATCATCTTTAAACAGTTTTCTTTAATACTTTGACATGTTGCGAGTTTCATAGAGTTCTTCCACAAAAATTCCCAAGATTCCATCTTTCTCTCTTTATTTACATTAATTGCCCATTTTATCATTTGAGATTTCACTACTTCATCTTCTGTAGACCATTGTAAGAGTAATTTGTATACTTTTGAAATTAATTTCTCATTATCTCCGAGCAGACCTCTTTCCATTTCTGTTTGCTCTTTCCTTATTCCTTCAGTTTTAATATCATTCTCCACCAAACTTTTTATTTGCTGTATTTGAAACCAATCATATTTGTTACTCAGTTCTTCAGCAGTTTTCAGTTCTATTTTTCCACTTTGTATTTTTAATAGCTGATTATATGATAGCCGTTTTTCTTCGGCTGTTTAGCCGTTATCTTTATCACTTCAGCTGGCACTATCCACAAAGGTCTCCTCTCATCACCATATTTCTTATACTTTATCCATGTATTTAGTAGATTACTTCTTATATAATGGTGAGAGAAAAGACCATCCATCTTCTTTTTTCCATAATATAAGTATGCATGCCAGCCAAATTTTTTTCCATGGCCTTCCAACACTAAAAGTTTTTTATTTAACAACGTTATCCATTCTTTCATCCATACTAAACAAACTGCTTCATGATACAATTTCAAATCTGGTAATTGGAATCCACCTCTCTCTTTTGCATCTGTCAAAATTTTCATTTTAATCCTTGGTTTCTTCCCAGCCCACACAAATTCTGAAATTTTCCTTCGCCATTTATCAAACTGTTTAGCATCTTTCACAATAGGAATAGTTTGAAACAGATACATTATCCTTGGTAGAATGTTCATTTTTATTGCAGCTGTTCTACCCAACAGTGACAAATTGAGCTTGTTCCATTTTAACATATCTTCCTCCATTCTATGCCATAACTTCTCATAATTATTCTTAAACAAGTCAATATTTTTCATTGTTATCTCCACCCCTAGGTACTTTACCTTAGAAGTAACTTCACAGCCCGTTAGTCTTTGTAATTCTTGTTGTCTATTTATCGGCATATTCCTGCACAAAATTTTAGATTTTTCTTTATTTATATAATGTCCCGCCAACTCCCCAAACTGTTGTATTTTCATTAACAACAAAGATGTAACTTGTATGGGGTTTTCATTTATAAACATTATATCATCAGCAAATGCTCTATATTTGTAATCCTTCTAGATCTTTTTCTTCTTGAATCTGCATCAGTAAAATTTCAAGAGTCATTATAAACAACATTATAAACAACAATTGTTCATAATGACTCTTGAAATTTTATTGATTACCTAGGAGTAGAGATAACAATGAAAAATATTGATTTGTTTAAGAATAATTATGAGAAGTTATGACGTAGAATAGAGGAAAATGTGCTAAAATGGAACATGCTCAATTTGTCATTGCTGGGCAGAATAGCTGCAATAAAAACGAATATTCTACCAAGGATAATGTATCTGTTTCAAACTATTCCCATTGTGAAAGATGCTAAACAGTTTGATAAATGGCGAAGGAAAATTTCAGAATTTGTGTGGGCTGGGAAGAAACCAAGGATTAAAATGAAAATCTTGACAGATGCAAAAGAGAGAGGTGGATTCCAATTACCAGATTTGAAATTGTATCATGAAGCAGTTTGTTTAGTATGGATGAAAGAATGGATAACGTTGTTAAATAAAAAACTTTTAATGTTGGAAGGCCATGGAAAAAAATTTGGCTGGCATGCATACTTATATTATGGAAAAAAGAAGATGGATGGTCTTTTCTCTCACCATTATATAAGAAGTAATCTATTAAATGCATGGATAAAGTATAAGAAATATGGTGATGAGAGGAGACCTCTGTGGATAGTGCCAGCTGAAGTGATAAAGATAACGGCTAAAACAGCCAAAGAAAAATGGCTGTCATACAATCAGCTACTAAAAATACAAAGAACTGAAAACTGCAGAAGAACTGAGTTACAAGTATGATTGGTTTCAAATGCAACAAATAAAAAGTTTGGTGGAGAATGATATCAAAACTGAAGGAATAAGGAAGGAGCAAACAGAAATGGAAAGAGTTCTGCTCGGAGATAATGAGAAATTAATTTCAAAAGTATACAAATTACTCTTTCAATGGTCTACAGAAGATGAAGTAGTGAAATCTCAAATGATAAAATGGGCAATTAATGTAAATAAAGAAATAAAGATGGAATCTTGGGAATATTTGTGGAAAAATTCTATGAAATTCGCAACATGTCATAGTATTAAAGAAAACTGTTTTAAGATGATGTATAGATGGTATATGACACCAAAAAAATTAGCAAAGATGAACAACAAGATGCCAGATAGGTGTTGGAAATGTAAAAAGCCCCAAAGTTCTTTCTACCATATGTGGTGGACTTGTGAAATGGCTAAAATGTTTTGGCAAATGATTCAGCAAGAGATTTCTAAGATTTTGGGATATGAATTCAATAAAGTGGCAGAGACTTTCCTGCTGGGATTACAAATGGAAAAATTTCCAGAAGAAGACAGAAGTTTAATATGGTACTTGCTCTCAGTTGCTAGGACATTGTATGCACAGCTGTGGGAGCAAGAAAAAATACCAGAGAAATGGGATTGGATTACAAAAGTTATGTCATGGAGTGAAATGGACAAATTAACAAGAAAATTAAGAGACTATGATTTGGAACTTTTTAAGTTGGAGTGGAAGAAATTCAGAAGATACGTAGAAAAAGAGTGGAAAATAAAAGGACATTGGACAATCTTTGATAATGATTAAGGTTTTAAAAATAAGAATATAACTTTTGGGGTTTTTTTCTTTAATAGTTAAGCGTACCTTTAATATTTGTTTCCTTTAAGTAAATTACACTGGCGGGGGTCAAGTAACGGGGGGAGGGGTGGGGGAAAAGTAATATATGGGGTAGAAAGTTTTTTCTTTTACTTTACGTTTTTATAAGTTATAGATATAGTTTTGCTATCATATGTTACTAATAAAAATTGTTTATTCAAAAAAAAAAAATAGTGAAAGCGGGCAGTCTAGTACCTTTGCTGATTTTCATTTTGTCTGTAAGATCTGCATTAACACACAACCTTGCCCTTTGTTCAGAATATATTGCTTTTATCATTCTTATAAAGCTTTCTCCAAGCTCCATCTTATCCATTACTGCAAACATAAAGTCCCAGTTTAAATTGCAAATGCTTTCTCTGCATCCGCAAAGAATAATGCTACTTCTTTTTCTGGATGTCTTTCATAATATTCTACAATATTTACAACAGTCCTAATATTGTCTCTTATTTGTCTTTTGGGAAGAAAACCAGCTTGATCTTCCTTTATAAAATTTATCAAATATTGTTTAAGTCGTTCTGCCAGAATTCTTGTAAAGATTTTGTAGTCGTTATTCAAAAGCGAGATTGGTCTGTAGTTTTTCACATTTGTAACATCTCTGTCTTCTTTAGGTATCAAGGAAATAACAGCTTCTTTCCATGTATTTGGTACATTCCCTTTTGTTCTTATTATATTCATCAACTTCTGCAATTTTGGTATTAATTCGCCCTTAAAAGTTTTGAAATATTAAGCTGTCTACCCATCTGGCCCGGGAGCTTTCTCATTTTTCATTGCGTTGATTGCTGCTTCAATTTTTTTTTTCAATTGGGTCATTCAGAACTTTTCTCATATTTTCAGTTAGGGGCTCAGTTTTTAATTTTTGTAGATATTCATCTACCTTCTCTTTACTTCAGCACCTTTAAACAGCTTGGCATAGTACTTTAAAAATTCTCTTTTTATTCCCTCTTGAGTAACTACTTCTCTTCCGTCTATCACAATTCTACTAATTATTTTATTTTCTCTCTTTTTCTTCAATTGCCACGCCAAATACTCTCCCGTCTTATTTGCCCCTTCAAACGATTTCTGCTGAAGTCTTTTCAAATTCCATTCCACTTCTTTGTTTAACAGATGTCTCAATTGAGTTTGTAATATTGAAATTTCCCTTAGAATTTTCTTTTTCCCTGGTCTTTTTCTCAGCTCCCCTTCTTTTTTCTTTATTTCATTTTGAATGTCCAATAATTGTTTTTCTTTTTTCCTTTTGTCTTTGTTGTTCAAAGTAATTAACAGCCCTCTCATTATTGCTTTATAAGCATCCCAGACCATCTGAAAGTCTATATCTTCTTTATCATTCATTTGGAAAAAAGCCTTAGTTTCTTTTTCTAGAAATGTCACTGTTTCTTTATTCTGTAGCAAATCTTCATTCAGTCTCCATCTCCTCGATTTTTTAGACAATTTTGTAATCCACATTATTGGGTTATGATCAGCCCCAATTTTAGGTAAAATCTCTGTCTTCCTTGTTATAAGACTTAAGTCTTTAGTTCCCCACAACATGTCAATTCTGGAAAAAGTCTTATGTCTTACAGAAAAAAAAGTATAGTCCCGCACTTCAGGGTTAAACTTCCTCCATATATCTTCTAAATTTTCTTGTTTAACCAATTCAAAGAAAGACTTTGGGAATTTCCCTTCTTTCCCATCATTTTTTTTCCCCTCCAGATCTGTCCAGCAAGTTCTCAACTGTTCCATTAAAATCTTCCAGTAAGAGTATTTGATCGTAAGTCAACTCATCCAGCTGTTGTGTGATATCTTTAAAAAAGGCATCCTTTGCACCATTAGGCGCATATAGTCCCAATAACAATGTCTTTTTCCCACTTAATGTTATCTCAACTGCTACAAATCTTCCATCTTTATCTTTAAATACTAACTTTGGCTCCAATTCTTGTTTAATATATAAAACTACTCCCCTTTTCTTCTGTTCAGCTAATGAAAAAAACTCTGTCCCCAATTGCTTGTTCCATAAAAATTTATAATCCTTTTGTTTAATGTGTACCTCTTGCAGACAAATTATATTACAATTTTGTTTCTTGATCCAATGAAATGTTGCCCTTTTTTGTGGTGAATTTAGTCCGTTAACATTCCAAGACAGTAATTTGTAATCCATCGTGGTGCAAATTCCTTATTTTCTTCAAAAAATCTACTCAACTCCTGAGCATTTGTAATTGTGACTCTCTTCCCCTGGAGTTCAAAACTCAAACCTTCAGGTATTATCCATCTGAACCTTGTGCCATTGTCTTTCAGTTTTTCTGACAACTTTTTGTATGTTCTCCTGTCATTTATCACTTGTCTTGGCAGCTCCTTCATGATTCTCACTTTACTGCCTCCCACTATCAGTGACTTTTCAAAGTTTTTGTTCATGATCCTTCCCACCATTTCCTTTGTCATATATCTTATGACAACATCTCTTGGTAGGTTGTTTTTTTTGGCAAAAAGTGAATTCACTCTGTACATGTAATCATACATATTTTTGGTCCCATCAGGGTCTTCTTCTAAAAATTCTGCAATTATTTTTATTATATATCCTTTCAAATCACCATTCTCTGCTTCAGGTACTCCTCCCAGACGTATCTGAGTTTCCATTAATTTGCAGTCGTGGATTGTCACTTTTTCTTGAATTTTCAACAAGGTGGTGTCATGTACCTTTACTTTCTCTTCCACCTCCTGCACTTTCTTAGCTGTTTCCCCAGTTTCTTTTTTGAGATCTTCCATTTCTTTTTTAATCTCTGTAATAATTTCTTCCTTTGATTCATCTATCATTTTCCTAACTCCTTTCATTATTCTGGCTTCCATGGCATCAAATTGGTCCTGCATTTTCTCTAGTGAAAGAGCCCTTTGTCGGGTCTGCCTGGGTTCAGACATTTAGGCAAAGAAGAAAAAAAAGGGAGAGAAGAAACAAAAAAAAAATAGAAATACCAAAAATTTTGGTTTCACAAATTGCAAGTTTAACTACCAGGTCCAAAAGATCTAAATTTACTCTTTTTGTTAAACTTTATTCCATCTTTCTCTGAGCTTCCTAGGCCAAGATATAATTTTTTAAAAAAATTTTACACCTTTAAAAAATGATGAAATTTTTGACCTCACCAATTTTCAATCTGACAGTCAGGTTTGATAGAGCAGGACTTGCCCTTTCCAGCAAGCCCAATTTCGCTGATTTCTGAGCCCCCAAAGTCAAGATATTTATTTTAAAAGTCTCTAAAATTTCCAAAATGGCAGCCGCGATTTTTACTCCTTCATCAAAAAAAATTTCCTTTTAAAGTCACCCTAGGAGCCCACAAATAATGTGACCAATAGTTCTTATCTTCTTACCCTTTTTCCAGTTGATTCTGACAATTTTTAATGTCCCAGATTCTTTTAAAAACAATGTTTTAAATTTAGCCTCCCAGCAATGGCTGCCAATGTTTCTCTATGATGTATTTTGCTAGAGTAGGTTTTTTCCTTCCTGCTTCAACTCTCATGAAGATCTCACGATACTTTACGTACTTCCTGTCTTGCTCAGAAGTGCTGTAGGTCTGTTCCAGTGTGACGCAGTTGCTTTTACTTCCAAACCACAGATAGACTAAACAAGAAATTCCTTTCCACTTTTTAGCAGTTTTTAGCACTGTCCTTTATATTTAAACAATCCAAACTTCACCCCTTCCTTCTTCTTCTTGCAAGCTTTCTATACTTCGTTTTCCCACCTTTTAATTTTGTCCCTTTAAGCTATAAATAGCTCCGAAATGAAAAGAAAACTTCTGTACCTTTTCTTCCAATTATCCAAGTTTCCACTGGTCTTTCAAAGCTTTAATTGTTTAGAAACGTCCAAGAAGGTTAGGATCCCAATGAGCTTATGTCAAATAAATGACTCTGAGAACTTTTGCAGATGATAACTATGCAGCTTCGAGACCCCTCAAAGACCCTCTCCAGGGCTCCCTTTCAGCCAAGGTAAATCTCTTTTCAGAGTTTCTGTGCAAGTCTCTCACTGAGAAAACTAGGCAGTAGGCATTAATTTGCCTTCTACTACCCCGAACAAAAGTTCCGGCCTGCTCCCGTTATGAGAGACAGCTCAGCTCGGCATTTTCCTTCCCTGGAAGTCCCAAAGGAGTCACATTTGATGCCTACCACCAAAGTGCAGTTCATAGGGGCTATATTGGATATTCAACTGCATGCAGCATTCCTCCCACAGCATAAGGCAAATGACATCATAAGTTTAGTTCACCTCCTTCAATCTCAGGGCAAGGACTCAGCCCTTCAAATCCAGCACCTCCTGGGATTGATGGCAGCTACCACCAATGTGCTAGTCTGTGCAAAGTTGCACAGCACACTGCAGCTGTGGTTTCTGAGACACTTTTGCCTCTCCACAGACTCACCTCTCCCTCAGCTCCATCTCTCTTGGGAGCTTGGGAGGTCACCGAGTCCCTTGATCGGTGGAAACTGGAAGCCAGTCTTCTCCAAGGTGCTCCATTCCACCCACCCAGTCTGTCAGTCACCATCACGACATAAATCTTCCTCTGGGACTGGGGTGCTCATATGAATGGTCTATGTGTGGGAGGACCATGGCCACCATCTTGTGCAAAACGTCATATCAACTTTCTGGAACTTCTGGCAATATTCTTTCAATATGCTCTATGATCCTTCCAGCTTCTCATCTTGTCCTGGACAATTTGCATCCTCACCGCCAACACCACAGTCCTCAGTTATGTCAACCAGCAGTGGGGGACTATCTCCAGAAAGCTATGTGCCCTGGTCCCAGACTGAAGGGTGTTTATAGTGCAAATCACCTCTCAGGAGAATCACCTCTCAACAGCTTCACCTCACAAGTGGGAACTATATTTGTGTTATCTGTACCCAGTCTTCCAGAAGCAGGACCAAACCCTGATAGATGTCGTTGTCACTCAACTGAACCGGAAGTGTCAAATGTTTTGCTTCAGAAGGGGTGCAGACCCTGCATCCCTGGGAGACTGCCTGTTGTTCCATTTGACAGGGTGCTTCCTCTATCACTTTCCTTTGTTGCCTCTTATCACCAAGGTTCTGAGCAAACTGCTGAGGAAGTGCCGCCATTGCATTCTGGTGACCCCATGGTGGCCTTGACAGAACTGGTTTCTGTTACTTCTACAGCTGGCTTGCAGGTCTTTTCACCATTTCCCTCCAAGCCCAGACCTCTTGCTAGGTTAGGGAGGTCAGCTTCTATATCATGATATGCTATATCCAGGGCCGGCTCGCCCACTAGGCAAACTAGGTGCTTGCCTAGGGCGCAGGAGGTTGGGGGTGCCAAATTGGGCTCCCCCTCTCCTGGTACCCCAGGCAAGTGCCTAGTTTGCCTGTCTCCCCTGGTTGCTGCCTGCCCCCTCCTTTCCCTTCCCTTCCTGTCCCTTTGCCTCCTCCCTCCCGAGGTGTGATTAGAGCATGCCGTGACTGGCAGGGTCCAGGTGGCATGCATCTTATCTTTCGAAGAACGCACTGGAAGAGGTTCTGGAAAAGAGGGAGGGAGAAATCTCCAGAGTGTTCTTCAAAAGATTAAATACATGCTGCGTCATGGCCAGTACGGCCCAGGCACGGTCCATTCTGATCAGGCGGGGGGCGGGGGCAACGGGAAGGGAGGGAGCGGGCAGGTGCTGTGCCAAGGTGTACTCGGGGGGGGGGGGGTGACGGAGTGGTGCATTGCAACGCTGTGGGGGGTGCCCTTGGGCTGGTGCTGGCTACATCTCAAGTTAACAGCATGGCAGATCAACTTTCAACATTTTCCACCATGTGTTATTGAATAGTCATAAACTTTCTTAGGGTTACAAATGGTCTAAGTTTGTTGCTTATGCTACCTCTCTGTCTGTTATTCACCCTCTGAGACAACATCTTGCCCCCTCATGGGACATCTCTTTAGTACTGGACAAACTGATGGGGCGTCCCTGCCCTCATCCTCTCCTCTCATGGAAGACTGCATTCTTGGTGTCCATTACCTCTGCTCGAAAGGTGGGAGAATTAATGGCCCAAGGAATGGTTTGTCTCACCCTTTCTCCAGTCTCATGAAGAATGGGGTCTTGCTAGCTCTGGACATAACCTTTCTCCTGAAAGTTGTTTCGGAGTTTCACCTGTGCTCAGAGATGGCTTTAACTGATTTTTTTTCCTGTCCCCTAAAACTAATGAAGAGAGGTATCTACACTTATTGGATGTAAAGAGGACCCTTCTTTTTTTCCTAAAATGGACCAAGGCTTATTGGAAGGACCCTAACTTGTGTCTTATGCGCCCCCCCCCCCCCCAAATGGGCACTAAGATTTCAGCTCAGAGAGTTTCTAAATGGCTAACTGAAACTATCAAGTCCCTGACAGTTATGGTTTGAGAGGGCACTGCTGTTTGTATTGCTGGTATTATCCTTGCTCATTAATGATCTATTATTATGAATTTACATCTATACAGTGTACTAACGCCATACTGTGGCTGTATCCATGAATACTAATCCCCATTGATTTCTTTAGATATTTAGCATTTTGTGTGTAGTGGGATGTTCCAGACCCACAGATGAAAGAGGAGCATGAGGAAACAGCTCTAATCTAGTCTGCACAGGTAACACAGATAGAAACCAACTGAAAAGGGAATTTTTTTTCCTGTTCCCTAAAACTAATGAAGAGAGGTATCTACACTTATTGGAATGTAACCTTGATGGGAGGTTACATTGAGGCCTGAGGAAGGACTGTATATTCAAAAAACTGTTGGTAGGTGCAGGAAATGGAGAGCCATTATTTTGGAACCTATAATTGCTAGAGGTCCGCCAATTCATCTCAGTCTGGCAAGATCTGGTCTTGCGAATTCATGCTATTAACTATTGCTTTGAGCCTCATTAAAGCTTCTTTTAAACCAACCTAAAGAGCCTCATGATTGAACTCAGTCACTCTACTCACGCTGTGGCCACTTTGATGGTGTTTCTTAAAGGTGCTTTGTTGACTAATATTTGTAATGCAGCCACATGGGCCTCTCCACACACCTTGATGAAGCACTGTGCTATGGACATACATCTACACCAGAGAGTGAAGTTGGGCTGTCTAGTGCTGCAAACCATCTGGGCACCCACCTCCTGGTAGGCTTTGCCTCCACACCCGCCTCCT
The DNA here is from genome assembly GCF_032191835.1 of Heteronotia binoei. Lineage (NCBI taxonomy): Eukaryota > Metazoa > Chordata > Lepidosauria > Squamata > Gekkonidae > Heteronotia > Heteronotia binoei. The sequence continues at coordinate 83,712,812 of NC_083234.1, forward strand.
GGTAGGCTTTGCTTAGCATGGGTGTGAAACACAACAAAGAGACCACGACAAAGATAAACAGGCTGCTTACCTGTAACTTGGTGATCTTCAAGTGGTCATCTGTGCATTCACGCCTCCCACCCTCCTTCCCCACTGCTGTTGGTCCTCTTCCTTAGCTGGATCATAGAGTGGTCAGAAGAAATTGGTGGGATGTCCGCATTAGTTGGGTAAGCATGTATGATGGAGCATGGTCACTTCTCTCTAGGCACAGAAATCCCAGGCTTGCTATGTACTGATCAGAGTCGGCGCAGGCACCCTACTTCCCATGGGTGTGAATGGACAGATGACCACTCAAAGGTCACCAGTTGCGGGAAGCAACCTGGGTTTTTATGTATGTATTTTGAAACATGTTTCATGTATTTCATTTAAAAATAAGTTTTACCAACCGAAACGTACTATAGAAAACTTATAAATGTATTGTAGAAATGTATTTGGAAGGTATGTTAAAACTTAAAAAAATACCCACCTTAAGAGGCTATCTAATGATAGGAATGAAGTATGTTGGGAAAAAATGAATGGTAAGATACAAAAAATGTAATTAAAACCAAAAATGAATAGAGTTACTATGTTGTAATTATGTAGTTACAGTTATATACACTACTAAAGTTGTTAGCTAAATTAGGAAATCAGGCAACTTACCATTTGGAACAAAGAGGCAGACTGGGCACTGAAGAAGGAAGCCTTGCCCACAGCAGGTTCAATTGAATTCTGCTTCTTCATCATTTGGGTTGCTGCCTGTCTGTTTTCTAGTCTCCAGCTAAGGACAGCTTGTCCCTAGGACCCTTCCCCTCATTGTTCCGCCCTCTCACTCCCTTGCTTGGCTTTACAGCAGATGTCACAACACGCTTTGATGATGTCTTCTGGTTTGGAGACTTCAATTTCCGCCTGAACGAGGATCGGGAGGTGGTGGAGCAGATCCTCAGCCATGGTTTGGAAACAGACATGTCAAAGTTGCTGCAGCGTGACCAGCTACTGAAGGAAATGGATAATGGTAAGGACAGTCCCATTTTTTTCTTCCCTGAAGCACTTGCAAGAACTTGCAAGTTCTGCACCTAAGAGCTAACACCTGGATGTGAAGGCAATCTGGCTGCAACATCTGTCACCCCATTGATTGCTGGGGTTGATTAGGCTGATCTGGTTGGCTAGGTGGGTGTCCCCTACCTCTCTCACCTCTCCATGTTCATCCCTCCTGAAGTTGCATGCTTGGTGGAAGAGGACAACCATTCCAGATAGAAGTGTACCATTCTTTGGTCAAGGGTATATGATAGCTGAGCTCTCCTGCTAGAACTTCCAACTCAAGTGCAAAGGCCAACACGTGACTCATTTTCATAATGCTAGCTAGAACAGTGATGTGCTCTTGTTGAATTTTGAGGTGTCATTTGAGGTATCTGACACAAATTTGTTTCAGTAAAAGCTTAGGTGTCCATTAGTTTGGTGGTGGATTCCATTTCTCAGAAGCAAGTCTGAATTACTCTGTAGGGATGGAAAGAAACAGATGTGAAGAACTTAGGCCATTATCCTTCACTATGCCACATCTATTCCTTTCAGATGACATCACCATTTCCTGTTCTCCGTTGAAGAAAAGTTTTGCCTCCCATATACTCTGCTTTTGATTGTTACAGTTTTCCTCTTGCAACCAAAGGTGATTGCCCAGTTCATACTCTGCTTTGTGGCAAGCACCATAAGAGGTTTCTTCTTTCCCCTCCACAAACCTTAGTCAACTAGGAAGAGGAATCCGTGATTAATGTTAAAAAGTTCACAAATAAATTGTCACCTTCTGTCCACTTTGTGGTTTGGTGCAGCAGCTGCCAAAGCCAAGAGACAGTGGTTCATGAATGCGCAAAAGGAGTTGCCATGGGAAGCCATGGAGAAAACAAAGTCTGCAGATCCATAGCAGAAGCACTCTTCAACAGCCCTGCCAGATTCCCCCAGCAGCTCTCAGCCAGGAAGTGGCAGCCTCCTAATCACAGCTCCAATCTCAATGCTCTGCAGGGAGTAGCTTCCATCTATTGACCAGAACATGATCATAGCCCAAGATCTTGATCTCACCAACCATTACCATACTCTTTGGCCAGTTTCTACAGGGAAGCTGATTGTCTCATTCTATACCTAACAGCCAGGCAGAAAGGCATAAGTGTTACAGGTAGACAGTCAAGAACAAGCAGAGCGAAAATTGATCATCAGTTTCCTGAGTTCAATCTTAGGGATCTCCATAAGATGCAACAAGCTGTCCAGCTTGAAACACAGGTAGTTTTTTGTAGGAGATATTGAGCCAGCAGAGGCTGGAACTCAAATTAAGGATTATATAGGTAACTGACAGCCCCAGAGTTAGGTCCTTGATCTTGCCAAGATCTGTGCTTTCTTCCTGAGACTAGAGTCCAGCAGCCCTTGAGCTGCCAGGCATGTGCTCTTCTGCCTTGTCTAAACTTTGTTTCTGACCCTTCTTCTTTGTTCCTGAACCTCAAGAGATTTTGAGAGAGGTAGGCTGGAGGCGCACTGGTCCACTCGGTGCCCAGGATCTGCTGGTTGGAGATGATGGAGGAGGTCTTCCCCTGTAGTTACCTGTGTGAAGATTCTCGTGTGGAGTCAAGGAGTCTTCCTCTCCCTCTGAAGAAACTTCTTCTCATGTAGAATCTAGCCAGACCACAGTTTATGGTGTTGGTAGCCTCCACAGTTTTTGAGGCACCACACTCTATACCTCTGAGTCAGTCACACCCTGCTATGGACCCTGGCAATGGGTTCCATAGGTTTGTAGAAGTTCCCAAAGAACTGACATGAGAGATCTGTGTTTACTTACAATGAAAGCTTTAATAATGCATCAGAGTTAACAAAGCACACACTTAGCCAAACCTCAAGACAAAAGCATAAGTAGAACTAGGTAACCCTAAATGTTGGCTGCAACATTTAATCAAGCTATTCCAAACACTTGGATGAGCCAGGCCCTCCTGCAGTTAGGAATAGTTAAGAATGGTGGTGTTGTGTATGAGGACTAATGTTGCATTTACCCTGACTCAGTGGAGCCTTAAGGACCAAGCTTGGGAACTCAAGAACAATGGGCAGCAGGATCCAAATCTGTGCTGCCCTGGTCCAATCACAGGCCCCTTGTTGGTTCAAATGACCCAATGGCGTCCTAGCGCGGGAACCTTGAACTGTATATAGTTGACCCCATTGGCCCTAGTCTCCGGTCTTCTAGTTCAGCTGTTACCATGCTGTACTGAATAAAGGGAGCTATGATCACGGAAACCATGTCTCCTTCATGCATTGAACCCACTATATTATTTTGTTGTTGTTCAGTCGCACAGTCAAGTCCGACGCTTTGCGACTGCATGGACAAAGTCACACCAGGCCCTCCTGTCTTCCACCATCCTCCGAAGTCTCCTCAAATTCGTGTTAGTTACATCAGTAACACTGTTCAGCCATCTCATCTTTTGCCGTCCCCTTCTTCTTTTGCCTTCTGTCTTTCCTAGTATCAGGATCTTCTCCAGGGAGTGCTTCCTTCTCATTTGGTGGCCAAAGTATTTGAGCTTCAGCTTCAGCATCTGACCTTCCAGGGAACAGTCTGGGTTGATTTCCCTTAGGACTGACTGATTTGATCTTCTTGCAATCCAAAGGACTCTCGAGAGTCTTCTTCAACACCACATCTCATTATAGGTGAACTCTAATCTGTGTGAAGGTGGACTTTTATCTGGAGAACCAAGTTTGATTCCCCACTCCTCCTCCTCCATATGAAGCCATCTGGGAAACCTTGGCTCAGCTACAGCTCTTTCAGCCCCACCTCCCTCACAGGGTGCCTGTTGTGGGGAAATGAAGGGAAGGTGATTGTGAGCTGTTCTGAGACTCCTTCAGGTAGTGAAGAGCAGGGTATAAAAACCAACTTGTTTTCTTCTTCACCTGGCTTCCAGTGGGGGGAAGAAACAACCCAGGCCTTGAAAATAAGGCTCTGCTAACAAGCACGAGAATGAGAATGTTCCCTGAGAGCAGCTCATGGTGTCCCCTCCCAAGGGACTCAGGGCAACTAGCAAAGATGGAGTCACCCAGGGCAGTACACACCCTCCCAAATGTACTTGTTCAGGCATCTACAGATCCAAGACTGATTGCAATAGTATTGAGCCCAGCACTGCCGATTCTGGAAACTCTGCCACCTCCACCTCTGCCACTGGAGGTTTGGTCTCCAGTTCAGGAAGATTCTGCCCACTTCCCAGCAACATGGTTTCCTACCCCTTATCACAAATGCTTGCCCTCTCTGGAGATGCCAGTTGATTTGCCCTCTGTGCCATCTGCCATTCAGCACTTTTCCCCAGGATTCATCAGTTTCTGTGGCTTCAAGACAAGGGCTCTTCTGATTCCTTGCCAGATTTTGGATTCATCACCTTTCCAGTGTGACTTTCTGTCCCATGGATTCCGAGCAACTTGTCTATATGGCAACTGTATTTGGGTTAAGGATCAATCGCAGGAAGCCCCAAGCTGAGGACTGTACACCTTGAGTCCCACTCTCTGATTGTTTTTCTCATGCTTCCATCCGTTCTTTAAGCATACAAAAGATGCCTGGCTCAAACCAGCCTTGCTTCCTCCTGTGTCAAAGAGGACTGAAAGTGCAACTAGAAGACTGCAGATTTCTTTTCAGTCGTTCTACACCAGACTCCATTGTAGTAAGCAACCTTTTACCCTCATAAGGATACCTTCTCACCAACAAAGAATTGAAAGACTTTGACTTTTTTTTTTCATCATTAGATTGATAGACATCACTGAGATGAGTTACACTGTCCACTCACTCTACACTCAGTGCTTATGCAGATTTTCTTTAGAAACAAACTGAGTCCAGTGGAGCCTTTAAGATTAACAAAGTTTAATTCTGAGTATAAGCTTTCACGTCCACATAAAAGCTTATACCATTGGACTTTTACTTTGTTCTGTTGGTTCCGACTAACATGGCTACCTGAAGCAATTTTATTTGAAAGTCTTCCACTTCAAGTTGCAGATGGATCTACAGTTCATAGTTTGCCAAGCTTCCAAGTAAAGTAGTTCCCAAGAAAAGGCACCAGCCCCATTTCTTGGGATACTTAGGATGCAGGCAGAAGGTTAGCAAGTGGATCTTCTTTGTGGTCTCTGTGCAGTCCTGCACTTGGATTCTGCACTCTGCACGAATCCACCTCGGAGATTTTTAAAGCTATAGCCTAGGCTTTTTGGCGTACTTTCCCTCCACCCTGGGGAGGAGGCACACGGTGCACATGCCTAGAGGGCGGGGAAGAGCACCACCCACTCAGTTTCTTCCTAACCACCACTCCTGCTAGACCTACCTCACCGTGCTCCACTGTGTTTTCAACGATATAGCCTCCTTGCTATCCCTTCTTCTCACCGTTTGGTATCATTACTCCGATCTCTTCTTACTTCTTCTTCTTAAAAAAAAAAAGACTTAATTTTCTGCGGCTCCCTGCCCCCCCCTCCCCTTTCTCCTTTCCCTTCCTGCCTTCCTCTTGAAATGTTTTTGTATGGAAGGGAAGGAGACCAAAATCACTTTTAAAAAGTGTCGGAGGTGTGGGGCGAAGATTCCCTCTTCAGACGGTTACTCTCACTGCCTGTTTTGCTTGGGGGAATCAGATTGGATTGACACTTTGCCCCCATTGTCTTAACTTCAGCAACAGGCCAGGAAAAACAGGGCCGCCAGACTATGCCGTCATCTTATTGAACAGTCCCTGCGTCCGGAAATGCAGAGCTCCAATGCTTCTAAGCCTTCGCCAACTCCCCAAGCTCCAATGGGAGACACGGCGATGTCGGCAGCTTCAATGACCCTCTCGAAGCCTAAGTCCGACAAACCTAGAAAACATGCTTTCGAGTCGACTTCGGATCCAAAACTGAATAAGCATAAGCGCCATTCCGATCAGTCTGCGGCTCTGACAACTTCAAAGCAGTCTGCACCCTCGAGACCGCTGCTGCCACCGGAGCTCTCAACTCCAACAGACTTTATTTCGGAACCACCAGATCTTATGATGCCGCCCTTGGAATCCATGGTGACTTCCTTGAATCCAACAACTACATCTTCTCAAGTCATCCACGTTCTGTCCAAGTCCCCTTCGGTCCACAGCACTCTACCATCCAACTTCCTTGAGTCCAGCTCGCAGCAGGGTACCGACCAGCGCTCTTGGTTTCAACAACAACACTTCCTTGGACCCGAATCTTTCAGAGACATCCAGGGCAACCCCAAATTACAGCAAGGATTCAAGGACCCCCCTCAAACCTGACAGGCTCAGATCCTTACGGATCCCAGCCTTCACCTCGCTACCAACCTGATCCAAGAGCACATCATCATAGGATTCGATGCTCTCAATCCCCATCTAGGCACCGCTGCTATAGGGAGTCCTCTCACTCTCGATCACCCTCTCTGCGCGAATTTGTGCCCCATAGATACAGACAACACTACTACTCATGCTCTCCATCATTTGACAGATACAAACACATCAGATATTATGACTATGCCTCTCAATATGAATGACCTGGTTCTGAGAAAGCCCCTATTCACACAAGACTCCTCCATCATCTACCATTACTATGGCCCATGCTCAGCACATCCCAGCTCTATTTGGACCCAACTCATCTGCATCAGTTGCAGCTACAGTCTCCAAGCCTCCTCAGGAGACTATTCTGCACTCCCAGCAGACCGTCTCACTGCCTCAACTCGAACAATCCTCATCTTCCACATCTTCACTCAGAAGATTCTGCATCCTCTACCAAAGACTTTCATTTGACATCCCACTAAGCGGATATCTCTAAACCTACGAACCTATCTCCATCTGAGGTGTCAAAGGCTTATCTGGACCTCCTCTCCAACATGGCTGAAGTTTTAAACGTCAAATTATCCAGTGAGATGCCCAAGGTGTCGGATGTGGTGCAATCCTCATAGTCCAGTCCTCATTGCTAGCGGGCTATTTGCTATCAATGCTCCCGGTGCACCTTGAAGGCCTCAAAGAAGCATGGGACATACCAGCCTCGGTTCAATCTACCTCTAAGAAGCTGGAAACCCTCTACAAAATCCATGTCAGGCTCTGTTCATTTATGATACTAGAGAATGCTGTTACTAGCCATATTCAATGCTGCCTAGAAATGCTAACTTAGAAGCTGGGGACAACCAGGAGGGCGGGGGGAAGAGTAGAGGCCACTTCCCATGAATATCAAAGGTTGCCAAGATCCCTTTGAAGCCTGCAGTATGTGCCAAATTCTCACCTCCGCTCTGGAGGCCCAAGGACATTGCTGCTGGGAATTGTAACCACCAACAGACAAGATAAGGGGGGGGGGGAGCGTTGGGAAAAATCTCACATGCAAAGCAACCTTTTGTTTTGGGAATCAGGGGGTAGAAACCATTGCTTTGAAGTAGCTTCATCAGTTCCAATAGTCGCCATGCTGGAGTAACACTGAAGTTTGCAATAAAGACAACTTTGTTTCAAAATATCAAAGTCTGCTTGCTTGTAAGCTTCAATGAACCTACGCCTGACATTCCATGCTTCTGAAGCCGAATTCCTTTTTTCTTACCCTGCCCCAAACTTGATCATTGTCCACTCCACTTCAAAATCAAGACAGACCAAACACCCGGCCCCACCTGACAAGGAGGGCAGAAAACTGGACACTGGGTAGAAAAATGTACTTCCTTACCACCACTGCAGCCAAAATTCACAACTATTTGGCTTATTTTTCTTCATACACATTCCATCTAGTGAATCAGTTCACAGATCTCTTGCCAGACCTTCCAGGTGCATCAAAACAGACATTATCACCCAGCTTTCCAGAGTGAGCAGACAACAACAAATCAATTCTCTCCGTCATGCGGTTTGCTGCTCATCCAAAGCAATGATAACATCTGTTGCTCTTCGCTGCCACACCTGGCTACGTAGCAAGTCTCTTGAACCTGACATCCATTTCAAGGTTGAGGATCTCCCATTTGACGGACAAGGTCTATTTCATTCTACGACAGATGAAATTCTCACCACCGTAGATAACAGCAGAAAAAGAGCAAAGAGCCTTGAGGTTTCTTCCTTCCCAGCAGCTAAACCACAAAAATCCAAAACTTGGAAACCAATTTATAGGAAAAAGTCCAGCTCTCCGAAACAATCTGAATATTGGAGATGCAAGGGCTCTGGTGCAAAGCAACCCTACCAACCAAAACCTAAACAGCAGTCCTCCAAGAAGACAACATCACCCTTCAAACAGTCTCTTTGACTCCCCCCCTTTATGCACCCTATGCGACCTCTGCAACCCTGCCTGCCTTGCCTGGGGATCGGACTAGCACCCTTCCTTCTGGCCTAGGAGGAAATAACATCGGACTCCTGGGTTCTAACAATTATATGCATAGGGTACGCAATAGAATTTCTTTGCCCGCCAAGGATTTACCATTTCATCACAACGCCTGTTTCACCGACTTTGCTAGACGAAGTCCAAGTTCTACTGTTAAAGAATGCCATTGAGCCAGTTCCAACACATCTCCATCGCACGGGATTCTATTCAAGATATTTTATAGTCCCCAAGAGGGACGAGTGAAAACACCCCATCCTGGACCTGCATTGTCGGAACAGATACATCCCTCACAGGAAATTCTGTATGGTCACCCTACAGTCCATCCTCCCACTGATTCCGAAGGGTGCATGGCTGGTGTCCTTGGATCTGCAGGACTCCTACTTTCCTATAACAATCTGCCCTCAGCACTGAAGATTTCTCCTCTTCACTATAGGTGACCGCGTTCTCCTGTTTGGCCTTTCCACTGCTCTGAGGACCTTTACAAAATGCATGGCGGTGGTCGTGGCTGCTCTGAGGCGCCGCCAAATCAATATATTTCCATACATAGACAACTGGCTTTTAATGTAAAGTAAAGTAAGTAAAGTAAAATTTTATTTATATCCCGCCCTCCCCCGCCAAGGCAGGCTCAGGGCGGCTAACAATACAATGACCCAGAACCCTACGCAACTTCGTCAGTCCCATGCTCTTTAACTTGTTCATAAATGATTTAGAGTTGGGAGTGAGCAGTGAAGTGGCCAAATTTGCGGATGACACTAAATTGTTCAAGGTGGTGAGAACCAGAGAGGATTGTGAGAAACTCCAAAGGGATCTGTTGAGGCTGGGTGAGTGGGCGTCAACGTGGCAGATGCGGTTCAATGTGGCCAAGTACAAAGTAATGCACTTTGGGGCCAAGAATCCCAGCTACAAATACAAGTTGATGGGGTGTGAACTGGTAGAGACTGACCATGGGAGAGATCTTGGGGTCCTGGTAGATAATTCACTGAAAATGTCAAGACAGTGTGCGTTTGCAATAAAAAAAGGCCAACGCCATGCTGGGAATTATTAGGAAGGGAATTGAAAACAAATCAGCCAGTATCATAATGCCCCTGTATAAATCGATGGTGCAGTCTCATTTGGAGTACTGTGTGCAGTTCTGGTCGCCGCACCTCAAAAAGGATATTATAGCATTGGAGAAAGTTCAGAAAAGGGCGACTAGAATGATAAAGGGCTGGAACACCTTCCCTATGAAGAAAGGTTGAAACACTTAGGGCTCTTTAGCTTGGAGAAACGTCGACTGAGGGGTGACATGATAGAGGTTTACAAAATAATGCATGGGATGGAGAAAGTAGAGAAAGAAGTACTTTTCTCCCTTTCTCACAATACAAGAACTCGTGGGCATTCGATGAAATTGCTGAGCAGACAGGTTAAAACGGATAAAAGGAAGTACTTCTTCACCCAAAGGGTGATTAACATGTGGAATTCACTGCCACAGGAGGTGGTGGCGGCCACAAGCATGGCCACCTTCAAGAGGGGGTTAGATAAAAATATGGAGCAGAGGTCCATCAGTGGCTACTAGCCACAGCGTGTGTGTGTGTGTGTGTGTGTGTGTATTTGGCCGCTGTGTGACACAGAATGTTGGACTGGATGGGCCATTGGCCTGATCTAACATGGCTTCTCTTATGTTCTTATGTTCTTATGACGTCTCCACCACCATTGACTTCCTCACCAAATTAGGTCTTCGTATCAACTTGACCAAGTCCCACCTAGAGCCAACTCAGAAACTCCAGTTTATTGGCACCAGACTGTGCACCGAAGTTCACCGCTCATTCCTTCCCTGGGAGAGAAGCCAACAGCTCCGGACTCTGGCCAGAACAATTATCTCCTCACCAACGCAGCAGGCGATTGCTTTTCAGAGAATGTTAGGTCTCATGGTGGCCACAACCTCTGTTATTAGAGTGCATACGAAAGCTTACGTTCTGAATAAAACTAAGTTGGTCTTAAAGGTGCAACTTGACTCCTGTTTTGTTCTGCTGCTTCAGACCAACACAGCTGACTACTTGGATGCCTTCATATGGTTTGTCCGAATCTTCCACCCATCCAACACGACCAGGGGGTCCGACTAACTGCCCCACAGAAGTCCTGAAATCACGCCTCTGGTGGATGGAGGAACGCAACCTCCAGGATGATGCCAGAAACGGGTTAAGGACACTAAAGATTTGCAGAGAGTGGCGCATACGCTAGGTAATGTTAACTTGCAGGTATGTATGGAAACTAAACCCTCAGGATGCATAAAACATGGATTCCGATGTCTCTACACTAATGCACAGAGTATGGGAAACAAACAGGAGGAACTGGAAGTCCTAATACAGGGAGACTATGACATAATAGGCCTTACTGAAACTTGGTGGGATGACACTCACAACTGGAATATTAGGATTCAGAGGTACAACTTATTTAAAAGGGACAGACAAATGAGAAAGGGCGGAGGCATAGCAGTATATGTGAAGGAGGTATATACTTGTGAGGAAATATATGAATCTGAGCATGGCATCTCAGTTGAGAGTCTCTGGGTAAAAATAAAAGGAATAAAAAATAACAGTGATATTATGGTGGGGGTCTGCTATAGACCGCCAAGCCACCAAGTACTGCAGCTTTACCACTGTGCGCCATGGGGCTCTTCTATTATATAGAATTCTATTATATAGCTTGTCTATATCCTTCTTAAAATGTGCCCAAAACTGAACACAGTACTCCAGGTGAGGTCATACCTGGACATAATACTTGGATGAGATACTCCTACAACAGATTGCAAAGTTCTCCAAGAGAAGGAACACAGTGATCATGGGAGATTTCAATTACCCAGACATCTGTTGGAAGTCCAACTCTGCTAAAAAAGAAAGGTCAAATAGATTCCTGACTTGTCTTGCTGACAACTTCCTTTTCCAGAAAGTGAAGAAGGAAACAAGGGGATCTGCTATCTTGGACTTGATTCTCACCAACAAGGAAGAATTGATTGAAGAAATGGAAATAGTGGGCACCTGGGCAGTAGTTACCATGCGATTTTGAAATTTACTGTCTTCCCCAAGGCTATACGTAGTCAGACTTATAGGTTGGAATTCAGAAAGGCAAACATCAACAAACTTAGAACCTTTGGGATGAATCGGAAGTTGGAAGGGACCTCCAGGGTCATCAAGTCCAACCCCCTGCACAATGCAGGAAATTCACAAATACCCTCCCCCCCCCAAATTCACAGGATCCGCATTACTGTCAGATGGCCATCCAGCCTCTGTTTAAAAACCTCCAAAGAAGGAGAGCCCACCATCTCCCAAGGAAGCCTGTTCTACTGAGGAACCGCTCTAACTGTCAGGAAGTTCTTCCTAATGTTGAGTCGGAAATTCTTTTGATTTAATTTCACCCCGTTGGTTCTGGTCCTACCTTCTGGGGCCATAGAAAGCAATTCTGCACCATCCTCTATATGACAGCCCTTCAAGTTCTTGAAGATGGTGATCATATCACCTCTCAGCCCAATTCCTTCAACCCTTCCTCATAGGACTTGGTCTGCAGACCCCTCACCATCTTTGTCACCCTCCTCTTGATCCATTCCAGCTTGTCTAACGGTAAAGGTGAAAGCCCCTGTGAAAGCACCAGTCGTTTTCAACTCTGGGGTGATGTTACTTTCACAACATTTTCACAGTAAACTTTTTACGGGATGGTTTGCCATTGCCTTCCCCAGTCATCTACACTTCCCCACCAGCAAGCTGGGTACTCATTTTACCGACCTCGGAAGGCTGGAAGGCTGAGTCAACCTGGAGCTGGCTACCTGAACCAGCTTCCGCTGGGATCGAACTCAGGTCATGAGCAGAGGGCTCCGACTGCAGTACTGCAGCTTTACCACTGTGCGCCACGGGGCTCTTCTATTATATAGAATTATATAGCTTGTCTATATCCTTCTTAAAATGTGGTGCCCAAAACTGAACACAGTACTCCAGGTGAGGTCGTACCTGGACATAATACTCCAGCAGAGTAAAGTGATACCATCACTTCAAGTGATCTGGACACTATACTTCGGTTAATACAGCCCAAAATTTGATTTGCCTTTTTAGCCACCACATCACAAAGTTGACTCATGTTCAGCATATGGTCCACTAAGACCCCTAGATCCTTTTCGCACATAGTACTGCCCAGAGAAGTCTCCCTATCCTATAACCATACATGTGATTTTTCCTACCTAAATGCGGAACTTTACAATTATTCCTGTTAAAATTCACATTATGTGTTTTAGCCCAGTTTTCCAGCCTGCTGAGATCATCCTGTATCCTTTTTCTGTCTTTTACTGTGTTTGCGTCTGTTCCCAATTTAGTATCATCTGCAGATTTAATAAGCATTCCCTCTACTCCATCCAAATCATTTATAAAGATGTTGAACAAAACAGGCCCTAGGACACATCCTTGAGGCACTCCACTTGTCACTCCTTTCCAAGAGGATGAAGAACCATTCACAAGCACTCTTTGGGTGCGATCTGTCAACCAGTTACAGATCCACCTAACAGTAACCAACTTGTCAACAAAGATAGTATGTGGAACCTTATCAAAAGCCTTACTGAAATCAAGATACAGCATTCCCCTGATCCCACAAGGTAGTCACTTTATTAATAAATAAAGTTTATTATTATTATTATTATTATTATTATTATTATTCTCAAAAAAAAGAGATCAGGTTAGACTGACGTGACTTGTTCTTGAGAAAAGAAGGAGGAATTGGTCCTGAGAATCATGGAAAAGAAACAGAGCTCCTATCTGATCAAGAGGGCGGAAAGTTCAGGCCTGTGTGATGGCTACTAGAAAAGTCTCTTTGATGGACAGCATCAGTTGGAGGGGTTCAGTTGGGGCCCTATGTAATGGATCTTTTTAAGGTCCAATTAAGAGAAATGGTGTTGCTTGGGTGGGTTTGAAGGATTCTGCCGTTCCCTTGAAGAATCATTTGATGCAACTATAGCAGGATGAGGCTGATCTTGCCACCAAGCTGAGGATGGAGGATTAAGCCACTACTTAGTGCCTGAGAGATTTGGGGTAAAGACTGGTGAGGTTTGGGGTAAAGCTGATGAAAAAACATGGCTTCTGGAGCCACCACAGATTGGATTTTAACATTTCTAAAACACAGGCTCATCTAGAGATGGTAGTAGGCAAGGCATGGTGTCTGGGCTGCTGGCTTACATGGATAGAGAGGTAGTTGAGAAGCACCTGGCTGCATTGAATGAATACAGATCCCTCAAGCCAGATGGTATGTGCCCAAGAGTGCTCAAAAAACAAAAGCTTGCATAGTCTTTGTCCATCATCTACCAGACCATTTGGAGGACAGGAGACATGCCACAAGACAGGAGGAGGACAGATAGCATCCAGATCACAAGATGTCATAGTTCTTCTGTACACTGCATTAGTCAGGCCTCACCTGGAGTATTGTGTGCAGTTATGGAGGCCTCACTTCGAGAAGGATGTAGACAGAATGGAGTGGGTGCAGAGGAGACCAAACCCTAGGAGGGTTTGGAGGGAGGGACTTGGGAATGTTCAGTCTGGAGAAGAGGAGATTGAGGGGGGGGGCATGATTGCTCTCTTGAAGTATTTGAAGGACTGTCACTTAGAGGAGGGCATGGAGCTGTTCCTGTTGGCAGCAGATAAGAGAATGGGTTTAAATTAAGGGCAGGAATGTTGGATATTAGGAAACAGTTCTTCAATAGTGGACTCAGCTACCAAGGGAGGTACTCACTGGCAGTCTTTAAGAAGCGGTTGGACCAACACTTGTCAGGGATGCTCTAGACTGATCCTGTATTGAGCAGGGGGCATTGGACTAGATGGCCTGTACAGCCCCTTTCAACTCTGTGATTCGATTTGATTCTACAGTCTAATAAAAGTGTTTAGCGTGGTCTCATATAATCTTCTGAAGACCAACATCATATCAATGATCTTGGCTGGATAACTGCCTTTTTAAAGACCTCCGTTCAGTCTCCAAGTGAAGAAGCCAAGTCATCCCATGCTGGGAGGAGGAGTGGGTCCTGAACCAGGATGTCATGAGCTGGCAGAATGATCCATGGCAGTTGCTGTTCCATTGTTAGGATAACATGACAATCTTGGCCTATGGGGGCAATGAGATTACCTGTGTGCTTCCTGATCGATCCTGTTGAGGGTCAAGGAAAGTGTAGAGAAGGTCAGGAGCCACAGCCTGATGGGACTACCTTCTCCTTGGCAAGAATCTTGTTGTCTGTGAACATGAGCAGGTCCTAGGAGCCAAGGAGTCCTAGAAGAAGAAGATGATGATGATATTGGATTTATATCCCGCCCTCCACTCCGAAGAGTCTCAGAGCGGCTCACAATCTCCTTTCCCTTCCTCTCCACAACAGACACCCTGTGAGGGGGGTGGGGCTGGAGAGGGCTCTCACAGCAGCTGCCCTTTCAAGGACAACTTCTACCAGAGCTATGGCTGACCCAAGGCCATGCTAGCAGGTGCAAGTGGAAGAGTGGGAAATCAAACCTGGTTCTCCCAGATAAGAGTCTGCACACTTAACCACTATACCAAACTGGCTCTCCAACTTGGGGTTGGAGTCCTAGCCCAACTTGGGGTTCAGAACTCATTCACCTGGATCCAGTGCTGCCATCTCAGTCAGTTTGACGATGTCCTGGAGATGTTGTGTCTGTGGAGGAGGGTGTTTCTGCCCAGAGAAGTATTTTTACCTCCAGAAGGGAGTATGATCTCCCATCAGTTTACATGGGGCTTTGCCATCATGTTGTTTGTAAGAACAAGGAAGTAAATTCCCTCCACAAGATGTTGGAATGAGAGAAGGGCCAGACAGATGGCTCTGAATTCTAGCCTACTGATGTTATGTTGTTAGATCCAGGTGGGTAGCTGTGTTGGTCTAAAGCAGGGGTCCTCAAACTTTTTAAATAGGGGGCCAGTTCACTGTCCCTCAGACTGTTGGAGGGCCGGACTGTTGTGGTGGCTGCCGTTACTGTACAAGGCCGCGGGCCGCAGGTTCTCCGTCTTCTGCATCTCTCTCCATTCCCCACACCACACACCCCAGCCTGGGAACTCACCTCACCTCGGTATCGCCTCACACTCTGTCTCTGCCGCCTCAGCCCAGTGCCGGAAGTGTGCATTGCTAACGCGAGTTTAGGTCGAATGTCACTTCCGGTCTGATTTTGCCATAACCCGGCGGGCCGCATAAACGTCCTCAGCGGGCCGCATCCGGCCCACGGGCCATAGTTTGAGGACCCCTGGACTAAAGCAACAGAACAAAGAGTCCAGTGGTACCTTGAAGACCAACAAAGTTTTATTCAAGGTATGAGTTTTTGTGTGTGCACACACTTTCATTTCATTATATCTGAAGAAGTGTCATGCACACAAAAACTCATACCTTGAATAAAACTTCATTGGTCTTAAAGGTGCCACTGGACTCTTAACTTGGTTCTGATGTTGTGTTAGGCTTTGGAGTCACTCTATTTGCCCTGGGATACTTAATGGAGGCAGTAGACACTCTGCCCCACTTCAGCCGTAGAGAGTAGTGCCTGTGACTCATCTGTTCTTAGTGTTTCAGCATAATTAAGCTTAGTAAGGGCATGGACTGGGTGTCTGCATACACCCTGGATGTGGATCAAGTGGGTCATTCAACCCATATCAAATACACCTTCCTGCACCGATGGTGAACAAAACATTCCACTTCTCATGGGTGGATGGAAGGATCTTTTTGCTCGCATTGAAGTGGTCCTGGGGATTCAGCAGGGAATATACATCACCTCCAAGGAGTGGCAAGCAGCATTTGGCTTATGTTTATTTTTCCTGCCTTTCTCATATTTCTCTGCCCTGCCTATAACTGGAGCCTTGGCACATGCCTTTCCCCAACATGATGAAATTTTGTGATGAACTCCTAAGGAGAAAAAATGTAACCCTTCATGTTATGCTTCCTTAGGGTCTATTTTCAAGGGGTTCCAAGAGGCTCCCATCCATTTCCGTCCTTCCTACAAATTTGATGTTGGCCAGGACACCTATGACACTACCTCCAAGCAGAGGACCCCTTCATACACGGTAAGGGCTTGTGGGTGGGATGACCACCTATGACAAGGATCACCCCACTAAAATGGTCACCTTGTTGTTGCTTTAGTAGGCAAAGGTAAAGATTTAAACAGTTTTTGGTTTGTCTGAACACACTGGCAGGTAAGGGAATTGACATTTACATGGGGTTTTGGGATGTGGAATAGGTAGACAAATTTAAATATAAATACAGAACTGCTTCTGAGGATGCTGACTTAACAAGAGATGGTTTTAGACTTAAAGCTGTTTGGCTTTCACTAGAGGTATTACAGATATTATGATGCTTATTCTTAGAGGTTACTTGTTCTAGATTTCCTTTTAAATTTCACGTAGTCTTGAGAATGTACATAGCTTTGTCCCTTTGTTTAAGTCTAAGGTCTTCTGCATTCTCTGACAAGGTTGTTATTATCTCCTCTGTAAGAGAAATAACCTGGGCCTTTGACATTTTTAGGGCTTTTCAATGCCATCTCTGAACCATTCAGACAGTAAGCTCGGTTTGGTGTGGAGAGTCGGTTTGGTGTAGTGGTTAAGTGTGCGGACTCTTATCTGGGAGAACCGGGTTTGATTCCCCACTCCTCCACTTGCACCTGCTGGAATGGCCTTGGGTCAGCTATAGCTCTGGCAGAGGTTGTCCTTGAAAGGGCAGCTGCTGTGAGAGCCCTCTCCAGCCCCACCCACCTCACAGGGTGTCTGTTGTGGGGGAGGAAGGTAAAGGAGATTGTGAGCCGCTCTGAGACTCTTCGGAGTGGAGGGCGGGATATAAATCCAATATCATCTTCTTCTTCTTCTTCTTCTTCTTCTTCTTCTTCTTCTTCTTCTTCTTCTTCTTCTTCTTCTTCTTCTTCTTCTTCTTCTTCTTCTTCTTCTTCTTCTTCTTCTTCTTCTTCTTCTTCTTCTTCTTCTTCTTCTTCTTCTTCTTCTTCTTCTTCTTCTTCTTCCTGGAGAACTAGTTCCCTCTTAGGGTGTATTTCTTTGTTTTCACACTGAGAATGTTTAAACTTTTGGAAAGAGTCTCCTACAGAGCCTCTTCTGTACTCCAAGCCACTCCACACTAGCTCTGAAACAGGCTGTTCTCAGATTAGAGTATCACAAGCCACCTCTCTCTCCATCCACTCTCCAACTGTCTGCCTCCCTCTTCCCGACAGTTAGCTGCAGTTCCCCAATCAGAGTGAGTTCCATGAGCTGTCAGTCAGGTCAGCTAACTCAATCTCATCCAGAGCTTTTTTGAGCTGGAACTCTCTTCTGGCTGGCCTGGGTAGTGTTCTGGCTGCCTAAGCCAGTGTTCTGGCTCAGCTGGCATGGCTCAGGGGGCCAAGCCACGTTTGTTGGGTGGCCTCCTGATGTTGCACTGGCTGGTGGGCCTCAAGGGGCCCAGCCACACTTGCATGGGGCCTATGTCGCGCTGGCCAGCAGGACTCAGGGAGCCCTGCTGCGCTTGTGCTGGGGCCTCCCAACATCATTCTGGCCGGCAGGGCTCAGGAGGCCTAGCTGCAGAGTGGCGGGCTTCCTGAGAGTCAGCAGTTTTACAGGTGAGTGGCTCCCATCCCCTTTCTGTCTGTTTCTTTTTCTCTTCTCTTCTCTTCTCTTCTCTTCTCTTCTCTTCTCTTCTCTTCTCTTCTCTTCTCTTCTCTTCTCTTCTCTTCTCTTCTCTTCTCTTCTCTTTCTTCTTTTCTCCCCTCCTTTCTTTTACCCCTTCTTTCCTTCCTTCCTTCCTTCCTTCCTTCCTTCCTTCCTTCCTTCCTTCCTTCCTTCCTTCCTTCCTTCCTTCCTTCCTTCCTATTTCTTTTTTTCTTCTTTTCTTTGTCTATTTGTTTCCAACTCTCCCTCCCTCCCTTCTTTCTTTCCTTCTTTCCTTCCTTTTTCTTTCTTTTCTTTTCTACAAAAAAAGTCCTGCCTATGAGCATGTATATGTCTGCTGTTTGTCACACCACTCCTCAGTGAAATTGCTTGCTTCAGAAAAGAGGGAAATGTCATGGTGGGAAGGGAATGTTGGACTTCTCCACAAAGATTCTTTCTGCTTGTGAAAAAGGAGGACATCCTTAGAGGGTTGACACTTCTCATCCACTTAGAGGACGTAGAATTTCTAAAGGCATTTGGCATCTCTGCTTAACCCATCCATGAAACTTCAAGGCACTGCCAGTCATCATCAGCAAGCAGGCCCATGATCCAAAGCAGAGTCAGGAATTGTAGTTGCAGAGTTCACCAAGTGGTGACTTGTTGCTTCCACATAGAGCAGTTTCCCTTAACTGGCTTTTATAGGGATCTGCTTGAAGCTAATTACTTGGGACTAACCCTTCAACTACTCATCATCAGCATGCAGCTGGTGTTGGGCCAGGAGACATGTGCTTTGTCTTCTTTCCTGGAGCTCCATTCTAAACCTATATCTCTGGTGGTCAAAGGCTGTGGGTGAAAAATGGAGGGTTGGTAACAACCACCTGGGTTTAATCTGTTGGAATGTGGCTGGAAGGTGCGGGTGGCTCTGCATCAGCTGTTGGCTGTGAACTCTGACAAGCCTGCAGCTCATCTTCTTGCTTACCAACTTCAGCTGATTCAGAGTAGGAGTCCCCTCCTCCTGAGGAGTCCTCCTCTCCTGACTGATCCACAACAATTATTCAGGTCGCAACAAGTCCACTGGCAGGATTTGAACCCCAACTTTCCCATTTCAGTTATAACCTGTCTGGACTACATTAACACTGCAGTTCAGTGGGATCCATTTATTAACACACACACCCTCGTTATTTTATAGAAATATATTTCTTATATATATTTGGAATATTTATTAATTTTTAAGGTTTTATTTGTTTTAAATGTTTAATTGTTTACATGTCTAAATATTGTTCAACTTTTATGTCGGATCTATTGTTGGAAGCCGCCCTGAGCCACTTGTGGGAAGGGCGGGATATAAATTCTAAATAAATAAATAATATATAGGAACAATACATTTGAGTGACAAAGTCCATGTTTTACTCAGAGAAGATGCAGTAACCCTTTGCATCTCCAGCATTCGCTCAGTTCCCACTCACCCCATTTTCTCCCACTGTCCTGCAGAGTAGCAGCAGCAGAGGCAGCAGACAGCAGAAGACCTCCAAACTGCTCACTGCTGCTTCCAAAGGGAGAGTGTCTTCTCCTTTCCCCTGTGGAAACTGTTCAGGAAAGCTTCTTTCCTGACAACACTACCTTGTAAGAATGACTTAGCAAACACAACCTCATCAACCAATGATCCACTAGTTCCAACAGCAGCTGCCTTGCTGGATCATACCAGTCTATCTAACCCAGTGTTACATAATCTCAGTGCCAAATGTTTGGTGTTGCATCACACATGCCTTCCTTGAACAGTGTTGCATTATAATTTGTCTTGACATATATACATATACCCCATAACACCTCTGTGACACTGTCATTGCAGTGTTCTCCTTATGAAGTTGTCATTAAAGCACTAGAAGATCATCAGGTCAAAGGGCAAGTATCTGGGCCCTTGGGTTCTATAGCTTAGCCCTAGAGAGACACTTAAAATTGCTGAGTGGTCTTGCCTTAGAGTTCACCAATGGTGTTTCCCCCTCATCACCCCCCTGGGTCCTGAGATAACCTCCCACTGCTCAAAGTCTTAAGGTCCTCCTGCAAAGCAAAGACTACTGTAGCCTGCAAGCCTCAGATAAGTTGACAAGTGGGGCTACAGGCTGTACTACTGTACTGGTCCCTGTATCTCAGGCTGACCCTGTGAAAGGCCCGCTGCCTGATCTGGGGAGGCAGAACACTCTTGGCTGCCTCGGCACTGTGAATGTGCTGTTGCAGACTATCTAAATGTTTGCCCCATACAGTGGCTTCTTGGCTTATCTCCTTTTTAAAAAAAACACACACAAGCATAAAAATCTGGGCTACCTATCTGGGCTAAGAGAGCAAGATAAGGAGCCATAGAATTATAGAGTTGGAAGGGACCTCCAGAGCCAGAGATTCCAGTCCTGCCTTCACAACCCATCTATTCATGCTCTCCTCTCAGGAGTGAGAGAGGCCCTTCCTCCTCCTATATTAATTTCTGCATTTCTCACTCATTCTTTCCCCTTCGTCTCCGCAGGATCGAGTGATATTCCGATGCCGTAATAAGGCTGACATTCATGCTGTGAGATATTCTTCCTGTCTTGGGATGAAAACATCAGACCACCGGCCTGTTTATGGATTATTTCGTGTCAAAGTGAGACCGGGAAGGGACAAGTTAGTACCACATTTGAAGGTGCACTGTTAGCTGACATTTGGGACCTTGGAGCTTGTTAGGCTGCTGATGAGTAGCTGGAATCTGGTGAACAATCTAGTATTTCAGACAAGAGGAAAGTCAGGAAATAAATGTTTTAATAACTAAGAGTTGGAATGGGATGTCACTTTAGTCAGTCTTGACACTTGCAAGTTGTGATGCTTGTCACTTGTGTGGAAAGTATCCCAAGCAGTGGAGGTCTTTCTCATCAGGAGACTATGTCGACAACCCAGATGAGAAGCATTCTGAATGCACCATGAGCCAACAGCCATTTTCATTATCAGAGCTGCTGAGGAAAGTACAGCCTCAGTCCTGGAAGCAGGTGCCAGTGATGCTCTCTTGGGAAAGGGTCAAGGGAGGCTGTGACTTCCTTGGGCCAGGCCTGACCAGGCACCACCCAGAATGTGTCACCCTCCTACCTTCTCTAATACACCAGGAATCTCAGAGGGAATAATGTTTGGAGATTTTATTTATTTATTATTTACATTAGATTTGTATACCGCCCTTCTCTGCATTTACAGAGCTCAGGGCAGTTAACAACATAAGCAATTTAAAATTCAGTTAAAATAACTAAAAAATGACATGAGACTATTACCAAAGCAGTCATACAATGTACATTGCTGTCTTGCTATATGCAGAAGAAATAGAATGGGGAAGGGAGTGCTAGGGAGATGGTACCCATTGCTATCCTCAACCCAAAGCCTGGCAGAACATCTCTGCCGTGCACGCCCTGCAGAACTGCATAAGGGTGCAGAGAGTTCCACCAGGCAGGGACAACCGGATGTCTCTCAGGTCAGGGACACCAGTGAGTTGGTCTCAGTAGAGCTGAGACATACTAGAGGAGGCGATCTCACAGATACATGGGTCCCAAACCACTTTAAAGGTCAGCGCCAAAGCCTTGAACCAGCAGCGAGTGCAGCTGGAACAGAACAAGCTGAATATGTGCGGTCCATGCATTAGGACCGATGCTGCTGCATTATGGACCAGTTGGAGTTTCCAGATCAGTCTCAAGGGCAGGCCAGCACAAAGCAAGTTACAATAAACCAGTCTGGAGTTGAATGTTTTGTGAATTATTGTGACTAGACAGGAAAGGAGCCAGATTTGGCTTTGCTTATGTAACCTACCCAAGCCTCTGGCTGGTAACTGAGCTATAAGATAACTTGACAAAGGCAAAACAAGAATGAATTTTGTTTCAGATAAAACAAGCTGAGGAAAATAATAGTAAGTTACATTCTGGTTAAATCATTACAACAAATCCATAGTTCCTGGTATAAATTTAGTATCACAGTCTCCATTTCAGAACAATGGGAGGGGCCAGTTGAATAACCTGATCCTCCTCCTGTCCTAAATTACTATCCCATTAAGTCAAGCAGGAGCAATTCACAGTTTCAGAAGGCAAAAATAGGCAACTGTGAACCTGCAAAGGAAAGCTACATGCATAAATAAATGGCTTTCTGTAAACTGCAAAACAGAATTAAGGCTTTTTCACACAGCAACAGGGCTGAACTGTCGCAAAGTGGTGAAGCAAAAGACTTTGGCAAAGTGTACAGTTCATACTGCCTGTTGCTGTAGGTAGGACCCAGCTGTGTAATTTTTGCTTTGTTTACCATGTTGTGGTGATGCTTGTGCCTTGTTTCAGCTCTGTTCAGATTCCTGCTTGATTCCAGAGGATAATGCTGAGAGAATGTCCAGCCTGTGGTCACACTGGCACAGAGGCTTTTCTGGGCCAAGGGCAGCTGCTGCTGCTTCTTTAGGATAGGGTGAAGCCTTGCCCAGGATAGCAGGAGCAGCACAATGGCCCCAGCAGGAGTGGGGTGCACCATCTGCAAGAAATTCCCAAATCAGCCACTAAGCACAGCAGCAAGGACAGAGTTTGCCTGCCTGAAGTTTTGGCTGGGGGCAGGGTTGGCCATAAGAATCTCTGGCTAGTCCTATGAAGACCCATTTGGGGATGGGGCAGGGCAAGGACAAGGCTCAGAGAAGGAAGGGGCAAAGCTGGGCATGGCCAGCAGGGACAGAACTCCAAGGATAAAAGGGGAGATGTCATGGGAGAACCTGGCAGAGAAAGAAAGACGACCTGAAAAGACAGTACTATATATAGTCTCTCACTCAGCCCAGAGTGGTTGGAGTTCAGTCTTACAAGAGTAAATGTGATAAGAAAGGATTTATGTGCCTGTTGAAAGTTCAATAGAATTTCCAGCACAGCACCCATCCAGATTAGCAGAGTATTGCAGCTCTTTGGAGCCAGCACAGTGGAAACACAGAGGAACTTGATGAGTACAGACACACTCAAAAAAAATGCAAAAATACCCTTGATAAAGAATAGATGTTTGAAATGGAAGTAATGAACAGGAAGTAAATCTTTCTGTCAGGGATTTTTTGGAATGTATTCCGAGTTGTCTGGTATAATTACTTGTGTCATGCCAGAATAGGCTTCTCGTATGTATGTGATTTTATGGTAGCATTGATTTCTAAAAAAAATAAATTTAAAAACAAAAAATATATATATTTAACATATTAAGAGGACACAACACCATAGTTCATTCATAATTTATTTAATTGTTAAATCACACTCATGGTGATTTGTCTTGTTTTTTCTGGTTGTTTTTTTCTGTGTTTCCTTTTTCGAGCTGGCTGCCAAACAGTAAACATTTCTAGAAATATATCCAGAGCAAGAAAACAGCCAGAGAAGCAGTTGGGCCTTCGGATGTTAGATTGCTACAGAAAGATGGGGAGAGGGCAGAGAAACTCCATTACTTTTTTGCTTCTGTGTTCCTTGTGGAAAATGTGGGGTTTGTAGCCACACCACAGCCACTAAAGAACTGGAGTCAAATTGAGGTGACAAGGGCTGAAATTCTAGCCCTATGGGGGAAATTAAAAAATGCTACGTCTCCAAATCCTGACAGCATGCACCCAAGAGGAACTTAAGGAACTCAAATGTGAGATAGTTGATCTACAAACCTATCACTAAATTCAGCTCCATACCAGAGGACTGGACAGCACCAAATGAAACATTTTTTTAAAAGGGATCCAGAGGGGAACCAGGCAAATTAGAGAATCTGTAATCAAAGACAGAATTATTAGGTCTATGGAGGAACAAAACCTGCTGAGGGAAAATCAACATAGCTTCTGCAAAGGGCAGTTCTGCTTCACCGATCTTTTGGAGTTCTTTGAGAAAGGTTCTCTTATGAATTAAAAATTGGATAAATAACAGGAAGCGACGAGTAGGAATCAATGGCCAGTTCTCACAATGGAGGGAAGTAAGCAGTAAGTAAAAATTGGTGCTGGGCTGGTACTACTTAATTTATTCATAAAAGATCTGGAACTAAGGGTGAGTAGTGACCAGATTTGCTGATTACACAAAATTATTTTCCTTCAGTGGGAGAAGTCATTCAAGCTGGTTAGGTCATGCCTCTTTTTGCTCAGGTAGGGCTATGCAAATTTTTGTGTGGCTCCGTATTGGAAAGATCAGGCTGGTTGTCCAGTTTGAACAGCTCTACTACTTAGGTAAGAGGCTTACTACAAGACAGCCTACCTGGAGCTTACTACATCCAAAAAGAAAGCTTTCTTTCAGAATAAATGGGACCAACTTTACCACTCGATAAAATCTAACGATAATAAGGCCTTCTGGAGAATCATTTCAGGTAATCTAAAAAACAATTCTGTTACTGACCCAAATATCTCTGAGCAAACATGGGTTGATCACTTCTCTAACATTTTTGCTGCCCCATGTGTATCCCCTCCTATCTTAGCAAACCCCTCAGTTACTGATATGCCGGTCTGGCCTCCAGTAACTCTAGAGGAAATCAGTGAGTTATTGAAGGATTTAAAAGCGGGTAAAGCACCTGGCCCTGATGGCCTTCCCGCAGAGGTATTCACAAAGTTTGCCGATTGGTGGCTCTTGCCCCTTGCAAAATTGTTCTCTTTTATCGATCTGCATGGCTCCATCCCTGACTCTTGGCTTGACTCTATAATTATCCCAATATACAAAAAGGGGGGGTTGGAGTTACCAGAAAACTTCCGCCCCATTAGTTTATTATCTATAGTGGGCAAATTGTATGCAAAACATTTAGAACTCCGATTAACCGACTGGATGCGCCTAGGCAACATCATAGGTCCTGAACAGATTGGCTTCTCCAAAGGCAAATCTGCTATGGATCACTGCTGCACTCTGGCCTTCCTTGCTGAAAAATATATGCATACCGGGTCAAAAAAATTATATGCTGCCTTCATCGATTTGAAGGGTGCTTTTGATTCAATAGATAGAGCCCAACTATGGATCAAGCTAGGTTACCTGGGAATGGACCCTCGTTTGCTGTTTCTCTTGAGGAAACTCCATTCTAATACCTTTTGCCAAGTGAAATTTTCTTCTAGCGGTGACTTGACTAGTAAAATCCCAGTGTTAAAGGGGGTAAAACAAGGTTGTGTGCTGGCCCCACATCTTTTTAATTTATTTTTAACTGACCTGGCACAATTTTTGACCCCTATCAATGGTCATCCGCCTAAACTTGCAGGCCGAGCGGTCCCCTTATTACTTTATGCCGATGACACTACCATCCTCTCTTGTACAAGAGTGGGCCTGCAAAGATATTTGAACGCCTTTTATGACTACTGTAATTGTAATTCACTTACTATCAATTATACCAAATCTAAAGTAGTTGTCTTTTCAAATTGCTGGGGCCCACAGAGATGGTTTATTGGCAATTCAACAATCGAGCAAACAAAAAATTTTAAATACTTGGGGATCACTTTTAACCACAAGTTAAACTGGGTTTCACATCGTAACAACACCATCAACTTGGCTAAGTGTTCAGCTGCTCAAATTAAACAGTTTTTTTTTGCAAGGGGCAACCAATTAGTTCCAGCAGCTATTAAAGTATTCAAAGCCAAAACGCTTGCCCAAATCCTCTATGGTATCCCTATATGGATCTCAGCTTTTACCAGGAAAGTGGAGGGCATTCAAGCCTCATTCCTTAGACAAATTCTTGGTTTGCCAAAATGTGTGTCCTACTTTGCTCTCTGCTCTGAAGTGGGTCAGTCTTTGGTGGAGACAAAAGCCTGGATTGCAGTGTTTAAATTCTGGCTCAAAATTCATTTTAGAACAGATCCCAACAGCCTTCTTGATTGTATGAAAAGAGACCCATATATTTCGTCCTGGACAGCAGTGCTTCTGTCTAAACTCAATCAATTGGGGTTAGAGGTAGATGATTTTTCTACCTCTGAAGAGTCATATATCTTCAGATGTATTAAACTGAGACTGTGGGAATTGGAGGAAACGAAATTACGGCCAACTCTCCCTTATACTTGCTCTCCAGCTTCCTTAGGTCTTTATGCTTTTTGTGGCAAAATGCCCAATTATCTATCAGACCTAACCACTCCAAGTCATCGCAGGGCATTTATGTTGGCCAGACTAAACGCGTTTCCCTCCAAAGTTTTACAAGGGAGATATCAGCGAGTCCCTTTAGCCGACAGACTTTGCTCCTGTGGAGCGAATACCCCTGACTCAATCCAGCATATATTGCTTGATTGTTCTTTTTACCATAACCTCCGTAAAGATTTATTTGGCAAGCTTTCTTTTTCTCCAGATTTGTCTATTCTGCCACCCTGTTATTATTTATTGAGTGATACTGAGGGGGTGGTTAGTGAGGCTGTGGCAAAATTTCTGGCTGACATCCTTAAATTTAATTCTGACCATGTTTGAATGTATCTGTAAGCTCGGTTTTATTTTGATTTTATCTCCAATGTTTAAATTTTTATATTCTGTGTATTTTTATCTGAATATATTATGCCATTAAAGGTTTGGTATGGTATGGTAAGAGGCTTATATCTTCCACAAACGTATAACATTTAAGACTATTGTAAAAACAACATAAAGCAGCCGAAATTCATCATCTGAAGATCCTAAAAAAACCCTTTAGGAACTAGCATCAGAAGGCAGTTATGTTGGTCCAATGGAGGGGCAGCAAACCACAGCAGCAGTGCATAAGAAGACCATCTCCATCAACAAAGAGAAAGAAGGAGGTTGGGAGGTGGCCGTGGAGGGCCCCTCAGAGCTGACACATCTGGGTGTGCAAGAAGACCAGGTTCTCTCACTGGATAAGAAGACAAAACAGCCAGCACGCCCAGCTCAACAACCAAGAAACCCTCCGAGGCTACTATGAAGGCAGCAGAACAACATGAATGGGCAGCGAGTCTCATCCTACCCAAACAGGGTCCATGGAACACAGCAGATTTATTCTCCAACATCTCCCAGGGCACGTGGAGTGGAGGCAGGGATGGGCAACTCTTGGGACCAGGCCAGTCCTTCCTCCCTCCCTTTCATGCCAATGAGGCTAACCACCAATATGATGCTGGCCATGAATACAGACCCTAACATGGTGCAGGACCCCTTCCCAGTTTTCCTGCTAATGCAGCCAGCCACCAATATGGTGCCACCAATCCCAGTCCCTTCCTAGCAGGGCAGGATTGGATGTGGCTGATGATGCAGGAGTCACGGACTTAACCCACCTGCATGGAGGGGGGGTCCCCTTCAGTGGCCAGGGAGCAGTGGCAGCTTACCAGTGTTCCAATTTCAGCTGTGGCCACAATAAAACAGGGATCTGGTACTGGGAGGCAGGAAGCAAGCTAGCAGGGGCCACCAGAGGAACATTTCCCCAACTCTGCATGATTCCCCAAGATCGTTGGGGTTGGAACCACCCCCACCCCAACAAAAGTGGCCATAAGGCTTGCAGACCAACCTCCCTTGGAATCTTCTGAGGAAGACAAGGCTCAGACTCATAAGAGCCTGCAGGACGGGGCCAGAACTTGGAAGTTGGCAACCCAGGCTACAAGGCCATGCCCCCTTCCCCCCCAAGTATCAGATTCTGGGGGAATCCTCATTGATAGTAGCATCAATAGAGGAGAACTTGAAGAGGGAGTATGGTCAGGAAAGGAGGCAAGCATCTTCTCTTTGAGATAGGCCATTTCTTCTGCCTACTAAACAAGGCGATCAGCACCCTTAATTATCATTTTGAGGTACCAGAGGCACCGAGGTGGTTAGTGTGCTTCTGTAAACCTAGATTCTATGGAATTCAAACACCCACTGGAGACTAGGGTCTCCCCATTTCCCAGTTTTTTGGAGGATGTCATTAAGGTGGAATGGCCCCTACCGGGCAGCAAAAACACACTGATATCTGTTGCAAAGAAGGTCTACGTGTTGCCAGAGGATGTTATGGAATACCTCAAGGTCCCGCTGGTAGATGCCACACTGCACTCAAAAGCTGTGCTTCCAAAAGACAAGGAAAATGCTCTGAAGGACTCAGTGGACAGGAAGAATGAGGCAGCGCTGAAGAACCTGCTCAAACCTCCAGCCTTGGCGATCAGACCTTCAACCCTGGCCTGGCGATCAGAGCATCAGCAGTGCTGTCAAATTTTACAAGAGGTATTGTCATCTAGGCAGATGATCTGCTGCAGCATATCAGCCCACCGGTCCCTGCTAAAGATTAAGAGGGCAGTTGGATGCATCCTAGAACACCATTCAGTTCTCAGCTAGGGTGCAACCTGCAAATGTTATAAGAAGAAACATATGGCTGAAACATTGGAAGATGAATCTCTTTCCCAAGAGCTACTTTTCAGTCAAAAAGTTCGCTCATGAATGGTTCTTCAGGGAATCGAGCCTGGACAAAATCCTAGTGGAAACAAAGGAGAAGAAAAAAACATGCTCATGTCCTCATTAGCCAGGAGCAGGGACTCCAAAGGCAGGCACCAGCAGTTCTTTAGGGGGATTCGGACAAGCTAGACAAGGAAGTAACGGAAACGACTTCAGAAGCTCTTGTTCCTTAGCACTCTGGGAACCCCAGGGTACAGCAGAGTCAACTGGCAGGTTTCAGACATAAGAACACACCTGTCAAAAACACACCACCTGACTACATGATTGGGGGCCAGCTCCAGCACTTCCTGGAGGTCTGTAGCAACTCAGCCTCAGACAGATGGGTATTTTCAATTATTATAGCGTGTTTACAGAATTATTCCAGAATGTCACACACATTCCACCAGTTTACACCATCCCCACTGCCAAAATCCCCTGAGAGAAGACATTTGTTATGCCAGGCCATCCAATGCCTAGTGCAAATTGGGGCAATAGAGGAGGCCCCAGCAGGCCAGCATTTCAAGGGGGTCTACTCAGTGTTTTGTGATTCCCCAAGAAGTCAGGAAACTAGAGGACAGTCCTGAACCTAAAAAGCCTCAACAACTGGGTCAAGAAATGGATATTCCAGATGGAAGCCTATCTCCATGTGCTGTAGGCAGTTCCTACACTTCTACCATCAGGGGTGCCACTTCCGATTCAGAGTTTTGCCCTTTAGCCTTTCTTCAGCCCCAGGAGTATGACCTTGGTGGCAAAATTGTGACAGAAGGGAATGCGTGTGTACCTTTATTTCGAGGACATTCTTGTTAGGGCAGAACATGCATTTAGGGCAGCGAGCTTCACAAAACAAACTATGGAAATCCTGCAGGCACAGTTTCCTAATCAACATTCTGAAGAGTCACATGGAACCCTTGGTGGACAGTGGCCAAGGGGGTCAGCTGCACTCAGCCACATCAAATCTTAGACACCAAAGACCACAAGCAGGTGAGGACACTGCAGGGAGCATACTGACATAAGGAAGGTGGACACAGTCAGAGGAATCTCACAGTATCAACTGGCTGGAACTTTGGACGGTCAGATTAGCTCTGTCAGCCTTCCAATAGCACCTGCAGAACCAATACATAGTGGCCCACACAGACAACATGTCAACAAAGGCCCTCGTCAACTATTGGGGGGTACCAAATCAAAATCGTTGTTCCTGCAAGCAAAGCATCTGCTAAGCTGGATGGAGCAGAAACTGACCAACCTCAAGGTAAAACACCTCAAGGGTCAAGCGAATCTGGAAGCAGATTGACTAAGCAGGATAGACTTTGGAACCAGGGAAGTGGAGCTTAAACTCAAAGGTATTCATTCAAATTGCAAGATGATTTGGGATCCTGGTGATAGACCTGCTGGAGCCCCCAAGTAATTGCCAATTGAAGAGGCTCCTAATGAGATTCCAGGATCACAGAGCTGAAGGCGAGGATGTGCTGTCTCACCCCTGGCCCATGGGACTAATCTATGCCTTCTGCCACTGCCTCTCATTGGCAGTATGCTCAACAGGATCAGGAGGGAAGGAGCGGAGATTATAGTCATGGCACTTCACTGGCCAAGATGAGCATGGTTCTCTGAGCTGATACACTTGTCCTACATGCCATGCTGAATCCTGTCAGCCAGACAAGATCCCCTATACCTAGACCCATCTTGGCTGCAGCTAACAATCTGTATGTTGAGAGGATGGACTTAGAAGTTCAGGGATTTCTGAGCAAAATATGCTCCATTCAAGGAGACCAGCTACAAGTTCCATATAAAACCACAAGTGGTTGACCTTCAGGAAGTGGGCCAGTAGTAGAAAGTTGGACTCCCACTGCAGCTTTCCTACAAAGACATAGTGGCCTTCCTATACAATGGCTGGAAGCGAGGCCTTAGGCCAAATAAATTAAAGAGGCAAGTTGTAGCCCTCAGTGGTATACTAGGACTTAGAAGGCTAAAGAACTCTCTCTACAAGAACCTCTCTACAAATAAGCAGGTCAAGAGATGCCTGATAGGAGCCAGGCGACTGGCTCCTCCAGTCAGACACTGTTTCCTATTTGGAACCTTCCAATAGTACTAGGGGTGATCACTAAACCATGCTTTGAACCTCTAAGATTGGTGGAACACAAGTTCCTCTCATGGAAGGTGGCCTTCCTGGTAGCAGTAACATATGAACATATGAAGCTGCCTTATACTGAATCAGACCCTTGGTCCATCAAAGTCAGTATTGTCTTCTCAGACTGGCAGCGGCTCTCCAGGGTCTCAAGTTGAGGTTTTTCTTTTTGGGGGGGTTAAAACAATTTTTATTGGTAACATATGGCAGTTATATCTAATACTAATAAAATATTAATAATCACTTAATGCCTTCCCCATACATTACCCTTTTCCCTCCCCCCTCCCCCTCAGTCTTTATAAACATTGGTAACATAAGGTAGCAATTTCTATTTCTACATCCT
Source organism: Heteronotia binoei (assembly GCF_032191835.1). Classification (NCBI taxonomy): domain Eukaryota; kingdom Metazoa; phylum Chordata; class Lepidosauria; order Squamata; family Gekkonidae; genus Heteronotia; species Heteronotia binoei. The sequence goes on from NC_083234.1 coordinate 83,743,530, forward strand.
TAATCATTTTTCACCACCATCCCCTATATTACTTTCTAATTACCCTCCCCCCGTTACTTGGCTCCCGCTGATGATAATAATTCAAGATAATAATATTTAAAGGTACTCTATTCTAATCAAGAACCAATATTTATACTCTATCTTCTTCTAAAACTTAATCTTAATCATTATCAGAAACTACTAACATTTAAAGATACACTTAACTACTAAAACCAAAAATTAATATTCTTCTTTCTTCTAAGACTTAATCATTATCAAAAATTGTCCAATGCCCTTTTACTTTTTCTGCATATCTTCTAAATGTTTTCTACTCCATCTTAAAAACCTCCAAATCATAGTCTCTTAAAGTTCTTGTTAATTTGTCCATTTCACTCCATTTCACTTTAACTATCCAATCCCATTTTTCTGGTATTTTTTCTTGCTTCCACAACTGCGCATACAATGTTTTAGCAGCTGAGAGCATATACCATATTATAGTTCTATCTTCTTTTGGAAACTTTTCCATTTGTAATCCCAAGAAAAAAATCTCTGGCACTTTCTAGAATTCGTACCCCAAGATCCTAGAAATTTCTTGTTGAATCATCTGCCAATACTGTTTTGCTCTTTCACAAGTCCACCACATATGGTAAAAAGAACCTTCATGTTTTTTACATTTCCAACATCTATCTGACATCTTATTGTTCATCTTTGCCAATTTTTTAGGAGTCATATACCACCTGTACATGATCTTGTAACAATTTTCTTTTCTACTCTGACATGTTGAAATTTTCATAGAGTTTTTCCATAAATACTCCCAAGTATCCATCTGTATTTCTCTATTTACATCAACTGCCCATTTAATCATTTGAGACTTCACTACTTCATCTTCTGTAGACCATTTTAACAATAATTTATATACTTTTGAGGTTAATTTTTCATTATCTCCAAGCAAGACATTCTCCATTTCAGTTCGTTCTCATCTAATTCCTACAGTTTTAATATCATTTTCCACCAAACTTTTTATTTGCTGCATCTGAAACCAGTCGTATTTATTATTCAGCTCTTCAGCAGTTTTTAATTCTATTTTGCCACTTTGTATTTTCAATAGTTGATTGTACGACAGCCGCTTTCCTTCATCCGTCTCAACTGTTAATTTTATCACTTCTGCTGGTATAATGGCTTTCTTTCATCACCATATCTCTTATATTTCACCCAAGTATTTAACAAATTGTTCCTTATGTCTCTCTCGGCTTGACTTCGCGAACGAAGATTTAAGAAAGGTGCAGTAGTCCACGTCTGCTGCAGGCTCGCTGGTGGCTGACAAGACCAATGCGGGACAGGCAGGTCCGGCCACAGTGACTGCAGGGAAAAGTCTGATGGTCACTGCAATGGCCTCTCCTACATTATTGCATCCATGGCAACACCTTCTTGCTGGTCCCCCCCCCCCCCCCGTTTTTCACAGAGTTTTGTTCCTTATGTAATGGTAAGAAAAAAGACCATCCAACTTTTTCTTCTCATAATACATATACGCATGCCAGCCAAATTTATTTCCATAACTTTCTACCATTATAAGTTTTTTATTCAACAACGTCATCCAATCTTTTATCCACACTAAGCAAACTGCATCATGATACAGTCTTAAGTCTGGTAGTTGAAAACCACCTCTTTCTTTAGCATCTGTTCATACTTTCATTTTGATCCTTGGTTTCTTCCCAGCCCATACAAATTCAGAAATCTTCCTTTGCCATTTACTGAATTGTTTACTATCCTTCACAATTGAAGTGTTTGAAACAAGTACATTATTCTCGGCAAAATATTCATCTTAATTGCAGCTATTCTTCCAAGCAATGACAAATTAAGTTTATTCCATTTTATCATGTCCTCATCCATTTTACGCCACAGCTTCTCATAATTATTTTTGAACAGATCAATATTTTTCATTGTAATTTCCACCCCCAAACATTTTACTTTAGGGGTTACTTCACATCCAGTTAATTTCCGCAACTCCTTTCGTTTGTTCACTGGCATATTTTTACATAGAAGCTTTGATTTCTCTTTATTAATATAAAGTCCCGCCAGTTCTCCATATTCTTGTATTTTATCTAGCAACAAAGGTGTTACTTGCAAAGGATTTTCATTTATAAACATATCATCTGCAAATGCTCTGTATTTATAAGAAAGTCCTTTAACTCTCAGTCCTTCTATCTTTTTATCATCTTGTATTTGCATCAAAAGAATTTCAAGAGTCATTATAAACAGCAATGGCGACAACAGGCATCCTTGTCTTGTACCTTTGCTAATTGTCATTTCATTTGTAAGATCTGCATTTACACATAATCTCGCACGTTGCTCAGTATATATTGCTTTTATCATCCTTATGAAGTCTTCCCCTAATTTTATTTTCTCCATTACTGCAAACATAAAGTCCCAGTTCAAATTATCAAAGGCTTTCTCTGCATCCACAAAGAATAATGCAACTTCTTTCTCTGGACATCTCTCATAATATTCTACAACATTTACAACAGTTCTAATATTGTCTCTAATTTGCCTTTTAGGGAGAAATCCTGTTTGGTCTCCTTTTATAAAGTTGATCAAATATTAAGTCTTTCTGCTAAAATTCTTGTATATATCTTATAATCATTATTTAGTAATGAAATTGGTCTATAATTCTTTACATTCATGACATCTCTGTCTTCTTTAGGAATCAACGAAATCACAGCTTCCTTCCATGTATTTGGTATTTTCTCTTCCGTTCTTATCATATTCATCAATTTTTGAAGTCTCGGTACTAATTCTGTTTTAAAGGTTTCAAAAAATTTTGCTGAATATCCATCTGGCTTTCCCAATTTTCATTGCATTAATCGCTGCCTCTATTTCTATCTGTTCATTTGGATCATTCAAAATTTTCTTCATATATTCTGTTAAGGGTGCTATTTTGACCTTTTGCAGATATGCTTCCATCTTTCCTTTATCTACATTCACACCCTTAAATAGTTTGTCATAATATTTGAAAAATTCTCTCTTTATTTCTTCTTGAACTATTTTCTCTCCTCTTTCCGCTACAATTTTATTAATTATTTTACTTTCTCTCTTTTTCTTCAGTTGCCAAGCTAAACATTTTCCAGGTTTATTTGCACCTTCAAAGGATTTCTGTTGTAGTTTTTTCAAATTCCATTCCAACTTCTTGTTTAACAGATGTCTCATTTGTGCTTGTAATATTACAATCTCTCTTATATTTTCTTTTCCCTGGTCTTTTCCTCAGTTCCCCTTCTTTTTTCTTTATTTCATTTTGAATGTCCAACATCTGCTTTTCTTTTTGTTTTTTATCCTTATTATTTAGTGTAATCAGTATCCCTCTCATTACAGCTTTGTATGTATCCCACACCGTCTGGAAAGCTATATCACCCTTATCATTTATTTGAAAGAAAGCTTTAGTTTCATTTTCCAGAGATGTCACTGTGTCTTTATTTTGTAATAAGTCTTCATTTAATCTCCATCTTTTTAGTTTTCTAGACAGTTTTGTAATCCACAATATTGGGTTGTGATCTGCACCTACCTTCAGCAAGATCTCTATTTTCTTTGTTATAAGGCTTAAGTCTTTAGTGCCCCATATCATATCAATTCTGGAAAAAGTATTATGTCTTGCAGAAAAGAAGGTATAATCTCTTACAACTGGATTGAACTTCCTCCATATAAGTTTTCTTGTTTTATCAGTTCAAAAAACGATTTTGGCAATTTCCCTTCTTTATTGTTGTTGTTCTTCCCAGATCTATCTAATGAGTTCTGGATAGTTCCATTAAAGTCCCCCATCATCAAAATTTGCTCGTAGGTCACTTCATCAATATGTTGTAAAATATTTAAAAAAAATGTCTTTAGCCCCATTTGGAGCATATATTCCCAACAAAAATTTTTTAGTGTTCAATGTAATTTCCACCACTATATATCTTCCATCTTTGTCTTTAAATACCAATTTCGGTTCTAATTCTTGTTTAATATAAAAAATTACACCTCTCTTCTGCTCAGCCAATGCACAAAATTCTAGTCCCAATTGTTTATTCCATAAAAATTTATAATCCTTTTGCCTAATATGCACTTCTTGTAAACAAATTATGTTACAGTTTTGTTTTTTAAGCCAATGAAACGTCCTTTTTTGTGGTGAATTTAGTCCGTTCACATTCCAAGAAATCAATTTATAATCCATCATGGTGCAAATTCCTATCATGGTGCAAATTCCTTATCTCTCTACAAAATTTATGCAGTTCTTCTGTATTTGTAATTGTGAATCTTTCCTTGAAGTTCAAAGCTCAAGCCTTCAGGTATTATCCATCTCATCCCTTGTCACGCAGCTTTTCTGTTAATTTTTGTATTCCTTCTTGCAGTCAGAACTTGTCTTGGCAGTTCTTTCATCAGTCTGACTCTGCTGCCTCCTACAATCAAATTTTTCCCGTACTTTTATTCAAAATCCTCCCCACCATTTCTCTTGTATTGAACCTTATAACCACATCTCTTGGCAGATTATTCTTTTTTGCATAGAGCGAATTTACTCTATACATAGAGTCATACTTTTGTCTATTTTCTTTGGGATCTTCCCTCCAAGAATTCTGCAATTATTCTTCTCATATATCCCTTTAGGTCATTTTCTTCATCTTCAGGTATACCTCTCAAACAAATCTGTGTCTCCATCAATCTGCAGTCATGCATAATCACCTTTTCATGTAGTTTTAGCAAGGTGGAATCATGTATTTTCACTTTCTCTTCCACGTCATGCAGTTTTTGTTATTGCCACAGTCTCATTTCTAATACTCTCCATTTCTTTTTTTAATTCTTGTTTAGCGTCCTCAATATCTTTCCTTATTTCTTTTTTAGAAGCATTAATCACCTTCATTCGCCTGGCTTCCATCGCCTCTAATTGCGCCTGCATTTTCTCTGTTGAAGCAGCACGGGTTAATCTTGGCTCTGACATGAAAAAAACTCAAAAAAAAAATTTTAGCGCCCTAATTTAGTCCTGAACCATCAAACTCAATACAATAGAGCGTACTCTTCACATTAAGCCCAGTTTCACCATTCTACAAGCTTCCCAGGCTCAGATATTAATTTTTAAAATTTTATTCTCCCCAAAAAGGCAATTGTGACTTTTACTTCCCTTAAAAAAATTACTTCTTCTCCTTTGAGTATTTCCAGCTCTCTCTGCCACAGTCTAACTTGCAATGTTTTAGAATGTCCACTCCACAGTTCCTACTATTTGTAATGCTCCTATCACTTAAAAACTTAATTGAAATTTAGTCCTCCCAGCAATGTCCACCGATGTTTCTTTATGGTAATAAATCCTAGAGTAGGCTTTTTTTTTAGAGTCCATAGTTCTCTTCTTCTTCCTCCAATACTTCCTGCTTATCTGGCCACCAACTCCTGTTCACTGGTAAGAAGTTCTCACGATGTCTGACGTACTTCCTGTGATAATTGGGTGTTTTGCAGCTCTGTGGATCTGGCACAGCTTCAGTAACCACCGATAGACTAAACAAAAAATTCCTTTCTCATTTCCACTCCCTCTTCCAGATTTACAAAGTTCACATTTCACCCCTTCTGTTCACCTCCTTTTAAACTTACAGTCTTTACAACTCCCACCTTTTTCTTCCTTTTAATCAGCTTTAATTAGCTCCGGAGTGAATAGATAGTAATCAGCACCTTCGTTTTGTAGTTTACTCCGATCCACATCAGCTTTTGAAGTTTAGAGTTTATAGTTGTCAAAGAGGGTTCGGATCCTGCCGAGCTTATGCCAAATAGATGACTCTGAACACTTTTGCAGATGCTGGAAAAGCAGCTTATCACTGAAGACCCCTCAAAGCTTCAAAGAGCCCCCTTCAGGACTCTTTTTCAGCCAAGGTAAATCTTCTAAAAGCTTCTATGCTAGTCTTGGACTTTTCTCTAACTGAGAAAAGTAGACAGAAGGCATTGATTTGCCTTTTACTACCCTGAACAGATGTGCCAGCCTGCCCTCGTTAAGGAAGGCACTTCAGCTCGCCATTTCCGATCCCCGGAAGTCCCTCAAGTTGAGGTTTTTCAAACCTATTTGCCTGGACCCTTTTTTGGAGATGCCAGGGATTGAACCTGGGACCTTCTGCTTCCCAAGCAGATGCTCTACCACTGAGCCACCGTCCCTCCCCAGGATTGTGTTGGAAGTTGACTGCGTACCTTCCAGAAGGACTCAGTGACACCCAGAACAGATCCATCTTTCGTGCCCAAAGTCAGCTCAGCTTTTCCTCAAAATCAGCCATTGGTCCTGTCATGCTTGTGCCTGAACCCAAAACATCTCCTCCAAACAGGACTGGCACAGGTTGGATGTGAGCAGGGCTCTACACATTTATCTGAACAGAATGGCCACAGGTCAAATAGTCTGACATCCTGTTTGTCTCACACAGCACCCCAAAAGGTCAACAAAGTCTACTGGGGAAAAAGATCACAAAGTCTACCATTGCTTTTTGGTGAAGTAGGTTGATGCCACCTGCCTGGGCCACAGCTCATTCCACAAGAGCAACAGTGAGCTTGGCTTCTCTTCTGCAGTCTGGAATATTTGCAGAGTGGCAACATGGTCTTCATTCTTGACCTTTGTGAAATGTTATAGAATTGACCAGATGGCCTCAGCAGAAGGGTGTTTCAAGAGATGGTGGAACCATAGAACAAGGATTGTTCCCAACCAGAAGTGCTACTTGGGTAATGTTAACTAACTTACATGACTTCCCTCACTGAAGGAGAATCTAACCCTGGACCTTCTCTTCAGTGGAGTGAAATCAGCCACTTCCCACCCAAAGGGGGGGGGGAAACAACACTGCAAATAGATGATGGGCAGTTGTAGAGGTCTTTGACATAACTGGAGGGTCAGTCTGGATCTCTCCAACAGGAAGCCACCCAAAATTTGCATAGTCCTACCTGAGCAAGCAGAGACATGACCTAATCATCTTGGATAACTTCACTCCATTGAAGAGAAGAAACCTTCAGGTAAAGTCCAGTGTTTCATTGAGATGGTGAAAACCAAGGCTGACTGTTAAGGATCTCGACAAGCTGGGTGAGTGGGCAACAATTTGGCAAACAAAGTTCAATGTTGGTAAGTGTACTGTGAGGCCCATTGGGACAAAAAAAAATTCCTGCCTTCAAGTAATGTGATCTGAACTAATGTGGTCTGAACTTGCTGAGACTGAGGGGGGGAAAGATCTTGGGGTCAGTGAAAGTATCTGCCCCATGAACTGCTGTAGTGAAAAAGGCAAACTCTGAGTTAGGAATTATTAGGAAAGAGATTGAACATAAAACAGCCAATATAAACCTGTCCAACTCCTACATAAATCTATTGGTCAGCCTCATTTGGAATACTAAGGACAATTCTGGTCTCAAAAAAGACACCACAGAACTGGAAAATATACAGAAGAGATTATTAGGGTCTTGGAGCACCTTCCCTGTGAGGAAAGGCTGAAGAGTCTGGGGCATTTCAGTTTAGCAAAGGGACAACTAAGTGGGAACACGCATGGGTGTATAGAGTTGACAAGAAATTTTTTTCCTTCTCCCAACATACTAGAACTTGAAGGCATTCAACAGGGTTCCTTGTCTGATGAAGTGTGCTTAAGAGCACACGAAAGCTTACGTTCTAAATAAAAATTGGTTGGTCTTAAAGGTGCAACTTGACTCCTGCTGCATTCAGCGAAGTTGAAGGGCAGTAGATTCAGGACAGACAAAAGGAAATGCCTCTTTGCACAGCGAGTAATTAAAATGTGGAATTCACAGCTAGAGGTTGTAGTGATGGCCACAGAAATAGACAGCTTTGAAAAGGGATTAGATAAATTCATGGAGGATAGATTTATAAGTGGCTACCAGCCATGGTGACTGACTGGTAGACACATTTATTTTTTTAATTTGATTTTTAGCCTGACTTTCCTGTAGAACAGGCTCAGGGCAGGTTACATCATAAAAACAACAGCCAACCTCTGAATTTCAGAGCAAAGAAGCAACATCAGGGGAATGTGTTGGTCTCTATGCCGTTGCTGACCATCCAGAAGAATTGGTTGGCAACTGTGTGAAACAGGATAGACCTTCCCTGATCAGATCCAGCAGGTCTCTCCCTACATGCTTTATAGGTTGAGAAAGCATAGAGAGGAAGGAAAACTTTGAGGACTGTGATCTTGAGCAAGATAAGGCAACTGCACCTAGTGCTATAAGCTCCCTAAGTGTTAAAAGAGGCAAGTAGGGAGGTAAAGGGAATTGCTTGGAGTTGGATCATAGCAACAAAGGGAGCCACTGACTGGGTGGAAGACACTGACAATGTCCCAGTGTCTCCAGTGGGGCTACTGTCACCCAATGAGCCTGCTCAGCAATGTGGAGATTTGAATCTTCTTCCTCCCCCCCCCCCCCCCCCGCCATGCTGTTTCCTCCAGTGGGTGGGTGGGTGGGGGATAGGCATAAAGACCAAGAGCAGGTCATGATCCAGTTTTGATTGGGAAAACGTGTATGTGAGGAGGCAAACCACCCCACCAGTAACCCCATCCAGTAATGCTGCACTTACTCTCTATGATTATTTGTTAGGATCAGCGTCAGTCAGGTATCAGTCAAACAGACTTCTCTGATAAAACCATAAAGTTTATTAGTACTGAATCTATGTGTGAACAGCCATGCCAGGAATGAGGGCTAATGGTTACAAGAGTAGATACAGAGAATTTGCGTGGGTAATTCTGGTGCCTCACCCTCCGGCCTTCAAGACATTCAAAGTTATTCCCACCAAGTGTCATAACAGTGTTTCCTTAGTCCAGGCAAGGTTGTGACAGTTGGACAGGCCTAGACACTGGTTGCCTTAGCAACATGATAACTGAGCGAGCATGGGTTACACAGGTTCTGAGTTAGCTGCAATTAGCTGCAAAAGTAAAGACGTTTCCTTCCCCCTCCAAACAGATACTAGAATACAGTAAGTTTCAAGCACAGAATGACAGGCACTCTTGACAACAAGATAGGAAGCTCCTGCCTGAATTCCAGTGCCACAACATAATCTGAGCCACAGTGAAATGGACAAGCTTTAGATTCAAGACAGATAAATAAGAGTACTTTTCCATGATTAATATTTTCATGATTAATTTACAGCATTCAGTGCTACAAAATGTGGTAATGGCTGTAAAAGGAGTGGCATATATTCTGCCAACAGTTGTTAGCCATGATAGCAAAATGTAGCCATGTTCCAAAGTGTGGCCTTAAAATATATATAAACAATCTAGTTTGACTGGTGTTTTTCTGTGATGTGGCTGTAGCTACGTTCCATTAATTTAACTGCACCTCTCTGTTTTACAGCATCCCCCTCGCTGCAGGTCAGTTTGATCGAGAGCTGTATTTGATTGGGATCAGGAGACGGATCACAAGGGAACTTCAGAAAAAGCGGGCTGTAAAGGACCAGAAAGGCAGCACTGTCTGTTCTGTTTCCTGACTTGAAAAAGCCACTGCAAGAGGATATCCAAGGCAGCTGCCGGCCAATTCTGCAGTGAAGCTCTGGAGCTGAGCTCTGGCACCTTGTTCTGGGTTTGTGCAGTTAGGTCTTCAAGCTCATCTTGGTGCTGTGCTGCAGCGGTTGGAGGAAATGAGTGAATATCTTGGCTCAAATGCACCTGCCTGTTTGATTAGGTTTGATGTTCTAGCAAGTCTATCGGGGGACATGTAGTTGTGTCCCATATCTCTGCTTTGCACAACTGTTGCCTGAAGTGAGGGACCTGACCATCACACTTTGTGTTCAGAATCAAACTTTCAGCAGGAGCATCTTGGAAACGGTAGCAAGTTCTGTGCTGTCACACAGCAGAACAAGCAGGGGAAAAGTGAAATATATCCAAAGAACACTTTTATAAAAAAAAGCGTTTGGAGTTGAAGCCCTGGTGCGGAAGACCAAAGAGAAGTGAGCTGCTGCTCTCCAACCCTCTCCAGACTCCCACGGGTCCCTCAAGTGCCATCCTTAATCCTGGACAAGGACCAGCCAAGGGCCAAGTTGCAGATTCTCTTTGAAAGAGGCACAAGGCAAGCCTGTCTAATATGGAAACTGCCCTTTTCCGGCTGGCTTGTGCCACTGAAGTGTTGCTTCAAAGCAGGCATTCAAGGCGTTACCTCTTCCCTGTGTTCAAATGCTTGTTGGTCTGGATCATGTTTACATCCAGAATTCCTTTTAATAAATACAAGTCAAATCTTAAGAGATTCTTTCAAACTTACCTTGTGCAGTTTAGCCCAATAAATGAATGTGTTTCTGATACAGTTTCGGCTATTCCCAGCCCACGTTTCCCATTCATTATGTGGCTGATGGGAACAATCTGACATAACTTCATCTGGCCCCATCATTTCGAGTAGGAACTGGTTTCCCGCAAACAAGCCTATAGCTTTCAGAATGCTTAATTCTGCACATTGCAGCAGATTCTGCATTTATTCAAGATGCCATAGCCTGGGGTTGGTTTTGTAATGTACTAAGGAATGGGGGAGGGGGCGAAGATTGGCTGAACTTCCCTTATGTTTTAGTAGGACATAGCAGACCATAGCTACTCTAAGCTGAGCTGCTGCAGCCCTCAAGAGGAGGCAGAGCACTCAGAAGAGCCTAGAGGTAGGAGTAACACAGAAAAAGGTGTGTGTGCAGGGTGGGGGGGAGGAGAATTGTGACCACAAAAAAGAGTGAATTTTAGTTACAGGCTTTGAATTCATGATAGAAAGCCACAGTCAAGCATTCAGCTCCTACACACCCTTAGCACTCTAGTGTTCAGTACAACAGCAGGGATTGTGGGTAGCAATTAAAGGAAGAGTGAACCAACAGTCATCCTTGGTCTCCAGAATGCCCCAGGTGTGATTGCACAGGGCAGTGCTGGCATGAACCTGAGGCTGTGCCCTTAGAGAAACTCTTGTAACAGGCTGCATGCTGCTCAGTTCGCTCAGAGTAGGGTAGTAGAGCAGCAAACAAGTGAACAAAATTTCACTTCTGGCAACCAGCCTTTTTGTTTTCAGATAATATGACAGAATCTCTAAAAAGCCCAAGATGCACATTTTCTCAGTCCACCGCTGGGGAGGTCCATGTCAATATGGGTATATTGATATATCCAATTCCGAATGTGACTCTAGAATGCGGGTCAATACAGCAAAGTGAGACCTTTTTCAGCTGCTGGGGGGGGTGGGGTGTGACTAGCAGCGGGAGCACCCCTAAATCTGTGGAAAAATCTTAGAATGGAAAAAATGAACAGTATTTATTTAAAAACCCAAACCTTCAATTATATCTGCTGCTATTTAGTGGTTTGCCTAGGAACCCCACAAACATTGCAGATGGCTGTAGTTGCTACCAGGAGAGGGGGCCATAAGGAAGACAGTAAGACTGACACCAAGGCAAGTAAGGGGATGGGGAAGAGCAGCAGTGGTAGCAGACAAGCAAATGAACAAGTGACCAATAAGGGAGCAATGGTAGTAGGAAAGGAAGTATGCTGTCAGCAGGGGTGAGTGGGATTTCTGTTCCCATTAAACTTGTAGGTAAAATAATGTCTGCATTCTTATCAATCATGGTTGATTAATCCGATCCAACCTAGCCCCAGCCTTCAGGGCATGTTCGGCTTGCACCAGGGAGCATTTCTGTCCAAATCTCAGCAGGGGGGATGGTCCCCATGTAAAATCCTTGTAAGTGGGGAAAGAAGCACGTTTGTCACAATCTTAATGATAGAATGTAATTCACTGTGCAAAACCTGCATAAATATCTTCTGCATACAGTTAATTACATGTACAGTAATATGCAGGGAAATGGAACATAGACATATACTGGGTAGGGTCTTTCCTGTCAATGGATCAAGGCAGGTGTGTCAAACTCATTTGTTACTGGATCTGATATAAGTAAGCCCTTGTTGGGCCGGGCCATGTATGTCATAAAATGTAACGCCAGGTCGCAGATATATAAACTTTATAAAGGGCACAAACACAAGGGGTTTTTTAAAGCTTAAAACACACTTAAAACATTAGCACACTTGCAACATTTTGTTTAACAGTCTCTAGTGACTGACACCTCTTGCTCTGAATTACTGCATTACAGAAGTCTCTTGCTCAGTGCCCTAGGACCCAGGTGAAAACATGAAATGGCTGGGCATTGTGAGCTTTTGTACATAAGTTGCTTTGTGTGCTGGTCAAGAACATGTGAAGGCACCATGACAAAGACTGAGGGCTATGTGCTTATCTACAAAACTATTGGCTTCCCCAGAGAAATAACTACAATGCCTGTGAGGTTGTGCAAGAACAGGGAGACAGCCATGTACAGTGGTCAGTATCAACCTACTAGCTGGGAAGCCCAGGTTCAAAACCCCCTGTCTACAAAGTCTACTAGATACACACTCTCAGCCCAATCCACCTTACTGGTGGCTTGCTGTTATTCCTCATATGAATAGTCCACAATGCTTTCCTACTGGGAAAAACTGGATCAGGAGGGCATTAATACAGTGCAAAAAAGGGGAGGGAATCCATTTGCACCCAGGAGAGCCCTGGCAAAATGAGCTTAAAAGCGCACACACATGCACACTGTAGCAAGGCAAAAAGTTCTGACCTTGAATAAAACTTGATCTTAAAGGTGCTTTTTGTGTTTCTCTCTTGTGATGCAGCTGAGCAAAAGAGCCTCCCTCTTCCCCCTCCCTCTTTTGCAAGGGAGAAGGTGCCTCAGCCAATGGAGGAGCTTAGCTCTGTAGCTCTGCTGTGCAATTGAAAGAGCCTGGCATAGCTTGAGATTCGATTGAGAGAGCTCTAGTTTTGCCAGGCTCTCTCAGTCATACAGAATCAAAACCAGAGGAAGCTGTGGAATGACTGAGCAAACATTTGAGTAGAAAAGCACACAGCTGAAAATTACTGACACAATAGATAAATAGATGCACATGTTTATACAGAAATCAGCAGTATTAAACAAAAATATATATTTCTACTCATAATGTGCCACATAACACAATACTTAGTTTCAATACATGACCCGGGCGTCCAGGGAGGCTTAAACTAAACATGTCAATGAAAATACTGTGTACCCCATATCCAACTAAGCTACTCTGTGAAATGGTTGGTTCCAGCCTACAGCCCCGTTATTAGAATCATTGGGATTCTACTTTCACCTCCACTGGCAGCCAAGCAGAAGGGCGATGGCCCCCATTATAAAACGTGGAGTGGATTTTACTGCCTCTTCTGGTCTTCGCTACCAGCAGGACTTTGGTGAGTCATGTACTGAAACTGATTAAGTTTTGTGTTATGCAGCACATTGTGAACAGATATATATTTGTATAATACTGCTGATTTCTGTATAAACATGAGTATCCATTTAATTATTGTAATTATTCTGTCAGTAATTTTCAGCTGTGAGTTTTTCTATTCACATTTGCCTTCTTAATCAAACAGCAAAGCTACAAAGCCAAGCTCCTTCATTGGCTGAGGTTCTTCTTCCCACCTTCCTTGGGGAAAGGGGAGGGGAGGAAGAGGGAATGAACCAAAGGCTGCTCTGCTTGGTTGCACTGCACAGAGAAACACAAACATGACAACCAAAGGAACCAGGAGAGGAAGAAGGAGGCAGAGGACAGTTGGACTAGAGCCCTCCAAGGGATGCATTAGGCCCTCGGGCCACACATTTGACACCTCTGGATTAAGGGAATCCAGATCTGCTGACTCCTCCCACTTATTGTACTGATTAGCCAAGTCTTTGTCTTAACCAGAAGCCAGAGAACCATGCCAGTTTCAGAACATCATGTGGCGAGGAGCATGTAACTTCTCTCCCCAAAAAAGAACATAGCAATAATCAGGAAATTCCCTCACAACAGGAGGACAGCAATATAATGTTCAATTACCCCAGATGGGACTGAATTCTCTCCATCCACTGACAGGGAATGGGAGCCCTTAACTAAATCCCAATGCCTCATTCTGAGTCTGAGATAGAATCAGAGTTGGAAGTTTCAGCAATGTGTGCTCCAGGATAATCTAGTCCAACCCCCTGCACAAGTCAGGAAATTCACAAATACCTCTCCCCACACACCCCCATTGACACCTGCTCCATGCCTAGAAAATGGCAAAAAAAAAGCAAGCCCTCCAGGATCCCTAGAAACTCCTGGATAAAAATTGCTGGCTGACCCTTAAGTGGTGAAAAGCATTTCCCTGCGCATGTAAGAAAGAGCCACAAGAATTAAGCACTGATGCTGAACGGTAGGATGTGCCTCTTGGGAGAATAGCTAAATAACTATCATGCACTTCTCTGCACGGGGGAATGGCTGGTGGGCTCCCATGGAAGGCAGCTGCTGTACAAGTGCTTGGTTTATGAAAAAAGACAAAATAGAGGTCACTGAACCATAGAATCACAGAGTTGGAAAGGTCTATAGGTCCATGTGCCTGTAACCTACCTTTATGGAAGTACACCATAAGTAGTGGGGTCCCCATTTTCCTGACCTGTACTGAAAGCTGCTTGTCAGAGAACAGGCCAAGTGGAAAATCACTCTCTGCAAAGGCCAGAGGATTTGTCTGGACTTGTTCTGAATACGTAAGGTTATAACAGGCATCCTCCAGGCAGGCTCCTGTCTCCCCCCACCCTTAGCAATGGAGTATGTAAAGACAATGGGTTCTCAAAATAGGAGTCGATTGCACCTTTAAGTCATCTTAGTTTTTTTCAGAACATAAACTTTTGTGTGCATGCACACTTCTTCCTCATCTGAAGAAGTGTGCATGCACACAAAACTTACATTCTGAATAAAGCCAAGTTGGTCTTAAAGGTGCAATTGACTCCTATTTTATTCTACTACTTTAGACCAGGGTGGCTGCCTACTTGGATCTATCTAAATGGGTTCTCAAGTAAGATATTGCTCATGTCTTAATCTCTGGCTAGCAACTAATGGCTAATCTTTCTTAACTTCCTGTTCCAACCCAGCATCTCTTTGTCTTACCTCTATACTAATGCAAGGCATGTTACACAAATCCTTTGTTTCATACCTGACTCTTCCTCAGAGTATCGAAACCAAATTAATACCTAACATTAAGCCCATCGTGGTCCTTCATGACAAACATTAAGGGTTATTTCTCGCCTTTTCTCTTCAACGGGAAATGGCCCATCAACTACCACTAAGAGCCATTGCAGCCCCGGGTCTCCACCCCTTCAAATATTCTTCACCCCTCTCAGTAATGAGCCTCTTAGATGTGGCACAATGGCCATCTTTAATTTCTACATGGATCTCTGCACATCTGGATTTGGTAAATACTATCTGGCATGGATCACTGTTGCCAAATCATCGTTCTCCAGGAAAGGGGCCAATTGCCTTGCCCGCCTAAGGTGAAAAAATGCAGACTTGGCAGTGGCTATTTGGGCCTCCATAGTTAGGCTCCAATAGTACCCCCAAGCTCTTGACCTTGTGTGCCGCTGTAAAAGGCACACCATCAAGGGCTGGTAAGGGAATCTCCCCCCCACCCCCCCGGACCACGGCAACCTAAGCAAAGGACCTTCGCTGGATTTAGTTTCAATCCGCTCAGCCTGAGCCATCTAGACACGGCTTGTAACGCCAGGTCCAGATTTTCTGGGACACAGGCAGGCTGGCCGTCCTTAAGTAGATAGAGCTGGGTGTCATCAGCGTACTGGTGGCAGCCCAGCCCATACCTCCGGGCAATCTGGGCAAGGGGGTGCATTTAGATGTTGAACAACATCAGGGAAAGTACTGCCCCCTGAGGCACCCTGCAATCAAGCGGGCGCCTCCAGGACAATTCATTCCCGATCGCCACCCTTTGTCTCCAACCATCAAGGAAAGAGGAAAGCCATTGTAGAGCCAACCCCTGAATCCCCGCGTCGGTGAGACGGCAGGTCAGCAACCGATGGTCGACCGTATCGAATGCTGTCAATAGGTCTAACAACGTCAGTACTGCCGAGCCGCCTCGATCCAGATGCCACTGAAGATCATCCACCAGAGCAACCAGCACTGTCTCCGTCCCATGACCTGGACGAAAGCCCAATTGATGGGGATCGAGAACGGAAGCATCCTCCAGGAAACTCTGTAGTTGCAACGCCACTGCCCTCTCAATAAGTTTACCCAAAAAGGGTAAATTCGAGACCGGCCGATAGTGTGCCAATTCGGCCGGATCTAACGTTGGTTTTTTTAAGAGGGGGCGGACCACCGCCTCTTTAAGAGGTGCTGGAAAATGCTCTTCCATCAGGGATCTATTTATGATATCCCGTACACGATACCTAAGCTCCCTCTGGCAGGTTTTAATGAGCCAGGAGGGGCAAGGGTCCAAATTACAAGTTGTAGGGCGTGCAGACAAGAGGATCCTGTCAACTTCTTCCAGACTGAGAGCATTGAAACCATCCAGAACACAATCCAAAGACAGGCACGGAGCCTCAGGTTCACATACTGTCTCCAATGTGGCGGGGAAGTCGCGGTGGAGTGACGCGACCTTATCTGCAAAAAAATTCGCAAAAGCCTCACAGCTAATCTCCAATTGATTAGAATTTGGACTGCCCTGTGGCAGCATTATAAGAGTCCGAATTGTGTTGAACAATTGTGCCGGGCGCGAAATTGCAGACGCAATCTTAGCCGCAAAGTATGTTTTCTTTGCAGCTTTGACTGCCACGTCATAGGACTTCATAAATTCTCTATAAGACGTTCTAGTCACTTCGTCTCGAGTACACCGCCATTGCCTCTCCAGTCATCTGAGTCCTCGCTTTAATTGCCACAACTCCTGGTTATACCAAGGTGCTAGCTTTAAGCGAGGGCGCAGAGGACGTCTAGGTGCGATCTCATCGATGGCCCTGGAAAGCCTTTCATTCCAAGACTCCACCAGGTCATCCAGGGAATCGCCAGAGTGCCAGGGATCCCGTAGAGCCATCTGGAACCGTTCGGGATCCATCTGGCTCCGCGGGCGAGCTAAAATACGCTCGCCGCCTAAACAGGCTTGGGGTGGAACATCCACACGAGCCTTGAGGGCGTAGTGGTCCGACCATGGTACTGCTTCAGCAGTAATATCGTCCACTAAAATTCCCGCCACGAAGATCGTCTAACATGTGCCTCGCCTGGTGAGTGGGAGTTGTAACAATTTGGGAGAGTCCTAGCGTCGCCATTGATGACACTAGGTCCGTCGCCTGACTGGAGGTCATGTCATCGGCATGGACATTGAAGTCACCCAGGATCAAAAGCCTTGGATACTCCAATGCCCAGCCTGCTACGGCCTCCATCAGGGACAGTAAGGCGCCAGCTGGTGCATTAGGCGGTCGGTACACCAGCCAGACTGCGAACCCCTCCCCAACGTCCCACGCCAGACCGGCACATTCAATGCCCTTAATCTCGGAGAGCCCGAAAGGAGTAAGCCTCTCGTATGAAGCCACCCCTCCCCCCCGCCCGCTAGTCCGAGACTGGTGGAAGACCGAGAATCCTGGGGGGGTCAGCTGGGAGAGAGCTACGGTCTCCCCATCATGCACCCAGGTCTCGGTCACGCATGCCAGGTCCATATCCTATTCAAGCAGGAACTCCCGAAGGGTAGAGGTCTTATTATTTATGGACCTGGCATTGCATAACACCAGTGACGGAGGCGAGTAATTTAACCTGGCCCTACTACCTGCCACCGTTGGGATGGGACGCAGGCTGGAAGGTGGTCGAGCACTGTCCCGTCTTGGCCTCCTTCCCTTATAATTCCGCCTGTTCCCACCATCATACCTTCCCCTCCCCAGGAGTACTGGAATCCCCAGGCCAATCATCTCCTGCTGGTGTCCACCAGAACCGATGAAATAGCTGAACCTACTCCCTCCTCAACCCTCCTCTCCCCAGCCAATCTATCAATAAAACTAACCTGCCAATATGTCTAATAGTTATTTAATTAAAAACCCCACCCCAAATCTACCATTGAATCATTAACTAAAAAATTAATTAACTAACTCTACAGGCTCCTTAATTTATAAAACCCTCCCAATTCTCTTCCCCAATTAATTTGCCACAGATATAATTTCCTCAGTTTAGCTAATTAATAAACCAGCAATCTAATTTAAATAACCAATAAGTTAACATTCACAGTCCAGTATTATTAAAATTGGCAGTTAGATCCACTAGGGATAAAGGGTTGAAGGGGGGGGATGTAAACAAGCTGAATAAAGTGCAGTAGTTTAAAGTGTCGGTGCTTGTAAAGTGCAAATGTTCTTATTCTTGGGTGTGCCGTCATCCATAAAGAGCATGTTCTTAGTCTTGGGGCGATAGTCGTGAGGTACAAGTGTTCTTGTGCCAGGGGCTGTCGAGCTGTCTGGCAAGTCTGGGACAACCCACCGTGCAACCTCGGGGACCCAGGGGGGTGCCAGCCTCCTTGTGTCCCTCCAGTCACACAGCCGCTGCCCTCAGGAGCTCTGAAAATCCCAGGCGTTGTACACGAAGGGGGGGGGGGGGGAACGGAAAGATAGAGGCAGTCGTCCCATCGGCAGCCTCAGCCACCTTGGTACTTCGCCTCGTCACCTCTTCCCAGACTCGACCGTCATCGCTCCCACCAGCTCGGCCGGTACCGCCACCACCTCCGGCCTCCCGCTAGCGTCCTCTGGCTTCTCGCTCTCGCTCGGCTCCCCGGTCACACCCGATATCCGACCCACGGCCGGCCCGCACTTCCAACGGCTCAAAGCACGGTTAGTTGTAAACCACGCCGCCCTCCGCTCCGACGCAGCTGGTAAAAGTTTACTTTTTTCGAGGGGAGGATGGGGCGAAGAGATTTGAAAATCGCCACTCGCCTCCTCCAACAGCATATCACTCAGCATAAGAAACTAAGGAAGTATAGCATAACTCGTACGGCAATAAAAGCTGTTATTCGAGGAGCACTAGAGCTGCTCAACCGCCGCCAACTCTGGCTTACCGAAGAAAGTGTGTGTGATTGTATTTTCTAGAATAGAAATACATGTTTCTATTCATGTTCTTCAATGTTATTGCTTGTGTATGTGATTGTATTTTCTACATATATTTCTAGTAAACATTTAAAAATATTTTAACTCTGTCTTCCTTCTGATACTGGATCTTCATATTATTGGTGAAAAGTTCCCTGCTCCAAAAATAGTTCTGCCTCTTGCTAATTCCCCCATCAAGAGGAGGCAGTCAGCATTTCAGATTCCTCCAAAAGGTGCTGATATGGCTCATGGACTATGCAAGCAGTCTATTAATAGCCATGGAACACTGGAACACATGGTCAGCCCATAAGCCACCCAACCATGGTAGCTTTTGAAACCTTGTTTCTCACTGCTAATGGATGGATAATGAAAAAGGACATCAGTTTGCTTCAGCTTTGTTGTACATATTCTTATGTGACAAGCTTTGATGTGTGCCCCCTAATGTGTCAGGCAATGTTAATTCACCTGAATTTAAAATGCTATTAAACATAGTAGCCATGTTAAGCCAATGTTACTAACCCTATAAAATGCTATCCATATCAAAGTGTAATGTTGCCAGTGTACCGTTTGAACTCGCCTTGCAATTACTAACAAATATAAGAGTGCATTCCTTTGATGATAACATGCCTCCGGGGACCAGATGCTAGCGAGTCCCAGGAAGAAAGACCACAGGAAAAAGATGAGAGGTTACTGTGTGAATCTTCACACTTGGACTCCACATTGTTTAAAATATCAGCTTTTGTTTAGAGAAGCCTTTGATGTAGTATCCTTAAGTATGCTTTGCAACATTATTTGGTATCAGTCCCAGTTTCTGCTCGTTCAATGCATATGGATTATCAAATAAAGCCTAACTTTGTATCATTTCAAGGACAGGTTGCTTTGAGATCTAATTGCCTGACATAATGTGTGCCTCTCCTCCCTGAGAGATTGGGGGGTGAGGGCAGGAGGAGAACAGCACCACTGCTTGGGAGCCATGAAAAAAGAAAGGGTGGGTTGCGTAGTGAGGTGGCTCCTAAAAGTTCAGGAGGTGCTTGTGCCCTTACAACTTTATAAAGGACTCAGGAAGGATAGGTGGAGGCCTGAGAAGAGATGCTCCACAGAAAAAGCATTTGATGGTCAGAGACGGGTGTTTTTTTAGGCCTCTGCATGGGAAGGTTGAGGTTGCTTCGACCCAGACCAGACTGGAGAAACTCTAATACTTCCTTGTTGCTATGTATTGTGTTAAACACAATATGTAAATGCCACTCAAGCTGTGATTGACAGAGTCCCTTTGTGAGGCTAGATTATCATTTCAGCATTTTCTGTTCAACTTCTTGATGGAATGAAGAGGACTGCACCTGCTTTCACTAGCAAGTTGCGGGCTTTGGAAATCATCCATCGTGGTTGGATGGCCAGTTGAACTGAGACTGAAAGTCAAGGTCTGCAAAGCTTATGTGTTGCTAACCAGAACCTTCCCACCTTTTGTGGCTTGTAAGATCCATACAGCCAGTTCTCAGTGCAGGGGGGCATGCTTTCTGGTCTTTTGAAAGGGAAAATGGGGGGAAACCCTGAGGCTGAGAGGCCATTGGATACAATCTAGGTCAGGAGTGTCAAACATGCAACCCAGGGGGCCAAATCAGGCCCCTGGAGGGCTCCTATCAGACCACTGAGCAACTGCCTTCCTTCTCCCTCTCTTGCTTCCTTTTGCATCTCAACTTGCTTTGCAAGACTTGCTCAATCACACAGGAGCAAAATCTCGATTTTCTCCATTGGTCGAGTCACCGTCCCCTCCTAGTCTCCTGGGGAGGAAGGGAAAGAGCCAGAGTTTCTTTTGCCCAGTTCCCTGGATCCCATCGGAGAAATACAAAGCACCTTTAAGACCAACAAGTGTTAACGTTTTAAGCATGTTTTTAGTCATGCTTGTCTGTGTCTTTTAAAAAGTTTATCTGTCTGCTACCTACACATGGCCCGGCCCAACATGGCCCGACAGGGTCTCATTTATGTCAGATCCAGCCCTCATAACAAACGAGTTCGACACCCCTGATCTAGGTGCTGCTAGCTGGGCCAGTTTGCTCAGGAGAGAGCTGCAGCCCCAAGGGGGTGCTCTCCCTTGATCACTGACATGTCCTTTCTGTCTTGCCTCAGATGGGCTTATCTGTCCGATAGTGGTGTTAAGCTTCCACTTTCATACATCCCCGTGTTCCAGAGGGCTCCCCACCGAGACAAGCTGGCAGCTGTGAGGATGTGGATTTGACAGAGTAGGATGGTGAAGCCATGAGCAGAAGAAAAGCCTCAATGAGATTGCAGCTGTAACCTGAAGGTGGTCCCAGGTGGCTTGCATTTGGTACAGTAGCTGCAGGCTAGAACTGACAAGATCACAATACCAGTGGAAGACGCTGCACCCACTGAGACCCACATTCTATTCACCTCACAAAGGCTTGTTCAAATATTCAGCTGTGGGAAGGTCTGAAGGAGAAGGTTAATGTCCCCTTGAAAACCTCTATTGTCCTTCATGGCAAATTCAAGAGTCTGCCATAGCTCACAATTTTGCTCTGTATGCACTGCAGATACAAAACAAATCAGGGACAACATACATTCACAATACAGTCATTATCACAACAGGAATAGATGACAAAAAGAAGGCACAAACTCACAGACGTTGCTGACCAAGTATTCCTCTTGAGAGAGACATTACATTTGGCCTGATTCTCTCAGATGGCAACAGTGGGCATCATGTATGAACAGGAATTGCAAGCTTGTGAGTTCACAGAGGAGAAACTTGTGTGGCAGAACTTGTTCTGGCCTGCAGACCCCATTCCACCCTGCCAACCAAGGTTTTCCCAACATCTGAAGAGGTTTTTCTCTCTCCTGTAACCCACTGCCACCACCTGACCTTTTGCAAGAATTACCCACTGGGAGAGTCAGGACTCCCAGCTTCCAAGTTCTGATGCCTTGCCTCTGTGTCTCCTGCTGCCCAGCGCCTGGTCCCCATGGGGACTGTTTACGACCTTCTGTGCCCCTAAAGGAATAGCTGCTTGCCAACTGCCTGCCTTCCCCTAGCGCATCCAAGACAGTGGAGGTCTATGTGGTACAGAGTGCCCACTCCTAGAATCCAAATTATAAAGTATTTATTAAAAAGAAAATGTTCACAAGCCTACTTTTAGCACAGCACCAGACTGAGCAAGGAATACAAAAGAAATGGGTAAAATGCAATTCCTCTGAGTTCCTGCTTGCTTTTTGACATCTTCCCAGGGACTACTCCATTGAAACATATTTTTTGTGATTAAAAGAGAACTTTGGTTAAACAACAGTATGAAAGTTTTAAAAGGAATAGAAAAAGTCAGTTGAGAGAGTTCATTAAAAAGCGCTGAGCAGAAAGATGACTGGTCAGGTTGAATGGATTGTAACAAGTCTAAGGCTTGGGACACAGCTAAAGGCAGCTGAACAAAGGGAAGATGGAAGGAGAGGAGCTGATACACTTAAGAAAATACCTGTAAGGAAAAGATCAGTTTAGAGCCAGCTAAGTTAAAACAAGCTACTGATCTACGTTTTGCCAGGAACTGTCCGATTTTTAGTTTGCCAGAGCTGCTGAGTCATCCTAATTAACAGTTGGGCTGGAGGAGACAAAGGGAGCTGGCCAACTTTCCCCCCTCTGCTTCCAAGATAAAGCCAAGCAGGAGAAAAAAGCTTTCTTATCGCATGCATCTTGTGAGGGCAGGAGAATTTCCTGCTCTCACAGGACACACGTGATAAGAAAGCTTTTCCTGCTCTTGGAGTCTGGATTTATTTGGTTTTAACTGATTTGTTATTGTATGTAAACCTCCAAAGGCACTCCAATTTTCTTTGCTTGGTGAGCACTGGCATTAGAATTGTTCTTGCCTTCTCTGTATTAATAAAGAGCCTTTTCATCTGATTTGTGAGAGTGAAGCGTGCACCTTTGAATCAGGGCTACAAGCAAAGACCCACAGCCGGGAATCATACAACACTAATAGCCAAGGGAGCCTATATGGTGCATACTATATGGTGGCTAAAATGAGAGTTTGAATTGTGGCAAGTTAATTAGGGAAGAATTTATTGGGAGGGTTTTTTATAATTGATGAGCTTTTGGAATTAAAAATTGATCTGTGGCAAATTAATTAAGGAAGGATAATTATTGGGAGGATCTTATAATTAATGAGCTTTTAGAATTAAATTAATTTAAATTTTAGCTATTAATTGTGGGAAGTTTTAGATGGGATTTAGTTAAATAGCTATTTAATAAATTGGCAGATTAGTTTATAATAGATAGATAGGCTGGAAGGAGGGGGGTGGAGGAGAGCGTAGCTCTAACGGTTCCATCAGACTAGGAGGACACAAACAGGAGATGACTGGCCTGGGGATTCCAGTACTCCTGGGGAGGGGAAGATATGACGGTGGGACGAGGCAGTATTATAAGGGAAGGAGATCGAGACATAATAGTGCTCGGCCCCCTTCCAGCCTTCGCCTCATCCCGACGGTGACAGGTAGTGGGGCCAGGTTGAATTACTCGCCTCCGTCACTGGTGTTATGCAATGCCAGGTCCATCAATAATAAGACCTCTGTCCTGCGGGAGTTCGAACAGGACATGGACCGGGCTTGCGTGACCGAGACCTGGGTGCGCGAGGGGGAGACGGTAGCTCTCTCCCAGACCGTTCCCCCGGGATACTCGGTCTTTCACCAGTCACAGACCAGCGGGCGGGGGGGAGGGGTGGCACTCCTCATACGAGAGGCTTACTCCTTTAGGGCTCTTCCGGCTCCAGAGATCCCAGGCATTGAATGTGTTGGCCTGAAGTGGGATGTTGGGGAGGGGTTGGCAATCTGGCTGGTGTACCGACCGCCTAATGCACCAGCCGGCGCCTTACCATCCCTGGTGGAGGTCGCGGCGGGCTGGGCGTTGGAGCACCCAAGGCTTTTGGTCTTGGGTGACTTCAATGTCCATGCCGAGGACGCGGCCTCCAGCCAGGCGATGGACCTGGTGTCATCCATGGCGACACTAGGACTCTCCCAGGTTGTTACAACACCCACTCATCAGGCGGGACACATGTTAGACCTGGTCTTTGTGGCCGGAATATCAGTGACTGATATTGCAATGGAAGCAGTGCCATCGTCAGATCACTTTGCCCTTAAGGCTCATATGGAGGTGTCACCCAAAACCTGTTTAGGCGGAGAGTGCATTTTAGCTCACCCGCGGAGCCTGATGGACCCGGAACGGTTCCTAATGGCCCTACGGGACACCTGGCCCACTGGTGATTCCCTGGATGATCTGGTAGAGTCCTGGAACGATGGGCTCTCCAGGGCCATCGAGGAGATCGCACCCAGGCGCCCTCTGTGCCCCCGCTCGAAGCCGTCGCCTTGGTTTAACCGGGAGCTGCGGCAACAAAAGCGGGGACTCAGATGACTGGAGAGGCAATGGCGGCGTACTCAAGACGAAGTGACCCGAACATCTTATAGAGAGAGTTTGAAGGCCTATGAGATGGCAATCAAATCCGCAAAGAAAATATTCTTTGCGGCTAAGATTGCATCCGCAACTTCGCGCCCGGCACAACTGTTCGACATAATTAGAGGACTTACAATGCTGCCGCAAGGCAGACCAAATTCTATTGAATTGGAAATAGGCTGTGAGGCTTTTGTGAAATTTTTCGTGGATAAAATTGTGTCACTCCGCCCCGACCCCCCTGCCAGTTTTGAGACAGTTAGCGAAACCGAGGCCCCGAGCCTGTCTTCGGATTATACTCTGGATGGCTTTAGCCCCCTCAGCCTGGAGGAAGTTGACAGGATTCTCTTATCTGCTCGCCCAACAACTTGTAAATTGGACCCATGCCCTTCCTGGCTTATTAAATCCTGCCAGAGGGATCTCAGATATCCTGTACGGGATATCATAAATAGATCCCTGACGGAAGGGCATTTTCCAACGCCGCTCAAAGAGGCTGTGGTCCGTCCCCTCCTAAAAAAACCATCTTTAGATCCGGCCCAATTGGCACACTATCGGCCGGTCTCAAATTTGGCCTTTTTGGGCAAACTTATTGAGAGGGCAGTGGCGACGCAGTTACAGACTTTCCTAGAGGACGCTTCCGTCCTTGACCCATTTCAGTCCGGCTTTCGCCCGGGACATGGGACGGAGACAGTGTTGGTTGCCCTAGTGGATGACCTTCAACGGCATCTGGATCGGGGTGGCTCGGCGGTGCTGATGCTGTTAGACCTGTCGGCTGCGTTCGACACGATCGACCATCGGCTACTGACGTGCCGCTTCGCCGACGCGGGGATTCAGGGGTTAGCCTTACAGTGGCTTTCCTCTTTCCTGGTCGGGGACAAAGGGTCGCAATTGGGGGGGAGCTTGCCTGAAGGTATGGGCTAGGGTGTCACCAGTACGCTGATGACACCCAGCTCTATCTACTGATGGACGGCCAGCCGGTCTGCGCCCCGGAAAAACTTGATCGGGCACTACAGGCCGTGGCTGAGTGGCTCAGACTGAGTGGGCTGAAGCTAAATCCTGCGAAGACAGAGGTCCTTTGCTTGGGTCGCCGCGGCCCGGGAGGGGGAATCCCCCTACCAGTTTTTGACGGTGCCCGGGAGGGGGAATCCCCCTACCAGTTTTTGATAGC
The DNA here is from genome assembly GCF_032191835.1 of Heteronotia binoei. NCBI lineage: Eukaryota > Metazoa > Chordata > Lepidosauria > Squamata > Gekkonidae > Heteronotia > Heteronotia binoei. Next base: position 83,768,976 of record NC_083234.1, read on the forward strand.
GGCGGACAGGGTCAGGAGCTTGGGGGTGCTATTGGAGCCTTCTCTAAAGATGGAGGCTCAGATAGCAGCCGCTGCCAAGTCCGCATTTTTTCATCTTAGGCAGGCAAGGCAGCTGGCCCCCTTCCTGGAGCGCGACAACCTAGCAACAGTGATCCATGCCATGGTCACCTCGAGGTTGGACTACTGCAATGCCCTCTACATGGGGCTGCCCCTGTCCCGAACTCGGAAATTGCAGCTGGTGCAGAATGCCGCAGCCCGGCTGTTATTGGGTCTCCCAAAGTGGGGACACATTCGGCCGGGTCTTCGGACTCTGCACTGGCTTCCAGTGATATACCGAGTCCGGTACAAGGTGCTGGTTATTACCTTTAAAGCCCTATATGGCTTGGGACCTGTCTACCTGAAGGACCATCTCTCCCCACATGTTCCCCAGAGAGTACTGAGGTCGGGAACACAAAATCTCCTCACTATCCCTGGGCCAAAAGAAGCCCGCTTGAAATCCACCAGAGAAAGGGCTTTCTCCGTTATGGCCCCTACATGGTGGAATCAGCTGCCGGAGGAGGTGAGGGCCCTGCGGGACCTTGTTCAGTTCCGCAGGGCCTGTAAGATGACCCTCTTCCGGCTAGCCTACACCTAGCTAAGATGAGAACTCAATGTAGCTTGCTTGACGTCTGTTCTATATGTCATTGGAATGTTTACTGGTTTTTAAGGTTTTAACTGTTTTAAATGTTTAATTGTTTATATATTTAAATTGTTTAATTTTTATGTTTGACTAATTTCTGGAAGCCGCCCTGAGCCACTTGTGGGAAGGGCGGGATACAAATCATGAATAAATAAAAATAAATAAAAAAAATACTAATGAAATAAAAATAGAAAGGTACATGCGGGTGGGGGGATGTGGCTATAGGCATAGACGCAGAGTTGCATTTCTTTCTTGTGTCAATTTTCTTGATTTAGAATAGGTGAAATAGAAATAGGTTCTATTTACAGTAAATAAATTTCAAATCAATTCTTATATCTAGCAATTTACTATACTGGTTTCCATATTCTATTAGTATCGTTAAAGGCAGCTTTGCAGTGAACGGTTAGAATCCTCAAGCAACAGCAACCATCTAAACAGTCCTAGTGTCACATACTTATTTTGATTTATTTCCACTCTGCAACAACACACAAGACAAAAGTGACACCCCACACTTTCACAGGGGACCCAGCTCCTTCTTCAGACACTCCTATAGCTGAGATTTAGGACAGAAACCTACCTTTGTGTAAGCTGAATGCACTCTGAAAGTTTAAAGATGCAATAAACATCAACCAGTACATAAAAAGGATAGTTACAAAAATGACACACCTGGAATAACATTCTTTCAGTAGTGGCTAAATGGTTATTTCAGATGGACACCATGACCATCTCAAGAGTGATTTCTGATTTCACACATGGGCACTACCCTGCTCTTCATTCAAAATGCTTCCTCCCAATTTTTGGACATCAGTCTTCCTTGGCGTCAGCTGAAGGTTACAGCTGGTTAATTTGATCCCATCTTAATGTATAGATGCATATTATCTTACCTATATAGATTTCACATGCATGTTTGCTCAAATCCCTACACTATTCTATAAAGAACAATAACAGTGATTTTCTGATGGTTAAAGGAAGATTGGTTTACTACCTACTTTTTAGTGCTAGCCTCAGAAAGTCTTTTCTGTGGACAAGTAAAATCAAGATGATACAGGATGCCTAACCCACTGAACAGTTTATTGGCATTTTTTCCCATGGTGAGCAACAAGTCCTGGTGAATGGCTCACGGTCATCTGATACAAGCTGTTACCATGGTTGAAAACTCAAATCCCAGAAGCACCCAAGGCAGCTCTCTCAGCACCCCTAGAAGTCCTGCAGGGCCGCAAGCCGACACACCAGAGCAGCTCTGGAGCATGAGCCGAGCGGCATCCTGTTCTGAGCCACAGGAAATCCTTGTTTGCAGCTTTAACGAAAGAGCCGGTATAGCCGTGGGAGTCGCCCATCCTTACTGGAAAGGGCTGCCTGGATATGTTCGTAACTGGGCAGCTCTGTCAAGTCCCCCAGTGCAGCCACTGCTGGCTTGTTATGCAGCATCTTTGTCACCACTCTCTTGATGTCTTCTGTTCCTACTTTGCCTAAAGCAGAGGGAAACAAAAGCCATCAGCTGTGCCCCAAAGGCCATGGGAAGCCATAAATGAGGCTCACTCCCATTTCCATATCCTTTCCCTCTCAACAAACAAATGCAGAGTCATGCAATTTAAAGGAGATACAGAATGAATGCTTTTAACGTGAAAGACAGAAAGCCAGAAGAAAGGAAGAGGCTGCAGCAGACGAAGAAGAAAGCTTGGCAAGGCCACTGAATGCAAGAATGAGAAGCATGATGCAGGAACAGAAGGCTGGTCTAAAAGATGGCAAAACGTTCTAAGATGCTCTCCCAAGCTGAAGAAGAGGCTCCGGATGCAAGCAAACAGGCTGACTCACCTATCAGAACACAGAGCTCGTGAGGCAGCTTCCGTGTGCTTGTTGCCAACACCTGCCGCCCAACATCCTCAAAGATCACTGGCCGGGATTCCAGGTTCATCATAAGCATGGACTGTAGCTGGGTCTTGGCTCGCTCAAGCTCAACCTGAACCACAGAATCAGAGTTGGAAGGGAGCTCCAGGGTCATCTAGTCCAACCCCCTGCGCAATGCAAGAAACTCACAAATATCTCCCCCTAAGTTCACAAAATCAGCATCACTGTCAGATGACCATCTAGCCACTGTTTAAAAACCTCCAAAGGAGGAGCGCCCACCACCTCCCAAAGAAGCCTGTTCTACTGAGAAACCGCTCTTACTGCCAGGAAGTTCTTCCTAATGTTTAGATAGAACCTCTTTTGATTCAATTTCAACCTACTGTTTCTCGTCCAACCTTTTGGGGCAAAAGAAAACAATTCTGCACCATCCTCTATATGACAAGCCTTCAAATATTCAAACATTGTGAATTCTCAGTAGTCTCCTCTCCAGGCTAAACACACTCAGCTCCTCCAACCTTCCTCATAGGACGGTCTCCAGACCCCTCACCATCTTCATTGCCCTCCTCTGGTCATGTTCCAGCTGAAATTATGGTGCCCAAAACTGAACACAATACTCCAGGTGAGACCTAATCAGAGTGCAGTAAAGCAATACCATCAGTATGCTTGATCTGGACACTATACTTGTTGATACAGTCCAAAATCACATTGGCCTTTTTAGCTGCTGCATCACACTACTGACTCACGTTCAGTGTATGGTTCACTAAGACCCCTAGATCCTTGTTGCACATACTTCTGCCAAGACAAGTCTGCCCCATCCTATGCATTGGATTTTTCCTACTTAAATGCAGAACTTTATATTTAACCCTGCTGAAATTCATTTTACTTGTTTTAGCCCAGTTTTCCAGCCTGTCAAGATCACCCTGTATCCTGACTCTGTCATCTGCTATACCTCCTAATTTAGTATCATCTGCAAATTTAATAAGCATTCCCTCTATCCCTTCATCCAAATCATTTACAAAGATATTCAACAAAACAGGTCCCAGGATAGATCCTTGAGGCACTCCACTTGTCACTCCTCTTCAAAAGGATGAGGACCTATTCAAAAGGACTCTTTGGGTATGATCTGTCAAACCAGTTACAGAACCAGCTAACCGCATCTTACCATTTCTCAACAAGAATATTTTGTGGAACCTTATCAAAAGCCTTATTGAAATCAAGATAATCTATGTCTATAGCATTCCCTTGATCCAGCAAGGTAGTAACTTTCTCCAAAAAAGAGATAACGTTAGCCTGACACAATGTTCCCTCTAAGCTTAGTGTGAGCTAGCTCAGTTTTTTAGCCTCTGGCTCACACATTTTTGTCCTAGCTCAGGAAAAATGCCCCTGGAGCAAACTAATTTATGTAGTAGCTCACAACTTTAGTGCCAGTAGCTCATAAAGTAGAATTTTTTCTCACAAGACTTAGAGGGAAGTATTGGTCTGATATAACTTGTTCTTGAGAAACTCATGCCGGCTCTTAGAAATCACAGCCATCTTTGCTAAATGCTGAAGAACTGACTATTTTCTCTAAAACTTTTATATCAAATATAACAAACACTGTGTTCAATAACGCTACAAAATATAATGTACAAAGAAATATATTCAACAAATACTGACACAATCCTTTTTGTACCAACTCCATACGCAATAAAGTCCTTCCAACTAAACAGTCTCTTAACTCAAGCAGTCTCTTAATGTTGTTCAGTTGTCTTCAGATGAATGTATATTCTTGAAAAGTAGCCTCAAAATTTAATTCCAGACTAATAGCCTCAAATTATAACCCCCCACTATGCAATTTCTGGATTTTGAAGCGCATTTCAGTCACTGGCCCTTCATCAGGTAAGGTATATTTCCTTCAAAAAACCCTCTATTTCATAAAATCCTTACAAACACTTTCAAAGAAAATGTTTTTAGTGTGGCTTCCTTTCAGGGTCCCGATTACAATGTTACACAGTTTAACAGCTTCACATGATTCAGAATTCAGGTCTTATTCCAAAACACCCAATATTTTACTTTTAAGAAGGAGCAAGAGACTATGGCTTCAGACCCTGAAGAGGCAACCTGATTCACAAGGCCACTGAAACTATTTAGTATTTAGTCACACACAGAGAGAGCATCAGTATCATAAACCAATGAAAGTGCAGGATACAGTGAAGTTGAGGCAGAGTGCTGAACCATGTGCATCCCTGAGGCAGTGACCTCTGTGATCTCTCAGGCCAGAATCAGAAAGCCACTGGCAGGAACTCACAACTTGCAGGCAGCTCTACTGTAATGAATATGGACAATACTAGAAGAAAACCAGCAAATTTGAGGAACTTACCTCTCCCACTGCTCCTGCCATTAAAATGAACTCGCGAGTAATTATTTCCACCATTTCTCGGACCTTGCAGAAGGAAAAAGGACATGAAAGATGGCCAGTCAAAGCCTCTTGTTTCTGGCTGGAGAGGCTGGTGGGTGACAGAGCAGGAGCAGCTCCTGGTTTGAAAAGCTTAGCACTGCCCAAAACAGTATGCTGCTGCTGTACACGGACCAGCAGCTACTTTGGCTGTTATCTTACAAATTCTCTCTGGAGTCAGCAATTTGCTGTATATACTTATATGACTTCTTTTCTTTCTTTTTGCATTGTGCAGGATACCTTGGGAAGGGCTGTGTCAACAGACAGAGCAGAAATTTCTTCAACAGTGATACAGGTAAGGTGCCACCTCATCTCACCCCCGGTGGCAGCACTAACAACTGGCTATTAGCTCAGAGAAAGGATTTTATTTATCTAAAATATTTATTAGCCACCTTTCTTCCATATGAGCTCAAGATGGCTTAAAAATCTATAAAATAAAATACATAAAATCCATTTTAAAATACAACATTAACATCACAGTTTAGGACAGCTAGTAAATTAAATGCAGTCCTAAATAAAATCATCGTCGCCTGCCTCCTAAAGATGAAGCGGGTTGCTCCATGAGCTAAAGAACACAAACTCAAGGAACCAAGAAGAGCCACCCACCTGTCTTGGGTCTGCACTGGCATGGATACACAGGAGACCTGTGTCTTCATAGCTGTGATGGTATGAGGTGGCATTATACATCCAGTGATGCCTGAGGAGGATGAGAAAAGTCTCAGTTGTGGAAGAGCAAACCTGTATATAATAATAATACCAGGACAAGAAACAGCCAAAAGAGATCACTGCAAAGGGGTGACATGATAGAGGTGTACAAGATCATGCATGAGATAGAGAAGGTAAAGAAAGAAGTATTTTTCTCCCTCCCTCACAATACAAGAACTCATGGACATTCAATAAAATTGCTGAGCAGTCAGATTAAAATGGATAAAAGAAAGTACTTCTTCACCCAAAGGGTGATTAACACATGAAATTCACTGCCAGAGGAGGTGACGGCAGCTGCAAGCATAGACAGCTTCAAGGGCTGCCCTTGTCTCAAACCCAGAAGCTCCAACTAGTGCAGAATGCTGCAGCCAGGTTGTTAACGGGTCTTCCCCTACAGGGGAACATTCAACCTGTGCTGAAAGCGCTGCACTGGTTGCCCACTGGTTGCCATGCTAGCTGGGGCTGATGGGAGTTGTAGGCAAAAAAGAGAGCTACTGTTGGCCACCCCTGGCATACTGGATTCGTTTCAAGGTGCTAGTTCTTAGCTTCAAAGCCCTATATGGCCAGCGACCTGCATACCTTAGGGACTGCCTTTCCCCACATGTTCCCCAGAGAGCACTTTGGTCTGGGTCAAAAAAACCTGCTTTCAATCCCCGGCCCTAAAGAGGCCAGGTTCTGTCAAGCATTAGATCTCAAAATAACCAGTCCTTGATTTTGAAACAAAGTATTGGTTTATTGATAATCCATTGTGCTCGGATAGGCAGCAGAATGGAAGTGATACATTGCACCTCAAGAATACCAGCTTTAAGGGGCACATCAAAGAGAACTTAGGAATTCTACTTCAGCGTTTGAAATTCACACGCTTGCTACCTTATCTTCTATTGCGGTTTAGCTACATCCTGGGTTGAGACTTAAGCCTGAGAAAGTGTTCCCAGGAAGGTTTTATCTTCAAAGAGGACATTCCTGCATTTGCTACAAGTGAGAACTAAGACAGAGGTTACATAGCTTTGATGTGCAATACATTGGAAAACAGCTATCAATGCAAGCAAACCATAAAAGAAACAAGATGCTTGACATACTGCCCCCGCTAAGTTCTTGCTCGGGGTTTGTCTGGGTGCAGTAGGTAAAATCTTTTCACCAATATCGGGGCCCGGACATTGGATGCTTCCACCCACTGATTGCAGCTTGGGGGAAGTACTTCCATCGTATAAAGAAGTGAAGCAGTCCCCTTTTTATTTTAGCATTCAATATTTCTTGCACCTCATGGTGACTCTGACCATCCACTTGAATTGGACTGGGCGCTGGCAGGAGGGGATGCCAACTCATAGCCCCCAGATCTCGCCGTAGAAGGCTGCAATGGAAAACAGGCTGTATTTTACTAAGCAATTTGGGTAACTCTAGTTCCACAGTCACCTTGTTTATTACTCTTTTTATTTTAAAAGGTCCCAAATATTTGAACGTCAGTTTTCTTGAAGTTTGTGGTAATGGCAAGTTTTTTGTTGACAGGAAAACCGTTTCTCCTACTTTGAAGTCCCACTCTGGCGCATGCTTTTTATCATACTGCCTTTTGTATTCCTCTTTGGTAGTTTCTAGATTCTCTTGAATCATTTTCCACCCTTTTCCCAACGTCCCCCACCACTGTTCAAACGAGGAGGGAGTCGGAGTGTTACTGCCTCCTGGCAGGAGTGGAAAGGGCTTCCCTTCATACCTATTCATGACCTTGAAGGGGGAGGTTTTAGTAGAACTGTGAATGCTGTTATTGTATCCATATTCGGCAAAAAGCAACAGCTCTACCCAGTTCGTTTGCTGGTAGTTTACATAGCACCGTAAGTATTGTTCTAGAAGCGCATTAACCCTCTCCGTCTGACCGTCCGTCTGTGGATGGTATGCGGAAATCAAGCCCTGCTCCATCCCAGTTAATTTGCAAAATTCCTGCCAGAAGTTGGCAACAAACTGTGGGCCCCTGTCACGGAATGAGTGTACTTTCACCACGTGCTGGAAAAATAAATACGCCAATTTCTTTGCATTGGGTAATTTTTTACACGGGATGAAGTGAGCCTGCTTTGAAAAAGTGTCCACAATCACCAGGATCACTGTTTTGCCTTGGGAAGCGGGTAATTCTACAATAAAGTCCATGGAGACAATGGACCAGGGGCGCTCTGTGGTTTTAGTTGGTTGTAATAGCCCGGGAGGTCCCCCCCCTTCTTTTAGCCATGATGCACACCGGGCATGAAGAGACATATTCAGAAATGTCTTTTTTCATCTGTGGCCACCAGAATTGTCTATTGACCAAGTGCAGGGTTTTCACATACCCAAAATGGCCTGAAAGTTTGCTATTATGGCAGTGTTGAAGCACTTCCCTCCTGAGGCTTTTAGGCACATAGAGCTTTCCTTCATGGTACCAGAAACCACCTGGTCCTTTACTAAGCCCCTCCGGTTTTTCCTCCCCTTCCAATTCGGCCTCTTCTATTAATTGATTCCTCCCCCCAAGGCTCTACTGGCTCTCTTTTCTTCCCAGAGCGAGTGGTGACCGCTCCAACTATGTGGTTGGGGGATATTATAGAGTCTACCACCTCCTCTCTCTGGCTGTCATGCTGGGGTAGCCGGGACAGGGCGTCGGCTAAAAAGTTCTTTGAGCCTGGGATGTGCTTGAGAGTGAAATCGAATTTGGCAAAGAATCCTGCCCATCGGATTTGTTTCTCTGTTAGTTTTCGGCGCCCCATTAGCGCCTCTAAGTTTTTATGGTCAGTCCAAATCTCAAACGGCACTCTCGCCCCTTCTAGCCAAGATCGCATGTTTTTAAAGCAAAAGTCACTGCAAACGCCTCTTTATCCCACACAGACCAATTGCGTTGCTCAAGAGAATTTTTTGGAAATGTAGGCGCAGGGGTGCAACCTCCCCTCTTCGTCAGCCTGCATCAGTATTGCTCCTATGGCCACATCGGAAGCGTCACATTGTACCTTAAAGGGCTGGAGCTCGTCGGGGTGGCTCAGCACCAGCTCGCTCGTGAACAACCGCTTCAGTTTGTCAAACGCTTGCTGGCACGCGGGAGTCCATTTTAACTTGGCTCCCAGTTTTTTCGCTTCTGGACCCTTCCCCTTGGTCTTTAAGAGATCTGTTAGAGGCGACATGACTTGGGCGAACCCCTGAATGAAGGTCCTATAAAAATTTGCGAATCCGATAAATGATTTTAACTATGTGTTCTCGGGGGTGCCCACTCTAACACCGCTTGTATTTTGGCTGGATCCATGGCCAGCCCCTTCCCTGACACCCAGGTAGTCCAACTCTGTTTTGTGGAACTCACATTTTGATAGTTTAGCATATAGTTTATGCTCATATAGAGTAGAAAGAACCTTTCTCACTAGTTTCACAAGTGACTCCATATCATTTGAATAAATAATTATGTCATCCAGGTACACCACCACCCCTTGATACAGGTATTCTCTCAAGACCTCATTGATGAACTTCATGAACACCCCGGGTGCTCCTTGTAACCCAAGTGGCATCACCAAGTACTCAAATTGATCCATCGGAGTGTTAAACGCTGTTTAACACTCATCCCCCTCCTTAATTCGCACCCTGAAATACGCATCTCTCAAATCCAGTTTGGTAAATATTGTCCCTTCGGAGACTGTACTTAACAGGTCTCGGATCAGGGGAATGGGGTAGGCATTGAAAGTGGAAATCCCATTTATCCCTTGAAAATCCGTGCAAAGTCTAAGACTCCCATCCTTTTTTCGGAAGAGTACGGGCGCTGTGTGCGGGGCGGTTGCTGGGCGGATGAACCCCTTTTGAGATTCTTCTCTATGCACTTTCTCAGTTCTGCCTTCTCCGCCCACCCCATGGAGTACAGTTTTGCCTTGGGCAGCTCTTGCCCGGGAATGAGTTCAATCGCACAGTCTGTGCTCCGGTGAGGAGGGAGTTCGTTAGCTTCCTCCTCACTGAATACTCTTCTCAAGTCTCTGTATTCCCTGGGGATAGCTCGGACCTCCTCCACCGCCACACACATCTTCTCATTTCTAGGGGGGGTGGGGTTCGGGTCCCCACGATCCAACCCATTGGTGGTGTTTGCACCTATTGTCTGTAAAGTCAATGGTTTGATCCCTCCACCTAATGTCCGGCTCGTGTTTGGCCAGCCAGCCTAAACCCAGGACTATATCAAAGGAAGCCGAGGGGGCAATTACAAACAGTTCCGTGTCCCAATGGTCCTCTATGCCCACAGGCACCCTCTGGATTTGCTCCATACATGGCTCGCCCCTCATTATGGTCCCATCCATCTGTTCAAATTGAATAGGATGGGGTAGCGGGGTTTGTGTGAGTCCGAGGGCGTCCACCAATTTGGGAGTAATTATCTCCCTTGTACACCCCGAGTCAATTAGGGCTCGGGCGTGTACAAACCTCTTGAGCTTCGGGTTTAGCAAAGTCAATGGGACAAAAAACAAAGACCCAGTTATTCTCACCCGCAGTGGTGCTGTTAGATCCACAACCTGCTGCTTGGCACCCTTCAGTGCAGGTCATCCTCATTTCCCGCCGTCTCCGTCTCCCAGGACATCTCGCTCAGATCATTGAGGATGATGGTTTCCTCCTCAGGAATGGCGGAAGCGGCAGTCCTCCCCCTCGCCAATTCTTTGGACCAGGACGAGGCTATCTTGGGCGTGGCTGCTGGAGGCTTCGGAGCAAGGGGGGCCTCGAGGTTTCTCCGGGCAATCTGCCACCAGGTGGTTCGGGTCCCCACACTGATAGCACCTGCGCACGGGGGGAGGAGGTTGGTGATTTCCCCTGCCTGCAGCCGCCCTGAACCTGCTTCGGCGGGGAGGGCGGGGTATAAATAAAAATTATTATTATTATTATTTTTCCCATACAGCTAAACCCCTGACCGAGACTCACGTCCCCCCTTACTCCCTTGCTGCAGTTGACGTAGGGCCACTCTTTTCATGTTGGTTTCCACTTCCCCTGCCAATTGCACCCACCCTACCAACGTGGTAGGGCATGCTTGCTGCAGGGCTTGACCAGCAAACTCGCGTTCAGGCCCCTCTGGAACTGCTCTATCTTCATCAACTCACTCCAACCCCGGACCTTGGCTGAATTGGCTCTGAAGTCGGCCACATACTCATGCACTGACTTCGCCCCTTGTTGCATTTCCTGTAGTGCGGTGATGACTCGGGTTTCTTGCAGGGGGACTTCATATTGGGTGAGCAATGCTTGCAGGAATCCTGCCACGGTGTCTAGCTCAGGGCCCCTGGTCTCGTACAGACTCACGTACCATCTTCGGGCTGCTCCCTTTAGCTTGGACCCAAGGTTGTCCACTCTGCTGAACTCATCTGGGAATGTATTCCCCCAATAGTGCATATAGCTATTGGCTTGAATCGAGAAGTATTCTACTTCTGGGTCACCAGGTCTCTCCCCCTCCCATAGTCTCGAGGACCTAGTAGCATTGGCTGGGGAGCTGGGGCCACTAGTTGCCCCGGGACTGGAGGTGGCCCCACAGGTGGAGCCGGAGGTGCCACAGGTGGAACAGGCGGCACCACTGGTGGTGCCCTTGCTGGAATCTCCGGTACTCCCCTTGGGTCCGGTCTCAGCAGGCGGTCGATCTGCCTCCGCATCTCCTGCGCCATGAATGCGGCGTTGGCTTGGATCTCGTCTCTCAGCCCCCTCGCCATGGTTATCATCTCCTCTCTCACCATCTCCAGGATGTCTGGCTCCCCCGGGCCTTTTCCTCCGTCCTCCCCTTCGAAGTCGGAACCGGGTGGCGCTCTGCCGCCATCCTTGGGTCGGGGTTCTTTACGTCCATCCCCCTCTTCCAAAGGGCAACCCTCACGGCCTCCCCCTGGTGCTCCACCACCACGACCCCCGCGGGATGGTCTCGTTAGGATGATCTCCCTGCGGGGCTGGCGCTTCGTCCATCAGGGTAGTGGACATTCGTGGCTCCCACTTCTGAGGGGTGATGAACAGCTTCTGTACGTGTAGAGGGGACCCGCGCCCCGCGACTCACCTCGATGATGTGCCAAGGGGGGGTCCGCACCTCTGTCCTCTCCAACGGATTAATCGGTTCACTGTTAGCTGGTGCTCCTTCAGCCGTTCAGCTTGAAAGTTGCCAGGTCAGTTGAATTTTTAAAGGATCACTTCCAAAATGTCAAGCATTAGATCTCAAAATAACCAGTCCTTGATTTTGAAACAAAGAATTGGTTTATTGATAATCCATTATGCTTGGATAGGCATCAGAATGGAAGTAATACATTGTACCTCAAGAATACCAGCTTTAAGGGGCACATCAAAGAGAACTTAGGAATTCTACTCCAGCGTGGAATGAGCTCCCTGAAGAGGTCAGGGCCCTGCAAGAGCTCGTACAGTTCTGCAGGGCCTGTAAGACGACACACTTCCACCAGGCATTTACAAGTTAGATCACTGGCTACTAGTTTCCGAAAAATATCTGGACCACCTCTTGCAATCTGCTCTATATAGAACATCTGATCCATTAAGACCTGCTTTATGGAAAACACCTGGCTGGAATTGCATGACAACACACTTCAGATTATAGCACCTTTTTAACAATTTTTATGTTTTAAACTGCTTTTATTATTTTTATGTTTTATTATATGTTTATATTCATGCATATGCATGACCATGTGAGATGCCCTGAGCCTGCCTCAGCAAGGAGGGAGGGATATAAATTGAATTAAATAAAGAGGGGATTGGATCAACATCTGGAGTAGAGGTCCATCAGCGGCTATTAGCCACAGCGTATTGTCTGGGGCAGGGATGCTCTGTATTCTTAGTGCTTGGGGAGGGGGGCACAGTGGGAGAGTTTCTAGTGTCCTGGCCCCAGTGGTGGACCTCCTGATGGCGCCTGGCTTTTTTGGCCCTGTATGACACAGAGTGTTGGACTGGACGAGTCATTGGCTTGCTCCAACATGGCTTCTCTTATGTTCTTAAGATTAAGAAAGGATTTTCATTCTCCACATCTCACAGTTTGCAGAGAAACTGTACATACCATCAGACAACATTATTAAGATAAAGGCTTGTCTAGGGGAGGAGCTGCACCATCCCACTAAGTGTATACCACTGCAAGCTAAAGGCACTGAATGTCTCACTACACTAGAGTGCAGAGATCAGGAACAAGAGTCTCTCTGCTGGAACCTGCAACCGCTCTGGTGGAAAGAGTTCTGAGTGACCCAAGAAGAGGTTTATGGGCTAGTTCATAGCAGAGGGCAGCTGTGATCCAACTGATGAATCTTTGTGAAGACAGCCTCCTGCCTTTGGGCCTAACTAGCAAACAGCCCGGGATCTTTCCTAAAGGAGGCAGCTCGGTTACAGCAGAATGATAGTGCTCTCTGAACATTCAACAAATGTAAGCCCTCTCTGCTTCTAAGACTGGACTGGAGAAGCAGATGGAGATAACCAACTTGTGGTTCAGATGAAACACAGAAGCCTCCTCAAGTAGAAATGTGCTGAACGCATAACCACTTTGTGAATCTGGTAACAAGGAGGCATAGAACTCATTGGTTTTCCTTGCAAAACAGAAAAGTCACAGATCACAGGCAGCTGAAGGTTCCAAGATGGAGGTTAGTAAGGTAAAAGAAGGGGATGGCAAAGAATGAGGTGGTTAGACAGTGTTATTGATGCAACAAACATGAATTTGAGCGAACTTATGAGGATGGTGGAAGATAGAAGGGCCTGGTGTGATATGGTCCATGGGGACCCAAAGAATCAGACTCAGCTCTGCAACTGAACAGCAACAAAAGTTGTTTAAGGAATTTTTTGACCAATGTTGTGGAATACTATGAGAAACATCCAGAAAAGGAAGCGGCTTTATTTTTTGTAGATGCAGAAAAAGCCTTTGATAATTTGAGTTGGGACTTTATGTTTGCAGTAATGGAAAAAATAAACTTAGGGGAGCATTTTATAAAGATGACGAAAGCAATATATACGGAACAAGCAAAATTGTGTATAAATGCAGATCTTACAAAAGAACTGAAGGTAAGCAAAGGTACAAGACAAGGATGTCCATTATCACCATTGTTATTTATAATGATTCTTGAAATTTTACTACAACAAATACAAAATGACAAAGAAATAGAAGGATTAAAAATCAGAGGATTCTCTTATAAATATAAAGCTTTTGCAGATGATATTGTGTTCATAATAGAGAATCCGATCCAAGTGTCACCATTGCTGTTAGCTAAGATAAAAGAATTTGGAGAGTTAGCAGGACTATATATAAATAAAGAGAAATTGAAATTTCTATGCAAAAATATGCAACCAAATAGACTTAAAGAATTGCAAACTGTAACGGGTTGTGAAGTCACTACTAAAGTTAAATATCTTGGATTGGAAATAACTATGAAGCATATTGACTTGTTCAAAAATAATTATGAAAAATTATGGTGTAAGATGGACAAAGATTTGATGAAATGGAATAGACTTAACTTGTCCTTACTGGGCAGGATAGCTGCAATTAAGATGAATATTCTGCCAAGAATAATGTATTTGTTCCAAACTATCCCGATTGTGAAGGATACAAAACAATTTAACAAATGGCAAAGGAAGATTTCTGATTTTATATGGGCTGGAAAGAAACCAAGGATTAAGATGAAGATTTTAATAGATGCCAACGAGAGAGGTGGTTTCCAGCTCCCAGATTTAAGATTGTATCATGATGCGATTTGTTTGACATGGATTAAAGATTGGATAATGCTGTTAGATAAAAAACCTTTACAGTTAGAAGCTCATGGGAATAAATTCGGCTGGCACGCGTATTTGTATTATGGAAAGAAGAAGATGGAAGGTTTTTTCTCTCACCATTATGTCAGAAATAGTTTGTTAAACACTTGGATAAAATATAAGAAATATGGTGACGAGAGAAAACTGCTTTGGATAGTGCCAGCAGAAGTAATAAAAATAACAGCTGAATCTGATGAAGAAAGAGCGATGTCATATAATCAACTGCTCAAGATACAAGGGGACAAAATTGAATTAAAATCTGCAGAAGAGTTAAATAACAAGTATGACTGGTTTCAAATGCAACAAATTAAAAGCTTGATGGAAAATGATATTAAATCGGATGGAATTAGACGTGAGCAAACAGAACTGGAAAGGGTCCTGCTTGGGGATAATGAAAAATTAATATCGAAAGTATATAAATTATTATTGAAATGGTCTACAGAAGAAGAAGTAGTAAAGTCTCAAATGGTAAAATGGGCAATTAATGTGAATAGAGAAATACAAATGGATACATGGGAGCACCTTTGGAAGAACTCGATGAAGATCTCAACTTGTCAGAGTATTAAGGAGAACTGTTTTAAGATGATGTATAGGTGGTATATGACTCCGAAAAAGCTGGCTAGGATGAGTAAAAAGATGTCGGATAGATGTTGGAAATGTAGAAAACATGAAGGTTCTTTCTTTCATATGTGGTGGACTTGTGAAAAAGCGAGAGAGTATTGGAAGATGATACAACAAAAAATCTCCAAAATTTTGGGCTATGACTTTAAGAAAACTGCAGAGACTTTTTTGCTTGGATTACAATTAGAAAAATTTCCAAAGGAAGATAGGACTTTAATCTGGTACTTGCTCTCAGCTGCTAGAACATTGTATGCGCAGCTGTGGATACAAGGGAAAATACCAGAGAAATGGGATTGGATTGTGAAAGGTTTATCGTGGAGTGAGATGGACAAATTAACTAAAACTTAGAGACTATGACATAGACATATTCAAAAAGGAGTGGAAGAAATTTAAAGGATATATGGAGAAAGAGTGGAAAGCAAAACGATATTGGACAATTTTTTAGTATTAGTGAGAAAAGGAAAGCATTGAACTTTGATAGATTAGTGGTACCTTTATAATGGAACTCAAATTAATAACTTTGGGGAAGTCAAATATTGGAGGGGGGGGTAGAAATATCATATGGGTTAGTATAGAAAATGACAATTAAATATTGTAACCATATGTTATTAATAAATTGTTAAAACAAAAAAAAGGAATTTTTTGACCAAGCATTAAAAATAAAACACCCTGGATAAGGACTGCAAGACAGAGGTAGCAGTAAAATAGGCCTTAAGAACTGAATGCACCAATCCTAGAGACTGCAAGACAGAAATAATTGGATAGGTGGTTCAGATAACATCCTTGTTGTGAGCCAAAGAGAGCAAAATGCTTCTGCTTGATTCATCAGACTTCCCAACACTGAGCACCACCTCTTTCAAGGCACCCAAAGGCAGTGCTCTGGAAGGCTCCTCCAAGCCATCGAGCTAACAGTGTCTGGATGAACAATCTTGCTGTGATGTTGAGATCAAGATGGATGAGTTTGTTTCCAGATCGCTGGAGAGCCTTAGCAAATCAGGACTGCTGCAGATCACGTGGAATAATAAAGATGAGGTCTGCGGCATTCCAGCCTATCTTTCTGTTGAATCTTGATTATAAGGGGGAGGAGGGAAGATGACACAGTGGCAGTATTTCAATTGCCAGAAAAGGCATCCTCTGAGGAAATGACGACCTCCTGTGGAACAGAACTGACTGCTCAAGAATTCCCTTCAAATATGGCTTAGGGAGGCAGGACATTTCTGCCCTTGGTTTCAAAATTTCCAAGATATGTTACATATCTTTGTGTAAGGCTGCCCTTATAAATTGTTATATCTTTGTTGAGAAAAGATGCAGCTTCTCCCTTTAACATGTAAGCCTAATAAAGAAAGAAATGAAAAGTAACCAAGGAGAGAAAAACAAGAGAAACCTATAAAAGATCAGAGTAAAGTTTGAGTCTAGTGGGGCACCTTTAAGATCAATGAAGTTTTATTCTGGGTATAAGCTTTCATGTGCATGCATAGTTTTTCAGATACAAAAGCTTATACCCAGAATTAGAGGGCAGAGGATCTTTGAGTCTAAAAACAGCTCTAGAGGTTTCTAAATCACAGCTCTGTGCTCTAGAGAGAAGCAGACAAAAATATTTCCAAAGATTTGTTCATTGTACAAAATCTTCAGGATGACCAGAAATGGTGAGTGCCACAGAAATGCACTGGGGAGCAGGAACCATGGTAAAGACGGGAAGCTTGCAACTCCTGCAAGTTTGCATCCAATTCAGCTTGCCCTTCCCCTGCCCTAATCGCCTGCAGATAGAGCAATACCCTCTAGTTTCTGCCCTGTATGCAGTCGGGAGTGAGTCAAGCTCAGGAGGAATTGATATGCAGGTCCATGTCCATCCCTGTTGCCAGCAAGGTCTCAGCCAACTGGCCCCTACCTGGGTGCCACCTGTTACCAACTCAATCATGGGCACTACTACAGGGATTGCCATCCAGTGGTGGAATTGCTTGTTCCTTGACAAAAGACTCACCGGTTGAGCACATTGAGATACAGCCGAGTGAACATGCCTTTGCCTGGCCCTCCAGCAGAAAAAGATCCACCTCCACCCATCATCATGTTTAAGACAGCAAAGGGAATGAAGTCTTCTTCCTGAAACAAAGAAAAAAGGCTGGCTCAGTTATATACACTGGGCTGGATTCTGCCTTTTCCCTCCCACTGCAGGTCTCTGATCTCCAAGGAATGCTGCTCCTGGGGAACAGGAAGGACAATATGAGGGTCATTTTCAGCAGGTAGGGAGAATTGGTGGAAATCTCTAATTTATTCCAACCCCAAAGCATTCAAGGACTGTTTGCATCCTGCCTGCTTTGCATCCACTGGAAACAAAGCATCTGAGTGAGGAATTCTGGAACTGATGCTTACCAGAAATGAACAGGTTTCCAGCCCAATCATGATGTGGGCCAATTCTGGAATTGGAGTGGGTCCCAAACTCACATTAGACATGTCCTTTTCAAGCTGAGGAAAGGGAGGAAGAAATTAAGTGTGAAATTGGACTAGAAAAATGTGGCCTTTTATGATGAGATGAAACCAGCAACTTCACAGAGTGAACTCAGATGCCATGCCTGCAATGCCTTCTCCCCTGTGATCTTCCAAGTGCTTCTCTCCCACCCACCTACTGACCCACTTTCTTCTGTTCCCCTCTACCATCTTAGGGGTTTGGGGGTTTTATTTTTTTCTGCTCCAAACTTGCCATCCAACCCTCTTATGTTTTACTTTTTTTATCTTTCTCTCTCCACCTTCCCTGCACTGACAACTAATTGAGGCTTGGAATTCTCAGCCATGTGGCTTGACTCTGTCATTGATTTAAACAACTTAAAGGCCTTGAAGAGCCTGAAAGGTTTAGACACGACTAGGACTCACTGCCAGCCTGGCAACAGGATAAACCAAGATGCTCACATTCTTCAGATCTAAAGAACATGGTTGTTTGCTAAATAGGAAAACCCTTACACTCCATCAACCGCTTTATTCTGCAAAGAGGCGGTCACCCACAAGCTTCATCAAGGTAAGGACAGACTCGACTGATACGGCTGAATAATGCCACAGCACTCACATGAACCTCCTTGCCACCACCACTTCAGCAGAGCAAAGGAAGTCCATCATGCTGCCTAAGAGGCCATGGTGTCAGAGATGCCACTGAGGACAGTAACTACTGGTTTCAGCAAGTTTTGCTGCAAAGAACTACAGAAGTTCTGGCAGCAGAGGCAATCCTGGTTACAATCACTGCTTTTTAAAAGAAATCAGTCAGAATACTGTTCTCTGGGGGAAACTACAGTCAGGGAAGCCAGTGCTTCAATCACCACAGGCAACATCAGGGCCACAGATCCTTCCCAGCACTTTATTGGGTCTGACAAGCTCAAGATGAGGGAACAACCTGACACTGAGCCACAGGCATAATTTCTGGGGTGTAATCAATCTAGGCATAAACAATGCAAGTCAGGGGATCTAATGTCGAAATCTGGGAGTTACGGAACTAAGAGAACCTTGGGCAAAGCAGAGTTCGTGAGGCACACAGATTCCCCTGCTTCCAAAGAAGCTGTTATTTCCCGACAGCAGGGTTGGGGCACAATGCATAGCTCTGTGATTCTGCTTGATGGTTTCATCCCCTCACCATCCTTTAAGTGAAACTGGAGCAGGAAATAAAGTGAAGCTCCCTTTTCAGCTCTTCTCCTGAGGAAGAGAAGAAATGTATAGACACAAGTAAGTAAGCATCTGGAAGGTGCTGATAGGGCTTACAGGTTTGCAGGAAACACTGAGGAAGAGTGGATTATATGGCATAACAGGCACTCAGAGTCTTACAGGAATGTGCACAACTTCTGTGAGAAACCC
Organism: Heteronotia binoei; assembly: GCF_032191835.1. NCBI lineage: Eukaryota > Metazoa > Chordata > Lepidosauria > Squamata > Gekkonidae > Heteronotia > Heteronotia binoei. The sequence goes on from NC_083234.1 coordinate 83,787,818, forward strand.
CCCAAGCTGATGAAGTTGAGAACATTCAGGTAGTTCTGCCAACATCGGACATTTAGGTTTCATCTGTGAGACGTAATCCCATGATCATGTCTTCCCAAAGTTGTGTGTTCTTTTCCTCATCCTGCCTTCAAGAGGGAAAAGAATCACTGAGCAAGCAAGAGCAGGGAGTGAGAGAGTGATGCAGAAGGGCACTTACCATCCAGTTCTCTGCCTCCAGACAGAAATTAACTCAAGGGAAGAGGAGTAGAGTCTCCACTTTGTCTCCCAAGTGCCTAACTTCAGAAGTGGCAAAATTGCTCTTAAGCCTATTTTTGCTCTCCTTTCATAATTATTCCCTTGCCCTCTGGCAGTAAACTACCTGGTTTGGAATCAGAAAAAGGAACTACAAGCAGGCCTTGAGTATTTAAAAAGAATGAAAAAGCAGGAGAGAAGAATGCTGAGAATACTCAAACCAAAACTAACCTGGGAACACAGAACATGTCTGCCCACAGCATACACAGATGCTAGAGCTCACCCTGTCAGATCTTGCCCCTCAAATATTCCAAAATGAAAGTGAGAAGAGAGACACAGCTGTGGCTGGCTTTATGTCCCTATGGTCAACTCCAGGTAGTAGAAAACATAAAGTAGGCACTATGCATCTGTTTTGTATGGGTGGCAGCTCAATTTAAATGAGAAGCTGCGTGAATACAAAGCCACAAAGGAATGTGATTTTGCCTCACCTAAGGGTCACATTCAAATCAGGCCTGAAGCGTTTGGAAAGGTTTTTCTGGATTCCATCTACTGCGTTTGTACCTCAGATAAAACAACTCAGTCACCAACAGGCTCTCGACTGCAATGAACTAAGTGATCTTTTTGTCCATTTCACCATTACAGATATCCCAGGAATAACTTTGGATGCACTCATGCAACGTCAGGTCTGAGCAAAGGATAATGGTGGTTCTTGTTTCGCCTTACCTTGAGGATCCCACCAGTGTACTGGGCAACTGACTTGTCTACCTCCTTTACTGACGCACTTCCCCATACTGGCTCGGTTCCCAGGAGGTACTTTTTGGCACAGTCCACAAGCCTGTCATGCTCAATCCCAACAGCAGCCAGAACCATCCTGTCAGGTGTGTAGTAATTTTGCAAGTATGAATGCAGGACTTCTCTATTAATTTTCTCTATGTCCTCTGGTAGACAGAATCTGCTCAATCCCACAGTGTTTTCTCTGTAAGCTGCCTGTGGAAGGCAAAAAAAAGGTGGGGGGAAGAGCACAAAAATGAATTTGGATGAGACACATAAGCATTCGCCAGCTTGAGAGTAAATGGAAAGGTCCTCTTGTGGATCAAAAACTGGCTGAGTAATAGGAAGCAGAGAGTGAGTATAAATTGGCAGTCTTCGCAGTGGAGGACGGTAAGCAGTGGGGTGCCGCAGGGCTCGGTACTGGGTCCCATGCTCTTTAACTTGTTCATAAATGATTTAGAGTTGGGAGTGAGCAGTGAAATGGCCAAGTTTGCGGATGACACTAAATTGTTCAGGGTGGTGAGAAACAGAGGATTGTGAGGAACTCCAAAGGGATCTGTTGAGGCTGGGTGAGTGGGCGTCAATGTGGCAGATGCGGTTCAATGTGGCCAAGTGCAAAATAATGCATATTGGGGCCAAGAATCCCAGTTACAAATACAAGTTGATGGGGTGTGAACTGACAGAGACTCACCAAGAGAGAGATCTTGGGGTCGTGGTAGATAACTCACTGAAAATGTCAAGACAGTGTGCGTTTGCAATAAAAAAGGCCAACGCCATGCTGGGAATTATTAGGAAGGGAATTGAAAACAAATCAGCCAGTATCATAATGCCCCTGTATAAATCGATGGTGCGGTCTCATTTGGAGTACTGTGTGCAGTTCTGGTCGCCGCACCTCAAAAAGGATATTATAGCATTGGAGAAAGTCCAGAAAAGGGCAACTAGAATGATTAAAGGGCTGGAACACTTTCCCTATGAAGAAAGGTTGAAACGCTTGGGACTCTTTAGCTTGGAGAAACGTCGACTGCGGGGTGACATGATAGAGGTTTACAAGATAATGCATGGGATGGAGAAAGTAGAGAAAGAAGTACTTTTCTCCCTTTCTCACAATACAAGAACTTGTGGGCATTCGATGAAATTGCTGAGCAGCCAGGTTAAAACGGATAAAAGGAAGTACTTCTTCACCCAAAGGGTGATTAACATGTGGAATTCACTGCCACAGGAGGTGGTGGCGGCCACAAGCATAGCCACCTTCAAGAGGGGTTTAGATAAAAATATGGAGCAGAGGTCCATCAGTGGCTATTAGCCGCAGTGTGTGTGTGTATGTATGTATGTGTGTGTATATATATATAAATATTTTCTTGCCTCTGTGTGACACAGAGCGTTGGACTAGATGGGCCACTGGCCTGATCTAACATGGCTTCTCTTAAGTTCTTATGACAGGAGAGGCTGTGGAGAGAAGGGCCTCCTTTTCCTGTAAAAATCAGACCTCCCTTTCCAGCTCTGTGATATCAATGAGATTTGTGCTTGGCAAATGGGTTCAGGATCATGACAGGTTCTGATCTTTTTGGGGGGGAGGGGGGAATTCCATGCATTAAAAGGAAGCATAGGTGCATGAAAGGAAGGCATGTTTATTACTTCCACCATTCTTCCTGGAATTTGAAACTAGAAGATTCCAAGGTAGGTATCGCAGCGCCCGACCTCACGGCCTCACTGGATCTCTTTATTTCAGTCTCTTCGGGGTATTTTACTTGTTTTGTTCGATGGGACCACAGCAGCTTTGTTTATTCTTCCCACAAAACATAGGCTCTTGAGAACTTTAACTTAAACCACAGATTTATTGTAACACAAAGTTCTTAACTTGGGGATATGGGAGATATTTACACAGGCTAGTACGTTGTTCAGTTGTTTCAGGCTTTACAATCACTTTTACTTTTCTTGTAGTCTCTTTCAGTTACACAAGTCACAGTTTCCCTATAACTCACTCTCCACCTCTAGCCAAGGTCTGGCCTCTTGGGATTGATGTGTCTAGTCTCATCCCTTGACTGCAGTCTCTCCTCTCAGCCCTTCCTGGTGTCTCAGACCCACATTCACTCCCTCAACCACCTCACTAGATCTTCAGAGTTGTTCCTAGGTGTTTGTGACCATTCAGGTCTTAACTGACTCACACACACAGCCCTCTTGGCTGGGTTTGTTGAGCTGGCAGTGTCTGGAAGACTTCCCCGTCTCCGCCTCAAGCTCCTTCACAGGATCAGCTGCCCTCTCAGCCCTTCTGGCAGGCTCGAACTGACCCTCTCAGTCTCTGTCAGGTCCCCACTGACAGACTCCTCTGACAGGCACTTTCTCTGTCAGAAGCCAACTTGACTGCCTTCCTCTCTCAGCAGTTTCTGTCTCTCAACTACTTTCCCTCCCTGAGAGCTCCGAGCACTTTGCCCCCACCCTCAGGTCACCTGACGCAGCCCTGTGCGTCCTCAGTTTATGGTTAACCCATTGCTTTCCGTCACATGTCCCTCCCCCTTTTGAGACATTGCGCAAGGCGAAAGGTCTCAGCCTTTTGCTGAGCAATGGGACATGGGCACACTTGCTTGGGTTACACTATGTTATAACTCTTTTGTCATAACACCAACTTCAAAATTATATACATTCTTCATCAGTTCTACAGTCTAACATTCTTTAACACTACTATACAAACAGACTTCTCAAACTTTACATTCTTCTTGACAATGCATCTGCAATCACATTTTGCTTCCCAGGGATATGCTGGATGTCAAAGTTGTAATCTTGGAGCTGTAAACTCCATCTTATCAGTTTGCTGTTTGTATCTTTCACCTGGTTCAACCATTTCAGGGGAGAATGATCTGTACACAGTGTAAACTTCCTTCCCCATAGGTATGGTTTCAATTTACCTATTGCCCACACAATCGCTAAACACTCTTTTTCAATTACTGAGAGGTGTTGCTCTCGGTCCAATAACTTTCTACTCAAATACAGAACTGGATGATACAGTCCTGCCTCTCCTTGCTGACTTAATGTTGCTCCTACCCCAACATTAGATGCATCAGTAAAGAGGGTAAACTCCTTTGAAAACTCTGGAGTTCTCAACACTGGTTCAGTGGTCAGAACCACTTTCAGATGTTCATAAGCTTGTTCACACTCTGCATTCCAGTTTACTGGATCAGGGTTCTTCTTCTTGGTGCACTCACATAGCGGTGCTGCTATCGTGCTAAACTCAGGTATGAACCTCCTGTAGTATCCTACTACGCCCAAAAACGCTCGAATTTGTTTCTTGGTTTGGGGTCTAGGCCACTCATGTATGGCTTGCACCTTTCCCCAATCTGTTTTGATCTTACCTCCTCCTAGCACATGCCCTAAATACTTAACCTCGGCCATGGCTAGTTGACACTTAGATGCTTTGATGGTGAGACCCGCATCTTTCACTCGTTGTAACACAATGGCTACATGCTGCAAATGTTCCTTCCATGTAGCACTGTAAATAGCAATATCGTCAATATATGCAAGAGCAAATTCTTTCAGTCCCACTAACATCTTATCAATTACTCTTTGGAATGTGGAGGGAGCATTCCTTAACCCAAATGGTAATACAGTAAACTCAAAGAGTCCCTCTTTGGTTACAAACGCTGTTTTCTGCTGATCTTTAGGATCCATAGCTACCTGCCAATAACCTTTTGTCAAATCTAAGGTGGTAATAAAATTGGCAGCTCCAATTGTCTCGACCAACTCATCTATGCGAGGCATTGGATACACATCTGGTACTGTGATCTTATTCAGTCTTCTGTAGTCCACACAAAACCTCATGGTTTTGTCCGGTTTGGGTACTAGGACTACAGGTGAGGCCCATGGACTTTCTGATGGTACAATTAAACCCAATTTCAACATTTCTTCTACCTCCTGCTGTACATACTTGGCATTCGGGCCGGTCACTCTATATGGTTGGAGTGCTACAGGCCTCGAATCCCCTGTGTCAATCTTGTGACACGCTAGGTTTGTCTTACCTGGTACATCTGAAAAAATTGTTTTGTACCTTCCCAATATTGTTTGTAATTGGCCTCTTTGTTCTCCATTAAGAGAAGGGGCGAACTGAACCTCATTAATGGTCTTTTCCTGGGATATTTTCCCCCAACCCGACAATTCAGTTCCCGCACACACTCCCTTCTTTGCAATTAAAACCAAATTACCCCTGTCAAAATAAGGTTTTAACATGTTTACATGGAACACTTTACATTGTTCACCATCTTCACTTAAGTTCACTACATAGTTCACGTTGGAGACCTTATGGGCGATGGTATAAGGTCCCTCCCAGGCCACATCTAACTTGTTCTTCTTCCTGGGCTTCAAAACCAGTACTCTGTCTCCTGGCTTGAACTCTCTGTCTCTGGCTTTGGAGTCGTACCACTGCTTCTGCCGTCGTTGCGATCTTCTCATGTTGTCTGCAGTCTCCATCATCTGCTTGGCAATTCTTCCGGCGGTGCATTCTTCTTGCTTCTGCTGAATGAGCCGCTGCAGTTCTGTTTCACAAGTGGTGATGCACAGCTGGTATGTGGATGGGGAAGCTATACTGCTCAAAACTTGTACGGTTGGTTTCCTAGCTTGGACAACAGTTCCATTAGTTGTCTTGGGAGAGGATGACAAAGGAGCACACATGCCAACTGACGACTCTGCTCGAAGAGGCTTGCTGGTCTGGACGATTTCTTGCTCTGTTGCTTGGCTGTGTCCTCTGCTCACTGGTTGGGCCACCTCAGAGGGTTCCAAAGAGCCAAACATGCTCTCCCATTCTTCTTCTGTCATCTCCCCAGTTCTCTGCCATAGTTCCTTCAGGCTGTCATCTTGTTGCTGCTCTCTGAGGAATTCTGCAGCAGGGATGGTCTGCAACATTGTTTCCTCTTCTTCTGCTGGTTGCTCTACCAACACCTCAGGCCCCAGTTCTTGCCTGCTTCTTGTAACAATGTTTACAAGATTAGCTTGCTGTCTCTTTAATTCAGCAGCTAAATCATTGCCCAATAAAAGCGATGTTCCTATGTCACTCAGGTCTCCCACAATCCAATCACCTTGGAACTCTCTATACTTGATAGGAACTTCTGCTAGGGCCACTTCAAATGTAGGTCCTTTAATGCCTTTTATGGTGTAAGATTTCCCAGGCAAATACTGATGACTTTTTACTAATCCTGGCTGTATTAGGGAAACTTGCGCCCCTGTGTCCCTATAAGCCTTGACTTCCTTGTCATTTACTGTCACAGTTTCAGTATACTCACTCAAGCTTTCCTGTACCTTCCACACTTTCAGAACACTATTGGGTCTTTCTGGTGGTGTGTTCTCTGGAAGTGAGGGGTTTGTTTCTACTTCTTTCTGTTGACCTTGCACCACTTTAACTGTCTTAGCTGGTGGGGTCTTTTTTCCTTTTTCTGGGCAAAATCTGGCATAGTGCCCTATTCCCCCCCACTGGAAACAAGCAGCCTGAGTCTTTCTGTAAGGAGGTGGACTGGACCGCTTTGCAGGGCTGTTGTTACCCGCCCCAGACTTCTCTGGAGAGTTCCAGACTTGGGGTTTTTTAGTTGGAGCAGTCCACATTGATCTCCCTAGATCAGATTCAATCTCATCTAGAATCATAGCTGCTTCTTCTACTGTCTTCAATTTCTTGTCTCTCAGAACCCACCTATACTGAGAGGGGACTTGGTTATAAAACTGTTCCAAGCCCACTAAGTTTTTCAGGTCTTCTAAAGTGGAAACTTTACTCCCTTCTACCCATCTGTTAAGGGCTCTGTCTAACCGACAACCTAGTTGAGAGTATGTTTCTCCAGGCTTTCTTCTGATTTCTCTAAATTTTTTTCTGCTTTGCTCTGCTGTTAAGCCAAAGCGAACTCTGACCCTTTCCTTGTACAATTGATAGTCAGAGGTCTCCTCATCCCTCAGTTCAGAGTAGATTTCACTCAACTCTCCACAGATCTGAGGTCTCAAATAAATCATTCTGTCCTCATCAGCAACTCTTAAATCCTTACAGGTTCTTTCAAAATTAAACAAAAAAGCTTCTACATCATCCCCTTTTTGGTACTTGGGGAATTTCTTTTGTTCTACTGTGAGGCGCCTTTCACTTCTAGTATCACGTTGAAACTCTGGCTTTCCCTGAATCTCCTGGAGTTTCAAACTGTACATTTTTTCCTCATGTTCTCTCTCTAATTCCCTTTCTCTGCGTTCTCTCTCATTTTCCCTTTCTCTGTGTTCTCTCTCTCTTTCCGCTTCCCTCTCTCTTTGTTCTCTGTCCTCTCTTTCTGATTCCAGCCTAGCCATTTCCATTGCTTTTTCTCTTTCTACTTGAATTTTGGCCATCTGAATTTCTTTTTCTGCTTCTATTCTGGCCAATTCCAACTGTATTTTCATAGCCTCTATGCTCTGACTAGGATTCTCCTCAGGAATCTCTTCCTGTGTCTGCCCATCCCCCGTGGCTGTGGTAGTTCTCTTAGGAGGAGCCATTTCTGACAGGAATTTTTCACAGAACTGTCTTAATTCCTTTACTGCAGTGTCCCTCTACTTTCTGTGTGTCTTAGTGACCTTATATTGGGGTTTTCCTTCGAAATCCCGACGCTGGCAACCAATTATCGCAGCGCCCGACCTCACGGCCTCACTGGATCTCTTTATTTCAGTCTCTTCGGGGTATTTTACTTGTTTTGTTTGATGGGACCACAGCAGCTTTGTTTATTCTTCCCACAAAACATAGGCTCTTGAGAACTTTAACTTAAACCACAGATTTATTGTAACACAAAGTTCTTAACTTGGGGATATGGGAGATATTTACACAGGCTAGTACGTTGTTCAGTTGTTTCAGGCTTTACAATCACTTTTACTTTTCTTGTAGTCTCTTTCAGTTACACAAGTCACAGTTTCCCTATAACTCACTCTCCACCTCTAGCCAAGGTCTGGCCTCTTGGGATTGATGTGTCTAGTCTCACCCCTCGACTGGAGTCTCTCCTCTCAGCCCTTCCTGGTGTCTCAGACCCACATTCACTCCCTCAACCACCTCACTAGATCTTCAGAGTTGTTCCTAGGTGTTTGTGACCGTTCAGGTCTTAACTGACTCACACACACAGCCCTCTTGGCTGGGTTTGTCGAGCTGGCAGTGTCTGGAAGACTTCCCCGTCTCCGCCTCAAGCTCCTTCACAGGATCAGCTGCCCTCTCAGCCCTTCTGGCAGGCTCGAACTGACCCTCTCAGTCTCTGTCAGGTCCCCACTGACAGACTCCTCTGACAGGCACCTTCTCTGTCAGAAGCCAACTTGACTGCCTTCCTCTCTCAGCAGTTTCTGTCTCTCAACTACTTTCCCTCCCTGAGAGCTCCGAGCACTTTGCCCCCACCCTCAGGTCACCTGACGCAGCCCTGTGCGTCCTCAGTTTATGGTTAACCCATTGCTTTCCGTCACAGTAGGGTTAAAAATCATCATTTCCTGCTGTCATTATCTGATCCAATGCAGTTATTTTTTATATGAATAAACAATTTTTATTAGTAACATATGGTAGCAAAACTATATCTACAACTTATAAAAACTTAAAGTAAAAGAAAAAACTTTCTACCCCATATCTTACTTTTTCCCCCACCCCTCCCCCCGTTACTTGACCCCCGCCAGTGTTATTTACTTAAAGGAAACAGATATTAAAGGTACACTTAACTGTTAAAGAAAAAAAAAAACCCAAAGTTATATTCTTATTTTAAAAACCTTAATCATTATCAAAGATTGTCCAGTGTCCTTTTATTTTCCACTCTTTTTCTACGTAACTTCTGAATTTCTTCCACTCCAACTTAAAAAGTTCCAAATCATAGTCTCTTAATTTTCTTGTTAATTTGTCCATTTCACTCCATGACATAACTTTTGTAATCCAATCCCATTTCTCTGGTATTTTTTCTTGCTTCCACAGCTGCGCATACAATGTCCTAGCAGCTGAGAGCAAGTACCATATTAAAGTTCTGTCTTCTTTTGGAAATTTTTCCATTTGTAATCCCAGCAGAAAAGTCTCTGCCGCTTTATTAAATTCATATCCCAAAATCTTAGAAATCTCTTGCTGAATCATTTGCCAAAACTTTTTAGCCCTTTCGCAAGTCCACCACATATGGTAGAAAGAACCTTCATGCTTTTTACATTTCCAACACCTATCTGGCATCTTGTTGTTCAATTTTGCTAATTTTTTTGGAGTCATATACCATCTATACATCATCTTAAAACAGTTTTCTTTAATACTATAACATGTTGCGAGTTTCATAGAGTTCTTCCACAAATATTCCCAAGATTCCATCTTTATTTCTTTATTTACATTAATTGCCCATTTTATCATTTGAGATTTCACTACTTCATCTTCTGTAGACCATTGTAAAAGTAATTTGTATACTTTTGAAATTAACTTCTCATTATCTCCAAGCAGAACTCTTTCCATTTTTGTTTGCTCTTTCCTTATTCCTTCGGTTTTAATATCTTTCTCCACCAAGCTTTTTATTTGTTGCATTTGAAACCAATCATATTTGTAACTCAATTCTTCTGCAGTTTTCAGTTCTATTTTCCCACTTTGTATTTTTAGTAACTGGTTGTATGATAGCTGTTTTTCTTTGGCTGTTTTAGCCGTTAACTTTATCACTTCAGCTGGCACTATCCATAAAGGTCTTCTCTCATCCCCATATTTCTTGTACTTTATCCATACATTTAGTAGACTACTTCTTATATAATGGTGAGAGAAAAGGCCATCCATCTTCTTTTTCCCATAATACAAATACGCATGCCAGCCGAATTTTTTTCCATGACCTTCCAGCACTAAGAGTTTTTTATTTAACAACGTTATCCATTCTTTCATCCATACTAAACAAACTGCTTCATGATACAATTTCAAATCTGGTAGTTGGAATCCACCTCTCTCTTTTGCATCTGTCAAAATTTTCATTTTAATTCTTGGTTTCTTCCCGGCCCACACGAATTCTGAAATTTTCCTTTGCCATTTATCGAACTGTTTAGCATCTTTCACAATAGGGATAGTTTGAAACAGGTACATAATCCTTGGTAAAACATTCATTTTTATTGCAGCTATTCTACCCAACAATGACAAGTTGAGTTTGTTCCACTTTAGCATATCTTCCTCTATTCTACGCCATAGCTTCTCATAGTTGTTCTTAAACAAGTCAATATTTTTCATTGTTATCTTTACCCCTAGGTATTTTACCTTAGAGGTAACTTCACAGCCCGTTAGTCTTTGTAATTCTTGTTGTCTATTTACCTGCATATTCTTGCACAAAATTTTTGATTTTTCTTTATTTATATAAAGTCCCGCCAACTTCCCAAACTCTTGTATTCTCATTAATAACAAAGGTGTAGCTTGTATGGGATTTTCATTTATAAACATTATATCATCAGCAAATGCTCTGTACTTATAAGTATATCCTTTTATTTGTAACCCTTCTAAATCTTTTTCTTCTTGAATCTGCATCAATAAAATTTCAAGAGTCATTATGAACAACAATGGTGAAAGCGGGCAGCCTTGTCTAGTACCTTTACTGATTCTTATTTCATCTGTAAGATCCGCATTAACACACAACCTTGCCCTTTGTTCAGAATATATTGCTTTTATCATTCTTATAAAACTTTCTCCAAGCTCCATTTTTTCCATCACTGCAAACATAAAGTCCCAATTTAAATTATCAAATGCTTTCTCTGCATCCGCAAAAAATAATGCTACTTCTTTTTCTGGATGTCTTTCATAATATTCTACAATATTTACCACAGTTCGAATATTATCTCTTATTTATCTTTTGGGAAGAAAACCAGCTTGATCTTCCTTTATAAAATTTATCAAATGTTGCTTAAGTCGTTCTGCCAGAATTCTTGTAAATATTTTATAGTCATTATTCAAAAGCGAAATTGGTCTATAATTTTTCACATTTGTGACATCTCTATCCTCTTTGGGTATCAAAGAAATGACGGCTTCTTTCCATGTATTTGGCACGTTCCCTTTGGTTCTTATTACATTCATCAGTTTCTGCAATTTTGGTGTTAATTCATCTTTAAGAGTTTTAAAATATTTAGCTGTATATCCATCTGGCCCGGGAGCTTTATCATTTTTCATCGCATTGATTGCTACTTCAATTTCTATTTTTTCAATTGGATCATTCAAAACTTTTCTCATATTCTCAGTTAAAGGCTCAATTTTTATTTTTTGTAGATATTCATCTATCTTTTCTCTCTTTACTTTAACACCTTGGAACAACTTGGCATAGTACTTAAAGAATTCTCTTTTTATTCCCTCTTGAGTAACTACTTCCCTTCCATCTGCCACAATTCTACTGATTATTTTATTTTCTCTCTTTTTCTTCAATTGCCACGCCAAATATTTCCCCGTCTTATTTGCTCCTTTAAACGATCTCTGCTGAAGCCTTTTCAAATTCCATTCCACTTCTTTGTTCAACAAATGTCTTAATTGAGTTTGTAATATTGAAATTTCCCTTATAATTTTCTTTTTCCCTGGTCTTTTCCTCAACTCCCCTTCTTTTTTCTTTATTTCATTTTGAATATCCAATAATTGTTTTTCTTTTTTCCTTTTATCTTTATTATTCAAAGTAATCAACAACCCTCTCATTACTGCTTTATAGGCATCCCAGACCATCTGGAAATCAATGTCTTCTTTGTCATTCACTTGAAAAAATTCCTTAGTCTCTTTTCCTAGAAAAGTCACTATTTCTTTGCTCTGTAGCAAATCTTCATTCAGTCTCCATCTTCTCAGTCTTTTGGACAATTTTGTAATCCACATTATTGGGTTATGGTCCACTCCAATTTTAGGTAGAATCTCTATCTTCCTTGTTATGAGACCTAAGTCTCTAGTTCCCCACAACATGTCAATTCTGGAAAAAGTCTTATGTCTTGCAGAGAAAAAAGTATAGTCCCGCACTTCAGGGTTAAACTTTCTCCAAATATCTTCTAAATTTTCTTGTTTAGCTAGTTCAAAGAAAGACTTTGGCAATTTCCCTTCTTTCCCATCATTTTTTCTCCCTCCAGATCTATCCAGTGAGTTCTCAACTGTTCCATTAAAATCTCCCATTAAGAGTATTTGATCATAAGTCAACTCATCTAACTTTTGTATAATGTCCTTAAAAAAAACATCCTTTGCACCATTAGGTGCATATAGTCCCAATAACAACGTTTTTTCCCCATTTAGTATTATCTCCACTGCTACAAATCTTCCATCCTTATCTTTAAATATTAACTTTGGCTCCAGATCTTGTTTAATATAAAAAACCACTCCCCTTTTCTTCTGTTCAGCTAACGAAAAAAATTCCATTCCCAATTGTTTGTTCCATAAAAATTTATAATCCTTTTGTTTAATATGAACTTCTTGCAAACAAATTATATTACAATTTTGCTTCTTGATCCAATGAAAAGTTGCCCTTCTTTTTTGTGGTGAATTTAGTCCATTAACGTTCCAAGAAAGTAATTTGTAATCCATCATGGTGCAAATTCTTTATTTTCTTCAAAAAATTTCCTCAACTCCCGGGTGTTTGTAATTGTAACTCTCTTCCCCTGAAGTTCAAAGCTCAAACCTTCAGGAATTATCCATCTGTACCTTGTGCCATTGTCTTTCAATTTTTCTGTCAACTTTTTGTATGTTCTCCTCTCGTTTATCACTTGTCTTGGCAGCTCCTTCATAATTCTCACTCTGCTGCCCTTTACTATCAGTGACTCATCAAAATTTTCCTTCATGATCCTTCCCACCATTTCTTTTGTCATAAATCTTACCACCACATCTCTTGGTAAATTGTTTTTTTTGGCAAAAATCGAGTTGACTCTATACATATGTTCGTACATGCTTTTAGTCTTCTCTGGGTCTTCGTCTAAATGATCCAATGCAGTTATTAAGGACTCCCAGTGCGGCCCCCACAAACAACCCACTCATGAGATTTTCTGGAGTGATATACCACATCTATTGAGACTACTGGAGGGAACCAACACACAAACCATTCTCAGGATGACACCTACATATTTCCAAACACTGGTGAAAGAAGAGGGGCTGTACCCAAGGAGTACAACCCCTTACTGCTGGAAGCAATACTTACTGATGGAATGTCTACCAAAGTCTCGAGGCAGCAGGAGGAAGGTTGCGGGCCTAACTTGCCTGGGAAATTATAGATGTCTGTATACAAATGCTAGAAGTGTCCAAAGTAAAATTGGTGAGTTGGAATGTTTAGTGTTGGGAGAAAACATAGACATTGTGGGAATTTCAGAAACTTGGTGGAATGAGGAGGATCAGTGGGATGCAGTGATTCCTGGATATGTTATATCGGAAGGGTAGGGAGGGAAGGGTTGGAGGTGGGGTGGTTCTGTATGTCAGAGAGGGTATACAGTCCAGTAAGACTGAGGTCAGAGAATTAGATTCCCTTCTAGAAATCCTTTGGGTCGAAATAGAGGGCCCAAAAGGAAATTTAACTATGGGAGTTTGTTATCGCCCAGCAAATCAAAAGAGAGAGGACAATTATAATATGATGGAAGGATTAAAGATAGTGGCTAAACGTAAAAACTGTGTCATAATAGGTAATTTTAACTATCTGCAATATAGTCAATATGTGTTCAGGTTGAGAGAAAGAGATTGAGTTTCTAGATGCTCTCAATAACTGTGCTATGAAGCAGATGGTCACAGAACCTAACAGGGGAGAGGCAATCCTGGATTTGGTCCTAAGTAACGCCTAAGACTTGGTGAGAGATGTAAAAGTGATTGCACCACTTCGGAACAGTGACCATAACATTATATTGCTTTCACCATTTGTATAAATAGGGAGTTGCCCCAAAAGACCAGCACAACCACGTTTAACTTTAAAAGGGGTAAATTCTCTGAGATGAGGAGGCATGTGAATAGGAAACTGAAAGAAAAGGTAAATACAGTCAAAAGCCTTGGGGAAGCTTGGAGGCTATTTAAAAAGTACAATTCTAGAAGCTCAGATAAAATATATACCACAAGTTAGGAAAGGCACAAACAGGTATAAGAAAAGGCCTGCATGGTTAACAAAGTAATGGAAGCTGTAAAAGGTAAGGAGGACTCCTTTAATCGGTGGAAAGCTAGTCCAAGTGAGATTAATAAAAGGGAACACAGGCTGTAGCAAATCAAATGCAAGACTGTGATCAGGCAGGCAAAAAGGGACTATGAGGAGCATATTGCAAAAAACATAAATACTAACAATAAAAATTTCTTCAAATACATTAGAAGCAGGAAACCAGCCAGGGAGGCAGTGGGGCCCTTGGAAGACCAAGGGGTAAAAGGATTACTGAAGGAGGATAGGGAAATGGCTGAGAAGCTGAATGCATTTTTTGCCTCCGTCTTCACTGTGGAAGACAAGAAATGTTTGCCCGCTCCAGAACCATTTATATTGGAAGGGGTGTTGAAAGACCTGAGTCAGATTGAGGTGACAAGAGAGGAGGTCCTACAACTGATTGATGAATTAAAAACTAATAAGTCACCAGGTCCGGATGGCATACATCCAAGAGTTCTGAAAGAACTCAAAGCTGAACTTGTGGATCTCCTGACAAAAATATGTAATCTTTCATTGAAATTTGCCTCCGTTCCTGAGGACTGGAAGGTAGCAAATGTCACCCCCGTCTTTAAAAAGGGTTCCAAAGGAGATCCGGGAAATTACAGGCCAGTCAGTCTGACATCAATACCGGGAAAGTTGGTAGAAACCATTATCAAGGACAGAATGAGTAGGCACATTGATGAACACAAGTTATTGAGGAAGACTCAGCATGGGTTCTGTAAGGGAAGATCTTGCCTCACTAACCTGTTACAGTTCTTTGAGGGGGATGAACAAACATGTGGACAAAGGGAACTTCCTGTCAGACATTGTAACTTACCTGTTTAATGTGCCTTACACTGCTTATGTCCCCTTGCCCTGACTAACTCCATTTTGAATGATTCTGTTGACCCTGTGAATAAAGTCTTGCATTTCAAACACTTTTGCAACAGCTACTAACTCCCTTGGGAAATTCTTAGCATAGCACTAACAAATGTAACAGCTCTTTGAAGATAGCGAGCCTCAAGGTAACCAGCAGGGTTCCTTCCTTGAGAAAGAGATAAGGGGGCCTGGGAACCAGCTATTGCATCTCAAAAGTGTGAGAATGGGTTTATTATCAAAGATTTCAGGTTTTCACGGCTGGTAACATCATTAGGGTTTGTAGAATCTTTCGGGATCAAGTGCCGTGTTCTAATGGAGAAAGTTTTCCTTCCAGACATTTCGTTCTCAGCTGCGGAGAATATCCTCAGTGGCGTTGCAGCCGGAGCAGGCGCTCAGACCTTCTTGGCTGCTGTGCATTGAGTGGAGCCAGGGCTGCTGGAGAGCTGCTATTTGTAGGCTGGAGGGGGTGTGATGAAAGGGCAATTGGTTTGTGGATGTGCCCATTGTTTGGTGGGGCTTCCTGGAAGGGTAGTGATAAGGAAACTGGCTGTTGAATGTGACCATTGTTCTGTGTTAATTGCTGGGAAGGTTGGAAGGGGTTTGAAGATAAGGAAGATGGTTGTTGACTGTGCTGATTGTTCTGTGGAATTTGCTGGTTGTTCTGAGACTTTCTGCAATTTATAGTCTGTAGGGTGTTTTGCAGAGCTGGGTACCAAGATTGGTGGATGAAAATGCCTTCTTCCTTTCTGTTAAAATTGTGCTGGTGTTTGTAAATCTCAATAGCTTCTCTGTTCAGGCGGGTATGATAATGTGAGACCGTAGAAAGGACTTCAGTTCTTTCAAAGTGGATGACGTGGTCTCCTTCTTGAAGTGCATGTTCAGCTACAGCTGATTTTTCTGGCTGAAACAAGCGACAGTGTTCGGTGAGACGGGTGTTGATACTGCGTTGGGTAGTGCCAATGTAGACTGCACCACAGGAGCAGGGTATTTTGTAGACTCCAGGGGTTGAAAGTGGATCTCTCATATCTTTGGCCGAGCGCAGCATGTGGCGGATCTGTTGTGTGGGCTTGAAGACTGTGTCAACATTATGGCGTTTGAGAATTTTGCCAATGTGGTCGGTGACAGATTTTATGTAGGGCAACTCCAACAGGAATTACACCACCTCAAACAGTCACTGCAGGCCAATGGATACTCCCAACAAGAAATTAGAAGAGCCCTCCATCCCAGGAGACCATCCACACCAAATCCCGAGCCACACACAAATATGGGTACAGCCTTCCTGCCCTACATAAAATCTGTCACCGACCGCATTGGCAAAATTCTCAAACGCCATAATGTTGACACAGTCTTATTAAAAATACAAAGTGGCAAAATAGAATTGAAAACTGCTGAAGAGTTGAATAATAAATATGATTGGTTCCAAATGCAACAAATAAAGAGCTTGATGGATAATGATATCAAAACTGAAGGAATAAGAGAACTGTTTTAAAATTATATATAGATAGTATATGATTCCTAAAAATTGGCAAAGATGAACAATAAGATGCCAGACAGATGTTGGAAATGTAAAAAAACATGAAGGTTCTTTCTACCATATGTGGTGGACTTGTGAAAGAGCAAAAAAGTATTGGCAGATGATTCAGCAAGAACATATGAAGCTGCCTTATACTGAATCAGACCCTTGGGTCCATCAAAGTCAGTATTGTCTTCTCAGACTGGCAGCAGCTCTCCAGGGTCTCAAGCTGAGGTTTTTCACACCTATTTTCACACCTATTTGCCTGGACCCTTTTTTGGAGATGCCAGGGAATGAACATGGGACCTCCTGCTTCCTAAGCAGATGCTCTACCACTGAGCCACTGTCCCTCCCCTTAGAAATTTCTAAGATCTTGGGATATGAATTCAAGAGTACTGTGTGCAGTTCTGGTCGCCGCACCTCAAAAAGGTGAATGATTAAAGGGCTGGAACACTTTCCCTATGAAGAAAGGTTGAAACGCTTGGGACTCTTTAGCTTGGAGAAACGTCGACTGCGGGGTGACATGATAGAGGTTTACAAGATAATGCATGGGATGGAGAAAGTAGAGAAAGAAGTATTCTCCCTTTCTCACAATACAAGAACTCGTGGGCATTCGATGAAATTGCTGAGCAGTCAGGTTAAAGGGTCACCAAAGGGTGATTAACATGTGGAATTCACTGCCACAGGAGGTGGTGGCGGCCACAAGCATAGCCACCTTCAAGAGGGGTTTAGATAAAAATATGGAGCAGAAGTCCATCAGTGGCTATTAGCCACAAAAAAAAATTGCCACTGTATGACACAGAGTGTTGGACTGGATGGGCCATTGGCCTGATCTAACATGGCTTCTCTTATGTTCTTAAGAAAGTTGCAGAGACTTTTCTGTTGGGATTACAAATGGAAAAATTTCCAAAAGAAGATAGAACTGTAATTTGGTACTTGCTTTCAGCTGCTAGGACATTATATGCGCAGTTGTGGAAGCAAGAAAAAATACCAGAGAAATGGGATTGGATTATAAAAGTTATGACATGGAGTGAAATGGACAAATTAACAAGAATATTAAGAGACTATGATTTAGAAGTTTTTAAGACGGTGTGGAAAAAGTTTAAAAGATATGTAGAAAAAGAGTGGAAAATAAAAGGACATTGGACAATTTTTGATAATGGTTAAGTTTAAAAAAAAAAAGAATATAAATTTTTGTTTTAATAGTTAAGGGTACCTTTAAATATTTAAATTTTAAGTAAATAACACTGGCGGGGGTCAAGTAACAGGGGGAGGGGTGGGTAGAAAATAATATATGGGGTAGATAAAAGAAGTTTTTAAAGATTTAAGAAATAGATTTATTGCCATATGTTACCAATAAAATTGTTTTAACCAACAAACATGTGGACAAAGGAGACCCAATAGATGTTGTTTACCTTGACTCAGAAAGCTTTGATAAAATTCCTCATCAAAGGCTCCTAAGTAAGCTTAAGAGTATGGAGTAAAAGGACAGGTTCTCTTGTGGATCAAAAACTGGCTAATTAATAGGAAACAAGGAGTGAGTGTAAATGGGCAGTTTTCGCAATGGAGGACGATAAGCAGTGGGGTGCCGCAGGGCTCAGTACTGGGTGCCGCAGGGCTCAGTACTCAGTACTGCTCTTTAACTTGTTCATAAATGATCTGGAGTTGGGAGTGAGCAGTGAAGTGGCCAAGTTTGCAGATGACACTAAATTGTTCAGGGTGGTAAGAACCAGAGAGGATTGTGAGGAACTCCAAAGGTATCTGTTGAGGCTGGGTGAGTGGGTGTCAACGTGGCAGATGAGGTTCAATGTGGCCAAGTGCAAAGTAATGCACACTGGGGCCAAGAATCCCAGCTACAAATACAAGTTGATGGGATATGAACTGGCAGAGACAGACCAAGAGAGAGATCTTGGGGTCGTGGTAGATAACTCACTGAAAATGTCAAGACAATAAAAAAGGCCAACACCATGCTGGGAATTGAAAATAAATCAGCCAGTATCATAATGCCCCTGTATAAATCGATGGTGCGGTCTCATTTGGAATACTGTGTGCAATTCTGGTCATCGCACCTCAAAAAGAATATTATAGCACTGGAAAAAATGCAGAAAAGGGCAACTAGAATGATTAAAGGTTTGGAACACTTTCCCTATGAAGAATGGTTAAAACGCTTGGGGTTCTTTAGTTTGGAGAAACGTCGACTGCGGGTTGACATGATAAAGGTTTACAAGATTATGCATGGGATGGAGAGGGTAGAGAAGTACTTTTCTCCCTTTCTCACAATACAAGAACTCGTGGGCATTCAATGAAATTGCTGAGCAGTCAGGTTAATACGGATAGAAGGAAGTACTTCTTCACCCAAAGGGTGATTAACATGTGGAATTCACTGCCACAGGAGGTGGTGGCGGCCACAAGCATGGCCACCTTCAAGAGGGGGTTAGATAAAAATATGGAGCAGAGGTCCATCAGTGGCTATTAGCCACTGTGTGTGTGTGTGTGTGTGGGTTCAGGTAGCTGGCTCCAGGTTGACTCAGCCTTCCATCCTTCCGAGGTCGGTCAAATGAGTACCCAGCTTGCTGGGGGGGAAGTGTAGATGACTGGGGAAGGCAATGGCAAACCACCTCGTAAAAAAGTCTGTCATGATGCGACGTCACCCCAGAATCCGAAATGACTTTCTTGCACAGGGGACCACCTTTACCTTTATGTTTGCATAGCAGAAGTCTATATGACTGTTACTTGGCAAAAGCTCACAATAATTCTCAATATTGTCTAATAAATTATAACTAACCACATTTCTCTCTCTCTGAAATCACTGAACAAATCTTACTTGGTTATATACAAATTACTTAAATACTTTTGTCTTGATCTGTCTGCATTCTATTACTTTTTCATTCCTAACATTTATGACATTAGGTCACTGTAAACATAAGCATTACAGACACGTGTTACTCATGTGTTGCTCTTAAATCTTTCTTTTAATTCTTACTTTAATCTTTAAAGCTTTCCACCCTGATTTTGATCTATGTATCAAAAAAAATATCCAAAAATTTCTCTTGAAATTCTAAATTTGGTTTGTTATGCAAGTAAGTTGTTAGCTTTGTCACTCTAATATAACCAGTAATTTTTCCAGTCAGTTAATTCTGGGCATAATTCGGATTTCCACTAATATGCAAATGCACTCTTGCTGCTGTCACCATATATTTAAATAGTTCACTATGGATTTTTGATATATTAAAAAAAAAAGTAGTCCCCTGTGCAAGCACCAGTCATTTCCAATTCTGGGGTGATGTTGAATTTCACAACATTTTCACAGCAGACTTTTTACATGGCGGTTTGCCAATGCCTTCCCCAGTCATCTACACTTTCCCCCCCAGCAAGCTGGGTACTCATTTGACCGACCTCGGAAGGATGGAAGGCTGAGTCAACCTGGAGCCAGCTACCTGAACCCAGCTTCCACTGGGATTGAATTCAGGTTGTGAGCAGAGCTTAGGACTGCAGTACTGCAGTTTTACCACTCTGTACCACAGGGCTCTTCTTTTGATATATTAAACAGTAATATAAAGTATATTTTAGATTCATCAGAAAGTTAGTTTTTAATATCTTTTGCATTTTTTCATAGATCTTTATCCAATATTTTTGGCTTTGTCACAAGACCACTACATACAGTATGATAGAATGTTGAACCTGTACTTTTACATTCCCAACATCTGGCACTGTAGTTCTTGTTAGTTTTTGCAATTCCTTTAGGTGATGTACTATCTAAAGAACATTTTTTATTGCTTTTCTGTTAACATCTGGGATTCAGTGAACTTAATTTCTTTTGTCCATAAGTTTTCTCAGTGGCTCATATGGCTCTAAAGTTCTTCATCCATTTGATCATACAGTCCTTCACTTGTTCTGTTTCTGTTTCATATTGCAATAGCATTTTTATTGTGAAAAACTCAAGCCTTGGTAAATGTTCTGCTCCAAAAACAATTTCATATACATTTCTCTGTCTCACATCTCTATGAAGGCACTATGAACCATGACGAGGGGCTCCATAGGTTCTCAGAAATTCCAAATAAACAATACAAAAGATCCAGTTTTCTTCACAAGGAGATCTTGAATAATGCAACAAAGATACAGAAGATGCAGACTAAACTTCCATCAGCTGGGCCTCAAGTGTGCACATGCACAGCAACACTTAGGAAGACCTCAAGACCACAGGCATGACTGAAATTACACATTTTATACACTAAATGCTGGCTACAAGTCAAAGAATAATTATGCTATCTCAAATACCTTGATGAACCAGGCTGACTTGCATGTAATTGGCTTCCAATGGCGGAAGAAGCAACTGTGGCTTTGAAGATAAGCTCTGCTAACAAGAATATAAGAGAGGGGGGGAGCCAATCAACATTCTCCCATGAGAATTTTGGGAGTGGCAGATCAACATCCTCCCATGAGAAGAGAAGATTGGATTTATACCCCGCCCTTCACTACTTGAAGGAGTCTCAGAGAGGTTTACAATCTCCTTTCCTTCACCTCCCCACAACAGGCACCCTGTGAGGTAGGTGGGGCTGAGAGCTCTGACAAAAATTGCTCTTTCCAGAACAATTTCTGGCAGAGTTATGACTGACCCAAGGTCACTCCAGCAGCTGCAGGTGAAGTGGGAAATCAAACCTGGTTCTCCCAGATAATAGTCTGTGCACTTAACCACTACACCAAACTGGTTCTCTGAAGGCAACTAAGCGGCAGACTAAGCACCAACTAAGCGGCAGACTAAGCACAAAGGTGGAGTCACCCAGCCCATACAGATGGGAACAGCGCTGGGGAGATCAGATAAGTTTCTGGTGCAAACTTTAGGAAACACAAGGTTGAAGTACATTTGCCTACATAAAGACCCTCACAATTAAAAGTATTTAGAAAATACAGGTGGTCCAAGATGTGAACCGGGTCTTACTGCAACGTGCTCAAAGAATTTCACACACCTCCAGTTGAGTCTGGGATACAATTCCAAGGGCTTGTGTAGAGTCTGGAATACCCAAAGGACCTCCCAGAGAAGACTGACTATTGAGATCATGACTGAAGAACCTGTTCTGCTATGAGACTGGTGGGGTCCAAAAACAGGGTCTCAAATGTTCACCGTAAGTTGCCTGAAAACATTACACTCTGTCTCCAAAAGAGAAGACCTTACGCTACTTCAAAAGAGCCTAGGGCACATCTTTGGGAGACACTGAGCTGTGCAGAAGCCACTAAGGGCATCTCAAATTGCTCAGTCAATAGTTGGATTTGGCACAAAGACAAAAATGTTCAAATGGTATCCAGAGTTTACCCAAGGCATCACAAGGCCCTTAAGCAGTTCTCAGTGATATCTTTGGGATTTAACTGCACAGTACAGGGAACTTTCAAGCACAGAGTACAGTTTTGTTCCTGGGAAGATTAAAACAAATCCTTTGTAAAACGTACCGAATGAATCATCTCTGTGAGTAATGGTTCTGGATCTGGTCTCATATTTAAATCCTCCAACTCAAAGCGAACTGCCATACGAGTCATCTCAATCTCCTCATCTGTACCAAGAAGAAGGAACAAGGATAAGTTCCATGGAATCCAAGCCCACACAGTGCAAGACTGTGGGCGGGGCATGTCACAACAGGCTCCACATATCAGAATAATCCCTCCCCAAATATCAAAATAATTAGAAACGGCAAACAACTATCAGTTGAGTCATAATTTGACAGGTTTTGCTGGAGCAGGCATCTACACACCTTTTTTCCTGCCACCACGCACCCCTTGCACCAAGTCAAACTGCTGTTACTTGCTGTAACCGGCGACACAATGGAAACTGTGCTAATGCAATGTCCCATGTCAGATCCTGACACAATGCAACAGTCCTTACTATGTTTTTATTGGCAGGAAAAGTGGTTCAAGGAGACATTTATCTGCTCCTTAAAATGTCAAGGTCTCTACTATCTCACCTGACAACCTGGGCTGTAGAACCACATCAGTCAGCAAGCTAACTACAGTATCCAGGCCTTTAACATCTGCAGAAACTGCATACATTGTAGTATCCCTAAAAGGGAAGCAAAACAGGATTAACATCTGGTTTAAGACTTGTGGCTTCAGGATAGTTGTTTCCCAAAACTTTATAGTTAATTTTTATGGATTCCAGCAGGCTCCTCAAATAATACAATAAGCAATCTTTAAAATGGTAGTATGGGCAGCCAATTAACTGAAGCAACCACAGCCCAACATTCAAATGATAAAGAAAATCCTCTGTGAGGGAAGATGGCGGTAAGTACAAAAACAACAAACAAAATGCAAATTCCAATAAGAGTAACAAAACTGTAAAGACAACCTGCAGGACATTAATCATAAATCCTTATGGACAAAAAAAAAGGAAAAGTATTGTTGGCCTTAAAAGTAGATCCCAATCTGAAGAAAAAGGACAGAATAATACTAGCCATGTGTTTCAATTAATACAAAAGCACACCTTGATGCCTGGCAATCACAGATACCACCATGTTTTTCCAAAGTGAGAAGGATCTCATCCTTACTGCCAAACTGAGCTGTGGACTGACAGAAAAGAGATAAAACAGTAAACATTTTGGTTTAAATCACGTTTCAATTTTTGCAAAATGGGGATGGATTTTAACAGCTTAGGAGAACTAACAGAAATCAGTTAAAGAGGATAACAGGGCACATTTGTATGCTTCACAGGGGCTCTTGAATGACTTACGAAGAACACATTTATGGTCTCCAAGAATGCAGAGGGAAGTTCAAGAAGACAACTATAAACCATATTACTTACAGAAAAAGCCAGCTTTTCCAGAAAATGAGAAATGCCACCAACATATTTTGCTTCATATCTTGATCCTGAGTTTATAAGAACTGTTGGAGCAAAAGAGAAAGGATGTGGGTCTTTTTGCACCCTAAAAAGACCTCACAGCATCCTTCCAAATCTACATTCCCAGCCAGCCAAAAGATCCCTATTCTGATTCTGCTGCCCTTGTTTGGCATTCCCATTCGGCACAGCATCATGGTGCTACCCAACTTTTCCTTCAGATCCCACCCTTCCTGTAAACTTTCTGGCCTAAGCCAAGGTTGGGGTGGGAAGTAAGAATGCACAAACCTATGTTAATGGAACTGCACATACTTGCATTTCCTGCAGCTTCTACATTCACCATGAATAGTTGAAGCAACTTACAACATTTAATTCAGATGCACAAAAACACAAAAATGGAATAAAACCCAAAGATACTCAAATAATTAAATCTAATTAGAAATAATTTGAATCAGAGAAAAAGAATGAAAAATGTCATCTGTATCTCCTCCATATTTTCCATGCCCACCTCCTTCAGCCTTCTGAACCAGTTCCAATTTGATTACATCTTTCTTAAAGTGTAGCATCCAGAACCACATGCAGAACTTCAGCTGTGGTCTAATCAGCATAGAGCAGACAGAAACTATTACTTCTAGTGATGCAGATGCCATGCTTCTATAATGCACCCTGAAATTGTATTACTGTTTCTGCAGCTGCATCACTCTACCTGTACACCTAAATCCTTGGTGGAAATTCCCCATGATTATTTTCAAATAAAACTTAACAATTTTTTTGTTTTTCCTCTTTCTTTGATGAGCAATAATTGTATGGAAAGAGTTTCCCAAACACTGATCACGATGAGAGAAGAAATATTAGATTATACCAGCAACACAATCTCATCCCCAGTTAGAATTCTGGTGGTAGGTTCATCAGACCTTCATGTTTCTTTTGCCCATGACAGAACAAGTGTCCTCATGGTTTAGAAACCTTCAGAGATTCCAGGTCAGAAATGCCCTTAGACAATAGCAGGTGTGCAAGTCCAATATGGTCATTTATGGCAACCTCAGATCCCCCTTGCATTAGGGGCTTGCAAAGCAGTTAGAGCACAGTCTTGAGATCAAGTCTCAAGGGCTTCTACCAATACAAAGTTGCCCTCCCATCTGCTATAGGAAGCTCTGATACATTTGTATCTCTGCTCAAACCAGCTGAAGGAAGACAAAAATTTGCCCAGTGTCAGGAGGACACAGCAATGGAAAGCAGCCAGAACTCGAAACATCTGATCTGCTCCCTATAAAACCACGACAGAGTCCTACTTACTCCCAACAGTACAGAACTGGCCGAATTTATTCTGTGAAGCCACTTTCAGTCCATTCTCAAGCGTGGTCACTTTTGTCTCAAAGCCCTGCTGTGTGTCAACAGTCGCAAAGAGAGGCTTCGGCACCCCAGGCAGAGGTGCTGTCAGCGGAATACTCGGATAGCTGTTCCCGCTACTGCTGTAGCTGCGGTAGGCGAGCAGGCCAAGCCTAGAGCGAGAAAAGAGACATTTGGGCTGAAGTCAGGCTCGGGGAGGCCGGGGGGCGGAGGCCGCGGCAGCCAGCCCTCACCCACCTGCGCGCCGGGCCCCACGGGCACCTCCGCGCCACGCTGGCCGCCATCTTGGCTTCGTTCTGGCCCCGCCTCTCAAGTGACGCCACCCGTGCGCGACACCCAACACCTGCCCAATGGCGGCTCCCCTTCAGTGCCGGAAGCAGCTTCAGACCCCGCCCCTTTCCGTCGCTTGTGGGGCTTCCTGCCATGGCTGCTCGCGACCGCTCCGCAGCCGGTGAGACGCGGCGCCTCTGATTCGAGCCGCAAGGAGCCTGCAGGCGGGAAGGGCGCGGGGCGGGAGGCGGGTCCTGAGGCCTTGGGGATGGGGAGGAAGAGTGCCACTCTCCACACCTCATTCCGCATCCTTTTCAGATGGAGCTGTCGAAGAGGCCAACCCCTTCTCCTTCAAGGAATTTGTACGGAGCCAGAGCCAGCGTGAAGCTGGGGTGGATAGCAGTGGAGGCAGCAGTACTAAGGCGAGTGAAGCTTGCTTGTTTTTCTTGGTGGAGTAGCTGGTGCCCCTATAGGCTCTGGGTAAAAGTCGGATCTACACGGATCTTCATGAATTCATATGATTTTTACATTGAAATGAAATCAAACCAGTCTTATTCTGTAGATCCTGTCTAGACTGTAGAAAGGACTACAAAAATCATGCCTCCACGAATTCGTGGCACCTCAGCAGTGCAAAAACAGGGTTCCAAAGCACGGATCCTCATGAATTCATAAGATTTTTAGGGTGAAATGAAATCAAACCACCATCATGTTGTAGATCCTCTCTTAGACTATAGGCAGCACCAGAAAAATCATGCCTCCATGAATTTGTGCCACCACAGCACTGAAAAAACATGTTTCCAAACCACGAATCCTCATGGATCCTCATGATTTTTGCTTTGGACCACCCCAAGATCACCAGCCAATCACATATTTCCATGGGCAGATTTTGCACCATGGCTTCATGGCTCTGCCAGGGACCAAAAACTTGGTTATAAACCATGGATCTTCATGGATCCCCATGATTTCTGCTTTGGATCCTCCAAAGCCCTACATTCCAATCACATATGTCCATGGGTAGAACTTGCACCACAGAAATCATGGATCCACAGCTTTGTGGTAGTGCCAGGGACCAAAAATCTTTTTTGAACTACAGATCCTCATGAATCCACGTGATTTCTGCTTTGAATCCCCCCAAGTCCTCCACCGAAACATATATCATGTCCATGGGCAGAGTTTGCACCACAGAAATCATGGATCCACAGCTTCGTAGCAGCACCAGGGACCAAAAACTTGGTTTTGGACCACCGATCCTCATGGATCCACATCATATTTGCTTTGAATCCCCCCAAACTCACCATCCAATCACATACCATGTCCATGTGCAAAGTTTGCACCACAGAAATCGTGGATCCACGGCTTTCTGGCAGCTCCAGAAACAAAAAACTTGGTTTTGAACCACGGATCCTCATAAATCCATGTGATTTCTGCTTTGGATCCCCCCAAGTCCTCCATCCAATCACATATGTTCTTGGGCAGAGTTTGCACGCCAGAAATCGTGGATCCACGGCTTCGTGGTAGTGCCAGGGACCAAAAATCTTTTTTGAACCACGGATCCTCATGGATCCACGTGATTTCTGCTTTGGATCCCCCGAACCTCACTATCCAATCACATATCATGTCCATGCGTAGGGCTTGCGCCACAGAAATCATAGATCCACAGTTTTGTGGCAGCACCAGAGACCAAAAACTTGGTTTTGAACCACGGATCCTCTTGGATCCACATGATTTTTGCTTTGGATGCCCCCCAATATCACCATCCAATCACATATCATGTCCATGGACAGAGTTTGCACCCCAGAAATGATGGATCCACGGCTTCGTAGCAGCGCCAGGAAGCAAAAATGTGGTTTTGGACTACAGATCCTCATGGATCCACGTAATTTCTGCTTTGGATGCCCCAAAGCTCACGATCCAGTCACATACCATGTCCATAGGCAGAGTTTGCAACCCAGAACTCACGTGGAGCCACAGCTTCGTGGCAGCGCCAGGGAGCAAAAACGTGGTTTTGGAACATGGATAATCATGGATCCATATGATTTTTGCTTTGGATCTCCCCAAGCCCTCCATCCAATCACATATCATGTGCATGGGCAGAGTTTGCACCCCAGAAATCATGGAGCCACAGCTTCGTGGCACCGCCAGGGACCAAAAAACTGATTTTGAACCACGGATCCTCATGGATCCCCATGATTTCTGCTTCGGATCCCCTGAAGTTCACCATCCAATCACATATCATGTCCATAGGCAGAGTTTGCACCACAGAAATCGTGGATCCACGGCTTCGTGGCAGCACCAGGGACCAAAAGACTTGTTTTGAACCCCAGATCCTCTTGGATCCACATGATTTTTGCTTTGAATCCCCTCATGCTCACCATCCATATCATGTCCATGGGCTGAGTTTGCACCACAGAAATTTGAAAGGGAGTGGCTTTGGTAGAGCTGTGCAAACTGTTATTGTACCCATACTCAGCAAAGGGAAGCAGCTCAACCCAGTTCGTTTGTTGGTAATTCACATAACACCTCAAGTATTGCTCCAGAAGAGCGTTTACGCATTCCGTCTGTCCGTCCGTCTGTGGGTTGTAGGCGGAACTCAGCCCCTGCTCCATGCCTACCAATTTGCAAAACTCCCGCCAGAAGTTGGCAACGAATTGCAGTCCGCGGTCACTAATGACCTTGTCAGGGAATGAGTGTAATTTAACAACATGATGGAAAAATAAGTAGGCTAGTTTCTTCGCTGTGGGGAGCTGCTTGCATGGGATAAAGTGGGCTTGTTTTGAAAAAGTGTTCACCACCACCAAGATCACCGTTTTGCCCTGAGAAGCTGGCAGCTCTACTATAAAGTCCATTGACACTACCGACCATGGTCGATGGGCTGTGGGGGTGGGTTGAAGAAAGCCCGGTGTCTTGCCTCCCCTTTTCTTGGCCATGACGCAAATGGGGCTGGAAGCCACAAACTCTGAGATGTCTTTTTTCATATGTGGCCACCAAAACTGTCTATTAACCAGGTGCAGTGTTTTTACATATCCAAAGTGGCCCGCCAGCTTGCTGCAGTGGCAATACTGCAGGACTTCCTGACGGAGGACAAGATTCTTATCTTATTGTTACTGTTAGTCTTCCGGGGATGGCCAGGCGGCTGTCCCTGGAGGCGTTTTATCTTCAAAGGGGGGAATTTCTGCCTTTGTTAGTATCAAGGGGAAGAAATGTTCACATCGAGCATTGGCAACATCTGCACTTTCTACTTTGATATGCAAGGTCTTTTCTCATCGTTAGTAACAGTGTTTAAAGATGGCGACAGTTCAGCTAAGCATTTTATTCAGTAAAGTTACATCGGCTGACACAAATCCTCATAAATCCACATGATTTCTGCTTTGGATCCCCCCAAGCCCTCCATCCAATCGCATATCATGTCCATGGGCAGAGTTTGCACCACAGAAATTGTAGATCAATGGCTTCTTGTCACCACCAGGGACCAAAAACTTGCTTTTGAACCACAAATCCTCATGGATCCCCATGATTTCTGCTTCGGAACCCGAAGTGCACCATCCAATCATATATCATGTCCATGGGCAGAGTTTCACCACAGAAATCATGGATCCATGGCTTCGTGGCAGCGCCAGAGACCAAAAACTTGCTTTTGAAGCACAGATCCTCATGGATCCCCATGATTTCTGCTTCGGGTCCCCCGAAGTGCACCATCCAATCATATATCATGTCCATGGGCAGAGTTTGCACCCCAGAAATCATGGATCCACAGTTTCATGTCAGCGCCAAGGACCAAAAGCTCCTCTTGGATCCACATAATTTTTGCTTTGAATCCCCCCAAGCTTACCATCCAATCACATATGTCCATGGGCAGAGTTTGCACCACAGAAATCATGGATCCACGGCTTCGTGGCAGCGTCAGGGAGCAAAAACGTGGTTTTGGACCAAAGATCCTCATGGATCCACGTGATTTCTGCTTCGGATGCCCTGAAGCTCACCATCCACTCACATATCATGTCCATTGGCAGAGTTTGCACCACAAAAATCATAGATCCACGGCTTCGTGGCAGCACCAGGGACCAAAAACCTGATTTTGAACCACGGATCTTCATAGATCCACATGATTTCTGCTTTGGATCCCCCCAAGCCCTCCATCCAATCCCATATCATGTGCATGGGCAGAGTTTGCATCACAGAAATCGTGGATCCACAGCTTCGTGGCACCGCCAGGGACCAAAAAACTGATTTTGAACCACGGATCCTCATGGATCCCTGTGATTTCTGCTTCGGATTCCCTGAAGTTCACCATCCAATCGCATATCATGTCCATGGGCAGAGTTTGCACCACAGAAATTGTGGATCCACGGCTTCGTGGCAGCACCAAGGACCAAAAAACTTGTTTTGAACCCCAGATTCTCTTGGATCTACATGATTTTTGCTTTGAATCCCCTCAAGCTCACCATCCAATCACATATCATGTCCATGGGCTGAGTTTGCACCACAGAAATCATGGATTCACGGCTTCGTGGCAGCACCAGAGACCAAAAACTTGGTTTTGGAACACGGATCCTCATGGATCCATATGATTTTTGCTTTGGATCCCTCCAAGCCCTCCATCCAATCACATATCATGCGCATGGGCACCACAGAAATCATGGATCCACAGCTTCGTGGCAGTGCCAGGGACCAAAAAGTTAGTTTTGGACCACAGATCCTCTTGGATCCACATGATTTTTGCTTTGAATCCCCCAAAGCTCACATCCAATCACATATGTCCATGGGCAGAGTTTGTACCCCAGAAATCGTGGATCCACAGCTTTGTGACAGCGCCAGGAACCAAAAACCTGATTATCACATATTATAATAATATAATAATAAACTTTTATTTATATCCCCCCCCGGCCTGGGCAGGCTCAGGGCGGCTAACAAGACATGGTAAACTGTCGGAGTCCAGCCCTGACACCTTAGGTGCGGAGAGAAAGATTTATAGGACAATAAAAACTCAGAGATGACGTCTTGATAAGGTTCAAAGCGTGCACCAGAAGCTTGCGCAAGGAATCAGTTTTCTCATAGCCCCTCCTTGCCACCTCTGCACCTTCTTTTATTCACAATATGACATCACAACATTCCACCTGCATCAGCCTATAAATCACCGTGTGTACCCTGCCTGGCAACAAGGGGCGCCTGCGTACATTAAACAACCAGCATGTTTTTTCACATAGCACTACAAAGCTTCAATGCACAACACTCTGTCCACCGTCACATCTCTCAGCCCTCACACTGCACTCCCACAGTAAACCATGATACAAATAAAACAGAATACATAATTAATAATTTAAACAGTAAAATCAATAAAACAGTATAACATTATATCATGTCCATGGGCAGAGTTTGCACCACAGAAATCATGGATCCACAGCTTCGTGGCAGCGCCAGGGACCAAAAGCTTAGTTTTGGACCATGGATCCTCATGGATCCACATGATTTGTGCTTCGGCTCCCCCGAAGCTCACCATCCAGTCACATATCATGTCCATGGGCAGAGTTTACACCCCAGAAATCATGAATCCACGGCTTTGCGGCAGCTCCAGAAACCAAAGACTTGGTTTTGAACCACGGATCCTCATAAATCCACGTGATTTCTGCTTTGGATCCCCCCAAGTCCTCCATCCAATCACATATCATGTCCATGGACAGAGTTTGCACACCAGAGATCATGGATCCACGGCTTCCTGGCAGCGCCAAGGAGCAAAAACATGGTTTTGGACAACGGATCCTCATAGATTCACGTGATTTCTGCTTCGGATGCCCCGAAGCACACAATACAGTCACATATCATGTCCATGGGCAGAGTTTGCACCACAAGAATTGTGAATCCACAGCTTCGTAGCACCGCCAGGGACCAAAAACTTGCTTTTGAACCACGGATCCTCATGGATCCCCATGATTTCTGCTTCGGATCCCCCCAAGCCCTCCATCCAATCACATATCATGTCCATGGGCAGAGTTTGCACCACAAAAATCTTGGATCCACGGCTTTGTGGCAGGGCCAGAGATCAAAAACTGGGTTTTGGACCACTGATCCTCACGGATCCACATGATTTTTGCCTTGGATCCCCCCAAGATCACCATCCAGCTGCATATCATGTCCATGAGCAGAGTTTGCACCACAGAAATCGTGGATCCACAGCATCGTGGCAGCAGCAGTGACCAAAAACGTGGTTTTGAACCACGGATCCTCATGGATCCCCATTATTTATGCTTTGGATCTCCCCAAGCTCATCATGCAATCACATATCATGTCCATGGGAAGAGTTTGCACCACAGAAATCATGGATCCACCGATTGGTAGTAGCGCCAGGGACCAAAAATCTTTTTTGAACCACAGATCCTCATGGATCCTCGTGATTTCTACTTTGTATCCCCCAAACCTCACTATTCAATCACATATCATGTCCATGAGTAGCGCTTGCACCACAGAAGTCATAGATCCACAACTTCGTGGCAACGCCAGGGTCCAAAAACTTGGGTTTGGACCACGGTCCTCTTGGATCCATATGATTTTTGCTTTGAATCCCCCCAAGCTCACCATCCAATCACATATCATGTGCATGGGCAGAGTTTGCACCACAGAAATCGTGGGTCCACGGCTTCTTGGCAGCGCCAGGGACCAAAAACTTGGTTTTGAACCAGGGATCCTTTTGCATCCACATGATTTTTGCCCTGGATCCTCCCAAGATCACCATTCAGTCACATATCATGTCCGTGGACAGAGTTTGCACCCCAGAGATTATAGATCCACGGCTTCGTGGCAGCGCCAGGGAGCAAAAACGTGGTTTTGGACCACGGATCCTCATGGATTCACGTGATTTCTGCTTCGGATGCCCCAAAGCTCACCATCCAGTCACATATCATGTCCATGGGCAGAGTTTGCACCATAGAAATCATAGATACACAGCTTCGTGGCAGCGCCAGGGACCAAAAACTTGGTTTTGAACCACCGATCCTCTTGGATCCCCATGATTTCTGTTTTGGATCCCCCCAAGATCACCATCCAATCACATATCATGTCCATGGGCAGAGTTTGCACCACAGAAATTGTGGATTCATGGCAGCGCCAGGGACCAAAAACCTGGTTTCAGATCATGGATCCTGGCTGGACATTTCCGCTCTTCCCTGTCTGGGTGACGAGCTGGTTTTTGCTTTCCTGCGGAGACTTATGTACCCTATTGGGTTTAGAACACTCTGCAGGATCCACAGCCCTCCTGCACCTCCTTAAATGATCTGGTAGGGGACTGGAATTTCCATCTCACTGAAGCCATAGAAGAGATTTCACCCTGATGTTCTCTGTGCTGCTGTGCAAAATCATCCTCCTAGTAAACAGAGGAAATCCAGGGGATGAAACAGGAGCACCAACAACTAGAGCGAGTTTGACAGCGTACTTGTGACGAGACAGCTTGAACAACTCATAGTATGTTGGTGAAGTCCTATTAAATGGCAGTTAAGGCTGCGAAGAGGAAGTTCTCTTCAGCCTCCATCGCATCCACTCCACCGCTGGCAGTGACATCATTGCGCCAGGGGCATTGCACTGGGGATGCTCTAGGAGTTGTGTTAAAACTCTATGGTACCATAGAGCAAGTTGAAAGAGTCACAGCCAGAAACCATAAAGAGTCACACTGAAAATGCTCTAGAATTTGTGGTAAAACACTATGGTGCTATAGTTTTTGCTGCGACTCCTAGACTGTCCCTAGCACAATGTCCCTGGCGTGATGACATAACGTATGGGTGATGTCATCATGCCAGGGACAGCACATGATGACAGGGCTCTTTGGGTGCAGGGATCCCTCCAGCGACCTGCTTCCTGCGGCCAAGTTGGGGCCTTCCAGGCTGGGAAATCCCCCACTCCCCATTGGAGCTTGGCAGGCCTACTCACACCATGCTCAAATGTTTAAAACAATTTGGTCACTAAGATCCCTCACAACTAGAGGCTCAAACAGAGGAAATAATTTGGCTATTAGTTCTGAGGCGTTCATGAGCTTTTTCACGGATAAAGTCTTGTTGCTCCGCAATGACCTACCTGCCAATTTCAATACAGTGAATGAACTGGAGGCCCCATGGCCGTCTTTGGGTTCAGTATGTGACTCTTTCAACTTGTTCTCTTCTGCCGATGTTGACAGGGTCTTGGGAGCTGTTAGACCTACCACTTGCTTACTAGACCCATGTCCCTTGTGGCTGGTTAGGGCTGGTGATGTGAAGATCCAGGGCCATGAAGGAAATTATCAACCTGTCCCTAGAAACGAGGATATTTCCAGAGGGCCTAAAGGAAGCAGTGGCTGTACCACTCTTAAAGAAGCCATCGTTAGATCCTGTGGATCTGGCCAGTTACCGCTCAGTATCAAATCTATCGTTTCTGGGAAAGGTAATTGAGAGAGCAGTAGCTGAGCAGCTCCAGGGCTTCCTGGAGGACATATCGGTGCTAGATCCATTCCAGTTGGGTTTCTGGTTGCTCTAATCAGATGACCTCCGAATGCAGCTGGATCAAGGCGAGTTGGCACTGCTGTTATTATTGGATCTCACAGCAGAGTTTGATACAGCCGACTATGATCTGTTGACTTGATGACATGAGAATACGTGGCTTGGCCTTACAATGGCTCTCCTCTTTTCTCCACGGACGAGGACAAAGAGTGGCGCAAGGAGAGGATGTGTCCTCATGACACCCCCTGGTTTGTTGGGTTCCTCAAGGGGCACTCCTCTCCCCTTGCCCAGCTGGTATGGAGTTTTGGGCTAGGGTGTCATCACTATGAAGATGACACTCAGCTGTATTTGGTGATCGATCAGCCTCAATCCCGTCATCCTTGGCTGTGGGTTTGGAGGCTGTGGTGGGCTCACTGAAGCAGAGTAGGTTGAAACTGAACCACTCAAAGATGGAGGTTCTGTGGCTGGGGGGACCGGGGTTGGAGCTGGAGTGTAGGTTGTCTGCTCTTGATGGGGCACCCTCAACACCGGCACCAACAGTCAAGACCTTGGGAGTGACCTTGGATGCCTCTCTTCCAGTGGAGGCCCAGGTCACACATATTGCTAACACTGCATTCTTCCACCTACGCCAAGTCAGGCAACTAGCTCGCCTCCTGCTTCGTTCAGACCTAGCCACAATAATCCTCCAGGCTAGATTACTGTAATTCACTCTACGTTGGCCTACACTTTAACCTGGAAACTAGGGTAGCCAATCTCCAGGTAGGGGCAGAGGACCCCCCTGTTTGGAGGTCCTTCCCCCACTTTAGGGTCATCAGAAAGCGGGGGGGGGGGGAGGGTAGTGTCTGCTGGACACTATTATTCCCTAAGGAGACTGATTCCCATAGGGTATAATGGAAAATTCATCCATGGCTATCTGGGACTCTGTGGGGGCTGTATTTTGTGGTAGAGACATCCAGTGCCTCTCCCCAAAATACCCACCAAATTTCAAAAGGATTAGACTAGGGGGTCCAATTCTGTGAGCCTCAAAAGAAGGTGAAACGTCGACTGCGGGGTGACATGATAGAGGTTTACAAGATAATGCATGGGATGGAGAAAGTAGAGAAAGAAGTACTTTTCTCCCTTTCTCACAATACAAGAACTCGTGGGCATTCGATGAAATTGCTGAGCAGACAGGTTAAAACAGATAAAAGGAAGTACTTCTTCACCCAAAGGGTGATTAACATGTGGAATTCAC
This sequence comes from Heteronotia binoei, assembly GCF_032191835.1. Classification (NCBI taxonomy): domain Eukaryota; kingdom Metazoa; phylum Chordata; class Lepidosauria; order Squamata; family Gekkonidae; genus Heteronotia; species Heteronotia binoei. Next base: position 83,822,376 of record NC_083234.1, read on the forward strand.
TGCCACAGGAGGTGGTGGCAGCCACAAGTATAGCCACCTTCAAGAAGGGTTTAGATAAAAATATGGAGCGCAGGTCCATCAGTGGCTATTAGCCACAGTGTATGTGTGTATATAAAATTTTTTGCCACTGTGTGACACAGAGTGTTGGACTTGATGGGCCATTGGCCTGATCCAACATGGCTTCTCTTATGTTCTTATGTGCCCCAATCCTTCACTATTTCTAATGAATGGAGGCCATTTGAAACATGTGCAGTCCCTTTAAATGTGATGGCCAGAACTCCCTTTGGAGTTCAATCATGTTTGTCACTCCCTTGGTCCTGGCTCCACACCCAATGTCTTCTGACTCCACCCCCAAGTCCCCAGATATTTCTTGAATTCGACTTGGAATCCTAATTAATCCTGTTATAAGATGACCAAGGAAAACCTGTATTCTAGCATTGCAAAAGAAAGAGTGAAAGAAGACTGTGAAACACAAGATTGCTGCAGAGATTTTCAGCCGAATCAGAGCTGTGGGCTCCGTGTTGAGAAATCACCACAGGGGCCAATTTTGGATTGGTAACACCATGAAAAGGGAGAATGAGCTTCATCCTTCTCCCTTACCCCTTTTTTGAGCCCAAAGAGCCACAGCCAGCAGAACTCGCAGAACTGGGTGGGTTAAGCATTCACTGACATGCTACGTGATGATCCATGTTTCTACCAAAGTTTCTTTATAGAATTGGGTGTCCCAAAATGATGTTTTTTGTGCCATAGTTTGTGGACCCTGCTGTGAAATGTAACTCGATTTTGCATTTCAGAGGGTCCAATCAATAAGTATGAATCTATGAGAGATCTGTACTTTAGATATCCGATTTTGTAACATGGTGGTGTGGAAATGATTGAGTAAGCTTCCGTGCCACAAACAGTGGCCAGCAATGCGATAAGTGAGTAGATGTTGAGTTTGTGGTGCTCACACACAAAGTTTAGAAAATTCATTCTTTGACATTCTGAGGATCCATGAGGATCTGTGATCTGGAACTCTGTTCTTGCTCCATGGGGTTGCCACAAACCCATGGACCCATAACTTCTGTGGTGCAGACTCTACCCATGGACATAATATGTGGTTTGATGTTGATGTTCGGGTGACCCCGAGCAAAAACCATGAGGATCCATGTGGTTCCATGGTGCAGGACCATTTTTTGCTCCATGGTGTCACCACAAAACTGTGGATCCATGGTAATGGGATATAAGTTGTGGCCATTGACAAGATATATTACTTGAGGGGGAGCTTGGGATGATATGAAGCAAGAACAGAAAAATCTATTAGGATCCATGGTGCAGGACCAGTTTTTGCTCCAAGGTGTCACCAAAAAGCCGTGGTTTTAGGATATAAGTTGTGGCCATTGACATAATATATGACTCCAGGGGGAGCTTGGGGTGATCCGAAGCAAGAACAGAAAGATCTATTAAGATCCCTGGTCTGAAACCAGGTTTTTGGTCCCTGGCACTGCCACGAAGCCGTGGATCCATGATTTCTGTGGTGCAAACTCTGCCCATGGACATGATATGTGATTGGATGGTGAGCTTCGGGGGATCTGAAGCAGAAATCATGGGAATTCATGACGATCCATGGTTCAAAACCAAGTTTTTGGTCCCTGGTGTTGCCATGAAGTCGTGGATCCATGATTTCTGTGGTGCAAACTCTGCCCATGGACATGATATGTGAGTGGGTGGTGATCTTGGGGGGATCCGAAGCAAAAATCACGAGGATTCATGAGGAGCCTGTTCCACTGAGGAAGCACTCTTAACTGTCTTAATGTTGAGCTGGAAACTTTTCTAATTTAATTTCAACCCATTGGTTCTGGTTCTACCTTCTGGGGCCACAGAAAATAATTCCACACCATCCTGTATATGACAGCCCTTCAAGTACTTGAAGATGGTGATCATATGACCTCTCAGCTGCTGCCTCTCCAGGCTAAACATGCCTAGCTCCTTCAACCTTTCCTCATAGGACTTGGTCTCCAGCTCCCTCACCATCTTCATCGCCCTCTTCTGGACCAGTTCTAACTTGTCTATATCCTTCTTAAAATGTGGTGCCCAAAACTGAGGTCTTACCAGAGCAGAGTAAAGCAATACCATTATCTCATGTGATCTGGACACTATACTTCTGTTGGTACAGCCCAAAATTGCATTAGCCTTTTTAGCCACCGCATCACACTGTTGACTCATGTTCAGCGTATTGTCCACTAAGACCCCTAGATCATTTTCGCACATACTACTGCTAAGACTAGTCTCCCCAATCCTATAGTCTTACATTGGATTTTTCCTACCTAAATGCAGAACTTTACATTTATCCCTGTTAAAATTTATTTATTTATTTATTTATTTATTGGATTTATATCCCGCCCTCCCCGCCGAAGCAGGCTCAGGGCAGCTCACAACAGTAAAAACATTTACAGATATTAAACATTAACTAATTAACAACCTTAAACAATATAACAATTTAAACATTTCAAAAACCATTTGTGAACAAAATTTTTATTTTGCAATATATTGAAAAGTATTCTACTATCAAAATTTAAATATAGTTCATCAATACATTGCACAATTTCTTACCCCTCCCACCCTCCAAATTGTGACCTCCACTGGTATACAAAACAAATTAAAAACCTTTTAAAAGTAAAAATTCACATATATAGAATCTTAACTAAAAGTTATTATTCATTTAACTTTATCTTAACTCCAATATAACTACTATTCTTATTCTTTTACTCATTACTTACTTCTTAATCCTCAATATTACAGATTTAATCAGATAACCATAATCTATTCTTCTTTGCACTTTTAAAAATTCAATTATTACTTGTTAAACATTAAACATATATTTCATAATCCTTAAATAATCACTAAAAATTATTCAAATCTTAATCTTATCACAACTCACATAAACTTACTATATAAACTCAGCTACTTCAGTAATCACAGTCCTTTTTCTCTTTTAGAATTCAGTTAATATTATCAAAAACCACTAAATGTCTCTTCACCTTCCATTGCATCTCCACATAATTTTGAAATTTATTCCAATCTTCTTTAAAGTTCTCCAAATTAGTTCTCCCTGAGCCACCTGGTGGGAAGGGCGGGATACAAATTACAAATAAACTAAACTAAAACTAAACAAATTATATTCTTTTAAGATTCTAGTAAATTTGTCTAATGGAGTACAAACTATTATCTTGGAATATAAATGGACTAAATTCACCACAGAAAAGAAGGAGAACATTTCATTGGATTAAAAAACAAAAATGTAATATAATCTGTTTACAGGAAGTTCATATACAACGTAAAGACAGTAAATTTTTGTGGAATAGAAATTTGGGGTTGGAATTTTTTTCATTAGCAGAGCAAAAGAAAAGAGGGTTGGTTTTCTACATCAAAGAACAACTTGAGCCAAAATTAATTTTTAAAGATAAAGAAGGAAGATATATTGCTGTCGAGGTGATGATAGAGGCCAAAAAAACATTATTATTAGGATTATATGCACCCAATGGAGCGAAAGATAAATTCTTTAAGGACATAAATCGACAAATGGATGAAAAGACATACGATCAGGTATTGATGATGGGCGATTTTAATGGGACAATACAAAATAATCTTGACAGATCAAGCCAAAAGAAGAATGACAAAGAAGGGAAGCTACCCAAATCTTTCTTTGAGTTGATTAAACAGGAAAATTTAGAAGACATTTGGAGAAAGTTTAACCCCAAAGTAAGACACTATACATTTTTCTCAGCAAGACATAATTCTTTCTCTAGAATAGACATGTTATGGGGTTCCCAAAGCTTGGGCCTCATAACAAAAAAAAATTGAGATTCTACCAAAGGTCTGGGCGGACCATAACCCAATATGTTGGTCTACAAAATTGCAAAGGAAAACAAGAAGATGGAGAATTAATGAGGATTTGCTACAAGATAAAGACAATGTGCTATTCTTAGAAAAGGAGACTGCAGCATTCTTCCAAATAAATGAAACGGAAGATATGGAATTTCAAACAGTATGGGACACTTACAAAGCAGTAATGAGGGGACTATTAATTACATTGAATAATAAAGACAAAAGAGCAAAAGAAGAAAGGTTGTCAGCATTGCAAAATGAAATAAATAAAAAAGAAAGAGACCAGGGAAAAAGAAATTAATAAAAGAAATTACGATATTACAATCCCAAGTTAAGCACTTGCTGAACAAAGAACTAGAATGGAACTTAAAAAATCTGAAACAGAAATCGTTTGAAAGTGCAAATAAACCTGGCAAATATTTGGCCTGGCAATTAAAAAAAAAAGAAGGAAAATAAGACTATAAACAAAGTTATGGCTAATGGGAAAGCAATAGTGGATCAAGAAGGAATCAAAAGAGAATTCTTTAAATACTATGCAAATTTATTTAAAGGTGTGAACATTAGTAAAGAAAAAGTGGATGAGTATTTACGGAACATTCAGGTGGCGCCTTTGACGGATTACCTGAAAAAGACATTAAATGACCCAATAGAGAAAATTGAAGTAGAAGCAGCAATAAAAGCAATGAAAGAGGGTAAAGCTCCAGGGCCAGATGGATTTACATCAAAATTTTATAAATCTCTTAAGGATGAATTAACACCCAAACTGTTGAAGTTGTTAAATACGATAAGAGAAGAAGGGAAAATTCCAAGGACTTGGAGGGAAGCTGTAATTTCTTTGATTCCTAAGGAAGACAGAGATATCACAAATGTAAAGAATTACAGACCAATCTCATTGTTGAATAATGACTATAAGATCTACTCAAGAATTTTAGCAGAGCGATTGAAGCAATATTTGATCAATTTTATAAAAAGACCAAGCCGGATTTCTTCCTAAAAGACAAATAAGAGACAATGTAAGAGCTGTAATCAATGTCGTGGAATACTATGAGAAGCATCCAGAAAAGGAAGCAGCCTTATTTTTTGTCGACGCAAAGAAAGCCTTTGACAATTTGAATTGGGACTTTATGTTTGCGGTAATGGAAAAAAATTAATTTAGGGGAACAATTTATAAAAATGACAAGAGCAATATATATGGACCAGTATGCAAAACTGTGTATAAATGCAGATCTTACCAATTGAGAGTAAAGGAACAAGGCAAGGATGTCTGTTATCACCATTGTTGTTTATAATGACTCTTGAAATTTTGCTACAACAAATTCAAAAAGACGAAGAAATAGAAGGTTTAAAAATCAGGAGATTCTCTTATAAATATAAAGCTTTTGCAGATGATATAGTGTTTATACTGGAGAATCCGATTCAAGTGTCAGCATTGTTGCTAGCTAAGATAAAAGAGTATGGAGAATTAGCAGGATTATATATAAACAAAGAGAAGTTGAAATTCTTATGTAAAAACATGCAACCAAATAAAATAAAAGAACTACAAAAGGTGATGGGATGTGACGTCACAACCAAAGTTAAATACCTTGGAATAGAGATAACAATGAAAAACATTGATCTATTCAAAAATAATTATGAAAAACTGTGGTGTAAGATGGACAAAGATTTGATGAAATGGAATAGGCTTAACTTGTCCTTACTGGGCAGGATAGCTGCAATTAAGATGAATATTTTGCCAAGAATAATGTATCTGTTTCAAACCATCCTGATTGTAAAAAATGCCAAACAATTTAACAAATGGCAAAGGAAAATTTCTGACTTTATTTGGGCCGGAAAGAAACCAAGGATAAAGATGAAGATTTTAATGGATGCTAAAGAGAGAGGGGGTTTTCAACTTCCTGATTTAAGATTGTATCATGATGCAGTCTGTTTGACATGGATCAAAGATTGGATAATGCTGTTAGATAAAAAACCTTTATGGTTAGAAGCCCACAGAAATAAATTCGGCTGGCACGCGTACATGTATTATGGGAAGAATAAAATGGACGGTTTTTTCTCTCACCACTATGTTAGAAATACTTTACTAAGTGCTTGGATAAAATACAAGAAATATGGGGACGAGAGAAAACCGCTGTGGATAGTGCCAGCAGAAGTAATAAAAATAACAGCTGAATCCGATGAAGGAAGAGAAATGTCATATAATCAACTGCTCAAGATTCAAGGAGACAAAATTGAATTAAAATCCTCGGAAGAGCTAAATAATAAGTATGATTGGTTTCAAATGCAACAAATTAAAAGCTTGATGGAAAATGATATCAAATCGGAGGGAATTAGACGAGAACAAACAGAACTGGAAAGGGTCCTGCTTGGTGATAATGAAAAACTGATATAAAAACTATATAAGTTATTATTGAAATGGTCCACAGAAGAAATAGTAAAATCTCAAATGGGCAATAAATGTGAATAGGGAAATACAAATGGATGTATGGGAATACCTTTGGAAGAGCTCAATTAAGATATCAACTTGTCAGAGTATAAAACAGAACTGTTTTAAGATGATATATAGGTGGTATATGACTCCAAAAAAATTGGCTAAGATGAGCAAGAAAATGTCAGATAGATGTTGGAAATGTAAAAAACATGAAGGTTCTTTCTTCCATATGTGGTGGACTTGTGAAAAAGTGAAAGAATACTGGAAGATGATACAACAAGAAATCTCCAAAATTCTGGGCTATGACTTCAAGAAAACTGCAGAGACATTTTTGCTTGGATTACAATTAGAAAAATTTCCAAAGGAAGACAGGACTCTAATTTGGTACTTGCTATCAGCTCCTAGGACTTTGTACGCGCAGCTTTGGAAGCAAGAAAAAATACCGAAGAAATGGGACTGGACCATGAAAGTTTTATCGTGGTTTGAAATGGACAAACTAGGACACTAAGAGACTATGATTTAGAGATATTTAAAAAGGAGTGGAGGAAATTTAAAGGATATATCGAGAAAGAGTGGAAAGTAAAAAGACATTGGACAATTTTTTAGTAGTAAGAACATATATATTGAATTTTGATCAGTTAGTAGTACCTTTAGCATTGAATTTGAATTTATAACCTCGGGGAAGTCAACATTGGAGGGAGGGGTGATTGAAATGTCGTATGGGTTAATACTGAAATAATTAAGAAATAATTAAGTTTTGTAACCATATGCTATCAATAAATTGTTTAAAACAAAGATTCTAGTAAATTTGTCCATTTCACTCCAGTTAAGAACCTTTAAGACCCAGTCCCACTTATCAGGTATTTTGTCTTGCTTCCACATTTGCGCATACAGTGTTCTTGCAGCTGAAAGCAAATACCACAACAATGTCCTTTCTTGCTTCGGGAACCTTTCTATTTGTAATCCCACCAGAAAAACATCCGGTGCTCTCTTGACATTATAACCCAAGATTTTCGATATCTCTTGTTGAATCATAGACCAAAATTGTTTTGCCTTCTCACAAGTCCACCACATGTGGTAAAAAGAACCTTGCTGTTTTTTACACTTCCAACACCTATCCGAAACGTTATTGTTCATTTTTGCTAGTTTTTTAGGTGTCATGTACCATCTATACAGCATTTTAAAACAGTTTTCTTTTATGTTATAGCACGTTATTTTCATAGAGTTCTTCCATAGGTGTTCCCACGTCTCCATTTGTATTTCTTTGTTAAAATTGATTGCCCACTTAATCATTTGAGATTTTACCACCTCCTCTTCTGTAGACCATTTCAATAATAGTTGATCCTTGAAATCAGTTTTTCATTTTCACCCAACAGCACTTTCTCCATTTCTGTTTTTTCACGTCTTATACCTGTACTCCTGATATCTTTCTCTACCAAGCTTTTAATTTGTAAAAATTGAAACCAATCAAATTTATCTTTTGAGCTCTTCCACCGACTTAATTTCTATTTTGCCTCCATGAAATTTTAGCAGTTGCTCATAGTGTCAAGTCGGCTGAATTCAATAACGAGTCTCTTGATAAAGTAGCAAGTTTATTGTAATCAGAACTGTGGACCATGGCAGAGATTGAAGGACTGAAACACATATGCACTAATCCAGTATTTAAAGTATGAATCTAAAGGATTCCTACGGGGGGCAATCTATGCAACACATCTTCACACTAGGATGCTACTTCTTTCGTTCCCAGACCGAAGTCTTGACACCCCATACTCCCCACAGAGAACAAGGCTGGGAAGGCGCCACTATCTTGTTCACAGGTTAGCATTTCAAAGCAGGTTACACAACAAAGGCATTTCTAGAGAGGGGGCAGGAGAGTGAGCTAGCAGCCCCCGGTGTACACTGTAAAGTACCCAGACTCCTTCACTTCAGAACCAACCTTAATACAGATATTGAGTAACCCATAGCAGACTTGACATACTGCCCCCCCTAGGATCCCCCTCCTGCCGGGCGGCCTTGCAAGGAGGGCGAGTCACATTTATGGCTCCGGAACTCGGGCCCCGAGAGGCTCCGGCACTCCCCCTTCGAGGGGAGGGTTGGTGAATCTTGTGAATGCCATTTGGACGGCCCCGGAGATCTGCGCAGTAGGCTGCAATGAAAAACAGGGTGGACTTTACCAAGAGCAGGGGGGAGGTCTAACTCTACTGTCACCGGGTTGATTACCCGCTTGATTTTGAATGGCCCTGAGAACTTAAAAGCCAATTTCCTAGACGGTTGTGCCAGAGGCAGGTTTTTTGTTGACAGGTACACGGAGTCCCCCACCTTCAAGTCCCAGACTGGCACATGGCTTTTATCGTACTGTTTCTTATACGCCTCCTTGGCCAGCTTCAGGTTTTCTTGAATGGCTGGCCAACATTGGCTGGGACCTTGCCACCATTGCTCGAAACTTGAGCCCGTCAATCCCTCCCCCCCTGGCAGCATGGGGATCGGCTTTCCCTCATACCCGAACACTGTTGCAAAGGGAGATGCTTTTGTGGAACTGTGAGCGCTGTTGTTGTAAGCGTATTCAGCGAAGGGGAGGAGGTCCACCCAGTCCGACTGGCGTAGGCTCACAAAGCACCGTAGGTACTGCTCTAGCACCCCGTTCACTCTCTCAGTCTGTCCGTCCGTCTGGGGGTGATAGGCAGAACTTAGCCCCTGTTCCATCCCTAGTAACTTACAAAACTCCCGCCAGAAGGTGGCAACGAACTGAGGCCCCCTGTCACTTATGACCTTGTCAGGGATGGAGTGATGTTTGGCCACGTGGTCGAAAAATAAAGTCGCTAGTTTCTTGGCCGTGGGTAATTGGCTGCAGGGGATGAAGTGGGCTTGTTTTGAAAACGTGTCCACCACCACCAGTATGACTGTTTTCCCCCGGGAGGGGGGTAGCTCGACTATGAAGTCCATGGACACCATGGCCCATGGCCGTTTTGCTGTTTCCAGAGGCTGTAGGAGTCCCGGGGGTTTCCCCCCCCTCCTTTTTGCCATCACACACACCGGGCAACCAGCTACAAAGTCCGACACATCCTTCTTTAGGGACGGCCACCAGAACTGCCGGTGCACCAAGTGCAAGGTTTTTACATAGCCGAAGTGCCCAGCTAATTTGGAGCAGTGACATAGTTGGAGAATTTCTTTCCTTAATATTTCCGGGATGTACAGTTTCTCCCCCTTGTACCAAAGAGCGTCTTTTCTTTTCTGCAACCCCTCCGGCCGCCCACCTCCCTCCCGTTCGGCCTCTAGGGTGATTCGTTCTTTGCTTAGCCCGCTCAATTCCTTTTTCCTCTGCGAGCGGGTAGTGACCATAGCCGCCACTTGTGTGGGGGGGATCAGGGAATCTACCACTTCCTCTCTCTGGCTCTCATGCTGTGGGAGCCTGGACAGGGCGTCTGCTAGGAAATTGCGGGTCCCCGGGATGTGTTTCAGGGTGAAGTCGAATCTGGAGAAGAAGCCCGCCCACCTGATTTGCTTTTCACTCAATTTTCTTTTCCCTGTTAGTGCCTCTAGATTTTTGTGGTCCGTCCATATCTCAAAGGGCACCCTGGCTCCCTCCAACCAGGACCTCCAAGTTTTCAGTGCAAACATGACAGCGAAAGCCTCTTTGTCCCACACTGACCAGTTCCTCTGCTCCTCCGAGAACTTTCGCGAAATGTAAGCGCAGGGTCTCAGCTTCCCCTCCTCATCCCTCTGCATGAGAATGGCTCCTACGGCGACGTCGGAGGCGTCGCATTGGACCACAAACCCCTTCCGCTCATCTGGGTGGCTTAAGACCGGCTCGCTTGTGAACAGTTGTTTAAGCCGGTCGAAAGCCGCCTGACAAGTCGGTGTCCAATTCAGCCTGGCCCCTGGTCGCTTTGCCTCCTCCCCCTTCCCCTTCGTCTTCAGGAGGTCTGTTAGGGGCAGAGCGATCTGGGCGAACCCCTCAATGAATGTCCTATAGAAATTGGAGAATCCGAGGAAACTTTGGAGCTGTCTACGTGTCCTCGGGGGGGCCCACTCTAGAACTGCCTGAACTTTGGCTGGATCCATGGCCAGCCCGTCCCCAGACACCCGGAAGCCCAAATAGTCTAGTTCCGTGCGGTGGAACTCGCATTTAGACAGCTTGGCGTAGAGCTGGTGCTTCAGCAGGGTGGCCAGCACTTCCCTCACTAGTTTCACATGGGATTGTTCGTCTTGCGAATAAATAATGATGTCATCAAGGTACACCACCACCCCCTTGTACAGAAATTCCCGCAATACATCATTTATGAAATTCATGAACACCCCCGGTGCCCCTTGCAATCCAAACGGCATGACTAAATATTCAAATTGCCCCATCGGGGTGTTGAACGCCGTTTTCCACTCATCCCCCTCCTTGATGCGCACTCGGAAGTACGCGTCCCGCAGGTCAAGCTTTGTGAAAATCTTCCCCCCCGCCACCGTGCTTAGCAAATCTTTGATGAGGGGGATGGGGTAGGCGTTTGACATGGAAATCGCGTTAATCCCACGAAAATCCGTGCAAAGCCTAAGACTGTGGTCCCTTTTCTTTCTAAACAACACGGGGGCCGCGTGGGGGGCCGTCGCGGGTCTGATGAACCCCCTTTTCAAGTTCAAGTCTAGGAATTTTCGCAGCTCCTTCTTCTCAGCCCACCCCATTTGGTAGAGCTTGGCCCTGGGAAGGCTTTCCCCGGGGATTAGTTCTATCGCACAGTCTGTGCTCCTGTGGGGGGGTAGCTGGTTGGCCTCCCGCTCACTAAATACCTCCATCAGGTCGCGGTAGGCGTCCGGGACATGGTGCACCTCTTCCACCAGGACGCACGCCCTCTCCCGAGCGGCTGGCGCTCGTGGCCCCCATGCTGCCTGCCAAAGGTGCTGGTTGCAACTTGGGTCGGGAAATCTGATGGTCTGGGCTCTCCAGCGGATGAGGGGCTCGTGCTTTTCCAACCACCCCACTCCCAGGACCACGGGGTAGCCGCAGGCGGGCGCGATCACAAACGTCTCTGAGTCCCAGTGATCCTCAATCCCCAGGGGGCACGGCTCAGTCTCTTGCGTGCAGGGTTCCCCCCCCATTACTGACTCATCCATCTGTTCAAAGTGCATGGGGTGGGGCAGTTGTAAGCGTTTCAATCCCAGAGCCTCCACCACCTTGGGGGAAATCAGCTCTCTATTACAGCCCGAGTCTATGAGGGCCCGGATCTGTAGGAACCTTTTTAGCTTTGGGTTCAACAATTTGACCACTATAAAGTACAACCTTCCCGTGGGTCTCACCGTGAGCGGTGCCTCCTCTCGGTCGACCTGCTGGTTGGCACCGTTCAAAGCAGGTCGGCGTCGTTTCCCGCCGGCTCCTCTTCCCACGCCAGCTCGGCCAGCTCCTCTGACAGACGCACCTCCTCCTCTTGTAGGTCGTCTTGCACCAGGAGCGCGCTGCTCTTCGCCGCGTCCTTAGGGCGGCCGGTGGTTTTCTTGGGGCCGGGGGTGCCCGGGCGGGTGGCTCCCTGCGGTGGGGCGGCCCCGGTGGCTGATTGGGGGCAGCCGGAGGCTAGATGGTTGGGGTCCCCACACCGAAAACAACGTCGGGGCCCCCCCGGGGCAGCCACCGCCTGCTTCTTGACTTTAGGTGGCTCAGCCTTCCCGGGGCTTGCTTTCGGCGTTCCCCTGCCGGCGGCCAGTGCTTGGCGCAGCATCGCCACTCGTTTCAGGTTGGTCTCCACCTCCCCCGCCAGCTGAATCCACCCCACCAGGGTATCGGGGCGGGCTTGCGTGAGCGCTCTATCCAGGATGCTCGGGTTCAGCCCATTGGTGAAGTGCTCGATCTTCATCACCTCGTTCCAGTTCCGAGCCCGGGCGGCGTTGGCCTGGAAGTCGGCCGCGTACTCCCGGATGGATCGGGCCCCTTGCTTCATGTTCCGCAGCGCCGCCAGCGCTCGGGTTTCTTGCAGGGGGTCCTCGTACTGGGTCAGCAGGGCCTGCACGAAAGTGTTTACGAAATGGAGGACCGGGCTGTTGGTTTCGCATAGGCTCACATACCACTTCTTCGCTGCGCCCCGTAGCTTCGACCCGAGGTAGTCCACGCGGCTCATCTCATCGGGGAATGAGTCCCCCCAGTAGTGCATGTAGCTGTTTGCTTGGATCGCGAAGTAGTTCACTTCCTCCGGGTCCCCGTCGAACGTGGCGTCCAGCTCCCGGGCCCCCCCCAGGTCTCTTTGTCTGACCGGGGCAGGGGGGGGCGCCGCTGGGGCTTGCGGGGCCGCTCCGGGTGGAGGAGCGGCGGGGCCCTGTCGAGCCGGGGGTCCCCGCGGACCCGCCGGGGCTGGCTGTTGCTGGCGAGCCCCGGTCACCCCCAGCGCCCTGCCCAGCTGCGCGGTCAGGGTCTGCATCTGGTCCTTTAGGTCTCTCACCGCCCCGTCGATCTCCCTGCGGACCATCGCGCGAAACGTCTCATACTCCTCATCGGTCTGGTCCTTGGGGCTCGCCCCTCCGTCCTCCGCTCCGCACTCGGCCCCTTCGCTTCCACTCTCGAGGTCCTGCGCCCCCGCGGCGCTGGCGCCTTCGCTCGCCTCGCCCGGGTGGACGGCGGCGGCCTCGGCCAGTTGGACCCGCTTGGTGTGGCGGGTCATGATCGCCTCCCGACGGACCGGGGCTTGATCCATCAGCGTAGTGGAGGTTCTTGGCTGGTATTGCCGTGGGGTCGCCACCAGCTGAAACTGGTGGATGGATGTGCCAGGGTGTCTCGGCCCCCTCCACTCTGGTTGGGAATCCTCCATTCTCCGGAGACTGTTCGGACATCGCCTTTTCAGTTGCCGGAAAGGTTGAACTCCAAGATAGTGAGTCCTTCAAAATGTCAAGTCGGCTGAATTCAATAACGAGTCTCTTGATAAAGTAGCAAGTTTATTGTAATCAGAACTGTGGACCATGGCAGAGATTGAAGGACTGAAACACATATGCACTAATCCAGTATTTAAAGTATGAATCTAAAGGATTCCTACGGGGGGCAATCTATGCAACACATCTTCACACTAGGATGCTACTTCTTTCGTTCCCAGACCGAAGTCTTGACACCCCATACTCCCCACAGAGAACAAGGCTGGGAAGGCGCCACTATCTTGTTCACAGGTTAGCATTTCAAAGCAGGTTACACAACAAAGGCATTTCTAGAGAGGGGGCAGGAGAGTGAGCTAGCAGCCCCCGGTGTACACTGTAAAGTACCCAGACTCCTTCACTTCAGAACCAACCTTAATACAGATATTGAGTAACCCATAGCAGACTTGACACATAGGTAACCCATTTCTCTTCCTGTGAACTTTGAGACAACTTTATGACTTCAATTAGCACTATACAAAGCGGTTTCCTCTCATCACCATATTTACTATATTTTTCCAGGTATTCATCAAAGTCCTCCTTATATAATGGTGTGGAAAAAAACCATCCAACTTTTCCTTCCCATAGTACATATACGCATGCCAACCAAAAACATTTCCATGGCCTTCTAATACCAATAGCTTTTTGTTAATCAAAGTCATCCAGTCCTTAATCCAAACCAAACAAACTGCATCATGGTATAACAATAAATCAGGTACTTGAAAGCCTCCTCTTTCTTTCGCAACTGTCAGAATTTTCATCTTAATTCTTGGTTTTTTACCCACCCAAATAAATTCTGAAATCTTTCTTTGCCAGAGATGGAATTGTTTCTTATCTTTCACTACTGGAATAGTCTGAAAGAAAAACATAATTCTTGGTAGAACATTCATTTTAATTACAGATATCCTCCCCAACATGGATAAGTTCAATTTATTCCACTTTAGCATATCCCCTTCAATTTTATGCCAGAGCTTTTCATAATTGTTCTTGTATAGATCAATGTTCCTCATCGTAATCTCCACACCCAAATACTTGACACAACTTCACAAACAGTAGCATTTTGTAACTCCTTCTGTTTACATGATGACAAATTTTTACTAAGGATTTTAGATTTTTCATTATTAATATGAAAGCCTGCTAGCTCACCAAACTCTTTAATTTTTTTCAACAACAAAAGGTGTTACTTGTAATGGATTTTCATTGATAAACATCACATCATCCGCAAATGCTCTATATTTGTAGGAAAAACCTTTCAACTTCAGACCCTCTATCTCATTATCTTCATCAATTTGAGTCAGTAAGACCTCTAGGGTCATTATAAACAACAGCGGAGATAGAGGTAGCCTTGTCTTGTACCTTTGCTGATTATCATTTGTTCAGTCAAATCATCATTCACACAAAGTTTGGCTTGTTGTTCTGTATAAATTGCTTTAATCATCCTTATAAAATCGGCTCCTAATTCCATTTTTTCCATCACTGCAAACATAAAATCCCAATTAAGATTATCAAAGGCTTTTTCTGCATCTTCAAAGAATAAAGCCACCTCTTTTTCTGGGTGTTTTTCATAGTACTCTACAATGTCTATTATTGTTCTAATATCTCTTATTTGCCTTCTGGGGAGAAATCCTGCTTGTTCCTGTTGAATAGAAATGTTCAAATGCTGTTTGAGTCGTTCTGCTAGAATTCTAGCAAATATTTTATAATCATTATTCAGTAGTGAAATCGGTCTATAGTTTTTAACATTTGTGGAATCTCTTTTCTCTTTCGGTATAAGTGAAATTACACCTTCTTTCCATGTATTTGGTACCCTCCCCTCTTGCCTGATACAGTTCATCAATTTTTGAAGTTTGGGTACTAATACTTCTGTCAAAACTTTATAAAATTTTGCTGAAAAAGGACCCAGAGCTTTACCTATTTTCATTGAACAAATTGCTGCTTCAATTTCCATTTTCTCAATTGAATCATTCAAAAATTTTCCCATGCTTTCACTTAAAGGTTTCACTTTTATTCTTTGCAAATAGGCCTCAGTTTTCTCTTTATTCACTTGTTGGCCTTTAAATAATTTGGCATAAAATTTGTAGAATTTCCTTTTAATTCCGGCTTGATCTAAAATTTCTGAAATAATTTTATTTATAAATTTCTTCTCTCTTTTCTTCTTTAATTGCCAGGCCAGATACTTCCCTGGTTTGTTAGCGCCTTCAAAAGACTTCTGCTGCAACCTTTTTAAGTTCCACTCCACTTCCTTATTCAATAGGTGTCTCAGTTGGTTCTGTAGAATTGTAATCTCTTGCAATATGTTTTTCTTCCCCAGTCTTTTCTTCAGGTCATTTTCTTTTTTGCCTATTTCTATTTGTGAGTCCTTCATTTGTTTTTCTTTAGCTCTTTTATCTTTATTTTTCAGTGAAATTAGTATTCCTCTCATAACAGCTTTGTATGCGTCCCATACGGTCTGAATTTTAACATCTTGATCTTCATTCATTTGGAAGAAAGCTTTAGTTTCTTTTTCCAGAGATTTCACTACTTCAACTTTTTGCAGAAAATTTTCATTTAGTCTCCATCTTCTACACTTTTTCACTTCTTTTGCTAACCACAGTAATGGATTGTGGTCTGCACCTATTTTCAGAAGAATATTTTATTAGTAATAAGTCCCAGGTCCTTCGTAGACCATATCATATCAATTCTCCAGAAAGTGTCATGCCTTGCTGAGAAAAAACTATAATTTCGTACCTTAGGATTGAACTCTCTCCAAATATCTTCCAAACTTTCTTGCTTTACTAATTCAAAAAAAGACTTTGGCAACTTGTTATCTTTATTCTTTTTATTTCCAGATCTGTCCAAAGAGTTCTTAATAGTTCCATTAAAGTCTCCCATTAACGCTCATAAGTCAAGTTGCTGCAAAATGTCTTTGAAAAAGGCATCTTTCGCCCCATTAGGGGCATATAGTCCCAGCAACAATGTCTTTTTCTCATTAATCCACCTCCACCACAATATATCTACCTTCATTGTCTTTAAAAACCAATTTCTGCTCCAGTTCTTTTTTAATATAAAAAACCACTCCTTTTTTTTATCTTTTGCTAGTGAGAAAAATTTTTCTCTCAAAGCTTTATTCCATAAAAATTTGTAATCCAATTGCTTAATATGTACTTCTTGTAGACAAATTATATTACATTTCTGCTGTAAGACCGAATTGTTTAAGCAGGCCTTCGATGCTTAACTGAAAGAGGGCTGCCACCGGACATCATATAGAATGCTGGTGATCGTTGTTCAAAAATTCAATGCCGCCTATATTGTACTGATGCAGAATGGTTTTTAAAAATTGAAAATATAAATTATGGTTTTATATGTTTTATTGGTTTAATTGTATTGACGTGATGTTGTGAGCCGCCGGAGAGGGCAGGATATAAGTCAAACGTAATAAATAATAAATAAATAATTTTTAATCCAGTGAAAAATTGCCTCTCTTTTTTGAGGTGAGTTAAGTCCATTTACATTCCAAGAGATTAATTTGTAATCCATAATGGTTTTTACAATTATTCTGTACCCTCGAAATCTTTATTGTCCACCAAAAATTCATTCATTCCTTGGGTGTCCACTATTGTTTTTCTCAGTCTATTATACTCAGAGCTGAGACCTTCAGGTAAAATCCATCTATATCTTATGCCTTCTCTCTTAGCTTGTCAGTCAGTTTCTTGAATTGCTTTCTGTCACTGATGACCTTTCTCGGCAATTCCTTCATGATTCTCACTCTGCTTTCCTCCACAACCATTAGGCTACTAAACTGCTTGGTTAAGATCCTTCCCACCACATTCCTTGTAATAAATTTCAGTACCATGTCCCTGGGTAGCTTGCGCTTTCTGGCAAATTCTGAGTTGACCCTATATATATAGTTACACATACGTTCCACCTCAACTGGGTCTTCTTCCAGAAATTCAGCCAAAATTGTAGCCATATACTGCTTCAAATCCTCTTGGTCAGCCTCTGGCACTCCCCTTAGACGAATCATATTCTCCATCAACTTACAATCTTGCAATATTGCTTTATCCTGCAATTTCTTGATAGTAACATCTTGGTCTTTTATTTTAGCTTCAATCTCTTCAGGGTTTTTTGCTGTTGCTTGGGACTCTTTTTTAAGTTCCTCAATCTTCTTCATAAATTCTTTCTTTAATTCTTCAGCACTAGAGTTGATTTCTTTGGTTATTTCTTTAGTTCATTTATTTTCACTGCCCATTATTAATTCCTTCATTGCCTTTAATAATCTTGTTTCCATAGCGTCCAATTGTTCTTGGACTTGTTTAGACATTTTCCCTTCTCTCACTGAGGCTGCTCTTAAATGTGTAACTCTAGATCCCAACTTCTGATCAGACATTACTGTCTGCCCATTGCTTATAAAGGGATCTTAGTTGGTCTCACCAATCCACAATCCAATGGTTGCATTCAATAGATTGGAGCCTGCCCTTTCCAGCAAGGCCAAAATCGCCATCCTAGGAGCCTCCTAGCTCCAGATATTAATTTTTAAAGTTCTTAAATCTCCCAAAATGGCGGCCGCAATGTTTTCAAGCCTCTGTTTTAAAAATTTTCCTTTTTCCCCTAGGGCTTAGTCTTTATTTCCAAATATATAGTCCAAACTGTTTCGCCATTTGAGGATGATTTGTATTGGTTTTAAATGTTTTTATAGTCCAAATCCAGTTTATTTTTAATAAAACTTTTGCCTTTCTATAATGGCCTCTGATGATTCTCTATGGTTCCTGGTTCTCGAATATACTCGGATGTTTGGAGGTTCCTCTTCTTTCGCCACTTGCTTCCTGACTCTCTGGCAATGAAGTCCTGTTCTCTATGATTATAACTCTCACGATACTTGAAGGAGTCGTCACTTCCTGCTTCGTCATGAGAGTCTGCAGCTTTGTTATGGCTGGGGTTTTTTTTCCAAACAGCAAGTATTTTTCTGCACTTTACTGCTTTCTCTTAGCTCCAAAAATTCCACCTTTACCCCCTTCCACTTCTCCTTAATTTCTTACTTTGACAAATAGTTCTGGATCTTAGCACTTTTCTTTAAACAGTCTTAATTTGCTCCCGGAGTGATAGATAAGAATCTTTTACCTTAGCGCCGTCTAATCTTGCTCATACCGTCCAGTTTTTCTTCAGAAGTTATTATAGTCTATAGAAGGCTGGAACCTTGATGAGTTTAAGTCAATTCAATGACTCCAGAGATTCTTTGTAGACTATGGGATGCAATCTCTCATCGGGGGTTCTTCAAAGCCGAAAAAAAACCCTCCTGGGGTCTCTCGTCAGCCAAAGTCTCTCCCCTCTAAATAACAAGCATGTCCTAGACAAGTTCCTTTACTGGAAACAGGTAGACAGCAGGCATTAAAATGCCTTTTATGTCCAAAAAAAAGAACTCGTACTGCCCCTCTGTGAGAGACAGGTCAGCTCACCATGTTCCAACCCCGGAAGCCATTTCAAAAATAATTTGGTGCCAATAATACATTCCAGTAATTTCAGTAATTTTATTGGTTCTAGCCCAGTTTTCCAGCCTGTCAAGGTCATCCTGTATCCTGTTTCTGTCTTCTAATGTATTTGCAACCCCTCCCAATTTAGTATCATCTGCAAATTTAATAAGCATTTCCTCGATTCCTTCATCCAAATCATTTATAAAGGTGTTGACCAAAACAGGTCCCATGATAGATCCTTGAGGCACTCCACTTGTCACTCCTCTCCAAGAGGATGAGGAATCATTCACAAGCACTTTTTGGGTGCAATCTGTCAACCAGTTACAGATCCACCTAAAGGTAAAAGTATCTAAACCGCATTTTACCAACTTGTCAACATGGATAGCATGTGGAACTTTATCAAAAGCCTTTCTGAAATCAAGATAAACTATGTCTACAGCATTCCCCTGATCTAGCAAGGTAGTCACTTTCTCAACAAAGGAGATCAGGTTAGTCTGACATGACTAGTTCTTGAGAAACTCATGCTGGCTCTTAGTAATCACAGCCATCCTTTCTTAATGTTCCAGGACTTACTGATGATTTGTTCTAAAAACATTCTAGGTATAGACGTCGACGGGTCGGTAGGATCCTCTTGTTTCCTCTTCTTGAAGATGGAGACAACATTCACGCACCTCCTATCTTCCAGCACCTCTCCAAGATTTCTCAAAAATAATAGCCAGAGGCTCAGAAATTACATCCGCAAGCTCTTTTAAAACCCTTGGATGCAGTTCATCTGGCACTGAGGACTTAGTTTCATTTAAACAAATGAGGTGTTCATGTACTACCCCTATGCTGATCCTAAGTTGGAACTTCATACCCTCATTATATGTTCTGTTTTTGCCGTGCTGAGCACTGTTTCCCTCAGAAGCGGAGGAAAAGTAGGAATTGAGCAATTCTGCCCTCTCTTCATTACCTGTTACAATTTAACTTTCTTGCCCTCACAATGGGCCTACCATGTCCTTGGTCTTTTTCTTACCGTGAACATGAGAAAAGGCTCCTTTTATGTTGTTTTTAGCATCTTTGGCTAGCCTAAGCTCATACTGAGCTTTAGCTTTCCTAGCTTTTTCTCTACAAGCATTGGTGATTTGTTTATATTCATCCTTGGTTATAGACTCCTTCCAATTCCTAAGGGAGTCTTTTTTTATTTCTCAAGTCTTAAAGCTGTTTATGGAGCCACCTTGGCTTCTTCCATTTTTTCTTCTCATAGGAATCGTCTGTGATTGCGCCTTCAGTATTTCACTTTTAAGATATTCCCACCCCTCTTGAACCCCCTTCTTCAGTAGTATTTCTGACCATGGGATTTTACCCAGCATAGTTCTAAGTTACACTGCTTGCCTGCAATGTTCCCTCTAAGCTGCTGAGTCTTGTGAGCAAAAATTCTACTTTGTGAGCTACTGGCCTTAAAGTTCTGAGCTGCATAAATTAGTGTGCTCAGGGGTCATCCTTCCTGAGCTAAGACAAAAATGTGTGAGCTGGAGGCTAAAAATCTGTGAGCTAGCTTAAAGGGAACACTGCTTGCCTGTGGCATTCCGGATTCATTTTAAGGTGCTGGTCATAACCTTTAAATCCCTATATGGCCTGGGACCTATCTACCTTCAGGACTGCCTCTCCTCATATGTGCCCCAGAGAGCACAACATTCAGGGTCCCAAAATCATCTTCATGGACTGAAAGAAGTTCAATTTTCCTTCACAAGAGCCAGAGCATTTTTGACAATAGCCCCCGCTCTGTGGAATGCCCTTCCCAAAAACATCAGGGACCTCTGGGACCTGCCACAGTTCCGCCAGGCCTGTAAGACCAAAGTATAGTGTCCAGATCACGTGATGTGATGGTATCGCTTCACTCTGCTCTGGTAAGACCTCACCTGGAGTATTGTGTTCAGTTTTGGGCACCACATTTTAAGAAGGATATAGACAAGCTGGAACGGGTCCAGAAGAGGGCGATGAAGATGGTGAGGAGTCTGGAGACCCAAGTCCTCTGAGGAAAGGTTGATGGAGCTGGAGATGTTTAATCTGGAGAGGAAGCAGCTGAGAGGTGATATGATCACCATCTTCAAGTACTTGAAGGGCTGTTTTATAGACGATGGTGTGGGATTGTTTTCTGTGGCCTCAGAAGGTAGGACCAGAACCAATGGGTTGAAATTAAATCAAAACAGTTTCCAGCTCAACATTAGGAAGAACTTCCTGACTGTTAGAGCGATTCCTCAGTGGAACAGGCTTTCTCAGGAGGTAGGCTACGGGAAGGCCTGGATATAAATTTGATAAAATAAAATACAATAAGTTTTTCAAAGTTTGCCTTTCTGAAGTCCAACCTGTAAGTCTGACTACGTATAGCTTTTCCCTTCCCTAAGACTGTAAATTCCAAAATCACAAGGTCACTACTGCCCAGGGTGCCCACTATTTCCACTTCTTCAATCGATTCTTCCTTGTTGTTGAGAATCAAGTCCAAGATAGTGTCAGCGTAGGGTTCATGGACATTCCAACAATGAAGAGTCTCTTTTCATTTGAAAATAAGTATCATTTATTGGTTACATCAATGTTACTGCTACGAGAGGTCTTTGAAAGTGATAACATACAGAAGAAAGCTTTGGCATTTATGGACGAGGATCAAAGCATGGGGATTTAAATCATTCTCACAATACAGTTACTTTCTACTTCTAAGGGGTGTGAGCTAGCTAGCCACTACTGTTCCTCCTTCCGCCTGCTGGCCTTGTAGCAGCTGAGAACGAGCCGCATAACTTCTGCACTTCAAACATCTTTTACAACCGCTGGCGCCAAGCTCCCTTCCCCTCTGCTTTTCTCTCTAACATAGCTAAAATACTGTCACAGGTCAGGGGGTTAGTAGGCAACATATTAGCATAGGCAATGTGGTTAGTATCAATTTGAACACAAGCTGACAGATAGCAGATCCCCTTGTTTTGTTCTTCACTTTCCGGAAAAGGAAGTTGTCAGCAAGACAAGTCAGGAATCTATTTGACTTTTCATTTTTTAGCAGAGTTGACTTCTAACAGATGTCTGGGTAGTTGAAATCTCCCATGATCACTATGTCCCTTCCGTTGGAGAACTTTGCAATCTGTTGTAGGAGTATCTCAATCAAGACCTCTGCCTGGCTTGGTGGTCTATAGCAGACCCCCACCATAATATCACTGTTTTTTTCTTACTCCTTTTATTTTTACCCAGAGACTCTCAACTGAGCTGCCATGTTCAGATTCACATATTTCCTCACAAGTATATACCTCCTTCACATATAACACTACACTTCTGCCCTTTCTCATTTGTCTGTCCCTTTTAAATAGGTTGTACCCCTGAATCCTAATATTCCAGTTGTGAGTGTCATCCCACCAAGTTTCAGTAAGGCCTATTATGTCAAAAGTCTCCTTCCTGTATTAGGTCTTCCAGGTCCTCCTGTTTGTTTCCCCTACTCCGTGGATTAGTGTAGAGACATCAGAATCCATGTTTTATGCATCCTGAGGGTTTATTTTCCATACAAACCTGCTAGTTTACATCACCTAGCGTATGCGCCGCTCTCTGCAAATCTTTAATGTTCTTATCCCCAGTTTCTGGCATCATACGAGGCTTTGAATTATTGTCTCGCTCCCCCATACAATTTAGTTTAAAGCCCTCCTTATTAGGTTAGCAAGGCTGTTACCAAACACCCTTTTCCCTACCGTCGTAAGATGCAAACCATCTCCCGATAGATGGTCCTGGAGGTCCCTTTCAACTCTATGATTCTATGATTCTAATAGCCCAATTTGATTAATAAAAGAATTATCCAATCAATCCAAATCTTTAATGTAATCAAGAGGTATTCAATTAATTAATTCACTATCTCCTATACAGAATTAAAATACAATTTGGGGGGCCGCTATGTGATTTAATGGTGTATTTCTTCTGAACCAGTGCAAACATCATAAAGATCCATGAGAATTCATGGTCTGGAACCATGCATTTGTTCCATGGTGTTGTCGCTAAGCCGTAGAGCAAGCTATGCCCATGGACATCATATCTTATGGTGTGTTTATGGTATGTTTGGGTGACTGAATGCAAAGACTTTGAGGATCCAAGAGGATCTGTGCTTCAGGACCATCTTTTGGCAGAATGGTGTCATCATGAACTCATGGATCCAAGACATTTCTGATGTAAACCATGACCATCGTCATGATATGTGATATGATGGGGGTATTGGGGTCATCCAACGCAAAAACTCCAAAGATCAATGAGAATCCATGGTAAAACATGTTTTTACAGCGTGGCTTCTCAAAGAAAGTGTGGATGTATGCTTTCTGTGGTGCAAGTTGTGCCATGGATATGATACGTATTTGATGGTGATGTTGTGGTGACTCCAAGTAAAACGCCAGAGGATCCATGGGGATCCATGTTTCAAAAGCATATTTTGGCTCCATGTTGTTGACAAGAAGCTGTGGATCCATGAATTCTATGGTGCAAACCCTGCCCATGGACATGATATGTGACTGAATGGTGAGCTTGGGGTGATGCAAAGCAAAAATCTTGAGGATCTGTGAGAAAACATGCTTCAAAACCATGATTTGGCTCACTAGTGTTGCCACAAAGCCATCCATCCGTGATTTGTATGGTGCAAGATGTGTGGTGGCCCAAAGCAAAAATCATTAGGATCCATGGTCTGGAACCATTTTTTTGGGCCAAGGTGCTGCCATGAAGTCGTGGATCCATGATTTCTATGGTGCAAACTCTGCCCATAAACAGGATCTGTGATTTGATGGGGATGCTAGGGTGACCCAAAACAAATATCATGAGGATCCATGGTTCAGAACCTTGTTTTTGCTCTGTGGTTTTGCCACATGGATCCATGATTTCTGTTATGTGAGCTCTGCCCATGGGCATTATATCTGATTTGATTGTGAATTTGGCTGGACCAAAGCAGAAATCATGAGGAACCAGAAGGATCCGTGGTCCAAACACAAGCTTTTGGTCCTTGGTACTGCCACGAAGCCGTGAATCCACGATTTCTGTGGTGCAAACTCTGCCCATGGACATGATATGTGATTGGATGGTGGCTTGGGGGGATCCAAAGCAGAAATCATGTGGATCCATGAGGATCTGTGGTTCAAAATTGAGTTTTTGGTCCCTGGCACTGCCACGAATCCGTGAATCCACGATTTCTGTGTTGGAAACTCTGCCCATGGACATGATATGTGACTGGATGGTGATCTTGGGGGGATCCAAGGCAACAATCATGTTGATCCATGAAGATCTGTGGTTCAAAACTGAGTTTTTGGTCCCTGGCACTGCCACAAATCCGTGAATCCACAATTTCTGTGTTGGAAACTCTGCCCATTGACATGATATGTGACTGGATGGTGATCTTGGGGGGGGGGGGGGATCCAAGGCAACAATCATGTGTATCCAAGAGGATCCGTGGTTCAAGAGCAAGTTTTTGGTCCATGGTGCTGCCAAGAGCTGTAGATCCACTATTTCTGTGGTGGAAATTCTGCCCATGGACATGGTGATCTTGGGGGGGATCCAAGGCAAAAATCATGTGGATTCAAGAGGATCCGTGGTCCAAAACCAAGTTTTTGGTCCCTGACGCTGTCATAAAGCCATGGATCCACGATTTCTGTGTTGCAAACTCTGCCCGTGGACATGATATGTGATTGGATGGTGGGCTTGGGGGATTCCAAAGCGGAAATCATGTGGATCCATGAGGATCCATTGTTCAAAACCAAGTTTTTGGTCTCTGGTGCTGGCACAAAGCCGTGGATCTATGATTTCTGTGGTGCAAGTGCTGCCCATGGGCATGATATGTGATTGGATAGTGAGATTCGGGGGATCCAAAGCAGAAATCACGTGGATCCATGAGGATCCGTGGTTCAAAAAAGATTTTTGGTCCCTGGCGCTACCACGAAGCCATGGATCCACGATTTCTGTGGTGCAAACTCTCCCCATGGACATGATATGTGATTGGATGGTCAGCTTGGGGGGATTCAAAGCAAAAATCATGGAATCCATGAGGATCCGTGGTCCGATACCAAGTTTTTGGTCCCTGGTGCTGCCATGAAGCCGTGGACCCACAATTTCTGTGGTGGAAACTCTGCCCATGGACATGATATGTGATTGGATGGTGATCTTGGGGTGACCCAAAGCAAAAATCATGAGGATCTATGAGAATCCATGGTCCAATACCAAGTTTTTGGTCTATGGTGCTGCCAAGAAGCCATGGATCCATGATATTTGTGGTGCAAACTCTGCCCATGAACATGATATGTGACTGGATGGTGAGCTTGGGGGGAATCCAAGGCAAAAATCATGGGAATCCATGAGGATCCGTGGTCCAAAACCATGTTTTTGGTCCATGGTGCTGCCACGAATCCGTGGATCCATGGTTTTTGTGGTGGAAGCTCTGCTTATGGACATGATATGCAATTGGATGGTGAGGCTGGGGGGATCCAAGGCAAAAATCATGAGGATCGGTGGTCCAAAACCAAGTTTTTGGTCCATGGTGTTGCCACGCAGCCGTGGATTCATGATATCTGTGGTGCAAACTCTGTCCATGGACATGATATGATGGTGAGTTTGGGGGATCCGAAGCAAAAATCATGAGGATCTGTGGTTTGGAAACATGTTTTTCCACTGCTGTGGCACCACAGATTCGTGGAGACATGATTTTTCTGGTGCTGCGTGATGGTGGTTTGATTTCATTTCACCGTAAAAATCATATGAATTCATGAGGATCCATGCTTTGGAACCCTGTTTTTGCACTGGTGAAGCGCCATGAATCCGTGGAAGCATGATTTTTGTGGTCCTGCCTATAGTCTGACAGGATCTATAGAATTACAGTGGTTTAATTTCATTTCAATGTAAAAATCATATGAATTCATGCAGATCCATGTAGATCCGACTTTTACCCTTTTCCCAAGATGAGTGTTGGGAGAATATATTATATGGAAGCAGAAGGATTTGTTCCCTCAAGAGAAGCCTTTATGAATCATCCCCTGCAGACAACAGAAGGGTGGCACTACTTCTGCCCTTACGCACTTCAGGCAAAGGTCTGGCAGGGATTTGGTCATGCAGAGCCCCTTGCAGATGCAGAGAGGGAAGGGTTGCTTGCCTTAGCCAGCATAGAAGGGCACAGAGCAACCAAGCTATTACCTTTAGTTAGGCCAGGTCTCTTCTGTGCTATAGCAAGGCATCTCTGGATACTGGTCCTCCAATGCTGTTCTATATGTATTGGACATTTTGTAATTAACTGTCATAGGCTGCCAGCAGGGAGGGTCTGTTAACAGTGGCCACAAGCAATGTCCATGCCTCCTGTATGGTTGTCAGCCACCTTTTCACTTCCCTGGCTGTTGTGGATCCAGAGCCTCTTGGTGTAGTGCAAGGGTGTCAAACTCGTTTGTTATGAGGGCCGGATCTGACATAAATGTGACTTTGTCAGGCTAGGCATGAACGTCATAAAATATAATAACAAGTAGTGGAGGTATAAACTTTATAAAGGACACAAACACAAAGATTTTTAAAAACTTAAAATAAAACATGCTTAAAACATTAGCACTCATTGGTCTTAAAGGTGCCTTCTTTGTACCTCTCCCATGCAGTCCAGGGAACCGAGCAAAGGAAACCCTGGTTCTTTCCTTCCTTCCCCAGGGGATCAGGAGTGTGGGGGGGAGCCTCAGCCAGTAGAAGGGAGGCTTGGCTTAATAGCTCTGCTGCGCAACTGAGAGAGCTTGGCAAAGCAAGCTATCTTTCCCCCCTTCCTCCCCAAAGGGAGGAGCCTCAGCCAATGGAGAAAATAAAGATTTGCTCTGTAGCTCCTGTGCTATTGAGCAAGCCTAGCAAGGCAAGCTATGATGCAGAAGGAAGCAAAAGAGAGGGAGAAGGAAACAGATAACAGCCAGTTGCTCAGGGGCCTGATAGGAGCCCTGCGTGTTTGACACCCCCGGTGCAGTGGTTAAGTGTGTGGACTCCAGTCTGGGAGAACTGGGTTTGATTCCCCACCCATCTTGGGTCAGCCACAATTTTCACAGTGCCGTTCTTTGAGCCCCACCTACCTCACAGGGTGTCTGTTGTTTGGAGAGGAATGGAGGGAGATTGTAAGTAGCTCTGAGGTCAAGTGAAGGGTGGGGTATAAATCCAATCTCTACATTTCCCTGCTCAAATGTTTGAGTCTCACAGCCCAGTTTTGGGTCACAAACCATATATGTAGAGCCATTGGTTTAAGTTAACACTGCTCCATTGGATAAAATTGAGACATTATCATTTCTTGGTTGTGTGCAAAGTAAGTCTTGTTAATTAAAGTCAGTCAATACTTATTATGGTGAAAGACCAGTACAAAGCAAAAAAGAAGACATCAGAGCAACTCATAGATGTACAAGCAGTTGATGAAACCAAAAATCTTCCAAATATTTCCGTTTACAAATTACAATGTTACAAAATTATAAGAACATAAGAGAAGCCATGTTGGAGCAGGCCAATGGCCCATCCAGTCCAACACTCTGTGTCACACAGTGGTTTAAAAAAAATTGTGTGTGTGTGTGTGTGTATGTATGTGTGTGTGTGTGTGTGTGTGTATATATATATATATATATATATATATATATATATATATATATATACATATACATACACACACATACATACACACACACACACACACACACAAACACACTGTGGCTAATAGCCACTGATGGACCTCTGCTCCATATTTTTATCTAAACCCCTCTTGAAGCTGACTATGCTTGTAGCAGCTACCACCTCCTGTGGCAGTGAATTCCACACGTTAATCACCCTTTGGGTGAAGAAGTACCTCCTTTTATCTGTTCTAACCCGACTGCTCAGCAATTTCATTGAATGCCCACGAGTTCTTGCATTGTGAGAAAGGGACAAAAGTACTTCTTTCTCTACTTTCTCCATCCCATGCATAATCTTGTAAACCTCTATCATGTCACCCCGCAGTCGACGTTTCTCCAAGCTAAAGAGCCCCAAGCATTTTAACCTTTCTTCATAGGGAAAGTGTAGGTTAAATTCAACAGTTGGGCTGTTGTATTGGGCTGTTGGATAATTGGGCTGTTGCATAATCTGGCCATGGTTTTAATCTGAAATAATTTGCAGGGAGCAATGCTTTATCAGTTTGGAATTCAATGTCACTCAGTCTTTGCAATACCAGAGCTTTTGCTTCATTCAGGCCGCTGTCAAAAAGTTCTTCTGGATTCAGCCCAATGAATTTGACTTTTTCAATAATCTTAGCAGACCAAATAGGATAGGGGTCTGCAGCAAGTAAAAATGGGATTAGGCTCTTCGATTTTAAGTGTACTCTTAACCAAAAGCAAATTGCAAGTTTCCATATTTTTAACTGTACTCTGGGAAAGCCAGCTTACTGTCTTAAAACGGCATTAGAGGTGCATCTAGGGACTTAAACAATAATCTAAGGAATTTTTATTGCACAGTTTCTAGGGTTTTTACATTGCTGATTAGGCTGATTTGTAACCCGTAAAGTAGTTGGGGGAGAGACTTAGCTTGAAATAGTTTTAAAGCTGCAGGAATAAAGCCTGAGCCTTCTTTCCTAAAAAAAATCTAAGGATAGTATTAGCTCTCTTTCCTGCCACGTTTGTTGAAACTATCGTATGCAACTTAAAGCTAGCATTGTATAAAGGTGACACCTAAATATTGGGAAGTTTTAACCCATTCGATGGAATTACCATTGATCTTCCCATTAACTTTCCTGTATCGTCTAGTGAAGTGCATTATTTTTGATTTAGAGCAATTAATTGGTAATTGCTCAATGTTGCATTGTTCACTTAAAATTTTAAGGGCACATTTTAAGCCAATTTCAGTTTGTGACAAAAGGACAGCATCATCTGCATACATTAAGATTGATATTTTTTTCCCCACTTGACAGATGGGGGCATGGATATCAATTGCATGTAGAGATTTAGATCCAAGTGGGCAGCTGTGTTGGTCTGAAGCAGTAGAACAAAGCAATAGTCAAGTGGCACCTTTATGACCAACAGAGTTTTACTCAGAATGTAAACTTTTGTGTGCTCTAAGCACACTTCATCAGATGAGGAATGTAGAGATTGAATTAGGGTATTCTCATATATTTTAAATTTTAAAAAGCTAATTAAAATGTAAAGTTGCTTGTGATGGGGGAAATCATATATCAACATGAAGACTAATCTTTTTCTTTTTTCAATTCAGGAATCCATCAGGTGCTCTGTAACGCTGGACAATGACTCCTTATCCCCTAAAGCGTTAGGACTGAGCTTAGAATGCCAGGAATCATTTTTCTCAGACCCAATGACTACAAGCTCCTTGCTTGAAGATGAAGAGGATGAATGGAGTGGCACGTACCAGCCATTTGCTGTGGAGGAGGCTCACTTGGCCAGGGTTCTCAGTGTTTCATTAAGCAGCACCTTTGACTCTTTTTACTGTGACTCTTCTGATCTACCAACCCCTTCACCATGGCAGCTCAAAGAAAGTGACTGTTACCAAAATGACCCACTTGGAAAAGGAGACCGGGGCTTATCTCTTGATGAAGAAACTGTAGAAGATGGTTTTTATCAGCCTATGAAACCAAGCTATGAAGAAGTGAGGAGATTTATTGCTAACTCTCTTCCTTCCTTCCTTGCTTTGATAGAGGTCCAGCATGGACTTTTCTGCAAGCCAGCTGTGATGGCCAGAATTCTCAGTAGCAATTTGTTTTACTTCTTCCAATCCCAGTCTGGAATCGTCTGCCAGGCAAGGACTGAAGTCAGTCCAGTCTAAAAACTGCTCCTTTTATCCCTCCCTCCAGTTGTGTTCTGTAGCCTCTTACTGCTCTTTAGCCTTTGAGGGAATGAAGAACAGTGAAATGCCCATTCTTTTCTCTTGTCATCTCTGGTTTTTCATGATCAATTGGCTAAGAGGCTAGTGTTGTGGTTTGACTTTGAAAGTCGGCAGCATTGGCAGATACAGAACAAGTAACTTGCATTTCCTATTTCATTCTATTTCCAGAACAAATTTATTGTCTTCCCAATTGTGACCAAAGCATAAAAAGTGTGGGCACTATCAATAAAACCCCAGTTCACCCTACCTAATTGAATGTCTGCCAGTTATGAGCCATCAAAATATGGGAACTAGAAGTTTTAAATTAGCCTCAGATTAGCCATATTGGCTTGGGTACTGCCAGTTTGAGGTAAGGCTAAAGCATCTAGAGCAGGCGTGTCAAACATGCAGCCTGGGGGCCAAATCAGGCCCCCATAGGGCTCCTATCCAGCCCCCAAACATCTGCTTCCTTTTCCCTCTCGCTTCCTTCTGCATAACAGCTTGCTTTGTAAGGCTTGCTCAATCACACAGGAGCTACAGAGCAAAACCTCTATTTTCTCCATTGGCAAGGCTCCTTTCTTGGGGAGGAAGGGGTGGGGAGAGAGAGCTTGCTTTGCTAGGCTCTCTTAATCGCACAGCAGAGCTACTGAACCAAGCCTCTCTTCCTTTTATTGGCTGAAGCTCCTCCTCCTCCTGGGTCTCCTGGAAAAGGAAGGAAAGATCTTCCTTTGCTCAATTCCCTGGATACCATGGGAGAAATACAAAGAAAGCAACTTTACTCTGCCTGTAATACTTGAAATTGGAGTCACTGTATGAAATTGGTAGTAGATTATGGACAGACAAAAGGAAGTACTGTGTCACAAAATGGGTAGTTGATCTGTGAAATTCACTGCCCGAGAAGTGATGATGCCTACTAGCTGGAATGGCCTTGGGTTAGCCATAGCTCTGGCAGAGGTTGTCCTTGAAAGGACAGCTGCTGTGAGAGCCCTCTCAGCCCCACCCACCTCACAGGGTGTCTGTTGTGGGGGAGGAAGATAAAGGAGATTGTGAGCCACTCTGAGATTCGGAGTGGAGGGCGGGATATAAATCCAATATCATAATCTTCTCAGATGAATTTCAAAGGGTGTTGGACAGATTTATGGTAGATAGGTCTGTTGTTTGGAGAGCCAGTTTGGTGTAGTGGTTAAGTGTGCGGACTCTTATCTGGGAGAACCGGGTTTGATTCCCCACTCCTCCACTTACAGCTGCTGGAATGGCCTTGGGTGAGCTATAGCTCTGGCAGAGGTTGTCCTTGAAAGGGCATCTGCTGTGAGAGCCCTCTCAGACCCACCCTTTTACAGGGTGTCTGTTGTGGGGGAGAAGATATAGGAGATTGTAAGCAGCTCTGAGTCTGATTCATAGAGATGGGCGGGGTATAAATCTTCTTCTTCTTCTTCTTGGCTATTGATAGCCAAATGGGGACTCTAGGTTTTTTTGTGAGCTGTGTTTGATCAACCATTCATGAAAATGGAATGCTGAATTGCAGTATACCTAATTTCTGTCTGGTAGTCTTTGTCCAACAGTTCTCACATTAGCAATAATGCTTACAGTGACAGACTTCTGTTGAGGGTGTTCTCCCCCCTCCTTTTTTTGTAGCTAAAACAGGACAATTCAAAGTTGAAGAATAAGATCAGCTGTCTTCAAGCATTTTGTGAAGCTCAGGCAAACAGGTACTGTATCTAGTCAAATTATCATGAACGTAAAACAAAAAAAATTATATGATACAGCTGTAATTTACATGCAAATGAAAGATGTAGTCTTGCCTTTGAGTACATGCGGTTATGTTCTCAAACAGCTCCAACAAAATATGCTCCCATTGTAGTTGTAGCAATACCTGTGGTTTCCTAGGCCTTCGGAAAGTGCTTCACATGTGTTCGGTAGTGAGAGAGGCCTGGTATATTCTCCAGAATACAAAAGCTTGTTGAAGAGAACACTCACAGCCAAATGCACACTCCTTACTTTATTGTAAAACTAGGGTAAAAGAACTGGAAAGAATACTAGAGGACCACAAACTGAAAGAAGCCAAGGAGACCCGAGACTTAGAAGCTATGGTGCAGCAGGTGGAAGAGAACCTACAGCTGATGACTGTGAGTTGAACTGCATATGTAGTGTAAAGTAATGCCTGCACACAAGGAGCTGCTGAAGAGCCAACTCCCACAGAACTGTATTTGCTGCTGTCTCCTGAGCAATGTGCAGTTTTGCGGAAGATGAAGGGTCTGCTTCAGAGAATTAATATGCTGCCTCAAGGAAGAAGGCAACTTATTTTTTTTCTTCCATTCTCCTTTAGCAGGGTCATTACACTCCTCAGGCCATCCTAATCTGCCTCCTGGGCTACCCATAAACTTTCATCATGGCTTGAAAACAGCTGAGACATTATGGTTCAGAAATGAAAGCAATTAAAACAAACTCATCCGGCACTCATTTTTGAGGTCACCCCTTGTCCTCTGAGAGGGTTGGCACTCCTCCCCCCACCGAAGTTTGGGTATATGAAGTTACCTTTGCGTTTGGGAATTTGATCCACCTAGGTCAGTACTGCTTGCTTTAAAGCTGCTTGGGGAAGGATTTCCATAATTTTATTTTACAAAATTTATATCCTGACTTTCTGCCCTCAGAAGGGCCACTGATGCCGCCCATACTCACAACCAGCAAGGAGAGTTACAACCTTGAGGCACCTTTGGCTGCAGCATACATCCCATTGTTGCATTGTTTGTAGGCTGAATGTAAAATAAAAATCTTCATTCAGACAGAGAGGGAGGGGATTTGCTTAGGTTTCCCAGTCCTGCATTTCAACCACCAACACACTGGTTCCCCTGGCAGAGTAGCCCCCCTGATGGCTTGCATTTCTTAGGCTAGGAGCAGCTTGTTCCATTTCACCTGGCTGAATCCTCACCGCTGCCAAATATTGCTATTTTCTGTTACAGAAACGGGCTGTGAAGGCAGAAAACAGTGTCGTGAAGCTGAAGCAGGAAAATGCTCAACTTCAGGTACAAGTTTTGCCCTTCCTGCTGGGGTAGGAACTACAACAGTGAAGGAAGCACTCTGATCATAAATAGGTGTGAGCTGCATTGTGTATAGAGCTATATGTAACTGCCATTGCAGCTGTGCTTTTTATGCAAGCAGTTTCTAGTGTTTTGTGGGTTTATTGGGAAAGATTGTCTTTATATCTTAAATACCCTGCGACTTATAAATCAGCATCCCACCAGAAGACAGCAAGAACTTTTTTGCTTGGATAATCAACAAGTAGACTGGAAAAAAGTTGATGTTCACAGCAGTAGAACTTTTCTAAAGACAAAGACTAACCTAATGTCTCTCTCTCTCTCTCTTGGCTTGGCTTCGCGAACGAAGATTTAAGAAGGGTGCAATAGTCCACGTCTACTGCAGGCTCGCTGGTGGCTGACAAGACCAATGCGGGACAGGCAGGTCCGGCCACAGCGGCTGCATGGAAACGTCTGGTTTAGGGTTGGTGCTGTAGCAGTGCGATTCTTCCTCAATCTCCTTTTGTCCTCAAGACCAGCTATGCGTGCGTCCTCAAAGGAAGAGACAGCCTGGTGAATGGTGTGCCTCCATGCTTTGCGATCTGAGGCTAGGTCAGACCACTGGTGATGGTTGATGCGACAGGTGCCAAGGGATTTCTTCAAGGAGTCCTTGTACCTCTTCTTTGGTGCCCCTGTGTTTCGATGGCCGGTGGAGAGTTCGCCATACAGGGCAATCTTGGGAAGGCGGTGGTTTTCCATCCTAGAAATATGCCCTGCCCAGCGCAGCTGCGTCTTCAACAGCAGTGCCTCGATGCTAGTAACCTCCGCCCGCTTAAAGACTTCAGTGTTGGTCACAAAGTCACTCCAGTGGATGTTGAGGATGGTGCGAAGGCAGCGCTGATGAAAGCGCTCGAGGAGTCGCAGGTGATGACGGTATAAAACCCACGATTCGGAGCCGTAGATGAGGGTTGTCATCACAACCGCTTTGTAAACATTGATCTTTGTGCCTTTTTTCAGATGCTTGTTGCTCCACACTCTTTTGTGCAGTCGGCCAAATGCACGGTTTGCCTTTGCCAGCCTGTTGTCAATCTCCTTGTCGATCTTGGCATCTGAGGAGATGATGCACCCCAGGTAGCTGAACTGCTGGACTGTCTTCAGAACTGATTCACCCACAGTGATGCAGGGAGGGTGATAATCTTCCTGGGGTGCAGGCTGGTGGAGAACTTCTGTCTTCTTCAGACTAACTTCTAGGCCGAATAGCTTGGCAGCCTCTGCAAAGCAGGACGTCATATGCTGCAGAGCTGATACTGAGTGGGAGACGAGTGCAGCATCATCAGCAAACAGTAGCTCTCGGATGAGTTTTTCCATTGTCTTGGAGTGGGCCTTTAGTCGCCTCAGGTTGAACAGGCTGCCATCGGTGCGATAGCGGATGTAGACACCATCGTCATCATCTAGATCTACTGCGGCTCTTTGAAGCATCATGCTAAAGAAGATCGTAAAGAGAGTCGGCGCGAGAATGCAGCCTTGCTTTACACCTGTGCCTATTGGGAAGGGCTCCGAGAGGTCGTTGCAGTGTCTGACTTGGCCTCGCTGGTCTTCGTGTAGCTGGATGATCATGCTGAGGAACCTTGGGGGACATCCTAAACGTTCCAAGATTTGCCACAGGCCTTTCCTGCTAACGGTATCAAAAGCTTTGGTAAGGTCGACAAAAGTCACATACAGAGCCTTGTTCTGTTCCCTGCATTTCTCTTGGAGCTGCCTGAGAACAAATACCATGTCGGTGGTGCTCCTGTTAGCTCTGAAGCCGCACTGGCTCTCTGGGAGGAGTTCTTCTGCAATGGTGGGCACCAGTCTGTTCAGGAGTATTCTGGCAAGGATTTTGCCTGCGATGGAGAGCAGGGTTATCCCCCGGTAGTTGGAGCAGTCTGACTTTTCCCCTTTGTTCTTGTATAGGGTGATGATGATTGCATCGCGAAAGTCCTGTGGTAATTTGCCTTGTTCCCAGCAGGTGACAAGTACTTTGTGAAGTGAGCTATGTAGTACTGTGCCCCCATGCTTCCAGATCTCTGGTGGAATTCCATCAACTCCTGCTGCCTTGCCACTTTTCAGTTGCTTGATGGCTTTAACAGTCTCTTCTAGGGTGGGGATCTCATCCAACTCTGTTTTCACTGGTTGAAGTGGGGTGAGGTGGATTGCTGAATCTTGAACTACGCGGTTGGCACTGAAGAGAACCTGAAAATACTCCGACCACCGGTTCAGTATGGATGCCTTGTCTATGAGGAGCACTTGGCCGTCTGCACTATGCAAGGGACTCTGAGCCTGATATGATGGACCATATACTGCCTTCAGGGCTTCGTAGAACCCTCTTAAATCACCAGTGTCTGCACACAGCTGGGTTCTCTCTGCAAGCTTGGTCCACCACTCGTTCTGAATGTCTCGAAGCTTGCGCTGGAGGTTGCTACATGCAGCGCGAAAGGTTGCTTTTTCCCCAGGACAGGATGGCTGAGCAAGATGTGCTTGGTAGGCAGATCTCTTTTTTGCCAGTAATTCTTGGATCTCTTGATTGTTCTCATCAAACCAGTCCTTGTTCTTCCTTGTGGAGAACCCGAGGACTTCTTCAGAGATCTGCAGGATGGTAGTTTTTAGGTGTTCCCAGAGTGCTTCTGGAGAAGGGTCTGTGGGGCAACTGGGGTCCTCAATTCTTGACTGGAGTTTTGCCTGGAAGGCAGCTTTAACTTCGGCTGACTGGAGGCTGCCAACCTGAAACTTCCTCCGAGGGATACCTCCTCTCCTGGGTGTGGGTTTAAAGTGAAGACGGAGATTGCAGCGTACAAGACGATGATCCGTATGACATTCTGCACTGGGCATTACTCGGGTGTGTAAGACATCTCGAAGGTCTCTCTGGCGCACCAGAATGTAGTCGATAAGGTGCCAGTGCTTGGACCGTGGGTGCATCCAGGTTGTCTTCAGACTGTTCTTCTGCTGGAAGATAGTGTTGGTGATGGTGAACTGGTGCTCCATGCAGATTTCTAGCAGGAGGCGCCCGTTGTCATTGCAGTTGCCAATGCCGTGTTTGCCAAGTACTCCTTTCCAGGCTTCCGAGTCTTTACCTACTCTGGCATTGAAGTCGCCAAGGATGATCACCTTGTCCTCTGTAGGGGTCTTCCGTACGAGGTTGCGTAGATCAGCATAGAACTTGTTCTTTTCTGCAGGATCTGCTTGAAGGGTTGGGGCATACACACTGAAGAGTGTTGCATGCTGCTTGTTTTGAAGTGGGAGGCGCATGGACATGATGCGATCTGAGTGACCTGTTGGCAGGTTTTCGAGTTTGGAGGCAATGGGGTTCCTGACCATGAAGCCAACGCCAGAAAGGCGGCTCTCAGCCTTTGACTTACCCGACCAGTAGAGGGTATAGCCAGCACTGTGTTCTTGAAGACTACCTTCCTCAGGGAAATGGACCTCACTGAGAGCTGCTATGTCGATATTCAACCTGAGAAGTTCATGGGCAACTAGAGCAGAGCGTCGTTCAGGGCGACCACTGCCTACTGTGTCAAGCATGGTTCTGATGTTCCAATACGCAAGCTTTAGTCTTTGCACACTTTGTGAGGCAGGTGCATGCCTTTTCTTTGTTGTTATTTTTTGACCGCAAGTAAGGATGCCCGTTGACCGCGGCTAGCCAACTGGGGGGGAGGAGACGAGCTTTGTTTAGGCCACCTTTTCTAGGCCCCTCTCCGTGTGGAGCAAGCAGTGCTGTCCCTAGATAAGGCTGCTTGGTCGTTCAGGGTGCTGCCGAAAAATGCTTTCGTCTCCGGGTTAGCATCAGGCGACCAATACCCTGAACCGCCTACATGCAGGATCGGGACTGCGGCTTCCAGTGGCACCTTCCACCTGCCGTTTCGCCCCTTGCCCATCGCTGCAGGACTTGATGCGTTGTGGGTTGTGTATGTGGATATGCCCTTCAGGCCTGCGCAGAGGAATTTTTTAGGTGAAGCGCAGTGTGCGCGGTACTGGCTCCACCCTTTCACCTGGGGGTCATCTGCCATGGCCCTGTAAGCCGGGACGCCGGCAGCGGGTCCTCCAGGTGGTAGGTGTTACATTAACGAGCTCTATCTGCCCGGGTTTGATGTTAGAGTTTTCCTTCTCTTAGGCTGGCGAGGTTGGTGGGCCCAGCCTGCCCATCCGGTTATACCGCCGGACAATTCGGTCGCACCATGACGTAGCAAACTCTGTGAAAACGGGGGGGGACCAGCGAGAAGGTGTTGCTACGGATGCAGTAATGCAGGAGAGGCCATTGCAGTGACCATCTGCCAGGCATAGCCAGACAGTGACCACGCGGCGTTCACTACACCGGGAGAGGAGAGGCTATGTATTGCGCATACACTTTCCCTGGGGGGTAGGGATTCCCAGAGGGAGCCCACCCCCCACCCCACCCAACCTAATGTAGGATTGTGGAAACTAGCAGCAAATTCAGTGGCCAACAGATTGTGCCAATTCTGGAGGCTGCTTCAATTGTGGCATTGGATGAGGCAGAAAATCTCTTGGCACTCACACAAGTATGGCTCATGGTTAATAGGCACCATTGGTAGCCCCATTTAAATGCAGCATACAAGTCCCACAGGCAAGTGTTTTATCTGCTAGCCCCATTGCACTGTGGCCTGGTCCAGCTCCCTGGGACCTGAGCATTCAAAAGGCAAAAACAACTTAAGCCACAATCCTGAGCGAACATGGAAAGACGTCTTTGTGAACTCAAGGAGACTGGATTTCCAAGTAGGTCCACTGTAAGCAATGTTTAAAATTACTGTTGGCTTCTAAACGCTAAAGCAGGGGTGTCAAACATGCAGTTCAGGGGCCGAATCAACCTCCCGAGCAACTGACATCTGCTTCCTTTTCCCTATATCTTGCTTCCTTCTGCGTAACAGCTTGCTTTGCATGGCTTGCTCAATCACACAGAAGCCACAGAGCAAAACCTCTGTTTTCTCCATTGGCTGAGGCTCCTTCCTTGGCGAGGAAAGGGGGAAGGCAGAGCTTGTTTTGCCAGGATCTTTCAATCCCACAACAGAGCTACTGAGCCAAGCCTCTCTTCCTTCTATTGGCTAAGGGTCTTCCCTCTCCTGGTCCCCTGGGGAAGGAAGGAAAGAGCCAGAGTTTCCTTTGCCCAGTTCCCTGGATCCCATGGGAGAAAAACAAAGAAAGCATCTTTAAGACCATTGAGTGCTAACGTTTTAAGCATGTTTTAAGTTTTTTTTTTTTTAAATCTGTGTGTTTGTCTGTGTTTTTTATAAAACTTATATCTCTGCTGCCTAATCTTAAATAAACGCATGGCCCGGCCCAACAAGGTCTCATTGATGTCAGATCCGGCCCTCATAGCAAATGAGTTCAACACCCCTGCTCTAAAGAGTCCTTTCCAATACTTTTTATCCAGTTGTGCATGTAGTAAGCTGCTGTTTTGCTTTCCAAAAGGTTCAAATGAAGAACCACCAGCGGGAAAAGGAAGCCGTGAAGTCCAGTCTGGCTGCAATGAAACAAAATGCGGATGTTGCTTTGCAGAACCTTCTTGCTACCGTAACAAAGTCTCACTCATCTATCAAGTAGGTTTTTTGAACCTTTCAGTAGGTAGACTAAAATGACAGCTGTTCTAAGGACTGAAGTTAACAGCCTTCTCTATCAGCTGCTAATATAACAAAAGGCTGCCTTCCCTTTAAAAAAATATTTTGTTAGTTTAGACTACCGTATTTTTCGCACCATAAGACGCACTTTTCCCCCCCCAAAAAGTGGGGTAAAAAGTTTG
This sequence comes from Heteronotia binoei, assembly GCF_032191835.1. NCBI lineage: Eukaryota > Metazoa > Chordata > Lepidosauria > Squamata > Gekkonidae > Heteronotia > Heteronotia binoei. Next base: position 83,860,605 of record NC_083234.1, read on the forward strand.
TGCGTCTTATGGAGCGAAGGTACCGTACGTACCTTCCTCCGGGGGGCGGGGGGGGCGATCCGCTGCCTCCATCCCGGCGCTTCCCTGCGCCTGCCTGCCTGGCTCCAGCTCTGACGCTTACAGCAAGTGCCAGGATCCCTCCCTCCGCCCTCCGATCCCAGCACTTGCTTTAAGCATCAGCGTTGAAGCCAGGCAGGCAAGCAGGGAGAAAGCACGCCGCCCCCTCCACAGCCCAGCGCTTTACTAAGCGCTGGGTTTGCGGAGGCGGGGGGGCTTCCTCTGCCTGGCTTCAGCTGCTGCTCCCAGCAAGTGCTGGGATCGCAGGGTGGAGGGAGCGATCCCTGCACTTGCTGTAAGTATCAGCTGAAGGCAGGCAGGCAGGCAGGGAGAAAGCACGCCGCCCCCTCCACAGCTCAGCGCTTTGCGAAGCGCTGGGATTACGGGGGTGGGGGGCTTCCTCTGCCTGGCTTCAGCTGCTGCTCCCAGCAAGTGCTGGGATTGCAGGGTGGAGGGAGCGATCCCTGCACTTCCTGTAAGCATCAGCTGAAGGCAGGCAGGGAGAAAGCACGCTGCCCCCTCCACAGCCCAGCGCTTTGCGAAGGGGGGGGCTTCCTCTGCCTGGCTTCAGCTGCTGCTCCCAGCAAGTGCTGGGATCGCAGGGTGGAGGGAGCGATCCCGGCGCTTGCTGTAAGCAGCAGCTGAAGCCAGGCAGGCAGGCACGGGGAAAGCACCCCGCCCCCTCCACAGCTTCGGCTGGGTTTGCGGGGGGCGGCATGCTTTTTCCGTGCCTGCGTGCCTGGCTAGAAGACAAGCGGTGAGATCGCTCCCTCCGCCCCCACCGCAAACCCAGCACTTCGCAGGGAGCGATCTCGCTGCTTGTCTCCCAGCCAGGCACGCAGGCACAGGGGAAGCATGCCAGCGCCTGCGTGCCTGGCTGGGAGACAAGCGGCGAGATCGCTCCCTGCGAAGTGCTGGGTTTGCGGTGGGGGCGGAGGGAGCGATCTCGCCCTTGTCTGCCAGCCAGGCACCTGCGTCTCATGGTCCAGAGCATCCAATGGACCGAAAAATACGGTAGTTATGCTGTTTGAAGTCCCTCTTATTTCCCTGAGGGAGAATTAAGCATCTAGTTCTCATGAAAGTCAGTAGGACTTCAAGGTACTTAAATGGCCTCATCATGCCTGTTATCATATTTATATATGTGTGTGTGTGCAGGGCTTTTTTTTTTTTAGCAGGAACGCAGTTCCGGCTGGCTTGGTGTCAGGGGATGTGGTGTAATATGCAAATAAGTCCCTGCTGGGGGTTGTGTAGAAAAAGGCCCTGTGTGCATATATGTCCTATGGAATTGACCCAGTCAGGCTCTCCCATTGGCTGTGATGTGCACTGTACCAACCATTAACCTGTCAAACCACTCAAGTATATTTGCGTGGCATCAGCTGATGCTGCTTCTCGCCTCTGCCTGTTACTGGGCTCAGGACAGATGTAGATTGGGCCACTGGGGAACTGCTAGGCAGTGGCTGTTACTAGTGTGAGCCATGCCAACCAACATTGGTTCTCTCAGTAAAAACCAACAAAGCTTGGTTCTGTAATGAAAAGGGAGGAGGAAGAGGCCATTTCCAGGCCTATTTTGGCCTTTGAGGGAGAACTCATTGGGACCAGTCCTGCCTAGGGCTTCCCGTTCCAGGTTGGTGGGAAATTCCTGGATATTTTGTGGTGGAGTTTGAAGAGGGCAGGATTGGGGAGGGGAGATGACTCAACTGAATATACTGCTGAATACAATGCCACCCTCCAAAGCAGTTATTTTCTCCAGGGGGAGAGAGACCTGTTATCTGGAGTTCAGTTGTGATATCAGGAGATTTTTAGGCTCCACCTGGAAGTTGGCTACCCTAGGCCTGGCTGCTTGCTACTGTTCAGCAGCAATCAACCTGCATTTCCTCCTGTGGAACCATTGTTACCAATCTCCACGTGAAGGCTGGAGATCACTCAGAATTACAACTGGCCCGCTCACTCTGAGCGACTCAGCCACAGCCTGTAGTGCCCGACCTAAATTTTCTGGGGCGCAGACCGGTCGGTCGTCCATGAGCAGATAGAGCTGGGTGTCTCTGAGGTCGCTTCCCTCATGTTTTGATCCACACTGTGATTTCAGAACAGTCACCGATTTTCAGCCTACCATACTTCACAGGGTTGTTGTGCAGATCAAAAGGGGGAGAGGAGAATGATATATGCTGCTTTGGTCCCCACTGTGGAGAAAGACTCCACTTTTCCTAGGTAGAGGCTGCAGGGAGGGGGAGGAGATGGAAAGCCAAAGTCAGCTCAGTTTCCCTACAGCAAACGGCCACCTTGGGTGGGTGGGAATACAGCAAGGGGGGCACTTGCCCAGAGCCCCTTTCTAGAGCCTGTTGTATTTTTCCTCACAACAGAACTTATTCCTAGTGTTTCCATATTGGTAGTTCTGCACAGCAATCTTTAGTTGCATTGGTTGCAGAAGTCTCATTTTATGGCATTAATTCTGCAACTAAATAAGACCAGCTGGCACCTTCCATTGAGTGCCAGTACCAACTAATTATCTGTGGAAGAAGATGGCTTTTGAGGGTTACTGTAGATCTTGCACAGCTGCAGGGAATAGTGGACTCCACAACACTGTCTCAGACTGCTGAGACTCTTGTTTTGTGAGAAAGGGGAGGGACAGTGGCTCAGTGGTAGAGCATCTGCTTGGTAAGCAGAAGGTCCCAGTTTCGATCCCTGGCATCTCCAAAAAAGGGTCCAGGCAAATAGGTGTGAAAAACCTCAGCTTGAGACCCTGGAGAGTCGCTGCCAGTCTGAGTAGACAATACTGACTTTGATGGACCAAGGGTCTGATTCAGTATAAGGCAGCTTCATATGTCCATATGTCCAACTCCAAGAAGTCCCATGGAGATGGGAGGAAATTCTAGTACACCCTCTTCTTGAAACAGATCACCATCTCCCATGCTGCATGGATCCTTACTTTACCTAGATATTAATCTGTTGGCATTAGAGGACGACTTACCTTCCCAATTTTGGAAAAGAAAAAAAAAATCCTTTTGAATTTTGTTTGGAAGAAGCCACGTTTTAAGAACATAAGAGAAGCTGGATCAGGCCAATAGCCCATCCACTCCAACACTCTGTGTCACACAGTGGCCAAAATACCAGGTGCCATCAGGAGGTCCGCCAGTATAGCCAGGACACTAGAAGCCCTCATAAGAACATAAGAGAAGCCATGTTGGATCAGGCCAATGGCCCATCCAGTCCAACACTCTGTGTCACACAGTGGCCAAAAATTTTAAAAATTCCACATGTTAATCACCCTTTGGGTGAAGAAGTACCTCCTTTTATCCGTTCTAACCCAGCTGCTCAGCAATTTCATTGAATGCCCACGAGTTCTTGTATTGTGAGAAAGGGAGAAAAGTACTTCTTTCTCTACCTTCTCCATCCCATGCATTATCTTGTAAACCTCTATCATGTCACCCTGCAGTCGACGTTTCTCCAAGCTAAAGAGCCCCAAGCGTTTTAACCTTTCTTCATAGGGAAAGTGTTCCAAACCTTTAATCATTCTAGTTGCCCTTTTCTGCACTTTTTCCAAGGCTATAATATCTTTTTTGAGGTGCGGTAACCAGAATTGCACACAGTATTCCAAATGAGACCGCACCATCGATACAGGGGCATTATGATACTGGCTGATTTGTTTTTAATTCCCTTCCTAATAATTCCCAGAATTGCGTTGGCCTTTTTTATTGCAATCGCACACTGTCTTGACATTTTCAGTGAGTTATCTACCACGACCCCAAGATCTCTCTCTTGGTCAGTCTCTGCCAGTTCACACCCTATCAACTTGTATTTGTAGCTGGGATTCTTGGCCCCAATGTGCATTACTTTGCACTTGGCCACATTGAACCTCATCTGCCACGTTGACACCCACTCACCCAGCCTCAACAGATCCCTTTGGAGTTCCTCACAATCCTCTCTGGTTCTCACCACCCTGAACAATTTAGTGTCATCTGCAAACTTGGCCATTTCACTGCTTACTCTCAGCTCCAAATCATTTATGAACAAGTTAAAGAGCATGGGACACAAGTACTGAGCCCTGCGGCATTCCACTGCGTACCGTCCTCCACTGCGAAGACTGCCCATTTATACTCACTCTCTGCTTCCTATTAATTAGCCAGTTTTTGATCCACAAGAGGACCTGTCCTTTTACTCCATGACTCTCGAGCTTACTAAGGAGTCTTTGATGAGGAACTTTATCAAAAGCTTTCTGAGTCAAGGTAAACAATATCTATCGGGTCTCCTTTGTCCACATGTTTGTTCACCCCCTCAAAGAAATGTAACAGGTTAGTGAGGCAAGATCTTCCCTTACAGAACCCATGCTGAGTCTTCCTCAATAACTTGTGTTCATCAATGTGCCTACTCATTCTGTCCTTGATAATGGTTTCTACCAACTTTCCCGGTATTGAAGTCAGACTGACTGGCCTTTAGTTTCCCGGATCTCCTCTGGAACCCTTTTTAAAGATGGGGGTGACATTTGCTACCTTCCAGTCCTCAGGAACAGAGGCAGATTTCAATGAAAGATTACATATTTTTGTCAGAAGTTCCACAAGTTCAACTTTGAGTTCTTTCAGAACTCTTGGATGTATGCCATCCAGACCTGGTGACTTATTAGTTTTTAATTCATTTATCAGTTGTAGGACCTCCTCTCTTGTCACCTCAATTTGACTCAGGTCTTTCAACACCCCTTCCAATATAAATGGTTCTGGAGCAGGCAAACACTTCTCATCTTCCACAGTGAAGACGGAGGCAAAAAATGCATTCAGCTTCTCAGCCATTTCCCTATCCTCCTTCAGTAATCCTTTGACCCCTTGGTCATCCAAGGGCCCCACTGCCTCCCTGGCTGGTTTCCTGCTTCTAATATATTTGAAGAAATTTTTATTGTTGGTCTTTATGTTTTTTGCAATATGCTCCTCATAGTCCCTTTTTGCCTGCCTGATCACAGTCTTGCATTTGATTTGCCACTGCCTATGTTCCCTTTTATTAATCTCACTTGGACTAGCTTTCCACCGCTTAAAGGAGTCCTTCTTACCTTCTACAGCTTCCATTACTTTGTTTGTTAACCATGCAGGCCTTCTCTTATACCTGTTTGTGCCTTTCCTAACTTGTGGTATATATTTTATCTGAGCTTCTAGGATTGTAGTCTTAAATAGCCTCCAAACTTCCCCAAGGGTTTTTACTGTATTTACCTTTCCTTTCAGTTTCCTCTTCACATGGCTCCTCATCTCAGAGAATTTACCCCTTTTAAAGTTAAACGTGGTTGTGGTGGTCTTTTGGGGCAACTATTTATACAAATGGTGAAATCAATAACGTTATGGTCACTGCTCCCAAGTGGTGCGATCACTTTTACATCTCTCACCAAGTCTTGGGCATTACTTAGGACCAAATCCAGGATCGCCCCACCCCTGGTAGGTTCAGAGACCATCTGCTCCATAGCACAGTCATTGAGAGCATCTAGAAACTCAATCTCTTTCTCTCGACCAGAACACATATTGACCCAATCAATCTGCAGGTAGTTAAAATCACCTATGACGACACAGTTTTTATGTCTAGCCACTATCTTTAAGCCTTCCATCATATTATAGTCGTCCTCTATCTTTTGATTTGGTGGGTGATAACGAACTCCCATAGTTAAATTTCCTTTTGGGCACTCTATTTCAACCCAAAGCATTTCTAGAAGGGAATGAATTCTCTGACCTCAGTCTTAGTGGACTGTATGCCCTCTCTGACATACAGAGTTACCCCACCTCCAACCCTTCCCTCCCTACCCTTCCGATATAACTTATATCCAGGAATCACCGTGTCCCACTGATTCTCCTCATTCCACCAAGTTTCTGAAATTCCCACAATGTCTATGTTTTCTCCCAACCCTAAACATTCCAACTTACCAATTTTACTTCGAACACTTTTAGCATTTGCATACAAACATCTATAATTTCCCAGGCAAGCTAGGCCCGCAACCTTCCTCCTGCGGCTTCGAGACTTTTGCAGGCAATCCATACTGTTTGTCACCATCTCAGTGGACAACTCTGATCCATTACCCGGTAGAAAAGTAACAGCTAACCCTTCATCTCTTTGAGATGAGTCCTCCCAAACAGGAGACATTTCATCTCCTGTCGGCTTTCCCCCAAGATTTAGTTTAAAAACTGCTCTGCCACCTTTTTGATTTTAAGCGCCAGCAGCCTGGTTCCATCTGGGGACAAGTGGAGACTGTCTTATTTATACAGCTCCTGCTTGTTCCAGAAAGCATCCCAGTGCCTAACAAACTTTTTGGTGTTAAAACAATTTTATTCCAGTAGCATATGGTAACAATCAATTCTTGCGTTATTAATTACTTCTTTTTATCTATCCCAATGTCAGAACTTAAGAACTCCAGGCAGATCCCATACTTAGTTTCCAAGCTAGGATTTTATTAGAGAGAACTAAGAACTGTTAGATACAAGGTACAAGATAACAGTGATGGCGAGAGCCAGCACTGGCCCAGTTTTATATAGTAAAACAAACAACCCACAAAGCTTTAATTCACACCGTTACAGGCACATCTGTCTTCCCACCAGTGCTATCAGCAAAGACGTTGCCTCCTTACTCTGAAGGCCACACGATTCGGCTTCAAAGGGTGTCAGTGTGAGAAAGTACAGAGATACAACATTATTCAGTCTACAGCCCCCAAATACTTTGGATACCATCGGGGCAGGGTTAACTACTACTCAGGCACTTCAGGTTAAGAAAGGTTACAACATGGGGTCGGTCTGGTTCAACGCTCAGGTCCACTCTATGCATACTTGCCAACCATCAATTATACTGGTTCTACATTAAGCTAGCAATAATAAAGTTACAAGTTCTGACATACTGCCCCCCCTAAGCGCCCTCCCCCGGGGGGTGGCGGCTTGGGCTTGTGCGGGTACAGCAGGTGAAACTTTTTTAACAATTGCGGCGCAGCTACGTTCTGAGACTCGACCCATTCATCACAGCTCGGGGGGAAGTGCTTCCACCTGATTAAGTAATACAGTTTCCCCCGTTTGACTTTGGAGTCCAGGATTTCGTGGACTTCATGGTGACTCTGACCCCTCACTGTCGTCGGAGGGGGCGGCGGAGCCCTGGGATGGAAGGACGTGGCACCAGGGTCTTTCCGGAGTAAGCTGCAATGAAAAACAGGATGGATTTTGCTTAGAGACTTGGGCAGCTCGAGTTCTGCAGTCACCTTATTGATTACTCGTTTGATCCTAAAAGGCCCAAGAAACTTCAACGCAAGTTTGCGGCAGGGCTGAGGAAGGGGGAGGTTTTTTGTGGACAAAAAGACAGTGTCTCCCACTCTCAATTCCCATTCAGGAGAGTGTTTTTTATCAAACTGTTTTTTGTAAGCCTTTTTCGCTTCCTCCAGGTTCTCCTGAATTCCCTTCCAGCTCTCCCGAAGGCCTTCCCACCATTGTTGGCACGATGTGGGTTCTGAGGGGGTGGCAGGGAGGGGAAGCGTTGGGAAAGGCTTGCCCTCATAGCCATTTATGATTTGGAAAGGAGAGGTTTTAGTAGAGCTGTGAAGGCTGTTGTTGTAGCCGTATTCAGCGAATGGGAGTAGGTCCACCCAGTTGGACTGTTGGAAGTTAATGAAACAGCGGAGGTACTGTTCTAGAAGGCTATTAACCCTCTCCGTCTGTCCGTCCGACTGGGGGTGGTAGGCTGAGCTGAGGCCCTGCTCAATACCCGCAAGTTTGCAAAACTCCCGCCAGAAGTTGGCAACGAACTGCGTCCCGCGGTCGCTAATGACCTTGTCTGGGAACGAGTGTAGGCGTACAATGTGTGTAAAGAAAAGTTGGGCAAGTTTTTTAGCCGTGGGGAGCTGCTTGCAGGGGATGAAGTGGGCTTGTTTGGAGAATGTATCGACCACTACCAAAACAACAGTTTTGCCCTGCGACGGCGGGAGCTCCACAATGAAATCCATAGACACTACCGACCAAGGCCGGGTGGCTGTTGGGAGGGGCACTAGGTGGCCGGGAGGTTTACCCCCTCTTCGTTTAGCCATCAGACAGGTGGGACATGAGAGGACGAATTCGGAGACGTCTCTTTTGAGCCTAGGCCACCAAAACTGTCGGGTAAGGAGGTTGAGGGTTTTGACATAGCCGAAATGGCCCGCCAGGCGGCTGGAATGACAATGCTCTAAAATCTGCTTGCGGAGGGAGGAGGGCACATAGATCTTTTCGTTGTGCAACAGGAGGCCGTCCTCGCTTTTACGGAGGTTCGGTGGTTGATCTGCTTCCCGAGCAGTCTCCGCAACTAACTGAGACAAGAGGTCTGGCTCCGGGGGGCCGATCCTCTTCCCGGAGCGGGTGGTGACCCCCCCCGCGATGGCCGAAGGGGGGATAAGGGAGTCCACCACCTCCTCGCGGAGGCTCTCGTGCTGTGGCAGGCGGGAGAGGGCGTCCGCCAAGAAATTCTTGGTACCTGGGATGTGTTTCAGTACAAAGTCGAATTTGGCGAAAAACCCAGCCCACCGGATTTGTTTTGCAGTCATTTTGCGGCGCCCGGTCAATGCCTCGAGATTTTTGTGGTCGGTCCAGATTTCAAATGGGACTCTGGCCCCTTCAAGCCAGGAGCGCCAGGTTTTCAAGGCAAACATGACTGCAAAAGCCTCCTTGTCCCACACTGACCAATTTTTCTGCTCGTTCGAGAACTTTCGTGAAATGTAGGCGCAGGGGCGCAGAACCCCGTTGTCCCCCCTTTGCATTAATATGGCTCCGACGGCGGCGTCGGAAGCATCACATTGCACCACGAAAGGTTTTAACTCGTCAGGGTGGGCCAACACGGGCTCCGAGGTGAAGAGGCGTTTCAATTCTGTAAAGGCTTTTTGACACTCGGGCGTCCACGTTAGGCGCGCGCCCGGCTTTTTTGCCTCTGCCCCCTTCCCCTTTGTTTTAAGGAGCTCCGTAAGGGGTAACATGATGGTGGCGAACCCCTTTATGAAGTCGCGGTAAAAATTTGCGAACCCGAGAAAACTTTGGAGCTGTTTGCGGGTTCGTGGGGGCTCCCAGTCTAGCACCGCTTGAACCTTTGCTGGGTCCATTGACAACCCTTCCCCCGATACTCGGAAGCCTAGATAGTCTAGTTCAGTCTTGTGAAATTCACATTTTGATAGTTTAGCATACAACTTGTGCTTGCACAGGGTGCTCAACACTTTTCTGACTAGTGGTACATGTGACTTGAGATCTGGCGAATAGATAATGATGTCATCAAGGTACACCACCACCCCCTTAAACAGGAACTCTCGCAGAACCTCGTTGATAAAGTTCATGAATACCCCAGGGGCCCCCTGTAGCCCGAAAGGCATAACCAAGTACTCAAATTGTCCTAGCGGGGTATTGAACGCGGTCTTCCACTCGTCCCCCTCCCTGATGCGGACTCGGAAGTACGCGTCTCGGAGGTCGAGTTTTGTGAATATTTTCCCTGTGGCCACAGTGTTCAATAGGTCCTTAATCAATGGGATCGGGTAGGCATTAGACATCGAAATCCCGTTTATCGAGCGAAAATCTGTGCAAAGTCTAAGCGACCCATCCTTTTTCTTTCTGAAGAGGACGGGGGCGGCATGGGGGGCTGTTGCCGGTCGTATGAACCCCCGCTTCAGGTTTTTGTCCAAAAATTTGCGGAGTTCCGCTTTCTCCGCCCAACCCATGGAGTACAGTTTCGCTTTTGGCAGTTGCTGCCCCGGGATCAGTTCGATTGCACAGTCCGTGGGGCGGTGAGGTGGTAACTCATCCGCCTCCTTCTCACTAAAGGCCAGTTTTAAGTCCCGGTATTCTTTGGGGATCGAGGCGACCTCCTCGAGGGTGAGGCAGGCTCGCTCATTCCGGGGAGGCGGATGCGGCCCCCATTCGGGGCGCCAATGGTGGTGTTCGCACCTCCAGTCCGGGAATCGGACGATCTGCTCCTCCCACCTTATGTCTGGCTGGTGGCGGGCGAGCCAACCCGAGCCCATCACCACATCAAACGAGCAAGAGGGGGCAATTACACAAGTTTCGATCCCCCAATGCTCTTCGGTCCCAACGGGGACCGCCTGCGTTTCTAGCTTACATGGCTCTCCCCTCATGGGCCCCCCGTCCATCTGCTGGAAAAGCATGGGTAGCGGGAGGGGGGACGTGGCTAATCCAAGCGCCTCTACTAGGCGGGGGGTGATTAAGTCCCGGTTGCACCCCGAGTCGATTAGTGCTCGGGCATGCATGAACCGTTTTAGGTTCGGGTTGAGAAGGGTTACGGCCATAAACAATAAACCCCCAGTGGCTCTCACCGTGAGGAGTGCCGGCTGTTGCTGGACCTGCTTCGCGGCACCCATTAAAGCAGGTCGTTGTCGTTTCCCGCCGACTCGGTGTCGTCCGACTCCCCGGTCGATTCTTCCACGGTTTCTGGTTCGGCGGTAAAATCCTCGTCAGTCGCCAAGGTGGTGGCGACGGAGCCCCGTCCGGGCTCTTTCGGCCGATTACTCTTTTTCTTCTTGGGCCCCGATGCGGTTGGCCTGGCTGTCGGCGGGGTGGACCCCGCTTTGGCTGGGCAGTTGGAGGCGAGGTGGTCCGGGTCGCCGCACCGGTAACACTTTCGGGCAGTGGTGGGGGTCGAGGTTGTCGGGGCCCGCCGCCCCTCCGCCTTGGTAGGTGTGGATTTCAACCCCTTCTTCGCCAGTTGCTGTCGGCGAAGCCCCACGTGCTGGATGTTGGTCTCGACCTCTCCGGCTAGCTGGATCCACCCGACCAAGGTGTCGGGTCGCCCGTGGCTGTAGCAGCGGTCGAGGACGTTCGGGTTCAGCCCGTTACAAAAAGCAGTATATTTCATAATCTCGTTCCACCCTCTCACTGCCGCGCAGTAGCCCAGGAACTCCGTGGCATACTCGCGAATGGATCGGTTGCCTTGTTCGATACGCTGGAGGGCTGCGATGGCTTTCTCCTCGCGGAGCGGGTCGCCGTACTGGCGGAGCATGGCGTGCAGGAACCCCGCTACGGTTGCTAGCTCGGGCTTCCTCGCGGTGAATAGCCCGACGTACCATTTGCGGGCTGGACCTCTCAGTCGGGACGCAATGTGGTACACTCGGCTGGCTTCGGTCGGGTAGTCCGCACCCCAGTGGGTAAAGAACGTGTCGCACTGTATGGTGAAGTACTCCACGTCCTCTGGGCTCCCGTCGAATGTAATTTTCAGCTCTCTCCCCCCCCCTGCGACCGGGGGTGCCGCGGGTTGGGGCACCGGGGCCGGCAGGGCCGGTAGGGCTGGTGCAGCTGGGGCCGGCGGCGCCGGCGGTGCGGGCACGGGGACCGCCGGGGGCGCCGGAACTGGCGGCGCCGGAGGCGCTGGGACCGGCGGCGCGGGGGCCCCCGGGGCCGGAGGCGCCACTGGTTGTGGGGCCGGTGGGGCTGGAGCGGGCACCACCGGCGGCGCGGGAGCCAGCGGGGCCGGTGGAGCCACGGGCGGTTGCCCCAGCGGCAGCCCTCCCACGGGGATCCCCAGGACCGCCGTCTGCAAGGTGCGGAGCTGGTCGTAGATCGCGCCTAGGTTCTGTTGCATCTCCTCGGCCATCATAACTCGGGAGGCGTGTACGTCGTTGTGAATTTCCCGTACATAGTCGAACAGGTCGTTGCGGAGGCTCCGGACCGGGTCGTCCCCGCCTCGCGGTTCTGGACCTTCGCCCTGGTCGTCGTCTCCGTCTCCGCTTGCCCCGTCGCCCAGCATACTTCTGTACCGCTGCTCCGCCGCGTCGATCGCCGCCGTGGACTTCCGCGGGCTCCAGGATCGGGGTGCGGCGAACGCGTCCACCGAGAAAGGTGCGGGCACCTTAATCTTGCGCCTCACCCCCGTCACCTTCGGGTCGAGCGGCGGGTCCTCCGTTGGAGTGGTGGGCTCTCCGTTGTCTGGAACCTTTGCAGCCATCGGGCCGGGTTTCCAGTTCAGATAAGCTCCGAAACAATGGGATCACTGTTATAATGTCAGAACTTAAGAACTCCAGGCAGATCCCATACTTAGTTTCCAAGCTAGGATTTTATTAGAGAGAACTAAGAACTGTTAGATACAAGGTACAAGATAACAGTGATGGCGAGAGCCAGCACTGGCCCAGTTTTATATAGTAAAACAAACAACCCACAAAGCTTTAATTCACACCGTTACAGGCACATCTGTCTTCCCACCAGTGCTATCAGCAAAGACGTTGCCTCCTTACTCTGAAGGCCACACGATTCGGCTTCAAAGGGTGTCAGTGTGAGAAAGTACAGAGATACAACATTATTCAGTCTACAGCCCCCAAATACTTTGGATACCATCGGGGCAGGGTTAACTACTACTCAGGCACTTCAGGTTAAGAAAGGTTACAACATGGGGTCGGTCTGGTTCAACGCTCAGGTCCACTCTATGCATACTTGCCAACCATCAATTATACTGGTTCTACATTAAGCTAGCAATAATAAAGTTACAAGTTCTGACACCCATATATTACTTTTATAACCCCTCCTCCCCCCGTTACTTGACCCCCGCCAGTGTTGTTTACTTAAAATACTAATATTTAAAGGTACCCTTAATTAATAAAACAAAAAAATCTATTTTTCTTTCTTTTAAGACTTAATCATTATCAAAAATTGTCCAATGTCCTTTTATTTTCCACTCTTTTTCTATATAACTTCTAAACTTCTTCCACTCCAACTTAAAAGTTTCTAGATCATAGTCTTTTAAAAATTTTGTCAATTTGTCCATTTCACTCCATGTTATAACTATTATAATCCAATCCTATTTCTCTGGTATGCCAGTACTTTTTTGCTCTTTCACAAGTCCACCACATATGGTAAAAAGAACCTTCATGTTTTTTACACTTCCAACATCTATGTGGCATCTTATTGTTCATCTTTGCCAACTTTTTAGGAGTTATATACCATCTATACATCATTTTAAAACAGTTCTCTTTAATACTATGACATGTTTAAAGCTTTATAGAATTCTTCCAAAAATATTCCCAAGGTTCCATCTGTATTTCTTTATTTACATTAATTGTCCACTTAATCATTTGAGATTTCACTACTTCATCTTCTGTAGACCATTTCAAAAGCAATTTATATAGTTTTGAAATTAATTTTTCATTATCTCCAAGCAGAAGTATTTCCATTTCTGTTTGTTCTTTTCTTATTCCTTCAGTTTTAATGTCTTTTTCCACCAAACTCTTTATTTGTTGCATTTGAAACCAATCATATTTATTATTCAACTCTTTTGCAGTTTTCAGCTCTGTTTTGCCGCCTTGTATTTTTAATAGCTGATTATATGACAACCACTTTTCTTCACCCTCTTTAGCCGTTATTTTTATCACTTCTGCTGACACTATCCATAACGGTTTTCTCTCATCACCATATTTCTTATATTTCATCCACGTATTCAACAAATTATTTCTTATATAATGGTGAGAGAAAAAACCATCCATCTTTTTTTCCCCATAGTACATATAAGCGTGCCAGCCGAATTTATTTTCATGACTTTCCAACACCAAAAGTTTTCTGTTTAGTAGCATCACCCATTCTTTTATCCACACTAAGCAGACTGCTTCATGATATAGTTTTAAATCTGGTAATTGGAATCCTCCTCTCTCTTTTGCATCTGTTAAAATTTTCATTTTGAGCCTTGGTTTCTTCCCAGCCCACACAAATTCTGTAATTTTCCTTCACCATTTATCAAATTGTTTAGTATCTTTCACAATGGGAATAGTTTGAAACAAATACATTATTCTTGGTAGAATATTCATTTTAATTGCAGCTATTCTACCCAGCAGTGAAAAATTTGGTTTATTCCATTTTATCATATCTTCATCCATTTTATGCCATAGCTTCTCATAATTATTTTTAAACAAATCAATATTCTTCATTGTTATCTCCACACCCAAATATTTTACCTTCGAGGTAACTTCACAACGCATTAGCTTTTGTAACTCCTTTTGTTTACTTACTTGCATATTCTTACATAAAACTTTTGATTTTTCTTTAATTATATAGAATCCCGCCAGTTCTCCATATTCTTGTATTTTAGCTAACAGCAAGGGTGTTGAGTTGGATTTTCATTTATAAACATTATATCATCTGCAAATGCTCTATATTTATAAGTAAATCCTTTTATTTTTAATCCTTTTATTTCTTTGTCTTCTTGAATTTGCATCAGCAAAATTTCGAGTGTCATTATAAACAACAGTGGAGAGAGCAGACATCTTTGTCTTGTACCTTTACCGCCCTGAGCCTGCCTTGGCGGGGAGGGCGGGGTATAAATAAAAACTTATTATTGTTGTTGTTGTTGTTGTTGTTGTTGTTATTATTATCATTATCATTATTATTTACTAATTATCATATCTTCTGTAAGGTCTGCATTTATACATAGCCTTGCACATTGTTCAGTATATATTGCTTTTATCATCCTTATAAAGTCTTCTCCCAACTCCATTTTCTCCATAACTGCAAACATAAAGTCCCAGTTTAGATTATCAAATGCTTTCTCTGCATCCGCAAAGAATAATGCTACTTCTTTTTCTGGATGTCTTTCATAATATTCTACAATATTTACAACAGTCCTAATATTGTCTCTTATCTGTCTTTTGGGGAGAAACCCTGCTTGATCTTCCTTTATAAAGTTTATCAAATATTGCTTAAGTCGTTCTGCCAGTATTCTTGTGTATATTTTATAGTCATTATTCAATAATGAAATCGGTCTATAATTTTTTACATGCGTGACATCTCTATCTTCTTTGGAATTAACGAAATCACTGCTTCCTTCCATGTATTTGGTATTTTACCTTTTAATCTTATCATATTCGTCAATTTTTGGAGTTTCGGTATTAATTCTTCTTTAAAAGTTTTAAAGAACTTAGCTGTAGATCCATCTGGCCCAGGTGCCTTTCCGATTTTCATTGCATTGATCGCAGCTTCAATCTCTATTCTTTCAATTGGCGCATTCAAAACTTTTTTCATATTTTTTGTTAAGGGTGCTATTTTAATATTTTGTAAATACAGTTCCATCTTTTCTTTCTTTATTTTAACACCCTTAAATAGTTTAGCATAATATTTTAAAAATTCTCTCTTTATTCCTTCTTGGTCCACTATCTCTCTTCCATCAGCCACAATCTTACTAATATTTTTACTTTCTCCCTTTTTTTTCAATTGCCTGGCCAGGTACGTTTCAGGTTTATTTGCTCCCTCAAAAGACTTTTCTTGTAATTTTTTCAAATCCCATTCCAGTTCTTTATTTAACAAATGTCTCATTTGTGTTTGCAATATTGTAATCTCCCTCATAATTTTCTTTTTCCCTGGCCTTTTCCTTAATTCACATTCTTTTTTCTTTAAATTTCTTTAAATTTTTATCTTTAAATACTAATTTTGGATCCAATTCCTGTTTAACATAAAAATCACTCCCCTTTTCTTCTGCTCAGGCAGGGAATAAAATTCTGATCCCAATTGTTTATTCCATAAAAATTTATAATCCTTCTGTTTTATATGTAGACAAACTATATTACAATTTTGCTTTTTAATCCAATGAAATGTTGCCCTTTTTTGTGGTGAATTTAGTCCATTTACATTCCAAGATATATGTAGACAAACTATATTACAATTTTGCTTTTTAATCCAGTGAAATGTTGCCCTTCTTTTTTGTCGTGAATTTAGTCCATTTACATTCCAAGATAATAATCATGATGCAAATTCTTTATGTTCTTCATAAAATCTACGCAGTTCCTGTTCATTTGTAATTGTAATTCTTTTTCCTTGAAGTTCAAAGCTCAAACCTTCAGGTATTATCCATCTATACCTCATTTCATTTTCCTGTAATTTCTCTGTCAGTTTTTTGTATGTTCTTCTGTCATTTATCACTTGCCTTGGTAACTCCTTCATGATTCTTATTCTAGTACCTTCCACTATCAATGTCTTTTCAAAATTTTTGTTCATGATCTTTCCCACCATTTCCTTTGTCATATATCTTATGACCACATCTCTTGGTAGATTATTTTTTTTTGCATAGAATGAATTCACTCTATACATATAGTCATACATATTTTTAGTCTCTTCAGGATCTTCCTCCAAAAATTCTGCAATTGTTTTTATTATATATTCTTTCAAGTGACTTTCTTCCTTTTCAGGTACTCCTCTCAGACGTATCTGAGTCTCCATCAGTTTGCAGTCATGGATTGTCACTTTTTCTTGTATTTTCAACAAGGTGGAATCATGTACTTTCATTCTCCCTTCTACCTCCTGAACTTCCTTGGATGTTTCCTCAGTCTCATTTCTGAGATCCTCAATATCTTTTTTTAATCTCTTCTATAATTTCTTTCTTAGAGGCAGTTATCATCTCTTTCATACCTTTCATCATTCTAGCCTCCATTGCCTCTAATTGTTCCTGCATTTTCTCCAGAGAAGTAGCCCTTGTACGGGTTTGCTTATTATCTGACATTTAAAAACACCGAAAATTTTATTCTAACCAATTTAAAATTTGACTATCAGATTCAAAAGATTAGAGCTTGCTTTTTCCAGCAAGCCTAATTTTGCCGTCCTCAGAGCCTCCTAGGCTGAAATATTAATTTTTAAAGTTTTTATTTCTTTCAAAATGACGGTCGCGACTTTCTACTTCCCTTTTAAAAAAATTCTTTTTTCCTTTAAAAGCTTATAAAATCCATTATTAACAATAATGCCCAATAGTATTTATCTTTTCATCACCACTTCAATTGTTTCCAACAATTATTAATGTCCCGAACACCTTAAAAATATTATTTTAATTTTGACCTCCTTGCAATGGCCGCCGATGTTTTTCTATGGTATTATAGTCCTAGAGTAGGCTTTTCATCTAATGCTTCCTGCTTTACTTGCCACCAAATCCCGTTTTCGCTGGTAGAGAGATCTCACGATACTTGACGTACTTCCTGTGTTGACTGTGTATGCTGCAGGTCTGTGACGATGGTGCTCTTTTTTCAAAACCGCAAGTAGACCAAACAATAAATTTCTTCTCACTTTTTAGCACTGTCCATTAAATTTTAAAAGTCCAAATTTCACCTCTTCATCCCTTCTTCTTCCAAGCTTTCTAGATTTCCATTTCCCACCTTCTGAATTTATTCTGTTTAACTTTAAATAGTCCCAGAATGAAAGATAGTAATCTGTACCTTTTCTGCAAGTTATCCAGATCCACACTGGTCTTGTGTAGTTTTAGATGTTTAGTAATGTCCAAGAAGGTTAGGATTCTGTCGAGCTTATGTCAAATAAATGACTCTGGAAACTTCTGCAGATGATGAAAATGCAACTCTTCCTTGGAGACCCCTCAAAGCCTCAAAGGAGCCCCCCCCCCCCCCCGGGACTCCCTTTTAGCCAAGGTAAATCTCCTCAAAGTTTTTTGTGCATATCTTGGACTAATCTCTGACTGAGAAAAGTAGACAGTAGGCATTAATTTGCCTTCCACTACCCCAAACAGAAGGTCCAGCCTGCTCCCTTTATGAGAAGCAGCTCAGCTCAGCATTTTCCTACCCCGGAAGTTCCCCAGTGCCTAACAAACTTAAACCCTTCCTCCTTACACCATTGTCTCATCCACACATTGAGACTTCTAATTTGTGCCTGTCTCTCCAGTCCTGCATGTGGAACAGGTAGCACTTCTGGGAAGGCTACCTTGGAGGTCCTGGCCTTAAGTCTCCCGCCTAGCAGCCTAATTTTTCCTCCAGGACCCACGACTGCATTTCCCCACATCGTTGGTGCCAGCATGCACCACGACCACTGGCTCCTCCCCAGCACTGTCTATCAACCTCCTCCCCAACACTGTCTATCAACACGCGTAATGTCCGCTACCTTTGCACCAGGCAGGCAAGTCACCATACGGTCAGTATGCGGTTTTGCCACCCAGCTGTCTACTTGCCTAAGGATCAAATCACCAACTACCAAGACCCCCCCTCTCTCCCTGCCCAGGGATGGTTCCTCCCACTGGTCCCCCCCCAGCACCAAGAATACAGAGTATCATTTGCCTCAGACAGAGAGTTCCATCTATACCTTGTGACTGATAACCACTTATGAACCTCTGCCCCGTATCCCCTTTTGAAGTCATCTATGCGTGTAGCTACCACCACCTCCTGTGGCAGTGAATTCCATGTGTTAATCACCCATTGGGTGAAGAAGTACTTCCTTTTATTCATTCTGACATGACTGCTCAGCAATTTCATTGAGTGCCCACAAGTTCTTGTTTTGTGAGAAAGGGAGAAAAGTACTTTCTCTACCTTCTCTGTCCCATACATAATTTTGTAAACCTCTATCATGTCTCCTCTCAGTTGTCCTTTCTCCAAGCTAAAGAGCCCCAAGCACTTTAGCCTTTCTTCGGAGAGCAAGTTTGGTGTAGTGGTTAAGTGTGCGGACTCTTATCTGGGAGAACCGGGTTTGATTCCCTACTCCTCCACTTGCACCTGCTAGCATGGCCTTGGGTCAGCCATAGCTCTGGCAGAGGTTGTCCTTGAAAGGGCAGCTGCTGTGAGAGCCCTCTCCAGCCCCACCCACCTCACAGGGTGTCTGTTGTGGGGGAGGAAGGTAAAGGAGATTGTGAGCCGCTCTGAGACTCTTCGGAGTGAAGGGCAGGATATAAATCCAATATCTTCTTCTTCATCTTCATCTTCTTCATAGCGGAAGTGTTCCAACCCTTAATCATTCTAATTGCCCTTTTCTGCATTTTTTCCAATGCTAAAATATTTTTTTGGAAGTGCAGTGACCAGAATTGTACACAGTATTCCAAATGAGGTCACACCATCGATTTATACAGGGGCATTACGATACTGGCTGATTTGTTTTCAATTCCCTTCCTAAAAACCTCAGCATAGAGTTTTTTTATTGAAGTCGCACACTGTTTCAGCATTTTCAGTGAGTTATCTACCACGACTCACTCTTGGTCTGTCTCCACCAGCTCGGACCCCATCAGCTTACATTTATAGTTAGAATTTTTGTCCCCAATGTGCATTACTTTGCACTTGCCATGCTGAACCTCATTTGCCATGTTGAAACCCATTCACCCATTTTCAACAGATCCCTTTGGAGTGCCTCACAATCCTCCCTGCTTCTCACCACCCTGAACAATGTAGTGTCATCCGCAAACTTAGCCACTTCACTGCTTACTCCTAACTCCAAATCATTAATGAACAATTTAAAAAACATCAGACCCAGTGCTGAGCCCTGTGGTACCCCACTGCTTACCACCCTCCACTCCAAAAATTGCCCATTTATACTCACTCTCTGTTTCCTATTAGCCAGAGAACTTGTCCTTCTACCCCATGAACTTATTTAGGCGCCTTTGAGGAGAAACTTTATCAAAAGCTTTCTGGAAGTCAAGGTAAGCAACATCTATTGGGTCCCCTTTACCCACATGTTGGTTCACCCCCTCAAAGAACACTAAGTTAGTGAAACAAGATCTTCCCTTACAGAACCCATGCTGAGTCTTTCTCAATAGCTTTTGTTCATCAGTGTGCCTACTGTTTAATAACAGTTTCTGCCAATTTACCCAGTATTGACATCAGACTGACTGGCCAGTAATTTCTTGGATCTCCTCTGGAATTCTTTTTAAAAATGGAGGTGCATTAGCTCCCTTCCAGTCCTCAGGAATGGAGGCAGATTTCAATGCAAGTTTACATATTTTTGTCAGGAGATCCACAAGTTTACTTTTGAATTCTTTCAGAACTCTTGGATGTAATGCCATCCAGCCCTGGTGATTTATCAGTTATCAGTCGTAGAATCTCCTCTCTCGTCACCTCAATCTGACTCAAGTCTTCCAACACCCCTTTTGAAATCTGTGATTCTGTAGTGAGCAAGCACTTCCACAGTGAAGACAGAGGCAAAAAATGCATTTAGCTTCTCTGCCATTTCCCTATGGTCCTTCAGTAATCCTTTTACCCTCCATTGCCTCCCTGACTGGTTTCCTACTTATAATGTATTTGAAGAAATTTTTATTGTTGGTCTTTATGTTTTTTGCAATATGCTCCTCATAGTCCCTTTCTGCCTGCCTGATCACAGACTTGCATTTTATTTGTGTTCCTTTTTATTAACCTCACTGAGACTAGCTTTCCACCATTTAAAGGAATCCTTCTTACCTTTTACAGTTTCCATTACTTTGTTAACCATGCAGGCCTTTTTCTATACCTATTTGTGCCTTTCCTAACCTGAGGGATATATTTATCTGAGCTTCTAGGATTGTAGTTTTAAATAGTCTCCAAGCTTCCCCAAGGGTTTTGACCCTTTTTACCTTTCCTTTCAGTTTCCTCTTCACATATCCCCTCATCTCAGAGAAGCTCCTTTTTAAAGTTAAAAGTAGTTGTGTTGGTCTTTTAGGGCAACTCCCTATTTATATAAATGTTGAACTCAATATCATGGTCACTGTTCCCAAGCTGTGCAATCACTTTTATATCTCACCAGATCTTGGGTCCCCTGGTAGGTTCTGTGGCCATCTGCTCCATAACTCAGTCATTGAAAGTGTCTAGAAACTCAGTCTCTTTCTTTCGACTTGAGCACATATTGATCAAACAATGTGTGGGTAGTTGAAATCACCAACTATAACACAGTTATTTCGTCTGGCCACTATCTTTAATTCTTTTGTCATTTTATAATCATCCTCTATCTTCTGATCTGGAGTGCGATAACAAACTCCCAGAGTTAAGCTTTCTTTTGGGCCTACTATTTTGACCAAAGTGATTCTAATTCTCTTACCTTCTCACCGGGCTGTATACCTTCTCTGACATACAGAGCCACCCCACCTCCAATCTTCCCCGCCACCCATCCTTTCGATATAATTTATATCCAGGAATCACTGTGTCCCATTGATTTTCCCCATCTCACCAAGTTTCTGAAATGCCCACAGTGTCTCTGTTTTCCCCCAATACTAAGCTTTCCAACTTTCCAAGTTTACCTTGGATATCTCTAGCATTTGTATATATAAACATCTTTAATTTCCCAGGCATATTAGGCCCAAACCTTCCTCCAGCTGCCTTGAGACCTTGCCAGGCAGTCCAGTGCCATGTAGAAAAGTAACAGCTAACCCTTCATCTCTTTGAGATGAGCCATCCCGAACCAGAGACAGATCATATTCAGTTGTCTTTCCCCCAAGATTCAGTCACTGCTCTGCCACCTTTTTGATTTTAAGTGCAAGCAGCCTGGTTCCTTCTCAAGACAAATGGAGACCATCTATTTTGTACAGTTCTCACTTGTTCCAAAAAGCATCCCAGTGCCTAACAAACTTGAACCCTTCCTTCCTACACCATTGTCTCATCCACTCATTTGTGCCTGTCTCTCCGGCCCTGCATGTGGAACAGGTAACACTTCTGAGACCTTGGAGGTCCTGACCTTGAGTTTCCTGCCTAGCAGATTAAATTTTTCCTCCAGGACCTCACAACTGCATTTACCCACATCATTGGTGCCAACATGTACCATGACCAACTTACCTAGAACAAACATAATGTCCACTACTTTTGCACCAGGCATGCATGTCATCACCATATGGTCAGTACTTAAGTTTGCCACCCAGCTGCCTAAGGATCAAATCACCCTGAGCCTGCTTTGGTGGGGAGGATGGGATATAAATCAAATTAAATAAAATGAATAAATAAATCATCAACTGCCAACAGCCTCCCTCCTTGCCTGCCCAGGGATTGTTCCTTGGTACAAAAGGATACCCATTCACCAACTGAAGAGGTCCCTTTTGAGGGCACATTCCCCTTGTCCTCAGCATGGTGCTATGTTTCCCCTCAACCCTCATGCTCCATGACAGCGGTGGGGCTGCCATTTTCAGAGTGGGACACATCTAACAAGTCCCTGAGAGTCTTCTCTATGTTCCTGATTTCTCCAGGTCAGCCACCTCGGCCTCAACAATGCAAACTTATTCCCTTAGAGCTAGGAGCTTCTTGCACCGAGTACACACCCAAGATTTCTGTCCAGTGGTCAGATAGCCATACATGTGACACTCAGTGCAAAAAGCTGCATAGCCCCCAACCTCCTGCTGGCATTCTGCCTTCATAATTGCTTTTTAGTTTTTTTAAAATAAATAAACAAACAAACAAACATATAGTCCCCTTTTTAATACCCTTTGTATTTATTTGGCTCTCTTTGTAGAAAGTCTACTTACCTAATTGGGAACACAAGGAGACTAGGGCCCTGGCTTCCTGGTTCTTCCTGGGCTTCTTTCAGAGCCCTTAGGCTAAGAGCCACAGGCCAAGAGCCTCTGGCAAGGTGCAGCCTTACAAATTCAATTTTCTAAGCTGTTTGCCAAAGCATGCAAAGCTCAGTAAAAGTACTGGTGATGCTTTGTTTATTTTCTAGCTCTCAGGTCAATGAGATAGTGAGGCTAGAGACAGAGAGTGTATGGTTCTCCAGTCTGGGGTGGGGGGAAAGGCTGAAGATTTTCCTGTTTTTAAACGCAGAACCCAGAAGTGGACTGCTGGGCTAATGCTGTCTATGGACAGTCGGTTGGTTGAAGCAACCATGTACCAAGAGATGGTGTCCCTGAATGAAGAGGCCTTGCGTCTCCGACTGCAAGCAGGCAGGCAGACCTCAAGCAGGCAGACCTCAAGAAGGCCAGGCTTGAGGTAGAGTTAAAGGAGAAAGAGAATGCAGCCAAGATGGAGTTAGAGAGAGAAAGGATATTAAGAGAGAATGCAGACAAGATAAATCTGAAAAAAATGAAGCTGGTACATGAGACTGAACTTGCAAAAATTAGAGAAGGGCCACTTCCTCCAGATGTTGCTGTGCAGTGGGACAGTTAAAAGTACCCTTCATACAAGGAAGGGGAGGATATTGAGCATTCCTGCAAAACTTTGAGCAAGTTTGCACCAACTAATTTAAAGGGACTAGATTAAAGGGACCAATCTACAAGCACCTAAAGGACAACTTGGTGGTCTGGGGAAGTCAGCATGGATTTGTCCCTAACAGATCCTGCCAAACCATCTTCATTTCCTTCTTGGATTCCTACTGGATCAAGAACTGTTGATGTTCTTTTACCTAGATTTCAGTAAAGCTTTTGACTTGGTTCCCCATGATGTTCTGATGAGTAACCTAAAGGACTGTGGAATGCACTCTAGGATAGTTAGGTGGATAGTTAGGTGGAGAACTATTTCATTCAACATCTTTATAAATGATTTGGAAGAAGGAATAGAGGGAATGCTTATTAAATTTGCCGATGATACTAAATTGGAGGGATTGCAAATACAGTAGAAGATAGAAACAGGATACAGGATGACCTTGACAGGCTGGAAAACTGGACTAAAACAAATTTTAGCAGGGATAAATGTAAAGTTCTGCATTTCGGTAGGAAAAATCCCATGCATGGTTATAGGAGGGGGGAGGCGTCTTAGCAGTAGTATGTGCGAAAAGGATCTAGGGGTCTTATTGGATCATACACTGAACATGAGTCAACAGTGTGATGCGGTGGCTAAAAAAGAAAATGCAATTTTGGGCTGTATCAACAGAGGTATAGTGTCCAGATCACGTGATGTGATGGTATCGCTTTACTCTGCTCTGGTAAGACCTCACCTGGAGTATTGTGTTCAGTTTTGGGCACCACATTTTAAGAAGGGTATAGATAAGCTGGAAGGGGTCCAGAGGAGGGTGACAAAGATGGTGAGGGGTCTTGGAGACCAAGTCCTATGAAGAAAGGTTGAAGGAGCTGGGCATGTTTAGCCTGGAGAGGTGGCGACTGCGGTGATATGATCACCATCTACAAGTACTTGAAGGGCTGTCATCTAGAGGATGGTGTGGAATTGTTTTTTGTGGCCCCAGAAAATAGGACCAGAACCAGTGGGTTGAAATTAAATCAAAAGAGTTTCTGGCTCAACATTAGGAAGAACTTCCTGACCATCAGAGTGCTTCCTCAGTGGAACAGGCTTCCTTGGGGGGTAGTGGGCTCTCCTTCCTTGGAGGTTTTTAAACAGAAGCTAGATGGCCATCTGACAGTATTGAAGATCCTGTGAATTTGGGGTAGGTATTTGTGGGTTTCCTGCATTGTGCAGGGGGTTGGACTAGATGACACTGGAGGTCCCTTGCAACTCTATGATTCTATGATTCTAACTGCACTCAAGGAGTAGTTGTCAATGGCATTACATCTGAATGGAGGGAGGTGTCCAGTGGGGTGTTATGGAGCTCAGTTTTGGGCCCTGTACTTTTCAGTATTTTTATCAGTGATGTGGATGAGGTTGTGGAGGGGCTATTCATTAAATCTGCAGATAACGCCAAATTGGGAGGAGCAGTGAACATACCAGAAGACAGAGTTAGAATTCAACCAGATCTGAACATGCTGGAAAATTTGAAGCGAACAAGATGCAATTTAACAAAGATAAGTGCCAAGGTGGATGGATGTGTGGTGGGATAAAAGAGAACAGTTTCTAGGGAAGATTCTGTGAAATCTGGTGCCCACTTTGCAGTGAAGAAAATATTTGTGGGTGGAATTAAAGACATGGAAGAATGTGATTTAAAGGGAATATTTTGGAAAATATGGCAAAATCAAAACCATTAAAGTCATGACAGATTGGCAGACTGGAAATAAAAGAGGTTTTGCTTTTGTGTCATTTGATGATCAGGATACATTTGACAAAATTGTTCAGAAGTTGTTGTTCAGTCACACAGTCGATTCCGACTCTTTGCAACCCCATGGACAAAGTCACGCCAGGCCCTCCTGTCTTCCACCATCCTCCGAAGTTGGCTCAAATTCGTGTTTGTTACATCAGTAACACTGTCCAGCCATCTCATCTTTTGCCGTCCCCTTCTTCTTTTGCCTTCTGTCTTTCCTAGCATCAGGATCTTCTCCAGGGAGTGCTCCCTTCTCATTTGGTAGTCGAAGTATTTGAGCTTCAGCTTCAGCATCTGACCTTCCAGTGAACAGTCTGGGTTGATTTCCCTTAGGACTGACTGATTGGATCTTCTTATAGTCCAAGGGACTCTCAAGAGTCTTCTCCAGCACCACATCTCAAAGCATCTATTCTTCTGCACTCGGCCTTCCTTATGGTCCAGCCCTCACAGCCATACATTACTACCGGGAATACCGTTGCTTTGACTATATGGACTTTTGTTGGCAGGGTGATGTCTCTACTTTTTATTATACTGCCCAGGTTCGCCATAGCTGTCCTCCCAAGGAGCAAACATCTTTTGATTTCATGGCTACAGTCACCATCTGCAGTGATCTTGGATCCCAGAAATGTGAAGTCTGTCACTACTTCCATGTCTTCCCCTTCTATTTGCCAAGGTGTGATGGGGCCAGATGCCATGATCTTAGTTTTTTTGATGTTGAGTTTCAAGCCTACTTTTGTGCTCTCCTCTTTCACCCTCAACAAGAGGTTCTTTAGGTCCTCCTCACTTTCTGCCATTAGAGTAGTGTCATCTGCATATCTGAAATTGTTGATGTTTTTCTTGGCAATCTTAATTCCGGCTAGTGCTTCATCCAGGCCAGCATTCCACATGATGTACTCCGCATATCAATTAAATAAGCAGGTGACAATATACATCCTTATCGAACTCCTTTTCCTGTTCTAAATAATTAATAATAATAATAATTTTAATTTATATCCCGCCCTCCCCACTGAAGCAGTTGTTCCATATCCCGTTCTGACAGTTGCTTCTTGACCCTTATACAGGTTTTTCAGGAGACATGTGAGGTGGTCTGGTACTCCCATCTCTTTAAGAACCTGCCACAGTTTGTTGTGATCCACACAAAGGTTTTAGCATAGTCAATGAAGCAGAAATAGACGTTTTTCTGATACTCCTGTACTTTCTCCATAATCCATTGAATGTTGGCAATTTGATCTCTACTTCCTCTACCTCTCCGAAACCCAGCTTGAACTTCTGGTAGTTCCCAATCTACATACTGCTGAACCACCTTGAAGGTAGGATTGCCAGGTCCTACCTCATTTAAGGTGGGGGGGGGGATCCTGGAGCCAGTTTGAGAGGCTTCCCATGGGTATTGTGCGATGCAGTAATGTCACTTGAAAGTTACTTCATCATGTTGCCAACATCATGCATGATACTCCAGGTTTGGGGCAAAACCTCTCTCTCTCTCTCACCATAGTTTGCCTCCAAACCAGAGGATCTTTAACATGACCTTGCTGGCATGCGAAATGAATGCAATGGTGTGATAGTTTGAACATTCCTTGGCATTACCTTTCTTTGGGATTGGAATATAAACCAATCTTTTCCAATCCTGTGGCCACTGTTGTGTTTTCCAAATTTGATGACATAATGTGTGCATCACTTTAACAGCATCATCTTTTAGGACTTTGAGTAGCTCAACTGGGATACCATCATCTCTGCTCGCTTTGTTGTTAGTAATGCTTTCTAAAGCCCATTTGACTTCACACTCCAGGATGTCTGGCTCAGGGTCATCGATTTCACTGTCATGGTTGTCCGGGACATTGAAATCCTTCTTGTATAATTCTTCTTTGTATTCTTGCCACCTCTTCCTGATCTCTTCTGCTTCTGTTAGGTAACCTACCATTTTTGTCCTTTATCGTGGCCATCTTTGCATGAAATGTTCCCTTGATTTCTCCAATTTTCTTGAAGAGATCTCTTGTCCTTCCCATTCTAATATTTTCCTCCGTTGCTTTGCATTGTTCCTTCAGGAAGGCCTCCTTATCTCTCCTTGCTGTTTTCTGAAAATCTGCATTCAGTTGGGTGAATCTTTCCTTTTCACCTTTGCCTTTCCCTTTCCTTCTTTCCTCAGCTATTTGTAAAGCCTCAACAGACAGCCACTTTGCTTTCTTGCATTTCTTTTTCTTTGGGATGCTGCCGATTGCTGCCTTCTGTACAGTGTCACGAACCTCTGTCCATAGTTCTTCAGGCACTCTATCAAATCTAGTTCCTTAAACCTATTCTTCACCTCCACTGTATATTCATAAGGGATGTGATCAAGGTCAGACCTGAATGACCTAATGGCTTCCCTAGTTTTCTTCTGTTTAAGTCTGAATTTTGCGATGAGTAGCTCATGATCTGAGCCGCAGTCAGCTCCAGGTCTTGTTTTTGCTGACTGTAAGGAGCTTCTCCATCTTTGACTGCAATCTGATTTGTTTGTTGCCCATCAGGTGATGTCCACATGTAGAGTCGTCTTTTAGGTTGTTGGAAGAGGGTGTTCGCTATGACCAGCTTGTTCTCTTGGCAAAACTCTATTAGCCTTTGCCCAGCTTCATTTTGTTCTCCAAGGCCAAACTTGTCAGTTGTTCTGGTCACCTTTTTACTTCCTACTTTGGCATTCTAGTCCACTGCATCAGTGGTTGGAGCATAGACTTGGATTACTGTGATATTGAATGGTTTGCCTTGGATACGGACCAAGATCATTCTGTCATTTTTGAGATTGTGTCCCATTACTGCCTTCCTCACTCTCTTGTTAACTATAAAGGCCACACCATTTCTTCTATGGAACTCTTGGCCACAATAATAGATGTAGTGATCTTCTGAGTTAAATTCACCCATTCCCGTCCATTTTAGTTCACTGATTCCCAAGATGTCAGAAGTACCACACCATAAATGGACATGACTATGAAGTGAAAAATGCCCTTTCCAAGTAAGAAATTCAAACTGCTGCCGGTCAGAGAAATTGATAGAGCTTGTGACGATTAGCCACCTTACTGTATCTGTTCTCTATTTCATGTTTTATTGCTGTAGTTCACCACTTAATAGTTTAAGAAGTTTTGTACATTGGGTTCTAGGTATGATTGCATTGTTCTGTGGTATGTTGGCCTCATCAATGGAGAGCCAGATAGTCAGACCCCATGATTTGGTCCAGTGGGAGGGGCGGGGTGTGTGTCATGATCCTAGGCCTAGTGCAGCCCACAGGCTCCAGGGAAAACCTGTATTGGAGTAGTAACCTGGCCTACATTTCCCAGAATCTCTTCTGCCCCTCTGATTGGATGGGCAGAAGTTTAGGAGGGAAAACTTGCCCAGTGGAATCCAGAGGAGTGGAACCTGGGAGAAAATAAAAAGATTAGCTAGAGAGGGAAGTGTGTTTTCTCTTGAGAGGCTGCAGTCGTGAGGGTTCTCTGGAAAGGCTGGGGCTGGAGAGAAGGCAGCAGGTGGGTTCCCGCACCCAAGGAGTGGTGAATCCATTGGTCTTAGAGGAAGGGAACATAGCTAGTTGCATTAGGGCTGTTATTTTGCTTTATACCACCTTTACTATTTTTTGTATTCACTGTGCACTAAATGTTTTACTACCCACTTGTTCTAGAGCACTTCTAATAAACATCTTGTTGTTAAACTGCCTGATTCCTTACGTCTCTTCAGTCATGGCTAAAAGGTACTTGATAATAGGGAAGATACAGGGGTTGAGTGGGTGCACTGGGCCCTCCCAGACAGACTGTTACCAGAGTGATGGCAGCCAATAGAAAGCCCTTCCTGGTCCCTTGCTTGTGACAAAAGGTAATGCTTGTGGGCCAGGTAAGAGCCCTGGATGGGCCAGTTCCGGTCCCCAGGTCATATGTTTGACACCATGCCTTAAGTCAGCTCTAGTGGCTGTTCTCATATTGGAAACTCTAGTCTTTAAGTTCTGTAGTAGTTATTCTAGAGGCAGTGCCCTCAGGACCCTCATCATGACTTTTTCAGGCTCTGCTGGAATTTTTTGAAGAATGTCTGGAGCTGCCTTCCAGTTTTGATGCCATGTAGTATTCAAAATGTGCTGTGGCCGCTAACATTTTTATAAGGAGAAACCTTTCATTTTAAACACTGGCATGTGGATTCCAAATCTAATCTATTTTATGTTTCTTTTGGGGGCATGCAACCCTGGATAATTCTAGTGGAAACCAGGGATAAGTCAAAGTCCCTGTCATCAACACCCAAGAGGGACTGGCCACTCTTCCTTCAGTAAAACCTTCAAACCCCCATGGTAAGATTGCAGTCTGGCCTCTAGCTATACACAGACTGTCAGTTGCAAGACCAAGGAAAAGCCATTCTAAGTGGAATGCCAAACCTTAACTAATGTGGGGAAGGAGGCACACCACAAGAGATACTATCTTGCTTAGAAAATTTCCCCAGCAGATTGATGGACTGTACCAGATTGTCTGGAGTAGCGTATCTTACATCCTACCAATCGCACTATCAAAGAACATTCCCCCCCAAGAGAAACAAAACCCCCACTAACTTTCCAGAAAAGCATTTTATCTTTGCAGGCATTCTCTAAGTACGTTTGACATGTTTTAGGGTGTAAAAATTTCTGTAGAATTGTTAGGAGCAGGTTTTATTGCTTTGGCTTGAATGACTCTCCATGGCAGGCAGGGTTAGCTGGAAGCACCTTATCAAGCACACTTGCTGGTAAACAAAGGGAATGAGAAATTAGAAGTCACCAAACATCCAAGGTTACTAGTGGTATGCCAAAAGGTCACAGATAAATAATCCATGGCAGGTAGACTCAGCAGGGAATGGCATGTCACACTTAATGGGTGGACATGGGCATTCAGGGAAAGTGAATTCTTAGTGACTGTTGTGAACATTCTACATCCCACCTGAACTACTCATCTGGAACACTCAATCAGACACATACATTGTTTCTCCATATTCCGAGAAGCCTTTAAAAACCAGAATTTTTCAGCTCATTGTGGAAACGACATAGCAGTACATCAGTTATAAAAAGGTAAAGGTAGTCCCCTGTGCAAGCACCAGTCATTTTCAACTCTGGGGTGACTTGCTTTCACAATGTTTTCATGGCAGACTTTTTACGGGGTGGTTTGCCATTGCCTTCCCCACTCATCTACACTTTCCCCCAGCAAGCTGGGTACTCATTTTACCAACCTCAGAAGGACGGAAGGCTGAGTCAACCTGGAGCCGGCTACCTGAACCAGCTTCCGCTGGGATCGAACTCAAGTCATGAGCAGAGGGCTCCAACTGCAGTACTGCAGCTCAAATACTTTCTCTGTCTTCATCATACCAAAGAAAAATGGGAGCTGGAGGCAATCCTGGTCCTGAAATACTTAAAAGAAGCTTGTGAGGAAGAAGAGATTCAGAACAAAGACTCCTGAGAGCCGCTCTGGAGCCTTACATGAGGTGGGAGGGGGGATTTCATTGCTTTTATTGACCTTATCCCCATCCATCCCAGACCAGGCTCTCATGCAACCAACTACACTATCAGTACAGGGCACCTCTCTCCCTTCCTGTAAACCTTCAGAAAGACTATGATTGCTCTGGTTTGCACAGTTGCCTACAAGGACCACACATCTGGCCATATCTAAATTACCTCCTCTTGTACTCTTACTCAAGTCAGCAAGGGAACTAGGATGTCCATGCAACCATGCATTGTCCAGAAGCTCACAGGTGCCCACTGATCCTAGAAAGGGTCACCCCATCCCTTCAAAATCCACCAGGGGACCTGCTTGGACATCAAAGCAAGCACTGGTGTTAATACAAGAAAGAGTTAAACAAGTTGCGGGACCCTTCAGCAGGGATTGTAAAATGGAGCTGTTCCACCAGGCCTTGGGTGTCCAGTAAAACCCATCCTCCCCTATGAAGCTTACCACCTCTAAGCAGCCCGGATCAAGAAGAAATTAGAGGCCCAAAGGCACTAATTTGGAAACTGCACATAAACAAATAGTGCAACCTATTTATATAATGTTTTAAACTGGTTCTAATTAGTAGTTGTAGATTTCCTGGGCTGTGTGGCTGTGGTCTTGGCATTGTGAGACCTGACGTTTTGCCAGCAACTGACTGGCATCCTCAGACATAACCCAGAAAACTGGAGTTCTCTCTGGGTTAAAAATGCCAGTCACAGTTGCTGGCAAAACATCTGGTCTCACAATGCCAAGACCACAGTCATACAACCCAGAAAAACTTCAACTACTAATGAACTCTGGCCATGAAAGCCTTTGGCAACATATTGTTTCTAATTACTTTATTATATGTATCAGATACATTTTAGTATTTATTCTCTTTGCTGGTGGCTTCTATGTCAGAACATGCAGGTGAGCAGACTACCCGGCTACATTCAAAATCACTACTGCTGCCAGCTAGTCCAGGTTGGGTGCTTATTGCTTTGTCCTCCTAGCCCAAGGCAAACGATGGAGCCACAACAGGGATTGGGTTGGGACTCTGGGCCACCAGACTTTACTTCCATATCTTCAGACATCTGGTGGAGGGATGAAAGCCGGTCATCTAAACTAACAATGTCTGGAAAAGGTGCGTTGCAGCCACCAGGGAAAAATTAGGTCTCTCCCTCTTCTGCAGAAAGCCATCCTACTGGGGAGATGGCCAGAACATCACACCATAACCATCTCAGTTCATGACTTCAATGGCAGATTTCAACATCAGACATGACTGGTTTAATCCTCAGAATATGGGGAAGTAGTTTCTAAAACAAAGGTATACCAAGCAGTTACCGGGCATCAGAGACAATCAGTTCTGGATCTCTTCACCTTTCTTGCCAACAGTAAGCTTCCCAGATCCTTCTGAAGTCCAAGACAGAAGGGAGGAAGAGTCGCTCAATCACCTTGGCCCCAAAGGCATGCTTTACAGTTACTCTGCAACTCACCTCGTAGCAAGGATTCCTCAACAAGGCCACTTTGAAGATAGCACATTTCAAGACAACATATCTTATTGGCCAAAGAGGCCATGCTTCTCAAGACTTACAACCATGACAGCCATCCAAAGATTGTTCTGAAATCATGAGATGTCTTCACTTGGGTCCAGACTGGCACTGCTTCTCTGCCTGGAGGGTGAAGGGAGAGCCTTGGGAAGCTTTGGATATGCAGCAGTCAATAATGCTGGCTTCCTGGAGACCTTCCATGAACATGAGCTATGAAACATCACTTAGAAGATGCTGCTAATGCAAATATTTTGAATGGAAATGGAAGTGGTAGGTTTCTTCAGCTGTTACTAGCAAGGACTTTGTCCAAATACCCTGGGGGGAAACAAGCCACTGCTATTTTGAGGGAGGGTTTTCGTCTTCATGTCCAGTACTTCAAAGGTATATCCCTCCTCAAACCTTCTACAATACAATGGGATCTACAGAAGATACTCAAGGTGCTCCTTGAACCCATTCCTCTGGATCCTGTTTTTCAAGGTTGCTTTGGGCTGAAGTATATCAGAACTCAGTGTTCTTTGCATCAGCCACAAGATCTCAGTGGTGTTATGAACATTCAGAAATAGTAATAGACTATTTATCTAGCTACATCTTGTGCCTGTTTAGGGCACAACCCTTAGAAACTAAGTCCTGGCAATCCTATGCAACAGAATGAGGTGGCAGAGAGCAGAGATGATAGAATGGAACATACCATTTCAGTATGCGAAACATTTCATTTTTCATAGTTTGTGACAATAATAATTGCATGTTAAGTGAGAAACTAGCATAGCATATAAATGGGGAAGCTATATCTTTTCTCCTTGAAGTGCTAATGCTGGATTTATACGAACCCTTTACATGGCAGAACACTAATAATATAAAATACTCTCCCCACCTGCTGTCTGGAAAGGTGCAGCTTATTTTCCCACCTCAGAATTCTTGTGCTGCATGCATGGACCATACCTTAGGTCAGAAAGGTGGTGCATCTGTTCTTTCTGTGCTGCTGCAAAACATGTTTTGGGGATCCTGCTGCAAAGTGAAAGATTGTGCAAGAGCTTCAACATAGCCTTGCCATCAGAGTGGGTGGCTGGGTCGGCTCAGTGGCAGAGCATCTATTTTGCAAATGGAGATTAGACTGACTTTGATTGACCATTTAATGACCATTTTATGTCGTGAGCCGCCCTGAGCCCGTTTTGGTGGGG
Source organism: Heteronotia binoei (assembly GCF_032191835.1). NCBI lineage: Eukaryota > Metazoa > Chordata > Lepidosauria > Squamata > Gekkonidae > Heteronotia > Heteronotia binoei. The sequence goes on from NC_083234.1 coordinate 83,893,358, forward strand.
TAGGGCGGGATGTAAATCAAATGAAATTAAATTAAATTAAACCAAGGGTCTGATTTAGTATAAGCCAGCTTCATGTGTTCAAGAGTAGCTCTCACAAGGAGACCCTCCATTCAGTTGAGGGGAAAAACTCTCAAGGTAAGTTCAGTGTTTCATTATGTGCTGCAGCAAGCATATCCATATATGTGTACTTTATTCTTAACCAAATGTTAACTGGATTCCCAACCCTGAAAACTTCCTTCTGGAAACAAACCAGACAGACAGGAAAATAAAGGCTGGTTGGATATAGGAAAGAAAAGGTTCCCTGTCAAGCACCATTCGTTTCCGACTCTGGGGTGACATTGCTTTCACGTTTTTACAGCAGACTTTTTACGGGGTGGTTTGCCATTGCCTTCCTCAGTCATCTACACTTTCCCCCCAGCAAGCTGGGGACTCATTTTACTGACCTCGGAAGGATGGAAGGCTGAGTCAACCTTGAGCCGGCTACCTGAAAACCCAGCTTCTGCCAGGGATCGAACTCAGGTTGTGAGCAGAGCTTACGGGCTTAGGACTGCAGTAGTACAGCTTTAACACTTAGCGCCATGGGGCTCTTGGTTGGATATAAGGACATAACATTTTGGATGTTGTGTCTTTTGTGGCTGCAATCATTTCCTTGCTTTTGACGCTAGAGTCTGTCCATGTTGCTTCTCCCTGTTCTGTTCATGATAACCGGCCTTGTCTTTTAGGCTATACAAAAAATCAAATACTATGATATACTGGCTAACAACATTTAGTAAAACTTTTTAAAGAGTCATATAAATCTTTTGTACACATTATAAAGAAGTACAACTTTACAGTATAACAAAGAAAAGTCCATCTAATAAACACCCAGATATTGGCTCATTTCATCAAGCCTTCCTCAGGAGTATTCATTTTCTTCAAAGTTATCAGCCTCTTGTTACAATTCAGTGTTGATACTGCAAGCAAGCCAGGCCTTAACTTCTTCACTGAACAGATGCAAAAGCCTGGAATTTGGCTGGCAAAATGCTCTCTGCAACCTCTTTATTCAAAATTTCTCATCCTGTAATAAAGCATGGTAATTATAACGAGATACAATACAAAGCTACATGGAAGTAAATATTTTTTAAATGTTTAAATGAATAATTTTTAAAAATATATATAATTGATTATTAAGAACAATATAAGTATTTATACTTATATTAGGAACAAGCCATTCCTGAGCTTCTTCTCTAACCAGATGCAAAAGCCTTCTGAATTTTGATGGCAAAATGCTCTCAATCCATGTATTAATTTAGTAGAGGCTGATAACTTTGAAGAAAATATTCCCGAGGAAGACTGTTGACAAAATGAGCCTGTATCCCACTGCTCATTGGATGGACTTTGCTTTGTAATATTATAAAGTTGTGCTTCTTTATAATGCATACGAAAGATTTATATGACTCTTTAAAATGTTTTACTAAATGCTGTTAGCTAGTATATCAGTGTTTGGTTTTTTGTATTTCCTGTAATATGAACTGTGATCCCAGAATGTTTTCCTCCCCGCTTGTCTTTCTAGGCAGCTGCTGTCGGGGGCAGAAGGACTGCAGCTCGTAGCTGATCTTCTGAAGTCTGTAGACAGATTCTCCGAGATACCAGATGATTCACCATGAAAACCACAAGAATGACTTGGATAAACTTGATTCACATATTGGAAATAAGTATTGGAAAAAAATGTCTTGCTATGGTATTTAACATGCTAGAACTTTCTAGGAATATGCAGCCCTTACACCTAGATCCAGGGCGAGTTTGCAACCCTGACCCTTTCTTGACTTACAAATGCTACCTAGAGATCCCTTTTCTCATTTGGCTGGGGCTAGCTGGTCATGCTGTCTGCATCTTGTTTAAAAGGTGCAGAAAATATTTGGTATACATTGAGATTTTTGTTCTAAATGTACATTGTCTTTGGAGGCATTGCTTTTGTTTCTAAAATGTTCCTTCACTGGAGAAAATTGATTTTCCCCAAGTTTACTAATATGAATAAGATGAGAGATGCCTAATCACCTTTTGTATAGTAAAGAAACAAAAACATTACAGACTTGACAAGTTTCCTGAATGCATCATTTTGAAACTTTATAATTCCACTGTTTTGTAATAGTTATCTTGTTTTAATATTCATAAATAAAGTGCTTATATAGTACTTCAGTTTCTTCATTCATGAGAACATAATTTAGACATATGTTCAGAACAGTTCCTTTTATACGTTCCATCACTTACTAAAGAGTAGCTCACAGTTGAAGCTATTATATTCAGTCTCTGTGCTTGATTTGGAAGATTTCTATGTTGCCTTTTCAGGAACCTAATTAAGGTGGCCAGCAAATTTAAAATGTTACCTATTACCATCTGTCCAGCTTGTGGGGTTATACTGTAATGCTAGCTTTGCCATCTTTAATTGATCTTCTTCGTGGTCTCTGTGCAGTCCCACACATGGGTTATCCGCCAGGATCAAACCCGACCTCGGAGAATTCAAAGCAATCTTCGAGCGTTAATTTTGGCGCGCACTTCCTCTCGTCCCGGGGAGGAGGCATCCATTGCGCATGCCTAGACGAGAGGGAGGTGCTTCACCCACACAATTTCTTCTTTACCACCACCTGGGATACACCTACCTCGCTGAGTCTCCTCTATTCATTGCGATTTTCATCCTTTTCCTGTACTATTTCCTCACCGTTTTCCTCACCGTTCGTCTTTTTGTTCAACTCACTGGTATCGTAAAAAATATATATATATTATTATCCCTCTCTTCTCCTTCAGCCTTCATCCCTCTCCTTCCCCTCCCCCCCTCTCTCCCCCGGGCCGATGGAAGGAAAAAACAAAATCACTTTTAAAAAGTGTGTTCAGTACGCCTCAAAAATCCCATCTACTGATGGACATTCTTTATGCCATTAGGGTTTGTAGGATCTTTCGGGCTCAAGTGCCGTGTTCTACTGGAGAAAGTTTTCCTTCCAGACGTTTTGTTCTCAGCTGCGGAGAACATCCTCAGTGGATGTTCTGAGGATGTTCTCCGCAGCTGAGAACGAAACGTCTGGAAGGAAAACTTTCTCCAGTAGAACACGGCACTTGAGCCCGAAAGATCCTACAAACCCTAATGATGTTACCAGCCGTGAAAACCTGAAATCTTTGATTCTTTATGCCTTTTTTGTCTGGGTGAGGCTCATCGTACCGACACTTGCCTGCATTGCAGCCAGTTTGGGAAGCAAGTGAGAAAAAACCGCGCGGCTAGATTCAGAAGTCACTTGTTAGAGTCTTCACTGCGCCCTACTATGTCCCATACTTCGGAATCCCAAACCTCGCCATCTTCTCTATCTACTCAAAAGGGAGTGGCTCGACCGGCAGCTTCCGTGGCCTCGGTTCCCAGCAAGCTTAAGCCCGGGAAACATTCGAAGAAGTCTGACGATTCTAGGAAGAGAATTGACTTCTAAAGACCCTTCGACTTTGACATCACCAAAACCTAAGTCTAAGACAAGCCATAGACCCTCGGATTCGAAGTCTCCAACAACCTCGGTACAGACAGCACCGACTCCATTGGAAGTCTCGGCACCCATTGATACCGTACCTCTTGAGGTCGTACACATTCATTCTCGGTCCCCTTCAGTTCACGGATCTTTACCAGACAAGGTCCTCGACACCCAATCTCCAGATTCCATCAGAAGTCAGCGCGCAAACATTCTCGGCGCACACTCATTCCGGGAGGTCTCGATGCCTACCAAACAACAGATAGTGACACCCGCATCTCCACTCCAAAGAGAACCCTCGACACCGAGAGAGCCATCCACTTGAGTTCGAGCTGAGAAATCTCGAAGCCGTCATAGGGAACGCTATTATTATTATAGCCCATCGAGGTCCAGGTCACCATCTCCTCGCAGGTACCGAAGATATTACAGATCACCATCCTCGGATTCCCATCAGTATCGATACCGTGAAGACCTTCGATACCATGAAGACTCTCAGTACCGTGAGGTACTTTAGCATCCCTCACATCGGGATCAGGCATATTGGGATGACCGTCCTCGGTACCGTGAAACTCCTTCACATCGAGAGCAGGCATACTGAATGAATGAACTTTTTATTACGGTCATAGACCAATATAAAAATATACCACATCATGTAAAAACCCTCCTAAACTACATAAAATACAATAAAATACATAAAACTTTTCCACACCTATACAGGTTGGGGATAACTAAAATATAATTTAGCCAATTTTAAAATCCAGAATCAGTTCAAATTAATATAAAATCCTTTAAATCAGAATATATAAAATCGTTTATAACCTAAAATTCAAACAGATCATACAAAACCTACAATTTCTTGTTTCTTAGTATGGAACTTCACAAGGTAATGGCAGAATTTAGCTATCTGTCTAGAAATAGATGGACTTGCATCCACCAAAAGTTTCTCCAAACATGCCCTGTCCGCATCTGCTATTGGTTTGACTACAAACGGGGAAACAAACCTGTCCCTATATGCTTGGTGGAATGGGCATCGAAAAAACATATGAGTCATCGACTCCACCTCTCCCGTAGCACAAGAACAGCGTAGAACTTCGTACGGAACTTTTCTATATTTCCCTTCTAACACTTTTGAGGGCATGGCTGCGCATCAAGCCAATGTAAAGGCTCTTCTGTGAGCTGATACCTCCAAATAAGAAAAGTACTTGGCCATCCTCATAACATATTTGGTCTCAGTAGACGCCAAAAAAGAAGGGGCCTGTTCTAGATCCCTTTGTCTCTCTATATCACAGATTCTTTGTTTGATAATACTTTTTGCTTTGGCATTACTCTGCGTCAAGAGGTTTTCAAGTGAGAATCCTATACTTTCCAAATTGCTTTCAACCAATTGCACCCACCTTGGCCTGTAGAGGTCTTGAATTATTAGAGGAAAGAGGCCTTTTTTGTCTGTTAGCCATTGGTATGCCGAAGACAACATAATTCTGGCCTCAATTCTCATTTGGCCAGTTTCTAGTCGCAAAAGGGCATTTGGCACACCTGGCGGGAGCTGCAAGATGTTACGGAGAAATTTAGATTGCACTTTCTCAAGAGCCTGTAATTTTTTAGCCGAAATGCCCAGGTTAATACCATGGAGCAGTTGTGTTAAAACTTTATATTGGAACAGTTTCAGTGCTGCCAGAACATAAAAACCCCCCTTAGAATGAAAAAATCTCAGGATAGCATACATTGTTTTCTCAGCTTTCTCCACCCTCATATTACAATGTTCAATATAGGCGCCTGTATCCTGAATTACCATTCCCAAATAAGTAAATTTTGTTACTTGTTCTATTTTCTCCCCTTTCATAGTCTAATACCTTTTCTTGGCTTTTTTACCAAATGCCATCACTTTTGTTTTTTCAAAATTTATTACCAAACGTTCGTTTTCACAATACTTAACAAAGCTGTCTAATGCCCTCTGCAACCCAATAGGTGTTCTAGATAACAGTACCACATCATCTGCATATAGCAGTACTGAAAGGTGGCGAAGAGCCAGCTTTGGGGGGTGTAATTTAATATCAATCATATGTTCCACCATATCACTGATGTAATAATATGAACACCGCCCTCTGTGATTGTCACGACCGATGCCTCCAAATGGGGATGGGGAGCCCACTTGGGAGCGCTGACAGTTCAGGGACAATGGACTGATTACGAGAGATCCCTTCACATCAATTGTCTAGAGCTTCTGGCAGTCCACAGAGCACTGAGATCCTTTCTTCCGTCTCTTCACAACCACCACATTCAGGTCACCTCCGACAATGTAGCCACTGTCTTCTACATCAATCGGCAGGGAGGCACAGCCTCTGTTCGACTGTGCAAACGAGCCCTATCCTTATGGCACTGGAGTATCGCCCACGGCATTTTCCTGACAGCGGTGCATCTACCAGGAGTCCAAAACATCCAAGCAGGCATACTGAATTGCCATTTAGTCAACGACCACGAATGGGCCCTCAACCGTCGTTACCTGCACGCAGTGTTCCAGACCTTCGGAACTCCAACAGTAGATGTATTTGCATCTCCAGACAATGCACAGTGCCCATGCTTTTACACTCGGGGCCCTCCATCTCCACTGTCGGCAGGGGACGCCTTCCTCCAGCAATGGTCAGGGACACTACACTACCTATTCCCATCAATCCCTCTCATCACGAGGGTATTACAAAAGATAAAGTTAGATCAGACCAATTGCATCCTGATTACACCATGGTGGCCTCGGCAGCCTTGGTTCAGCACTCTTCTCCTCATCTCAGACAACACATTCCTCTGATTTCCCCAAGTTCAGGACTTGATTTCACAGCAAGAAGGCAAGGTTTTACACCACAACCAGGCACTTCTACGTCTGACTGCCTGGAAAATCAATTTCTGAATTTCCCTCTGGACATTCGGCATGTCTTACTCAACGCCAAAAAACCTGCCACCAGAAAATCTTATTCTTTGAAATGGAAACGCTTTTCGGCGTATGCTGTTCTACATAACTTCAAACCTGAACTCTCCACGATCACTCAGATCTTAACCTACACCTTATCTCTCTCTAACTCAGGACTTTTGTACTCTTCTCTAAAGGTCCATTTAGTGGCCATCCCTGCATTTCATCCGCATATTGAAGGCTGCACTGTTTTCTCCCACTATGCTACTAAAGCCTTTCTGAAAGGAATCCTCCACCTTCATCCTCCAATCTGCCAGATTCATCCTACCTGGAGCTTGTCACTTGTACTGAGCCAGCTAATGAAGCCACCCTTCGAGCCCGTGGCATCCATTCCTTTACATCTCTTGTCCTGGAAGACAGCTTTACGGGTAGCACTTACTTCCAGCAGGAGAGCTAGCGACATCTGCGCTTTTAGAGCAGTCCCGCCATACACCATTTTCCATCATGACAGAGTCATTCTACGCCCTGACCCCTCCTTTCTACAAAAGGTGGTTTCAGCGTTTCATCTGGGGAAACCTTCGACTTTACCCGCCTTTTTCCAACGCCCTACTGATGCAGCTCAACGAACTTTACATAACCTGGATGTACATAGGGCCTTTGCCTTTTAAATCGAAAGGACACGCCAGTTTCGAAAGGACACAAGACTCCTTATAGCATACACAACCCACAATCAAGGCACGCAGAGATCAAGGCACGCAGAGATTTTCTAAATGGATTGTGGCTGCTATTACATTATACTATAGACTGGCAAAACAGCCTATACCTGAACATTTACGAGCTCACTCTACTAGAGTTGTTGCAACCTCAACAGCCTTCTGTAGGGGTGTTTCGATGGAAGACATCTGTGCCGCTGCAGTCTGGTCGTCTCCATCTACATTTGCCTCGCACTATGCCTTAGACGTCCATGCCCGGCATGACACATCCTTCAGACAGGCTGTACTACGATCCATCTTCGACTGATGTCCCCAGTCGCCTACACTGTAAGTACAATATTGCTTCTTATATGCATAACTAACCTTGTCCTTTGGTTACAGATCCAGCACCCGCCTCCGGACAGAATAGCTTGCCAGTCACCCATGTGTGGGACTGCACAGAGACCACGAAGTAGATAAACAGGTTTCTTACCTGTAACTGATGATCTTCGAGTGGACATCTGTGCAGTCACACACACCTGCCCATCCTTCCCCGCTGCTGGTTTCGTGTTCCTGAGTAAAAATATTCCACCTATGCAGCGGCGGGAAGAAACTGGGTGGGTGAAGCGCCTCCCTCTCGTCTAGGCATGCGCAATGGATGCCTCTTCCCCGGTACGTGAGGAAGTGCGCACCAAAATTAACGCTCCAAGATTGCTTTGAATTCTCCGAGGTCAGGTTCAATCCTGATGGATAACCCATGTGTGTGACTGCACAGATGACCACTCGAAGATCATCAGTTACAGGTAAGAAACCTGTTTTTTTAAGAACCTATTGTGTTAACTAGTTCTCAGCTTAAGAACCTATTGTGTTAACTAGTTCTCAGCATAAGTCCAAGTATGTCAGCATAACTGACACTTATGACAGCGCAGGTCTGCTGCAGCACCCTGTTGCTCACCAGGTAATGACAACAAGGTGTTGTGGCCAGCCATCTGCATGACAGAGGCATTGTCCCCATGCCAATGTGGTTGGGGGTGGTGTTGGGACTTTGTAAAGTCTGCAGATTCAATAACGAGTCGATGTAGATACAAAGAAACAAGTTTATTGATGCTGGTTACTTGTGGCCTAGGCCAGAGTTTGAAAAGACTGGAAACATACTGTAGATACATTGCATATAAGGAGTACTTCAAAAGCATTCCTACGGGCAGGGAAATTGTGCAGGGGACATTCACACATAGATGTTACCAATATATTCTCATGCTGATTAGGCGTGTTAGCCCTGATGCTCTTTCAGGCTCCTAGGACTCCCCCGGGCCTGGGCTGAGAAGGTTCAGATAAGACTTTTCACACATCACCATTTCAAAGCAAGGAGAGCTTCTAAGGAAGGGAGGGGGGAAGGAACAGGAGAGGAGTGCTGGCAGCATTTGGTTCTACTTTGGTTCTACCCAGCATGCTCTTTTGTTGGGCCAGAGTTAAAGCCAGACTTGACAGACTTGACAGAGTTAGTTGGCTCCCTGAGCTCTTTCAGCCTGGGAATGCCCCCTGTGGCATTGTGGCAGATGTCTCCCATTTCAGAACCCAAACAGGTACTTGACCTTCAGAAGCTCTGTGCGCTCACACATAGGTAAGCATGGGCAAATATTCCAAATTTGCTCCCCTTCTCCCCTTGCTTGAGGTGAGGCGCCATGACAACGTCTCCTGCACTCAAGCCCAGTACTGTGGAGCATCAGGCCCCTGACATTCCGTGGGAAAACTCCCCTGGAAAGTTTTCCATGAGACTTGGCAGGGTACATGGTGTGCCTGTTGTGGGAGATGGTGTCAGGCAGCTACCCTGCAGCTTGGCTGTCAAGTTCTCTGACAATATGTTATATTTTTCATGTATTCAACAGGTGTTGTAGTGTCTACTGTCAAGCTCTGATAGTCCCAATAACAATATCCTTTGTTTATTTCAAATAGATTCATTTATTAAGACCTAGAGATGCTTACAAGACAGGTAACTGAAAGAACTGAAGAATCAAAGCACATACAGAGATATATAATGGGGGTTCACAGCCGTTACTATTTGGTGGGCACATCTGCCTTAAGGGTCAAATGTTACTATAAACAACAAAAGAGGAAGAACTGCATATCAAAGAGATAAGGACGTTTGAAGCTACTAGAACATTCCTTCTCACACTCATGAGACACAACAGTGTCTCCATGAGAATCTAAACATCCATGAGAATCTAAACATCCCCTAGCCAGATGGCCCTGGCTATTAAGTAGTAAATACCACCATTCAGCTTCTAAGGGAAAGTTTGACATACTGCCCCCCCCCCCTCAGGCAGGCCCTCGGGGTTTCTGGAGAAATTGTTTGTAAAATTGTTTGATTAACAGTGGAGCTTTTACGTCTATTTTAACTATCCATGCGTCATGTAAGAGTGGGAAATATTTCCATCTAACCAAATAATATAGCACCCTTCAGCTTAGCGTCCAGGATCTCTCCCACTTTATGATGGTTCTGATCCCCCGCTGGGATTGGGTCCAGCGCCTCTGGTCAGGGGTACCATTTTGTCCCCCCAGGGTCCTGGCGAAGGTAACTGGAATGGAAAATGGGTTGAATTTTACTAAACGTTTTAGGCAGTTCTAATTCCAGTCACTTTGTTTATCACTCTTGATTTTAAAAGGCCCCACATATTTGTAAGCCAGTTTTCGGGAAGGTTGATGCATATAGTAAGTTCTTTGTGGACAGAAACATGGTGTCACCTACTTTAAAATCCCAAGTGGGAGAATTACATTTGTCATTTTTTATAAGTCTCTTTGGCGGCATCCAGGTTCTCCTGTATTGCCACCCAGGCTTCGCTCTGTTTGACCCACCATTGTTCAAAAGTGGAGGGAGGATCCTCCCGTTCTCCCCCTGGCAGAAGAGGGAACAGTTTCCCTTCATAACCATTTAGCACACGGAAAGGGGTTACTTTTGTAGAGCTGTGCATACTGTTGTTGGTGTAGTGGTTAAGTGTGCGGACTCTTATCTGGGAGAACCGGGTTTGATTCCCCACTCCTCCACTTGCACCTGCTGAAATGGCCTTGGGTCAGCCATAGCTCTGGCAGAGGTTGTCCTTGAAAGGGCAGCTGCTGTGAGAGCCCTCTCCAGCCCCACCCACCTCACAGGGTGTCTGTTGTGGGGGAGGAAGGTAAAGGAGATTGTGAGCCGCTCTGAGACTCTTCGGAGTGGAGGGCGGGATATAAATCCAATATCTTCTTCTTCTTCTTCTTCATACTCGGCAAACCAAAGGGCAGGGTCCTGATGCAAAAAAACCCGGGGTGAAACTCACTTGAACAAACGAGTGTCAAAAGGCATTTGAAAAACTGAAGAGGCAGTTCACTAGTGAACCGGTGTTGATGCACCTCAATGAATTAAAACCCTTTGTGGTGCAATGTGATGCTGGTGACGTGGCCATGGGGGGAATTTTAATGCAAATGGATGAACAAGGCAACTTAAAACCGTGTGCCTGTATTTCCTGCAAATTTTTTTCTGTGCAATGGAACTGGTTGGTATGCGCAAAGAAGCGTTTGCAGTTAAGTTCGCCCTAGAAACTTGGCGCTCCTGGTTGGAGGGGGCCCAAGTTCCCTTTGAAATATGAACTGATCACAAAAAAGGAAAAAGTAATAGATTCCTTGATCTCTCCTTCCCACCTAAGAGGAAGGAAGGAGAATGACGAGATCTCAGAAACTCCATTTACATGTGGAGGAATACTGGGGGAGAGACTAAAAGCAGCAGCTAAAGCAGAAGGTGAGAGTCGACCCCCAACACCAAGTCAAACGATGAGGGGGCCACTACAAAAATCTCCATGTCCCAGTGGTCTTCTATCCCCACTGGTACCAACTGGGTTTCCTCGGTGCATGGTTCCCCCTTCATTATTGTCCCATCCATCTGTTCGAACTGAATGGGGTGGTGTAGAGGGCTCTTGGCTAGTCCCAGAACCTCTACCATTTTGAAGGTAATTATGTTTCTGGTACACCCCGAGTCCACCAAAGCCCTTACATGCATGAAGTGTTTTGGGGCAGGGTTCAACAAAATTAATGGGATGAAAAATAAAGTACCCATGATTCTCACCCTCAGGGGCACTGTTCAATCTCCAACCTGCTGCTCAGCGCCGCTCAGTGCAGGTCACTCCCGTTTCCCAACAGCCCTTCTTCCCAGGATTCCTCTCCGGACTTCAACACTACTATAACATCCTCGTCTCGCAGGGCAGCTGTGGCAATGCCACCCTGTCCCGATGGCAAGTGTCCATTTAAACCATTTCCTTTCTGATTCACAGCCTTCAGCTGGAGCTCTTGCAGGGAAAGGATTGCAAGCTATCCAGGAGCACCTTGATACAGGACAGGTGAGTGTACATCGGCAGGTTCCATCATGAACCTCAAGGGGGGGTTCATGGTAAGCCCTTTCCCATGCTGTATTTGCAGACGCTATCAGGACTCATACCTGGTTGCCATGGCTCTGTTTTACTGGCTTGTGGGTAGGGATTCAGTAGAGAGGAATATGGGTGTGGCAAATCTCCCCCCCCCATGCATTCTGCTCAGTCAGCTGTTCCAACCCTCCTCTATAAGCAGAGCTTTGCACCCAGCATATCTTCTTGAGTCGCACCTGCAATGCTATCCCACTTAAGCTCATGCCAAGCCTGAGCACCCTCAGTCCCCAGAGTGGAAGCTGATGGAACCATCACTCCTTGCATGGATGCTAGGGCAATAAAGTCAATGTTGTGGACCAGCTTTGTCTCTGCTGCTTGGTTTCTGCTACATGGCCAGAACGCCACACCCCTCCCCACTCCCTCCCCACCATATCTGTCACTCCCTCTGTGAGCTTCCTGAGGGAATGTCTAAGAAGGTGGGTTCGCTCACCTTGCAGGTTTCTGTGTGACCGGAAGGAGCCAGAGGGTGGTCTGGGTGAATGAGCCACTTCATCGCACTGGCTAGAGTGTGAGGATGCACCAGGGAAGTCCCAGGGTCCATTCCCCACTTATGCCATGAAAGTTTGGGCCAGATGCACACCCTCAGCCTGACCAATCTCATGGGGTTGTTGTGATTATGGAATGGAGAAGAGTGAAATGATACAATCTACTGGGGGGTGATCACTAATGGAATGAGTGCATAATTCGCCTGACTTCACTTGTACCTTGGCTGAAGCCCAATTCAGACCACAGTAGTGAACAAAGTTCTCCCAGAAAACTATCAGCATCGACTTCTCTAAAAATACCTGGTGATTTTCAAAACTCAGCTACTGCCAACAAAAGCAATTTCATGCACAAGTTTGGGAGATGAGTGTCTTTCAATGGGAGCATGTGTTGGGTTTTAATTAACACCTCAGAAACATAAACCTAGAAGGAACCCCAGGGGTTGTCTAGTACAACCTTCCCTGCACAATGCAAGAAATTCAGTGACCCCAGCTGTGCCTGCACAGAAGACCACTTGATGAATGTATTACCCATAGTTCTATTGATTCCTACAAGCAATAAATTGTAGCCAAAGAAATGCGGCTTTATAAGGAGAAAGAAAAGTCTACTTCACAAGGCTAGCAGTCTGTCCAGGAGTGCAGGGTTTCTCTACAACCTCCATGCAGTTTAGAAGTCTGTCCTCCCTTGCTGAGGTCTCTTCTCTCCCACGCTGTCTTCTGTGTTTGAAGTTGTTCTCCCTCTGCCATCCGAAGCCAGCTGCTGAAGCCACCACCCTTCTCTCCAAAGTTGCCTGCTTCTTATCTACACAGCCCTCTCATCCCAGGTGTTCTTCATTTACAGTGCTGTGTAGGATTTTAACCCCCTGCTGCCCTGAGACTGCCATTCACATGCAGAAGGGCTGTATGGCTTACCACTGCAAAATTTACCCTGGGGTCTTTTGAAAGGCCCTGCCATGTTTAGACCAATTCCGCAGGGCCTGTAAGACCTACCTCTTCAAAATAGCCTTCACCTAATACCAAGTCAAGAAAGTCTCGCTAGACATGTTTTAGCCACTGAATTTTATTAAAGACCTAAGTTATAGCACCACAATGTTAATTTTAATGTAAGTTGTTAATGATTTAATGATGATTTTATAATTGTAACTGTAATTACTATGTATGGTTTTATTGTATTTTATATTCGTATGCTGTGAGCCGCCCTGAGCCAGCCCTGGTGGGGAGGGCGGGATACAAATAAAAATAAAAAAAAATATTCCCAGAGGGAAATTATGGGAGAAGTTAAGTGCCACCTCAATTGACAGGAGACTTTTATTCCTGATCCAGGCATTATATACCAACACGTCTATTAGGGTCAGGTGCAATAAGCAAGGTCTCCTTACTGACCCTATTCCAACTTTAAAAGGAGTCAAGCAAAGCTGCGTGCTGGCCCCTTCCCTTTTTGCCATCGTTATTAATGATATGATCAGCAACCTCCATCTAGTCGATACTCATCCCCCCTTCCTGGCAGATAGGCAACTGGTAGCCTTACTCTTTGCAGATGACACAGTCTTGCTGTCTAGAACACCAGTAGGCCTTAGAAGGGCATTAGCTCAATTTGGTCTTTATTGTGATCATAACCTCTTAGAGATTAATTATCAGAAAACAAAAGTAATGGCTTTTGGCCCAAAACCCAGGCTAAGGAGATGGAATATAAATGGCCATAGTCTACAACAGGTAACAATTTATAAATATTTGGGGGTCATGATTCAGTCCTCCGGGTCAAAGAAGCCTCACCACGAATATGCTGCCAATTCTAGGCGCAAATCGACCCAGGCCACCATTAGGTTTTTTCTCACGAAAGGGGGGGGGGGGCATTTTATACCAGTTGCATTAAAACTTTACTTGGCCAAAACAATACCCCAACTCACCTATGGAACTAAGTTGGGTCCATCCTTATCAACTTTTGGTCCCCTTGAGAAAATTCAGTCCAAATTCTTGAGAGCCATTTTCCACTTTCCAACCTGCGTTTCCAATGCAGTACTACGCTTGGAAACTGGCTTGCTAAGGATAGAGGCTAGGGTGAGCCTACTTTCAATCACCACTTGGCTTAATCTCAGCCATTGCCCCATGAATATCACATCGTTGATTTTAAAGGATAGTTATTGTTCCTCTTGGGTTAGAGCCATCCATCAGAAATTGTCTACGCTTGGCTTTTCATCTGAATCTCTCCAGATAATGGCCCTGGATCAAGCCAGGGCCATAGTCAAACAGAGACTACAAGACATTGAGAGACAGAATGATATTGCCAAGGTCCCGGATTATCTAGCTCCCCCTCAAAGGAGATAAGTGTTAGCTCCAACCCCCTATCTCTCAACTCTAACAATACCATCCCACAGAAGGGCCTTTTCTATGGCCCCATGTAATATCTTTCCTTCAGCAGTCGTTGAGGGCCGCTTTAGAAAGGTGCCTATGGCTGAGCGGGTTTGTCCTTGTGGTGCAGATAAAGTTGAAACGATTGACCACGATTTGTTTGGGTGTGGCCTATACCCTGGCATATGAGCCAGGTACATTTATTCTTTGTTGGAGGGATGTCTCGGGTTTTCTGATTTCAAAATCAGAAAGATGCTGTTATCAGATTTTAACCCCCAATTCACAATTAATTGTGCCAAATTTATGGCGGCAGCTAGGAGAATTCGTGAGGATTATGTAAAGAAGGGGTCCTGAGCTGACTGTTTTTTGAATATTTCCAAGCTTGTATTTTATCTTTTCTTAAATGCCTGAGTACTCTGTATACCATCACAAATGCTACTGAAACTGATATAAATACAGAGACCATGCATAAAGTTGCCAAATTTTGTTCCCATGCAATCAAATTGCATGTTATGGTTCTTACAAGTTAATGTCGAGGTAACAGATTGTAATTTTAACCAGTGTATTCTAGTTAATATTTTTTCTGGAGCTGTATAATTTTTAAATTTTTTATTATATATACTATATTTATTAAGCTAGAAGATGTTTGACCACTACTGTCTTATTTGTCATATCTCATTATTTATACTAATGTCCTATATTTTATTTTGACATTTATTTTTTAAATATCTTACATTTTATCTATTTAGGTCCATCTTGATTTTTACAATTTTTATGTGGTTGTTGTTGGCCTGCATTGTGCTGTGTATTTGGTCATGGACTGTAATAAAGCAAACTGAAACTGAATTTGCTGAACAGAGTTGGGTTTTTTACAGAAACATCTGCAGAATCTTTCCTCATGAGGGATACTCTTGTATCTACCTGTGACCATGGCCGAAAGAAATATATTGAGCCTGGCCAGCATAAATGCTCTGCGTTGAGAAGGTATTGTTAAGTACTGAGCCATAGAATTTTGCCAGAAGGCAAGACCCAGGAAATGGGGGGAACAAGTCCCCTCTGCTCCAGCTTTTTGTTGACAGCGGGGATTGGAATCGGAGGAGGAGGACGAGGGGCCTTCCCAAGGCCTGGAGCCGGTGGAGACGCTGTTGGGGAGAGATGTCCACCCTAGCCCGAGACCTGAGACGGGAGATGAAGGAGAATATGGCCCTGATGCTACAGGAGGTCCAGAAGCAGATCGATCAAAGCCTGGTCGAGGGCATCGGGAGACTGACCAGACAGCTGCCGGCAGCTCCTCTGGCCGCCCCAGCAGCGCCAGCGGCCCTAGCCGCGCCGGCCACCCCAGCCAGGGGAGGGAGGCGAGCGAAATCCCATGAGCTGGATGCCACGTTCGATGGGAACCCCGAGGGAGTGGAGTATTTTATAATCCAGGCGACCAGCTACATGCACTATTGGGGGGATACTTTCCCCAACAAGTTCAGCTGAGTGGACTATTTGGGGTCGAAGATGAAAGGGGCCGCCCAAAGATGGTACGTGAGCCTGTATGAGACCAGGCGGCCCGAAGTAGATACCGTAGGGGGCTTCCTCCAGGCGCTACTGGTGCAGTACGAAGACCCCCTGCAAGAGACGAGGGCCATCGCTGCGATCCAGAACCTGCAGCAGGGAACGATGTCCATCCGGGACTACACTGCCGAGTTCCGGACCTACTGCGCGAAGATCTGGGGATGGAGTGAGATGATGAAGATAACAGCGTATCGAAAAGGCCTGAATGCCAGCCTGCTAGACCAGGCTCTGGGGCAAGCGAGACCCACCACGCTGATCGGGTGGATACAACTAGTGGGCGAGGTCGAGACCAACATGAAGATGGTGGCCCTCCAGCGCCAGCAGCAACAAGGGGGAAAACCCACCCGAGAATCCAGACCAAGCGTGAAGCCCGAGCTTAAGAAAACCCCGGGGGGGCGGTGAAACCTCCCCCCATGACCCGCAAGTGCTACCGGTGTGGAGACCCGGGCCACCTGGCAGCTAACTGCCCGGAGCCCCCTCTCCGCGGGCCCTCCAGAACCCCCAAGCCGGGGCCGGCGGGAACCAAGAAGCCAACCAGGCCTAAAGAGCAAAGTCGAAGCAGCACCACCCTATCGATGGTGCTAGACGAGGATTCTATAATGATGGAAGATTTGGCGGAAGACGCTTGGGAGGCCGAGCCGGCGGGAAACGGGAGCGACCTGCACTGATGGGTGCCGGACAGCAGTTCGTTGAAATCATGGCACCACTGAGGGTGAGCATATCCGGCTCCCTTTTGTTTGTCCCATTGACTTTGTTGAATGTGAAATTGAAGAGGTTCATGCATGCCAGAGCCCTTATGGATTCAGGGTGTATGAGGGAAATCATTACCCCCCGACTGGTAGAGATGCTAGAGCTACCCCGAGAACCCCTCCCCCGCCCAATCCAATTCGAGCAAATGGATGGGACAGTGATGAAGGGCGAGCCATGTGTGGAGGAAACCCAGAGGATTCCGGTGGGGATTGACGATCACTGGGACTTGGAGATTTTCATGATCGCCCCCTCCTCATCCTTCGACCTAGTGCTCGGAGTGGGGTGGCTATCACGGCACCAACCCGACATCCAGTGGGGGGAGCAGACTATGGACTTCACCGACAGGCACGGCAAGTCTCACCTCTGGCGGGAGCAATGGGGCCCCAAAGTCCCGCTGAAGAACGAGAGGCTGTGCGTGTCGGTCGAGGAAGTGCAAAGCATCCCTCGTGAGTACCGGGACCTATGGGGGGGGGTGTTTAGCGAAGTTGAGACTGACAAACTACCCCCCCACCGAGACACGGATTGCGCCATCGAATTAATCCCAGGCTAATCCCTCCCTAAAGTGAAGCTATACTCCATGGGGTGGGCGGAGAAAGCAGAGCTAAGGAAGTTCTTGGAGAAAAACCTCAAGCGAGGCTTCATCCGCCCCGCCACGGCGCCTCACGCCGCTCTGGTCCTCTTCAGGAAGAAGAAGGACGGGAGCCTTAGACTTTGTACTGACTTTCAAGGAATAAACGGGATTTCCATGTCCAACGCCTACCCGATACCCCTAATCAAGGACTTATTAAGTACAGTCTCGGGAGGGTCCATCTTTACGAAGCTGGACTTGCGAGACGCCTACTTCTGAGTAAGGATTAAGGAGGGAGACGAGTGGAAAACGGCTTTCAATACCCCGATGGGCCAGTTCGAGTACTTAGTGATGCCATTCAGGCTGCAGGGGGCCCCGGGGGTGTTCATGAACTTTATCAATGACGTGCTGAGGGAGTACCTGTACAAGGGAGTGGTGGTGTACCTGGATGACATCATTATTTACCCTAAGGACTTCCCCTCCCATGTAAAGCTAGTGAGGAAGGTCCTGACCACCCTGTACCAGAATAAGCTATATGCTAAGTTGTCTAAGTGCGAGTTTCATAAAGAGGAACTGGACTACCTAGGGTTCCGAGTGTCCGGAAAAGGCTTGGCCATGGACCCGGCTAAAATACAAGCAGTGCTAGACTGGGAACCCCCGAGGACATGTAGACAGCTACAATCATTTCTCGGGTTCGCAAATTTCTATAGGTCGTTCATTCAGGGCCAAGGTGGCCCTGCCCCTCACCGACCTCCTAAAGACGAAGGGGAAGGGACTGGACGCTAAGAAACCGGGCGCCAAACTAACTTGGACCCGGGAATGCCAGAAGGCGTTCGACACCCTTAAGAGACTGTTCACGAGTGAGCCGGTGCTAGTGCACCCTGATGAACTTAAGCCCTTCATGGTTCAATGTGACACTTCCGACGTGGCCGTAGGAGCCATACTAATGCAGAAAGGCGACGGGGGTCAACTACGGCCATGCGCCTACATCTCTAAGAAATTCTCGCAAGAGCAGCGCAACTGGTCGGGACAAAGAAGCGTTCGCAGTGACTTTTGCGTGAAAGACTTGGAGGTCTTGGTTGGAGGGGGCGCGAGTGCCTTTTGAAATTTGGACAGACCACAAAAATTTGGAAGCACTCACGGAGCGCCGTAAGCTAACGGGGAAGCAAATCTGGTGGGCGGGCTTCTTCGCCAAGTTTGACTTCACCCTTCGGCACATCCCCGGAGCAAAGAATTTTCTAGCTGACGCTCTCTCGAGGCTTCCACAGCACGAAAGCCAGCGAGAGGAAGTAATAGACTCTCTAATGCCCCCGGAATCGGTGGCTGGGGTGATGCAAACCCGGCCCAAAACAAAACCCAAGGGATTGAACCCTTGGGGGGGAAACAGGCTGATAGTGGAAAGCGAAAAAGAGGGGGAGGGGCGCCCAGACGGACTACTGAAAGGTGAGGGAGGGTTTTGGTACTACGAAGGGAAATTGTACGTCCCAAAGAGCTTACGACTGGAGGTTTTACAACCCTGCCACACCAGTAAGCTCTCCGGCCATTTTGGCTACGTAAAAACCCTCCACTTGGTGAACCGGCAGTTTTGGTGGCCCGAAATGAAGAAAGACATTTCTGATTTTGTGCAGACTTGCCCAACCTGTATAATGGCCAAAAGAAGAGGGGGCAAGGTGCCGGGGCAACTGCAACCCCTCCCCACGGCGGAGAGACTCTGGTCGGTGGTATCAATGGACTTTATTGAAGAATTGCCCCCTTCCCAAGGGCGGACAGTGATCCTGGTCCTAGTGGACACCTTCTCTGAGCAGGCTCACTTCGTCCCGTGCCGCAAGCTGCCCACGGCTAAGGAATTAGTGTACCTATTCTTCCTGCACGTGGTCCAGGTCCACTCATTCCCCGATAAGGTCATTAGCGACCGCGGGCTGCAGTTCGTTGCCAACTTCTGGCGGGAGTTTTGCAAACTGTCGGGAATGGAGCAAGGACTAAGCTCGGCCTACCACCCGCAAACTGACGGACAAAGTGAGCGGGTGAATGGGCTTCTAGAACAGTACTTAAGGTGTTACATAAACTTCCAACAGTCCAATTGGGTGGAGCTGCTGCCGTTTGCCGAGTACGGATATAACAATAGCCTTCACAGTTCCACAAAAATGACTCCATTCCAAGCAGTTAATGGCTATGAGGGAAAGCCGTTCCCTTCACTACCGGGAGGGGCGGGCGACTCCAACCCCACAGACTGTCAGCAGTGGTGGAGCCATCTGGAGAAAACCTGGAAGGTGATCCAGGAGAACCTGGAACTGGCCAAAAGGGATTACAAAGCACAATTTGACAAAAAGCACAGCCCACACTGGGATTTCAAAGTGGAGGAGACTGTGTTTCTTTCAACTAAGAACTTGCCGTTACCACAAGCGTCCAGGAAACTGGCTTACAAGTTCCTGGGGCCATTCAAAATAAAGAGAGTGATCAACCAAGTGAGTGTAGAACTGGACTTGCCTAAGCTATTTAGTAAAGTGCACCCTGTTTTCCATTGCAGCCTTTTGCTTCGAGATCCGGGTGGGTCGAGGTGGCACCCTCGTGGGCCGGAACCCAAGCCCATCTTGGTGAAGGGGCAGAAGCACCACAAAGTCCAAGAGATCCTGGACTCTAAAATCCAGAGGGGGGTGCTTTACTATCTGGTACGCTGGCGCTATTTCCCGCCCAGCTGCGACGAATGGGTCAAAGCCTCCGATCTAAACGCCCCGCAACTGCTTAAGCAATTTTACCTACTACACCCAGACAACCCCCAAGCAAGAGCTTAGGGGGGGCAGTATGTCACCATGGATGACACCAAGTCCGCCGCCTGACTAGAGTTCGCATGACTGGGAGAGAGCTACTGATAAAAGGAAGTACTTCTTCACCCAAAGGGTGATTAACATGTGGAATTCACTGCCACAGGAGGTGGTGGCGGCCACAAGCATAGCCACCTTCAAGAAGGGTTTAGATAAAAATATGGAGCAGAGGTCCATCAGTGGCTATTAGCCACAGTGTATGTGTGTATATAAAATTTTTTGCCACTGTGTGACACAGAGTGTTGGACTTGATGGGCCGTTGGCCTGATCCAGCATGGCTTCTCTTATGTTCTTATGTCCCCATCTCTCACCCAGGTCTCAGTCACACAAGCCAGGTCCATTTTCTGTTCAAACAGAAAGTCCCAAAGGATTGAGGTCTTATTATTAATGGACCTGGCATTGCATACTACCAATGACGGAGGCGAGTAATTTGACCCAACAACCTGCTACCGTTGGGATGGGATGCAGACTGGAAGGGGGTCAAGCACCTTCACATCTCAGCCACCTTCCCTTACATCTGTGTCTTCTCCCACCATCATACCTTCCCCAGTTTGGTATAGTGGTTAAGTGTGCGGACTCTTATCTGGGAGAACTGGGTTTGATTCCCCACTCCTCCACTTGCACCTGCTGGAATGGCCTTGGGTTAGCCATAGCTATCGCAAGAGTTGTCCTTGAAAGGGCAGCTGCTGTGAGAGCACTCTCAGCCCCATCCACCTCACAGGGTGTCTGTTGTGGGGGGAGAAGACATAGGAGATTGTAAGCCGCTCTGAGTCTCTGATTCAGGGAGAAGGGCGGGGTATAAATCTGCAATTCTTCTTCTTCTTCTTCTTCTTCTTCTTCTTCTTCTTCCCCAAGAGTACTGGGATCCCTAGGCCGGTCATCCCCTATTGGTCTCCGTGACAGCCTCAGACAGATATAAGGATACACCGCTACACCCGTGCATTGTTCAATATACTTCCCACTCCGCCTTTGCCTTCCAGACAGAACTCCTCCATGATTTAGAAAATACCAAAATGTTAGTCTTATAAAAATTAATAAATAAGAAGCTCTGGTTACAGAATGAAATAAATGCTAATAGGGAACGCTTTAATCCTACTTTAGTAAAAGAAAAAACTGCTGCATTGCTCTACTGGCTTATCAGCTTTGGGGCTGAGGACCCAAAATAAGTGGGAGAGCTCAGCAATATTTTTAATCAAAAGATTTGTGGATCAAATGCGGATAATACAAAACATGTTGGAAGCCAGAATTCTGGCCCACTGACCATGCGTTACCTGTTTGCTGTTTAAAGCTGCTATTGGGTATTGTGCAATAATGTGTCTAGTGAAGTAAAGCTTCTTGGGCAGAATTTCACTTGCCCTGCTCCTTTGCCAATCAGTAACACTCTGGAATGCCTGTTTTGTTATTTACAATATTTTCTACCATACTTTTTCCTTCTGGCTCCAGGCTCAGTTCCATGTTTTAAAATATACAAAATACAAAACAAAAAACAACTACTCTCTTAATTCCCCTCCCCAAGAAAATGGCTCCAGATTAAACATATGAAACCATCCCTCAGCTATAATGCTAAAGATAGAGCACCACTTGCCATCTTAGGGAGCTTGTTCCACAAGGTGAGAGATGTTATGGGAAGGGAGTGGCTTCTAGTAGATGCCAAGAGGGCAGAGGAGCAACCAGAAGGCTAAAACTGGTTGACTCAAAGCCAGGAGCATATGGGAAGAGATGGTCCTTCAGCTTTGTGTGCCCTAGGCCACAAATGGCTGCATGACTTATAACCAGCGCCTTGAATCATAGGCATAAACTACGCAGGGGCTGCGGGGCTTTGAGCCCCTCCCGGATTTTCCCAGCAGGGTTGAGCCTCTGCCAGGAAAGGATCATTATCTTCAAAGGCATGAGTGGTGTGGAAGAGTGTGTGATTTTCCCTCTGGACTCTGCAAAGAAGTCAAATAACACTGCATTGCTATGTTGCATACGTATTGCTATAGTATTTGGGGGTTCTTTTGGCAGATAGATATTTTGTGTCTTCTTCAAGCCTGTTTACATTCAATTAAGTGGATGCTGAACCAGATCCTTTTGAAAGTTAATGGCCCCAGCAAGCCTTTTTTCTTCTTCTCAAAATGACTACACTCTTAAAGACTTGGTCAAGTAGGTGTATATTGACAATTGTTCACCACCTAGGCATAGGGTTGCCAATCCCCAGTTGGGGACAGGGGATCCCTCAGTTTGGATGCCCTCCCCCTGCTTCAGGGTCATCAGAAAACAGCAGGGGGGGGAAGGGAAATGTCTGCTGGACACTCCATTATTCCCTGTGGAGATCGATTCCCATAGGGTATAATGGTGAATTGATCTGTGGGTATCTGGAGCTCTGGAGGGGCTGATTTTTGAGGTAGAGGCACCAAATTTTCAGCATAGCATCCTGTGCCTCTCTTCAAAACACCATCCAGGTTTAAAAAACATTGGACCAGGGGATCCATGAGCACATGATATGTATATTTGCAGATCTTAAAGTGACTATTCCAAAAGTGAATTTCAAAAACAGGACACAGCAAGAGACTTCTGAGATACCACTATAACCACTAGCCAGCTCCCATCTTTTCCTGGGTTTGGCCCAGTCCATGGGCATTGTTGGAGGGGTGCTCACTAAATTTATGGGGAGGGAGCTTCTCCATAAATTCATAGGAGGCCCCTCCCTATGATGGAGGCCCCTTCCTGTGATGGAGGCCCCTCCCTGTGATGTCACTGATTCCTCCCTATGATGTCACTGGATCAAATGCATCTGGCTGGGCCCCAGCTCCCCCCCCCTCACCGGGAAATTGAACTCAAACACAAATTGCAGCTAATGTAGCTTGAAGATGTATCCACTATTTACTGCTTTCATCCCCTTTCCATTATCAGAAAATCTGAATGGACCAACCCAGCTGGACAACAGCTGTGGCTCAATGGTAAGAGCATCTACTTTGTATGCAGAAGGTCCCAAGTTCAATTCCCAGCATCTCCAGTTGAAAGGATAAGGTAACAGGTAATGTGAAAAACCTCTGCCTGAGACTGTAGAGAGTCACTGCCAGTCTGAATAGACAATACTGACCTTGATGAACTGTTCATCTCATTCAGTATAGGGCAGCTTCACATTATCGTATGAACCTCAATACTTACGGAAGCACATTACTGGCATTTTTAACCTTAATTTTTTCTCCTGGACTCAGGATGGTTTATTTATAGTGGTATTTAGAATCCATGTCAAATAAATCAAACAACCAGAAACCAAAGATATGTTAAATTAATTCAAACTGTTGAAGGTCATACATCTTAGCCACAAAAACTACTCATCTGGAAAGGCTTTTCTAAATAACTTTCTGCAATGGCACCAGAATACTGGACAGTTCCAGTTTGGTGTAGTGGTTAAGTGCGCGGATTCTTATCTGGGAGAACCGGGTTTGATTCCCCAATCCTCCACAAGGGTCAGCCACAAGTTTTCTCAAGGCTGTTCTGCTCAAGAGCAGTTCTGGGAGAGCTCTCTCAGCCTCATCTGTCAGACCCAGAGTCAAGGAACATGCAGAGGTTCATTTCAGATGTTTATTCCAAGCACCTTTAAGGCAGTACAAGAAGTTGCTGAAACTGAGGTTCCAGCCAGTAGGCACCACCTATATACCCTCGGTGGGCCGCTACCAATTCAAGCAAAGCGTGGCAAATAAAAGCGGGTACATTTGGTGGGCCCTCTACTTCCCCTTCCCCCCCCTTACGTCCAGGTGTCTATCTACTAGCCTCTCTGTCTCCTCCAGCGTGACCTTGGTTACCATGTTAACAAGTTTCTAAGATAACCATTTGGGGATGCATTCTCTAAGCAAAGCGAAGCAGCAATTTATATAGTTCAGATTGAAATGCAGATAGTTTCACTCATCAGTTACACAAGTGTTCAGGGTTACTGATAAGCATTGTCTAAGCAGTTTATGTTAAGAGGATACAGTGAGGGGGTAGAGTCTTGACATTCTGCCCCCCTTAAGACCCCTTTCCCCCAGGTTTGGCTGGATATTTGTTGTTAATCAATTTCTTACAATTAATTTCTTACAATTAGCTGGAACCCATTCAGCTTGGCTGATGGGAAAATGAGCCCACTTGATTAAGTAAAACAGTTCTCCCCCGCTTTATCTTTGAATCCAATATTTCTTGCACTTGATGATGAATTTCACCTCGTATCAGAGTCGGAGCTGGTGGTGACTGCTGCGGGTGCCAGGGCAAGTGACCAGGGCTGCGTTTGAGATAGCTGGAATGGAAACGGGTGCACATGTTTTAAGTTCTTAGGCAATTCCACTTCAACAGTCACTTTATTTATAATCCTCTTAATGAGGAACAGCTCCAAATACTTCATGCCCAGTTTCTTACAGGGTTACTGATAAGCATTGTCTGAGCAGTTTATGTTAAGAGGATACAGCGAGGGGGTAGACTCTTGACATCACTTACTTCACAAAATTGTCAAGCAGGTGGATTCAATGACGAGTCGAAGTTGATACAAAGACTACGTTTATTGATAGACCGCTACTTTGGCTCAAGCCTTGGCTTGCGAAGAATGAAACCAATACATTGATACACAAGTTTTAAGATACACTTCAAAGGGATTCCTATGGGGAGGGGAAGCAAGGGAGCTTTCACACATAAAGTATCAAAACTACATACATTCCCAGGGCATTATCAGGTACTCGGCCTTGCATTGCCCAGATGGTGCTTCCTCCCACATGTTTGACATATTTGTCTGTTGTGTGGTGGGGAAGGGAAGGGAAAGGAGATTGTAAACCACTCTGAGATTGCTTTGATTAGCAAAGGCGGGATATCTAATCTCCTCTTCTTCATAATACAGGAGCTGCTGCAGAAAATACAGGGCTGCCACCGGACATCTTATAGAATGCTGGCGATCATAGTTGAGAATTCAACACCGCTTATACTGTACTGAAGCAGCGCCATAGAATGGTTTTAAAACTGAAATAAGTAAATTATGGTTTTATGTTTTATTGGACTGATTGTATTATATGATGTTGTGAGCCGCCCTGAGTCCGCTTGCGGAGAGGGCGGGATATAAATTGAAAGTAATAAATAAATAAATAAATAAATAAATAAATAAATAAATAAATAAATAAATAAAATGCCTAAGCAGACCGTGACCTGTGAAATAGCTGCCATACTGCAATATGTACTTACAAAACCAGAGGGCACACTATAAGCTAAGACTATTCTACTAAATGTATACTGTGTTTGTATCTGTTCTCAACTATATCGATCAGCCAAAATAAATTCTTGTTATTAGAAAGATTTTTGGTGTGTATATTTGTTCAGACAAATCTATGAATCGTTCATACATCAGAACAATATCAAAGTAAGTTTCATAATCAAGTTAATGAGTCATTCACTGAACAGTAAGTACAAGTCAATGACATCAGGCTACAGAAATTATACATTAATAAGTGTCCACAGCATGAGGTTCTACTCTTGAGTAACATCAAAAGTGCACCTTAGGGACCACTGGCTAGAAACATCGTCAGAGTGTATCCTCTTTAAGAACACAACCACTATCTAAATTGGAACCAATAATTATGCAATGCTTCTTAAATCCCAGCCAATTATGAGCCACGGCAAGGAATGTTGTATGGTGCCTAGAAATTAATTGTAGACATGGTTCCAACTTAATGAGAAAATCATATTCGGGGGCGGAGCATCACTGGTGCATGGCGGACGCACTTTGTCCCTCCAGAGGAAATAAAGAATTAATTACATAACTGAAATTAGGAAAGGCTCCTGGCCCAGATGCCATTTCCTCCGAAATCTTAAAATTAAACCCAGACTGGTGGGCTTCTCCCCTTGCATCTCTGTTTACAATTGTAGATCAAACTGGCATAATTCCCTTGGCATGGTTGAATGCAATAGTGGTCTCGCTATACAAAAAAGGTGAGCACACTGACCCTGCCAATTACAGGCCAATTAGCCTACTCTCCATCACTGGCAAGCTTTACTACAAACATCTATTAGTCAAGCTCAATCTCTGGATGTTGCAGGAAAAGATTCTAGGCCCTGAACAGCTGGGCTTCTGCAAAGGGAAGACCACTTTAGACCACTGCATTACCCTATCCCATCTAGTCAACAAGTACACTGTGCAAAATAACCAGAAATTATTCGTTGCTTTTTTAAATTTAAAAGCCGCATTTGATTCAGTTGACAGGGACCTCCTCTAGATTAAGCTAGTTAAACTAAACATGAATAAAAGACTCCTTATGCTTATTAAGAGATTACACACTTCTACCACCTGTCAGATCAAATGCTCATTAGCAGGCAACCTAACATCGAAGATTGCTGCCAATAAAAGTGTCAAACAAGGTTGCATTTTGGCTCCCTTTTTATTCAATCTCTTCCTTAATGACCTGGCTATTCAGCTGTCTGGTCCTGACTGCCAAAGTCCAAAACTCGGTGCATTACATGTACCCTTGTTACTTTATGCAGACGATATGGTGCTGTTGTCCTGCTCTAGAGTGGGCTTAAGACTCTAGAGCAGGACAACAGCTCATTGTGTTCTGTATTTTACTAGTAATAAGCTCCAGCTCAATTATGAGAAGTCCAAAATCTTAGTTTTCTCCAAAAAGTGGAGACTTTACAAATGGGTTAATGATGGTAAAGAGATAGAGCAAGTCAAGTATTTTAAATACTTAGGTGTTTATTTTCAGTATAATGTCCACAGCATAAGGTTCTATGAAGATAGCTAACATCAGTGCATCTGCCATAGCTCGCTTTTTTTATGGCAGAGGTAACCAATTTGTGCCAGCTGCCATAAAAATATTCAAAGCCAAAGTGATTTCACAACTTCTGTATGGCATCCCAATCTGGATTGGATCTTATGAATGTGCTATCAAACGTGTCCAATCCAAATTCTTGCGTAAAATTCTGGGCATGCCAAAATGTGTCCCATATGCAGTTATCTGCTTAGAAACTGACATGTCTTTAATGGTTCCTAGTGCATGGCTCATGACCTTCAAATTCTGGCTGCGCTTGCACTACAAATCTGAACCGGGTAGCTATATCTCTCAAATGCTCTCTGAATTTAATTTGTCAAATTGGTCAGCACATATTGAGAGAGAAAATAAAAGCAATGGGTTTACCCCTAGAACTATTGTCCATGCTGTCCTTCACCACCGCAGTCCAACAAATTAAAAACAGATTGCTAGATATTGAGCGCCAAGACCTATACAGACCTATCTGGCTAAGAAAACTTGTTCCCCACTGAGTTTTGAGATCTCTCTTAGTACTGGGAAAATGGCCTCATATTTATCCGTCTTACAGGTGCCACAGCAGCGTAGAGCTTTTTCCCTTGCCAGATGCAACGCCATGCCCTCTGCCATTCTTTATGGCAGATTTAACAAGACAGCCTACTCAGTCAGATACTGTCTCTGTAAGCAAAAATGTGTGGAGTCAGTTATTCATATTCTTTATTGTAATTTGTATACAGATCTTCGTCACAAGTATTTACATCCTCTTTTAGTTAGCATGGTTGATTGTTCTGATGCCATTAAGGTCTATAGTCTTTTGAATGAGACTTCATCTAGTGTCACTGAGAAAGTGGCGAAGTTTCTTTATTCTGTTTTAAAGGCACGCCAGAGGATCTAATAGAAATAGTTTGTTTATGCTTTTCCTGATGTATATGTATGCAATCGTTCCATTTTATCTTTTTTTTTTTTACCAATTTGCTCTCTATATATGTATATTTTATGCCAATAAAGGCTAACTTGACTTGACATCAGGCTACAGAAATTAAACATTAATAAGTGTCCACAGCATGAAATTCTACTCTTGAGTAACATCAAAGGTGCACCTTAGGGAACACTGGCTAGAAACATCTTCACAGTGTATCCTCTTTAAGAGCACAACCACTGTCTAAATTGGAACCGATAATTATGCAATGCTTTTTAAATCTCAGCCAATTATGAGCCATGGCAAGGAATGTTATATGGTTTTCTAATGGCGCCTAGAAATTAATTATAGACATGGTTCCAGCTTAATGAGAAAATCATACTGGTGGGCGGAGCATCGCTGGTGCATGGGAGATGCACTTTGATCGGGCTCCTGATCATTCCCCCCTATATCATCAAAATTGAAGTCACCAGGCTTTAATAATAATCCTACTTACACTTAATAATCCAGATTACACTCTACAGAGAGAGAACTTGTACTGCTGCCAAGCAGTGATAACGATGTTGGAGTCCTGCCAAGGGTAATTCAGCAAGCTCCCGACCGTGAGCTGGTAAGCAAACAGGCAGAGAAAGCTGAGCTCCATGTTGGCACACAGCCTCAGATGCAAAGTCAGGAGGTGGAACTTGAAAGTCAGGAGGTGCAGCCTCTGAATCAAGTAGCAGAACCAGCCCAGGAGGTGGCAACAGATCAGTCTGAAAGAGACGAGGCCGGTCCGAGCACAGGGCCACGTGTGTCTGCCAGAGCCACAAAGGGCATACCTCCTGCCAGGCACAAGGTACCTTATGTTACTCTGGTAGTTAAACCAGACCCACCAGGGTTTGAGGAAACGCTCAGAAAGAAAGCTGAGGAGTGGAAGGTCTGGGTGGCAGAGTGCGAGGCAAGGAACAAGGAGGCTGAAGCCAAACGCCAGAAGGAACTGGCTGACCAGGACAGTGATAATGAATTCCTGGACTGGAAGGTGTAAATGTGTAAATATGTTAAGTATGAAATACTGCTGTCTGTGAACCAATGTGAGAGCATGTGTGTATAACAATGCAGAACATTGTGAGTGATGTACAGTTATCAGATATGAATGTAAACTGTCTCCAATGTAAAAATTCACTGTGGTTGGGTGTTCTGGGTTCGATAGATTAGGAGGTGTGTTGGTTAATGAATCTATCTTAACCCAGGTTGACAGCTCTGTAATGACAGCTGGTGATCTAGCTGGCATGCTAGGTCACAGTGACCTTATCAGCAGGCTGGTTTGAGCCGGCTGAAGGCAAGAGAAGGAACCTGCTGAGTCAGCATGACAATGCACTGCCAGGATTGGCTGACTGGACTATAAATGAACTGTGTCTGCAATGCACAGGTATCTCATTGAGAGACAACTTGCTGGCAGAGCACTTTGTTACTGTGATCAATATATTGGACTGCACTAGTGAGCACGTATTGTATATTCTGTAAATACACTACTTGGCACTAGCTGCAGGTGTCTGGCTGATTTCTTTCCTGGAGCTCAGTGTCGGGCTCATCACATCGCTCCCTCTGCTAGCGTCCGCACCGACACACTCACCATGAGTCAGCGGAGTTCCACTCCACCGCATCCACCAGTTTACAGGTACTGAACTTGCCCCTTGCCACCCCCGATAAGGTCAAAATGGCGATCCTCATTGAAGGGGCCCCATGCCTCATGGAGGTGGACTCGGGTTCCTCCATCTCCATAATAGTGGAGGAAACCCTGAAGAACCTGTGCCCCCGTTACCGGCTCCAACTGCGGCCGGCGGACTTTATACTGCGGGACTTCCAGAAGAACCCGGTCCAAATCATGGGGTGGGCCCGGGTACAAGTAGAGAGGGGGTCCTTCAAGGGCCTGCTGGACATCCTGGTGGTCAAGCGCCAACTCACCACCCTGCTGGGGCTGGCGTGGTTTGGCCCCTTGGGGATCCACTTGGAGGGGGTGGGGCAAATCCTGACCCCCAGAGGATTCGGGGAGGTGTGCCACGAGTTCCCCGACGTGTTCGACGGGTCCCTGGGAAGCTACAAAGGGCCGGCCATCTCCCTACCGCTCGACCCGATGGTCCAGCCAATCCGGCTTAAGGCTAGGAGGGTCCCCTTCGCCTTGAAGCCCAAAATAGAGGCGGAACTGGACCGCCTCACGGCCCAGGGGGTTCTGGAACCGGTAGACTACGCCCCTTGGGAGACCCCCATAGTGACCCCGGTCAAGGCCAACGGGGAGGTGCGGATATATGCAGACTACAAGTGCACAATCAATAAGGCCCTACAGGACAACCCCTACTCCGTCCCGGTGATCAGCCACGTTTTGGCCGCATTGGCTGGGTCCAAGATATTCGGGAAGCTGGATCTGGCACAAGCCTACCAACAGCTCCCAGTAGACGCCAGAACGGCGGAAGCCCAGACCATAGTGACCCACAGGGGGGCTTTCAGGGTGCGGAGGCTACAGTTTGGGGTCAGTGTGGCCCTGGGGATTTTCCAGAGCATAATGGACTCTCTTCTTAAAGGGATCCCTGGAGTCCAACCCTTTTTCGACGACGTTTAATCGCCGCCCCGGACCCGGAGGAGTTCGGCAACCGCCTGAGAGATGTGCTCCGCCGGTTCCAGGAGGCAGGGCTTAAGGTCAAAAGGGAGAAATGCCTGCTAGGGGTACCGCGGGTGGAGTTCCTGGGGTTCGCCGTGGATGCAGCGGGGATCCACCCGATAGAGAACTGGGTCCGTAGGTGCAGCGTGTGCCAGGAGTCGCGTCCCGAACCGCCCAGCGCCCCCGCCACTCGTTGGGAAATCAACCGGAAGCCATGGTTGAGGCTCCACATAGATTTCGCGGGGCCCTTCCAGGGGCAGATCTTCTTGATTATAGTGGACGCCTACACCAAATGGCTGGTGGTCATTCCAATGGCGTCCACTTCTTCCGCCGCCGCCATCAGGGCGCTGCGCAGGGCCCTTAGCACTCATGGCATCCCAGACACCCTAGTCTCTGACAATGGGGCCGCGTTCTCCTCTGGGGAATTCCAGGCATTCCTACAGAGATACCTCATCAAACACATACGGCCCGCCCCATTCCACCCGGCCACCAACGGACAGGCCGAGCGCATGGTGCGCACCACGAAGGAAGCCCTGGGGCGGATCGTGCAGGGCGACTGGGACCACTGGCTGGCCGCCTTCCTGTTTGATAACAGGGTTATCCCCGACCCGGTCACAGGTGTCAGCCCGGCGGAGCTCCTCATGGGACACAAGCTCACAACTAGGTTAGATAGGATGCACCCAGACAGAGCCTCAGACATCCGCGGGTCCCCCGAGATCAGGGACGCGACCAGGGGATTCTTTGCAGGGGATCCGGTATTCGCCCGTAACTATGCGAAGGGCCCGGAATGGCTGGCGGGCCGAGTGCTGCGGGTACTCGAGTCCCGCCACTATGAGGTGTCCACGGAGGGGGGCCAGATCCTGAAGCGGCACATCGATCAGATGCGCCACTGCACCCTACCTGAAGCGCCCACAGAAGCGGGAGAAGCAAGGGCCGGGGAGGCGCCAAGAGGGGGTCTGCCAGAGGCGGTCGCGCCAGAACCGGTCCCGCCCACACAAGAAGCCCCAAGGCCGGCAGACCCCGAGCAACCAGCGGAGGCAGACCGAGAGCCCCCAGCAGCGCCTACCCCCGGTGAGATGCCAGCCACGGAAGCCACACCGACACCACAAGCCGCCCCCAGGCGGTCAACCCGGGAGCGCCGGGCGCCTGCCTACCTGCAGGACTATGTACATTAACTAGGGGGGGAGGAGTGTAGTGTATTGCGTTAGCATACGATGGCAACCATTTCGTTATCACGCAAGATTGCTGGTCTTAGTCCGCACGGCCAGCGGAGGCGACTGGGGTAGCCCAGGCAACTCCGCACAGCGCGCGAAGCACCCGCCTATCACCATCCGTGGCGGGAAGTTTAACTGGCCAGGATTGGGCTGGCCAGTCTGGGGGGCTGTTCCGGGTAATGTTTATAAGCGGGGCCCGGCCCGTGGGTCCTCTCTCTCGTGAGTGATGTACCGACAATGAAGCATGTTGCCCTACCAACGTCTCCAGCTTTGGTACATTATAGTTTTCAGGCTTCGAATCTCAAATTTAGGGGTCTGGAAGAGGGTGAGGAAGGGTCCTCTGATCTGGCCGTTTTCATGACTAAATGGCTAAAGTCAGCTTTGAAAGTGGAAGAGGGGAGTATGTTAGCAATCGCCAAAGTGCAAAGGCTGGGAGCAATGGCGACAGTGAGAAGAGGGAGACCCAGAGACGTGCTTGTGCACTTGGTCTTTCCTAAAACGCGAGACCTAATCCTAAAAGAGGCGAGAATGAATGGGGCCCTTTCTTATAAAGGCAAAAAGATGTTGGCTCTTTTGGATTTACCTCCTGATGTATTAGACAAACGTAGAAAATTAAGGTCCTTTGTTTCTAAGCTACATGCTGCAAATGTTCGTTTTAGGTGGAGCCCTGCGTCGGACATTTTAGTCTACAAAAATGGCTACTTGCATAAAGTGTCAGATATGGATTTGGGCAGGGCGCTGCTTAAAGCCTTATCGTTGGAACTAACACCTACTGAAGAGGAAGACTTATTAAAAGCTAACAGTGGAAGATCCATCTGCTCGGGAAGGAGACTGAATTATGTGCTCTGTAGCTATTGTAGTATGACTTTCAAACTTGTCTTTTGGTTCCAAACCATTGCTTCAACGCAAGAACTTTTGGCGGGGTTTTTTTCCCAAAACGTGTTACATCTTGCATCAAAACACTCCAGTTTATCCAGATCCTAATCTAAGGAGGTTGCATAGTATAATTTTTAAGAAGGAAAATTGGTAATAAGATGGTGTAAATGCTGACTGGGCGATGCTTTGTCTTTATTTGCGTTTTTAATTTGGAGTGTATGTGCATGTGAAGCAGAGAGGCTGGTAAGGGTCCAGGGGTGATTGGTTGAATGTGGTTGGATTGCTAGTTGATGTGTCAGAAGACTAGGCTGAGAATGGTTGTATAGAATTGGAGTGTAAAATGTATATGTGTTGTTGTCTGTGGTTATATTTAAAGGATGCAAAATTATTATATGATTTTGCTCTTGGGAAAAGTGGTAGTAATGAACTAGGTGGAATTAGAATGATAGGGGGCAAGAGTGTGCAGGTGGCTGTCGTTGAGTGCTAGTAAGGTAAAGGTGAATGTGGAATTGTTGTTAGGTATGTGATGGGATGTGCCAGGTGGGATGATGGGATGTGATGGGTGTGCCAATGCATTGGTTTTTATATATATATATATATATATATATATATATATATATATATATATATATATATATATATATATACACACACACACCATTGAATGAATTAGCCCATTTTTTACACAAATATATTTATTTTAATGAATTGATTGTGTTTTAACTATAATCAAATGTTGGAAAATCAATTGTAAAAAAGAGTTCTCAATGTAATGTTACATCTGGTGCAATATGTGCCTCCAATATATATATTTTCATGTTTTTTGGTATTTTTTCAAGATTTATTGGAGTTTATGGAAATGTTAAATATGTGGTTAACTATACTAACATTTTTGTACTTGGTATCTTCTTTTATAGCCTTAGCTATACCGGGATAAGTCACACTAAAGTGAGTCTGGTTTTCTCCTACCTTGGGGGGGGGGGGGCAGGAGGAATAGTTGGCTAGTTCCTTTTTTCTGATTGAAAGTTTTAGCATCACAGTTCCCCGGGAAGGTGTTTTTAGTTTCGCCCTAAGGGAGTACTAAGTATATTTCTCCCTTTCCCTCCTAGAGCTAGGAGGGTTGGTGAAACTGGTTCTCAAGACTGGGGTGTTTTTGTTTAGATTTTGTATTTAATATTTTTTTGACGGCCAGCACAAGTTCTAAGTGCTGGCGTCTGCTGAGTGCGGTGGGGTACAAGTTGAAGAAAAAACTTGATTGTTTAGTATCTTTAGTTTTCTCCAAGCCTCTAAGGTACTATAACCTATACTATGTCACACAGCCTTAAGTTTGCCTCTTGGAACTGTAGAGGGTTTAAAAACCCCATTAAACATAAGCGGATTGCCAACTATCTTGAGAAGGGTAAATTAAATATTGTGTGCCTACAGGAAATGCACTTAAAAGGCACAGCTCCTAATGTACTCAAATCTCGTTTGTTCTCTCAATCTTATCAGGCCCCGGGCTCTTCTAAAGCCAGGGGTGTAGCTATTTTGATATCAAAGCATGCTCCGTTTGTCTGTCAGCAAAGAAAGAAAGATCCGAAGGGCAGATTTCTACTTGTCAAAGGTGAATTGGATGGTGTTAGTACCACTATTTCCTCAATCTATGCACCAAATAGTAGACAGCTAAATTTTCTTAGGGAAACATTTTTGGAACTGCAGACTTTTCAGCATGGTAATGTTCTTGTTGGAGGGGACCTAAATTTTGTTTCAGATCTTAAATTGGATAAATCAAATTATACTAGCATTTCAAAAGGGAAATCATCCTCCCTTACAGAACTGAATTCTATCTTTCATTCCTATAATTTGATAGATGTTTGGCATACTTTGAACCCTATACCTTTTTCTCTAATGTTCATAACTCTTATTCTAGAATTGATTTTTTATTAGTTTCTCCTTCTCTGATCAATATGATTGAAAATGCAAGTATTGAAGTACGAAGTATTTCTGATCACTCTTTAGTGAAGTGTGACCTGCCAGCTCAGGATTCAGATGGAGAAGTTCCCTCAACAAATTACTACTCTCAAATGAGGTAATAAGTAAAAACATGACAGAACAAATCCAATCTTATTTTTCTTTAAATGCTCAGTGTGGTGTTTCCCAAACCTATATATGGGATGCCTTTAAAGCTGTGATGAGAGGCAATTTCATTTCCATTGCCTCGGCGTGTAATAAAGCCAAAAGAAAAGCAACTGAAGACTTAAATGCCTGCATTGCTGCACTACAAGCTAAACATTCTAAATATGGAGGTAAAAAAACCCTGAAAAAATTACCGTATTTTTCGCTCCATAAGACGCACCCGAGCATAAGACGCACCTAGTTTTTAGAGCCGTTTGTGTGAATTTAGAGGCATTTGTGTGAATTTTTTGCAGTATTCACTCCTTAAGACGCACACACTTTTCCCTCCAATTTTTTTTGGGGGAAAAGTGAGTCTTATGGTGCAAAAAATACTGTAAATCAGGCTAGAAAACAATTAGAATTATTAGAATCCTCTTCTATTCAGAAAATTTTTTTAGTTCTCAAAGATACGTGACTAAAACCTCTAAATCAATTAGACTTTTGAAACATCGTATTGCTCAGAAAAGGTCTCAGAATATGATTCATGCTATTAGAACTCCTCAGGAAATTGTTCACTCATCTTCTAAAAAGATCTCTGAAACCTTTTTTGATTTCTATAAAAACTTATATGAGTCTGCTAACCCGAACCCACAGCAAATTGAGAACTATTTGAGCTCTATTGATTTTAAATCCTTCTTCTCAGATAAGCATTCATCTTTCTTAGACAGACCTTTTCATTTGACTGAGTTAAGTTCCGTTAGTTCCAAAATAAAAAATAATAAGGCTACGGGGAGGGACGGTTTTTCAATAGAATTCTACAAATATTTTAAATCTTCTTTATTAACGCCTTTACTGGATACCTGCAACTCAGTAATGGAAGAGGGTCACCTTCCCCCAAGCTGGTTAGAGTCAAGGATGATTGTAATTCCCAAACAAGCAAAAGACAAACTTAATCCCACCTCCTATCGTCCTATTTCGGTTTTTGAACCATTTAAAATTTTTTCTTCTTTATTTGCAGAGCGTTTGAAAAAGATTATCACCCATTATATCCACCCTGACCAGGCTGGTTTTATGCCGGGTTGTACCATTACTGACAACATTCATAAGTCAATAAATCTGATTCACGTAGCCAAGTCCTCTCCAGTTCCTTCATTAATTCTTTCCCTAGACGCCGAAAAAGTGTTCAATAAAGTCGAAATAAACTACTTAAAAACCTTGCTAAGATATATGAATTTTGGTCCACGTTTTTTGAAATCTATTTTTGTTATCTACAGTTCACCTTCTACACAAATCACTACTAATTTCTTTACATCAGATGAGTTACATCTTCATAGAGGTACCCGACAGGGCTGCCCTCTCTCTCTGCTTTTATTTGCCCTATCAGTTGAACCCTTCGCTTATGTAATCTGGAATTCTTCAGAAATTGCAGGCATTTCAGTTAATAATGTTGTCTATAAAGCAAGTCTTTTTGCGGATGACATGGTTTTTTATCTAAGTAATCCCCTTAAATCCTTAACAACCCTCAAAGAAAAACTAGATGAATTTAGTAAGTACTTGGGATTTTCGATTAATTTTAATAAATCGGAAATATACCCGATTAATATCACTCAGAAGCTTCAGGAGACGATCACGTCTGTTTTACCCCTTAAATGGGTTATGAAAACTTGGAGACATCTGGGTATCTAATTTCCGCTGAACCTAGGGTTGCCAAGTCCAATTCAAGAAATATCTGGGGACTTTGGGGGTGGAGCCAGGAGACTTTGGGGGTGGAGCCAGGAGACATTGGGGCGGAGCCAAGAACAAGGGTGTGACAAGCATAATTGAACTCCAAGAGAGTTCTGGCCATCACATTTAAAGGGACAGCACACTTTTTAAAATGTCTTCCTTCTATAGGAAATAACAAAGAATAGGGGCACCTTCTTTTGGGGCTCATAGAATTGGACCCCCTGGTCCAATCGTTTTGAAACTTGGAGGGTACTTTGGGGAGAGGCACTAGATACTATATTGAAAATTTGGTGCCTCTACCTCAAAAAACAGCTCCCCCAGAGCCCCCAAAACCTCCAGATTAATTCCCCATTATACCCTATGAGAATTGATCTCCACATAGGGAATAATGAAGACGTTTCCCTCTCCTCCTCTCTCCCCCCCCCCCTTTCTGGCAACTGAAGCGAGGGACTGGCCTTTCTACTCACGAGTTGCTGCCAGCTTCTTTACAGCAGCAGTCACACCATCCCAAAGTGGAGCCTTGCAATCAAGCCTCCGGAGGTGCAAAGGCACATGGTCCTTTGCAGGCGGGGCTTCTCTCCTCCCCCCCCCCCAGCCAGCTGACTGGGCGCGGGAAGCAGCTTGCGAAAAGGAAGAACGGCTGCTGCAACGGGGCTGGGTGGGAAGGGAAGGGAGGAGGAGAAGCATCGGGCATTGGAGTCCGTCAAGACCCGCCTGCGTTCGGCAGCCACCTCCACCCGCTCGCTGGCGAGCCAGCCTCCCTTCTCAAGATTCCCTTGCCAGGCTCAGCACCTCCTCCCCGGACGACGCAAATGCTCCTTGGCGCCATTCCCCCCTCCTCCCCCCGCTTCCAGAGTTATGGAAAGCGGGAAAAGAGGCTGAAAATCCAGTATTCTCCCGCCAGGGCGGGAGGCTTGGGAAGGCTAGCTGAACCTATGGGACTTATATCAAGTTAATTATGGACCTGTAAGTAAATCCATGACTTTGACTCTAGGGGAATGGTCTAAATTGAATTTCTCTATACTGGAAAAATAGATCTTCTTAAATCATTTCTTCTTCCTTGTCTTCTTTTTTTGTTCCAAAATCTCCTGATACCAATCTTACGGAAAGACTTAACTGGCAATCGCAGTGGACCTCCTTTTTATGGAATAATCAGAAACCTAGAATTGCATTATCAATCTTAGCGAAACCTCATAAAATGGGTGGTTTAGCTGTTCCACTAATTGATAAATATTTCGTGGCAGCCCAGCTGAGACATATTGTGCTGTATGCCTCTTTTTTTTCGACTCCAGCATGGGTTCAAATCGAAAAAGTTGATCTACCCAATGTACTATTACATGAATTCATTTGGAATTCTAAAGCTGACAGAAAGGAGTATGCTATTTCTAATCTATTTCTTAAATTCACATTGCAAATATGGGACCAATGGAGAAACTATCTCCTGCCTCCTCACCAATAATGGCCTTTTTGGATCAGTCCTGGTTTCCCCCAGGAAAGGACAAAAATCAATTCCAATTGTGGAGGAATAGTATATATTCAAGCTTACGGATGTAACAACTAATGGTAAATTAAGTACCCTCTCCCAACTGGAACACAGATTTAAAATTTCTATCCCTTGGTATCAATATACTCAAGTACACCATGCACTGCACCAAATAATCCCAATAATTATGGCTAATAGATCGCTTAACCCTTTGGAAAAATTAATTAACAAAGGCAGTACCTCAGTAAAGGGTATTATTTCAATTATATATAATCTTTTAAATCTACCTGTTTGGTCAGGTACGTCCAGTCAGCAAATTGCCTGGCAGAGAGACTGTCATACTACAATTAACGACGATCAATGGGAACAGATTTGGGTATCAGCTTTATTTAAATCCAAATCTTATTATTTTCGGTTACAAACCTACAAGATTTTTGCAATTTGGTATGTGACTCCTTACAGGCTTTATATAGGACAAAGTGAAGGAAAATCCAAATTGTTGAAAAGATTGTGGGCAATCGGGAACTTTCATACACTGCTGGTGGGAGTGTCCTGAGATCAAAGCATTCTGGAAGAAAATTCTGGGAAAAATAACAGAAATAGCCGGGATTACAATTCCGTTTACACCAGAATCTTTGTTATTAAACTTTTGGCCTAATTCTAATTTGTCTACTTTGCAAAAAGAGTTGTTTGCACTATTATTATTAGCGGGGAAAATTGTTATAGCCAGTTGCTGGAAATGAGCTGAAGCTCCTACGTTAAATTGTTGGTTTAACAAAGTTTGGGACACCTTGATTCAAGATAAATTAGGGACCAGCATTACTTTGCAAGAAAATGCCATAGCAGGTGACTGGTTTCTTGAAAAATGGTTCATCTTTCTCGAATATGTAAATAATAAGGAAACTAATTTTGGTAAAATTCCTCCAAAATACTTGAACATTGTAGCTATCATATAATGAGAATGGCTACTTGTACTCCAAAAAACCTGGGAAGATCAGGTTCTGACCTAATGACCAACTATCAAGAGATTTGCCAAGCTTACAAATCTCTGGGAAACAAAACAGCAACCTTTAAATGTCACAGCATTCCTTCTGTTTCCTCCTTTTCTGACAATGGTACTTTGGGAAGCAACAACAAGACTATTGTGAACTTTTGCGGACTAAGCAAGATGTTATCTTCCACGCCAGACCTTCCCGGGACGCTCTATTTGTCATTGTATTTTTGAAACTAGAATGGTTTTGAAGAACTGGTGAACAGATATAAAATAAAGACTGCTTGCCTAGCAAGCTGAAATTCATTCCCTCCTCAAGATACTCATGTCAGAGTCTTCATTGCAACAGAACATTATGATTTATTAACTCTATATTGTAACTCTGTGTAATATTTTACCTTAGGGTTCGGTGATGTATTGGGTTAATGTATTCAATGTTTTTGTTTGTCATGAGGAAGCTGCAGTATGTATCTTGCTTAGTTTCTATTTTTTGAGTTGGCCGTTTGTTTGTTTATATATGAAAAAGTTTCAATAAAATTTAAATTGTTAAAAAAAAATCATACTAGCTTGCTGATGTTGAAGGCTTATGACTCGAAACCTGAAATCCAGAAGCTTGGTTGCCAACTATTCTACTGAATTACTATTGAGGTGCATCAACTAGACTTCTAGCATTGTAGACTGCTTCCAGTGATACTTCATTCAGGTTTGTTAAGGGCATTTATCACTATTTTTGTCCTACAAGAACACTAGGAGTATTCCGTGACCAAAGCCTTCTTTCCCTGAAGGGTAACTCCATGCAAAAGAGTGGACTGGATTTATTCAGTGGTGGTTTATTGGCTTTTCCTTGTAGTGATATGTGGAAAATAATGTGATGTTTGACATACTTGGCACCTATAGAAGTTTGTACTAAAAAGGGGAGGGACGGTGGCTCAGTGGTAGAGCATCTGCTTGGTAAGCAGAAGGTCCCAGGTTCGATCCCCGGCATCTCCAACTAAAAAGGGTCCAGGCAAGCAGGCGTGAAAAGCCTCAGCTGGAGACCCTGGAGAGCCATGAATGGGGCTGTGGCTCAGTGGCAGAGCATCTGCTTGGGAAGCAGAAGGTCCCAGGTTCAATCCCCACTGGAATCTCCAACTAAAAAGGGTCCAGGCAAGCAGGCGTGAAAAGCCTCAGCTGGAGACCCTGGAGAGCCATGAATGGGGCTGTGGCTCAGTGGCAGAGCATCTGCTTGGGAAGCAGAAGGTCCCAGGTTCGATCCCCACTGGCATCTCCAACTGAAAAGGGTCCAGGCAAGTAGGCGTGAAAAACCTCAGCTTCAGACTCTGGAGAGCCATGAATGGGGCTGTGGCTCAGTGGCAGAGCATCTGCTTGGTAAGCAGAAGGTCCCAGGTTCGATCCCCACTGGCATCTCCAACTCAAAAGGGTCCAGGCAAGTAGGCGTGAAAAACCTCAGCTTGAGACTCTGGAGAGCCATGAATGGGGCTGTGGCTCAGTGGCAGAGCATCTGCTTGGGAAGCAGACGGTCCCAGGTTCGATCCCCACTGGCATCTCCACCTAAAAAGGGTCCAGGCAAGTAGCTTGAGACTCTGGAGAGCCATGAATGGGGCTGTGGCTCAGTGGCAGAGCATCTGCTTGGGAAGCAGAAGGTCCCAGGTTCGATCCCCACTGGCATCTCCAACTGAAAAGGGTCCAGGCAAGTAGGCGTGAAAAACCTCAGCTTCAGACTCTGGAGAGCCATGAATGGGGCTGTGGCTCAGTGGCAGAGCATCTGCTTGGTAAGCAGAAGGTCCCAGGTTCGATCCCCACTGGCATCTCCAACTCAAAAGGGTCCAGGCAAGTAGGCGTGAAAAACCTCAGCTTGAGACTCTGGAGAGCCATGAATGGGGCTGTGGCTCAGTGGCAGAGCATCTGCTTGGGAAGCAGACGGTCCCAGGTTCGATCCCCACTGGCATCTCCACCTAAAAAGGGTCCAGGCAAGTAGGCGTGAAAAACCTCAGCTTGAGACTCTGGAGAGCCATGAATGGGGCTGTGGCTCAGTGGCAGAGCATCTGCTTGGGAAGCAGACGGTCCCAGGTTCGATCCCCACTGGCATCTCCAACTCAAAAGGGTCCAGGCAAAGAGGTGTGAAAAGCCTCAGCTTGAGACCCTGGAGAACCACTACCAGTCTGAGTGGACAAGACTGACTTTGATGGACCCAAGAGGGTCTGATTCAGTATAAGGCAGCTTCATAGGTTCATATAGTAACCATATTTATCGTTAAGTCTTTCATCATCAAATATTTCCCAGGGTAGTATTTCTTTTGTAATCCGTCTCTTCCCAGACCGGGAGGGCACAGCAGCTGGGCCCCCGCCTGCGAAAGGCCAGGGCCGCCCGCGGGAGTCACGAGGGGCCCCAGGAGCGGTCACCCATTGGCTAATGCGTCAGGGTTAGGCGACTTGGTGGGCGGTGCTCAGTGGGACGTCACTTCCGGGTCCTGTGCGGCCTGGTGAGGGGGTGGAGATGGAGGTTTCCAGCCCGGAGCCGACGTCGGACGGTGCAGGCAAGTGTTGCTTTGCGGTGGCGGCGCTTCTCCCTCCCTCCCTCCCGCGCAGAGGGCGGCTGTGCGTCGGTGCCGCGCTGGTGCAAAACGCCTCCTTCCCGCCTCTCCCCCAGCGGGACGATGTTTGGCCTCGTTTGGGGTCTGTGCGTTTGCCAGGGGGGTGGGCGCCACCCCTCTCTCGTCTGTGGAATTTAAAGAGCTGATTGGTGGGCGCTGCTTAAATCACATAGGAGGGGGTGGGCCCCGGGCTTCTCTGAATGCTTGCAGGCTCTTGAGGTCTGGCGTGGCACTACAGGCTCTCAAATGCTATCTGTGTCTTCTTATTCCAGGAGAGGATGATTCAGACACTTCCTTGGATATGGTAAGTAACCCAGTCAGAGGAGGAGAAAGCAGACCACAGAGTG
This sequence comes from Heteronotia binoei, assembly GCF_032191835.1. Lineage (NCBI taxonomy): Eukaryota > Metazoa > Chordata > Lepidosauria > Squamata > Gekkonidae > Heteronotia > Heteronotia binoei. The sequence goes on from NC_083234.1 coordinate 83,935,033, forward strand.
GACGCACACTCTTTTCTGGTACAGGCTTAGTGGCTGTGGGCTCAAATGGCAAAGGAGGCTTTGGTGTAGCTACCAAATATCCTGCCATGTTTATGTTTCTGAACCCTGTAATGAAGCTGATTCACCTTCAAGGCTCATACCTCTGAGGAAAACATGGAGTTTTGCTTGGGCCTCAGCTTCCTGATGAGAGCTGAGTAGATATGGGCACAAACCACATTTTTGCAATTTGGTTTGTGGTCTGTGGCTGAACCATGAGCTGAACCACAAGCTGGGAGGTTGGTTCACAAACAGAACAAGTTCATGACTCTTGTTTTCTGCTCCCTGCTGCTTTTCATGAAAGCAGTGATTAAAATGGCTCCCATGGATCACTGCTCAGCTTTTTGGCTTAAATGGCTCAGAGCTGAACCCAAGAAAGCCCCTTTAAACAGCTGAGTAATGTGGAGTAGTGTTTCCAGTCTAAGCAGCTGAGCTGCCTTGCTCCACCACTTAGCAGTTATGATGGCCTTCCTGGAAAACAGGAGTTTTATCCCTGCTTTTTGCTCACTGTGGACCCATGAACTGCCATAAAAGTTTGTGGAGGTTTGCAGCCAAATTGCTATTTATGAGCCATGAACTGCCCAAAATTTGTCATGAACAAAGCTTCATGAGTTACTTCATGTCCTTCCATAGAGCTGAGGCAAGCATGTGCCTACCTTTCACTTGGTTGTTGTGGGAGCAGGGGTGGTTCATGGCGCTGTGCAGAGTAACATGAGCAAAAAATTATGGGGTTGAAGCTTTCTTGAATGGGATGAGACCCCAGGTGTTTCAGCTTTTTTATGCCTCAGGATAAGACCAGAGGGGCTAATGACTATTGAGGAAGGTGGAAAATTGAAGCAATTAGGAAAATCGTAGTAGTAGTATTACTAGTAGTAGTAGTACTAAACACTAGTAGTATTTACCATTACTCCACTGAGTCCCTTTTGGATTCCATGTCTGCTTAAATAAGTGTGTGTAGGGGAGTATTCTTCCTCTGTCTTATCTGTCTCCTCATCTCTTCTTGGGTCAGGAGGTGAGCCCAGATGGGAGAAAACACAGTGCAGATGAGGATAGTGAGAGAGAGCTTGATGTTATTAATCTCCCTGAAACCCCAGAGACCTGCCTGCAGATGAACCTGGTCTATCAGGAAGTTATTGAGGAAAAGATCAAGGAGGTCAGCATTTTGCTTTCCCAAAACGAAGAACAGCAGGTGAGCAAATTTGGAACAGCTTTAAGAATCTGTTGGCATGTTACTGGGTGAGGGGACGTGTATTGGAGAAAGCAGTGAATCCACCAGAGATATAAGGAATCCACCAGAGATACAAGGAGAATTTCAAGTTGGGAGCAAGAAGCACAGACATGCTTTTACCTCTTTTGTTGACTATGAAAAGGTTCTTGTCAGTAACCGCAAAGTAGACTGCAGATATCAGGCAAGGATTCTGGGAAATGTGATCCTTCTCATTTTTTCTGTATGTTCGGATTTTAAAATTTACAGTTCAGGTAGTATGTAGGAAAATGACCTGGATTTTTTAACCTGTAAAAGAAGATATCATTGAATGGAAACCGCTCAGATGAGCCTCATCACATTTCCCCTTCTTTGCTACGGACTGGTTTAACTTCCACTACAAAAGAACAACCAGATCTCGAGAATCTAGAGCCATCGACACAAGTTGAAGTTCATATGCCTTCAATAATGGCTGAGAACCCCCTCCTGAGCAGCAATAGTGAGATCATGTGACCAAATACAAGTCAATTAATTAAGAACATCTCAAGAGGTTTGGGCATCTGATCCATGTTTCATGATACCAATGGCACCCTTGAACAACTAACTAAAAAATACTGATTTACAAGCCCCTTTATACCCTCGCCAGCTAAACCTTTCACCATTTTGGATATTAAGATCGCCTCTTGGAATATTGCTGGGTGGCGAAATAAGGCCAAGGAGTTTGCAATTTATCTGAAGGGATTTGATGAAATCAAAGAAACCTGGACTCCACACCAGATCCTACTAGAAGGGTTAAAAGTCTTACTAGCCTTCAGAAGTAATAGGAGGGGTCATTTTCAAGCTGGTTTGTCTATACTTGTCTTCTCATATCTTTCTTTGAAATACATCACTCTACAGGCAAACATCTCCATGGCGCAGATTGTCAAGCTTGTCCTGAATAAATTCTCTCTAGTTATTGCGAATATATATGTACCATCCTTTCTTGATAATTTAACTCTTTTTCAATACTGGGAACACTTGACCACACTCATGGAGGAATTCGAGAGGAAATTTCCAACCATAGAAATAATTCTAGTGGGCAACTTTATTGCTAGGGTAGGGAAGGATTGTAGTATATTCTTTAAAGCTTTATTAACCAAAAAGATACCCTTCCACCCATTTTCTCCTATCCAAGATACTCCAAGGATATGCAATACAACAGAATTTGATTAAATGGTCTAATTGGATACCCAAACTCGAGAGAATTCACTTTTGTCTCCCCGAGGGGCTGTAGTGTAATTGATTGTATCTTAATCTCTCCGTCACTGAAACGTTATGTCAAAAATTTTACAATGGGTGATTTTATTATTAGTGACCATTTTGACCCTTCATTTTGGCCCTCATCCCTCCTGTAACTCGACCTCACAACTTTATAAGACTGACATTGCCTAGAATTCCATGGAATGATCACACAGATCTGGTCCTGCTGCAGAATACAGAGCCGTGCATCTGACCCTAATGTATCTGTATCAATTTATAATTATTTAACATCTTATCTCTAAATCACTGAGTGTCAGTTCAGGGTGTTCAAGAAGAGGTGCAACTAATCTAGTAAACTCTACACACCGATGGTTTGACAGAACGTAAAGAAACAAAAACTACTACATAAAGTTTATAACCAATATTGCAATTCGAAGGCCCTGACCTTGCTATCAGAATATTTTAAGCTTAAGACTCAGCTGCACCATCTTATCACAAAAAAGAGATATGCTTATATTAAAACTTAACGGGAGGAACTCTGCCATGCTACTACCTTAAATAATACTAAAAAGTTCTGAGCCATAGTTTCAGGTGCATTTCAGGCCGATGACCCATCCATGTCTGTCATCTCTTATGTTTGGTTTCAGCACTTTTCAGTTCTGTTCCGTCAAGATTCAAGAACCAATTTGTATTGAACCATCTGATTTCCCTCTAGCTGATCTACGTGATTGGTCTCCTGTGTCTATCTGTACTGCAGGTGCCACAGCAGCATAGAGCTTTTTCCCTTGCCAAATGTAACACCATGCCCTCTGCCATTCTTTATGGCAGATTCAACAAGGCAGCCTGTTCAGTCAGATACTGCCTCTATAAACAAATGTGTTGAGTCAATTACTCATATTCTTCTTTATTGTCATTTATATACAGATCTTCTTCACAAGTATTTACATTCTCTTTTAGCATGGTGGATTGTTCTGATGCACTTAGACTTTAGAACGATTTTTCATCTAATGTCACTGAGAAGGTGGCTAAGTTTCTTTACACTGTTTTAAAGGTACGCCAAGGGATCTCATAGAATCAGTTTATGTTTATGCTCACTCAGATGTATATGTACATGATCATTCCATTTCACCTTTTTAAATTAATTTGTTCTGATTTATTTTTTCTGTCAATAAAGGCTAACTTGAACTTGCTAATCATTGAATGGGCTGGATGTCCTGTTTGCCTTTTAGTTGGGATATTGGCAGATTAATTACAAAGATTTAGATATCTGGCTGGAGGCCCTGACTGCTCATCAGCAAGGACCTTGCAGATTCTTTGTTGTTTCTACTTTGCTGTCACTTTAAAATGTCAGTGCATCTCAATTAGGGATGGGCACAAACTGGAGAAAATGGGGTTCATTTTGTTGTTTTATTCATTTGATTTTTGACCCAGTTTGTGTTTTGTTGCTTTGTTTGGTTTGGGAGCTGTAAAACTCACTGGGAGTCTTCAGCAGGCTCTCCTCTACCCACCCTGCAAGTTTGACAAACATTGGATTTGAAATGTCCGAGTTTAGCCTCCAAAGCAGGTGCCCCCAGGAAAGCTCAGCTTCAGCTGTGACAACAACTCGTTGTGCGCTGGATTGGGAGCTCCATGATTGACTCTGAGAGCTGTCAGTCAAGCTGTTATGGGTTTTTCTAGGGCTCCTCAGCGTTGCTTGAAATTGATTAAATCAGCACCAGGCTGTCTTGGAAAATAAACTGCAAAAATGAAACAAACAAAGCACCAAGGTCCGGACCGGTTTGGAACAAACTGGAAATCTGCCTGATGCATGCATTAATCATGACTCGGTTTGGTGTAGTGGTTAAGTATGATTTCTCTTATCTGGGGAAACCGGGTTTGGTACCCCACTCTTCCACTTGCAGCTGCTGGAATGGCCTTGGGTCAGCCATAGCTCTCATAGGAGTTGTCTCTCAGCCCCACCTACCTCACAGGGTGTTTGTTGTTGGTGGGGGGGGGAGAGAAGGTAAAGGAGACTGTGACCACTCTGAGACTCTGAGATTCAGAGTATAGGGCAGGATATAAATCCAATATCTTTTTCTTCTTCATGCCCATGTCTAATCTCAGTCTTTTGCAGCCTCGTGGAATCTGTAGCCAGAGGTCTCTTTCCACAACTGCCTGTGCTGGTGGGAGCTGTTCTGCTACAGAGGTTTCTTGCCCTGCTTTTGAAACTGCTGCTGAGTCAGTGGTGCCCTCACATCTGAGGTTCTGGCATGCAGCTCTTGGCTGCATTCAGGGTGGTTCCAGTAGTGGGGTCTAGTTGTACTACCCTTGATCACAGCCTGGGACCTCCACAGGGTCCTCTAGCTGCTACACAGGAACCCATTTGAACCTCACAGGGCACCCCTTTGTGAAATCTTTTTTTCTGTATAAACAATTTTATTAGTAACATATGGTAGTAGAACTATTTCTACAGCTTATAAAAAAAAGCCTTAAGATGAAAGCATCATTCTACCCCACATCTTACTTTCTTCTCACCCCACCCCCCAATAATTGACCCCCGCCAGTGTTATTTTTTAGAAAACAGATATTAAAGGTACCTTTAACTATCAAGAAAAAACAAAAATTGATTAAGAAATAAAAGAAAAAAAAAACCCTTCAAAAGTTATATTCTTGTCTTAAAGGTCTTAATCTTCAAAAATTGTCCAGTGTCCTTTTATTTTCCACTCTTTTTCTACATATCTTCTGAATTTCTTCCACTCCCGATTAAAGAGTTCTAAATCGCAGTCTCTTAATTTTCTTGTTAGCTTATCCATTTCACTCCATGACATAACTTTTAAATTCCAGTCCCATTTTTCTGGTATTTTTTCTTGCTTCCACAACTGCGCATACAATGTCCTAGCAGCTGAGAGCAAGTACCATATTAAAGTTCTATCTTCTTTTGGAAAATTCTCCATTTGTAATCCCAGCAGAAATGTCTCTGCATCTTTTTTAAATTCATATCCTAGGATCTTAGATATCTCTTGTTGAATCATCTGCCAAAACATTTTAGCTCTTTCACAAGTCCACCACATATGGTAGAAAGAGCCTTCATGTTTTTTACATTTCCAACACCTATCTGGCATCTTATTGTTCATCTTTGACCCCTTTGTGAAATCTGACTTTCAAGTGAGCATTCTTCAGGGCCTTGTCTGCTGAGAAGGAACTCTGCATTTTCCAAAAGGGGGATCTGTTGCTCCAAGAACCAATCCAGTGAGTTCTTAATCTCAAGGTTTTTCTGTCGTGTCTCATTCTTTTAGTAGCTTGGTACAGACCAGGGGCTGGGGGGCAGGGTGGTGGTGGTGGTGGTCTGTCTTCAGCCAGATAATGAAGCCTTCAAGATTTGCATATGCCCTGGTTTTGGAGGCATAAACCTTTCAAAGATACCTTTCAATTTCCTGCTGCTAAGAAATCCTCATAAGTGAGCCTGATGTTTCATTCTCACTGTTCTTGGCTCTTTAGCACAGATTGGCAGTGTTCTGAACTGTGCTCTGCTTGTTCTCCTTTCCTTCCCAGACAAGAGAACCAGCATAGTGCAAGTCTGGGAGTTCTGTTCTGAAAGGGCAGACTAGAAGGGGGACTTCGGTACAGAGAGAGAGGATTCATGCCTTTTGTAAATAACTGTGCCATCCCTTTGCATTTAAAAGTAACTGAAGTGCCCCAGTTTGATTTGTTTGTGTGTGCAGATGAGTGCTTTGTCATGCTGCATCTCATGGACCATTTGAGTGTATGTGAGCATGTTCTTGGCCCACTAGTTTCACCCTCTTCCTGCCTGGTATGTTGATTGGTGGTTTCTGCAGTCACTACCTACATTTGCCAGCGAGCCCCATCCATTTTGTGCCCTTAGTGCCAGGAAATGGGAGTTGTGAGCTTGCTACTGGGCATGAGCACAGTTCTTCAAAAATTGCAGCCTAGCCAAGTGAGCCAGCAGAAGTTTGTGTAGCACCCTGTGTTACAGGGATTAATTGGTGCATTTCTTCCCCGGGGAAGAGCCGAGAGAAGCTGTTGCTGCGTCAGTCTGTGGTCAGTGATCATTTGCAGCATGATTTTTCCTTTGTAATGTAGTTGGACTGGGTGACTTTCACGTGTCCTCTGATTCTCTTCCAAGCCAGCCTTTGGTGTGTCATGTTGATGTTCTCCCTTTTTTGTTCATGATAGGAAAAGCTCACCAGGGAGCTTGCTGGGCCCAGAATTGCAAAATCCAGTAATGGGAAAGCCATGCCAGCAAATGTGTTTCTGGGCCATTTTATGAAGCCATATTTTAAGGATAAGACATCAGGAATTGTAAGTATAAGCGGTGGGATACAGGCCTGCATGGGAGCTATTATCTCACAAGTTGGGCATCTGCTTGTTTGAGTTATGATTTGAAATATGATTTTCAGGCAGGCTTTAATTGTCCCCAAGTGCTCTTTTATTAGTCATCCTGGTCAGTGCTGATTTTGTCACTCCCAGTGTGGATCCCTGCCAGTGAATGCCTGATTGTAAACAGGCATATGTAAAGAGGTGGGAATTGTCTTGTGGCAGGAATGGTCTCCTAGAGCTGAGAACTATGATGAAGTTGAATTACGTGGTTTGTCTGATTCTTCCCCCAGGGTCCTCCTGCTAACAGCGATGCCCAAGAAAAGGCAATGCAAGGCATAAAACCTTTTGAAGATCTGATCACAACAAAATGTAAGTGGGACTTTGGGGTTCTCAGTAATTCAGTTGTGAACCAATGCTGGGATTGATAAGGGGTGGGTTCTTGTTTGGTGGAGCATGCAGGAATCAAGTTCCTTTGGGATCTCTAATGGACAAGGGTCTTTCTGACAGCTTCCAGTTGCACCTTAACTGGGACTTACCCATTGGAGGTGGTATTTGACAGGATGACTTCTGTAAGCCATCCCTGTTCTTTCTTCCCCAGGGAAGAGCCGAGAGAAGCTGTTGCTGCGTCAGTCTGTGGTCAGTGATCATTTGCAGCATCTGCTTCAGCCAAAACTTTTGAAGTGAGTATGGATCCTGCCAAAATGTTCTCAATCTATGAATCAGGAGAGGAGTCACAGCAATTGTGTCCAAGTCTTGGAAGACTTTCTCTTTTAGACTAGGCAGCTTGGTCTAAGACAAAAAGAAGTCAGTGCCCTTCCCTGAAGAGCCAGCTGTCTGAGACTGCAGAGAGAACAAGAGCAAGGGAGAAGATGGACAACAGTAGCAAGAAATAGATGCTTGAGAATAAAGTGGCCCAGCTGTACACGTTGAGGTTGTGCTCCTCCACTGAGCTGTGGCCCTTTTGCTATTCCAGAAGTGTCCAGAGCTAAGAGATAGCCTTCAGTTAGGCACTGTTCCTGCTCTTAAGAACCCTGATGTATTGACCCGGGGTCTTATTGGAGAGCTGTGGATGCCAGACAATGGTGCCTTCCTGGCCATCAGCAAATTTCTGCAGTGCTGAAAGCAGCTGCCTAGAGTTTGTGACTGTGGGAGTGAGCTGAATCTTCTCTCTCTCTCTGCCTTTGGAGTTGTTCACAATGATGTTTCTGCACAGGCTTGAGTATCTGACTGACAAACAGGAAAGATCCCAAGATGAAATGGAAAAGCAGATTTTGACAAAACAAATCAAAGAAGTTGAGCATGAAATGAACAGCATTGAGTAAGTAAAAGGAAACATGCATGGGCTGAGAGGCTGTGCATGTTTGTAAAACAAGCTGTTTCTGGTGGGGTCTGATCCTGCAAGGTTTACAGTACTTGGTTTGTTAAACAGGCCTTGAAACGGCAGCTGGAAGCTTGCAGTGACCATTTTAACTGTTGGGCAGGATTGTTCAGTGTGCAGCCACCTCAGTTGTGTCCTAACCAGGCCAGGGATCTTGAAGCATGTAAACAAAGCCTTGCAGAGTCATTGGCAGCTGTTCCTTCCCATTCCCTAGCCCCAGGAGAGCATATTGGGCATTTCTTTCTAACCAGGGACCAATATTTAATGTTCCAAGGCAATGGGATGTGATGTGTTTGGTTTCTTGCTGCTGTTCAAATGCTGCAAGGAAGAAGACTAAAAATCTGTAACTATTGACATCAACAGTAAGGCTGGTTGTAAGTGGATTAGTGTCTTGAGTGAAGCTCCATGGTAATGTTACCATGTTGTTTTTAAAAGCAGAGTAAAGGTCCAATGAAACCCAGTTTTTAAAAAATTTTCAACATTTAAGGCTCTGTCTCAATGATATTTTGCCTATTTAAGTGATATTTCAGTGATAAGAGTTCATTAAAAATAGACATATATTTTAAAAAGCAAAGTGTTTGTAATTGTGATCCAAGACTTCAGGAAAACCGTCACTTACTTTTTATGGCATGTTTGGCTGTGCCTGTACCATATCTGCATCAAGAAAAGGACTTTTAGAATAGTGGTTTAATGCAAGATCATTCTACCCTCCCCCCCAGAAATGTAACTCTGCCACCTCTCTCTTCTCCTCTGCCCCGGTCTAGACAGCTGCCAGAGAAGGTTTTGCTGGGAAACAGACTTGATAAGCATGACTGGGACAAGATTGCCAATGTCAGTGTGAGTAGCCCAGGAGATCTTGTCTGGACCTCCTTTCTTCAAGTCCTCCTTGCTTGTCATTGTTCTGGGTATGGAGAGAGAGACCAAATGCTTTTTTCTAGCTTCATTCCCCTCTGATGTGTTTCTAGTTTGAAGGAACGCGCGGTGCAAATGAGCTGCAGAAATACTGGCAGAATTCTGAACATCCCAGTATCAACAAGGAAGAGTGGAGTGAGGAAGAGATCAAGACACTCAAAGAAATTGCTGCCAGGCACAAATGCCTCAACTGGGAAACAATAGCCCAGGAGCTGGGGGTAAGGGCTGGGCGTCTAGAAACTGAAAGACAGGCTGTTCCATCTGGTTTGATTTTAAATAAAGGGGCTGTTTCACAGGGTAGCCATGTCAGTCTGTAGTAGAACAGCTAGATTCAAGTCCAGTAGCAAGAGGCCAATAAAGTGTGAGCTTGTGAGAGTCAGGCTCCCTTGATCATATATTTGATGAAAGGAGCTTTAAGCTTATAACTTGAAAATCTTGCTGGATTCTGAATACAAAGGGCAGTGTGGGCGATGGATATGCTTTGGCAGCTGCTGCTGCTGACACAGCACTAGGATCTTCACCGTGTGGCTGGCTTTGCCTCCTGTAGCCAGCAGCCATTTTATGGCTGCATCTGTCAGACCTTGGAACGTCAAATAAGAACAAATCATTCTTTTCAAAATTAATCCATTTATTTGAGAACAAGTGGTCTTGGGTAGAAGCAGATTGAGTTTGATACATTTCAAGGCTACTCGAGCCTTTTTGTAGATACATGTAACATAACAATAAAATCATTCTCACACTCAGAGAAACAGTTGTCTGTTCCCATACTCCCTTATCTCATTCCCAGGAAGGCTCCCTGCTGGTTACCTTGAGGCATGCCATCTTCAAAGGCTTTAAGGCGCCTGAGAATGCCAAGTGAGAAATTCCTCCCATGAGTTTTACAACGGTCTCTTTCTGTTTGAAATGCACATCTCTTAATCCCAGGGTTAGTAATAGCAAACAAAATGGCGTTAGTCATGTCAAGAGAATATATTTAAAAACTATGCCATCTAAACAGTTACAGGGTCTGACAGCATCCACCACCCTGTGTCAGAATTCCAAAGACACAGAAGTTGGGGACCTTGTGCTACAGCTGTGCTCAGTGTTATACACACATGTGTATGCCATGTGTTCTATATATATGTTATATGCCATGTGTTCTATATATACACACACGCACACAAGTATTGGCCACTGTGTGACACAGAGTGTTGGACTGGATGGACCATTGGCCTGATCCAACATGGCTTCTCTTATGTTCTTATGATACCTCTTGCGCCGCACTGCTGTCACTTTTTGTCTCTTCTGCCACCTTCCTCTTGCACATGTTACTCACACACCCTCTTGCTTTCCATTTCTCCACAGACACAGCGAACAGCTTTCCAGTGCCTGCAGAAGTTCCAGGCAAACAACAAAGAATTCAAGAGGAGTGAGTGGACCCCAGAAGAAGACCAAATGCTCTTGCAACTAGTGCAAGAAATGCGGGTGGGGAGCCACATCCCATACCGGAAAAGTAAGCCCCCACCCCAAGAGGTTCTGTTTAGTACCATTGCAGCACCCCCCTCCCTTCCCAAATCCCAGTCTCTATGTTTGTAGCCTTCTGTTTTATGTTCTCAGGGTCTAGAAGGAGCTCTCTTCCTGACTTCAGTTTCTTAGGGGGGCCTTTACCTGTAGTGTGCAGCTTGTTCTGCTTGAGTCTCCTGGCTCAGCTGCCTGATGCTGTGTGCCTGTAGGGTGCTCTCCTGTTACCATACCAAACCTTTAATGGCATAACAGTTGCAAACAAAAATCACAGAATATAAAAATTTAAACATTGGAGATAAAATCAAAATGAAACCGAGCTTACAGATGCATTCATACATGGTCAGATTTAAATTTAAGGATGTCAGTCAAAAATTTTGCCACAGCCTCGCTAACCTCCCCCTCAGAATCGTTCAATAAATAATAACAGGGTGGCAGAATAGACAAATCTGGGGATAAAGAAAGCCTGCAAAATAAGTCTTTTCGGAGAGTTTGATCAAAGGAACAATCAAGCAGTATATGCTGAGGGCCCCTGAGTGCCTCCTTCATGGGTCGGTGGAATGGAGGCCTGCCTAGTTCTTCAGGTCTAAATCCCTTTGCTTCTTAATGGCATTTTAAGGTGGCTAATCTTGGTGAGGGATTGGTCTTTTTTGTTTAACCCCCCCCCCTTCCTGATCAAACCAAGATATGTCTGGTTTTGAGTTGTGCTTCCAGCAGCCGCAGCCAATAGTAAAAATATGAAGGCCTTAAAAACAAAAACAGAAACTTGGGGGACCACTGGAAAAAATCAGTCCTATGGAATATTTTATCTTTTAGAATGACTAAAATGTTTCTCAAGGCAGGGCTCCACAAATCCTGGGCGCCACGTCATTATGATATCTAGAAATTTCACTGTGACATCTGGTTTGATTTTATTGTAGTATCTCTCAATGAGAAGTGGAAAGCTTGTTTATCATTTCACATAACAATGTCTTGTATGACATAAAACTGAAGCTCTTTTGGTTTCTTGCTTGTCTCTTTACCTGTACACCAGGCAGTGGTGGTGGATGAATTGATTTTTTAAATAGTTGTTTTCTATACTGACTCCAGCATTCAATTAAATGGAGCTTTTAAAGCAATAATGAAACTATCAGAAATAAGGGAGTTGAGCTAGCTAGCTAGTTTTTTGTTGCAGTGCTAGCAGCTAGAGTCATCCGTGTATTTGTTTATGTGCCACACTTGTCATTGCCACAATAAAATTATGAGAAACTGAAGAAGCTAGGGTTAGGTATTGTACTATAAATATACTATAAACTGAAAGGCACCTACATTTTAGGACTGGATCCTACAAGATTTCCTGTCTTAAGACAAAGATTTTCACTCTTGAAATGTGTAGCATGAAAAAAATAGGGTTTTTCAGTGGAAAAATTGGGGAACTTGGGGGAAGCACTGTTGTTTACTACAGCTTTTTTTTGTACTTTAAGCTTTTTTTGTACTTCAAAGATGGCAAGAAGATACATGTCCTGTGGTAGCATAGAGTGCAGCAGTTTACAGCTCTTTCTCAAGTATTGGGTATATGTGCAGTTTTGCTTGTAGAAATTCCATATGCTGTTAAATTCCATAAGTATGCCAACCTACTAAGTTGTAAATGATGCAAATAGTGTTACAAAGTTGTTAAATCAGTAAAAGAGGTTTAAGTTTGGAAGAGATGTTAGATACTTCTCAATTTCCCTTCCCCAGATTTCTGTTTTCTTGGGGGAGGCAGTTTCTCCCATGACTTCAAAATCTCCAGAAATTTTGCATCTCTGGCCAGTGGTGGAGTGGGGAAAGCACAAGCCCTTGAACGGTGGCTTCAGGTTTGAAGCAGAGGTTCACAAGCTGTGCTCAGGCAACTTGCATACAAAGTTCCGGCTCTGCACACATTGTGTTATTTGTGCTGCACTTGACACTTTTGCATGGGAAGAGTCTCCTGGGCCAGAAAAAAGTGAGTTGAAAGTCCTCTGTAACCCACAGTTGCCTACTACATGGAGGGGAGGGATTCTGCCCAGCTGATCTATCAATGGACCAAGCGACTGGATCCCAACTTGAGGCACGGATCCTGGACCCCAGAAGAAGATGCTGTAAGAAAGGGCTGTTTACTGCTGCTTTTTACTAGTTGTAGGATAGACCGCTTTCTGGGGTGGATTGTGAGGAACACATATCTGGGCCTAGTGCAGTTTTGTCAGCCAGCACTCTACCCTCTTCCTACCCCTCCCACCATCATTTCTGTGCCCCTGAGTCCTGGTCTGGTGGAGTCTACAAGGCCATGAACAAACACGTGCCTCCAAGCTTGTTTACAGGAGAGAATCCTGGCTGTTGGACCTGCTATGGGTGCTGATTCCAGCAGAATCTAGTGCCAGGGAGTTAGACAGAGAAGCTTGTTGGGAATATGCATAACCATGTGAGACCCAGAGTTCTGGAGGCGTTTTTTGGGGCAGTGTTTCCTTTTTCATTCTGCCACCGTTTGGGTAGGGGGGCAGTGATGGGCCTGGGACCAGCAACAGTGGGATGATCGTAACCTCTGTGTGCTTCTGTGTTTCTCCCTTAGCTGCTGCTGAAGGCAGTCACAAAATATGGGGAGCGGGACTGGTATAAAATTCGAATGGAGGTCCCAGGGAGGAATGACATTCAGTGCCGATACAGGTCAGTCTCTCTGTTCTGTATCTACTATCAGAGGACTATTAATGTGATTGGGAATTCATGGCAGGTCAGGCAAACTTGCTGAGATTTCTCTGGCCTGTCATATCCTTGTAGAGGGGGGGGGCATGCTGAGTACTCTATAAGGCAGGGGTGGGGAACGTCAGGCCCGAGGGCTGTTTACAGCCCTTAAGATCACTTGGTCTGGCCCTCGGGGATTGCTGGGCCAAGCCGAACCACATGGCGGCCTCCCTAGGGCCTGGCTGGCCAGCAAGGATCATGGGGCCCAGCCACGCTGTACAGCAGCCGCCACCCCAGGGCCTGACTGGCCAGCAGGGATTGCGGGGGCCAGCCACGCTGCACGGTGGTCTCCCTGGGGCCTGGCTGGCCAGCCAGGATCGCTTTGGGCCCTGGAAAAATCACTGTCACAGTTCAGGTAAGTTTCCCCTCATTTCTTTATTTCTCTTTCATTCTATTTTTCCCCCATTTCTTAGTTTTCCTTAATTCCCCTTTCTTCCCCCCTTTATTTTCCTTTATTACCCTTTCTTCCCCCATTTTCTTTTGCTTTCTTTCCAGTTCTTTCCCCCTTTCTTTCCATTTCTTTCCCCATTTCTTTATTTCCCTTTATTCCCCTTTCTTCTCATTTCAGTTCCCTTTATTCTCCTTTCTTCCCCCATTTCTTTATTTCTGTTTATTTCTCTTTCTTCTCTCCATTTCTTTATTTCCCCTTATTCCTCTTCATTTCTTTATTTTCCTTTATTCCTCTTTCTTCCACCCATTTCTTTATTTTCCTTCCTTCCTCCCCCCCTCCCCTCCGTCTCTGTCTCTCTTTTCTCTCTGTGGAGCCTGAGTGGTGAGCATTGTGAAGGACTGCTGCTGGGGTATATCAGTGCCTTTAAAGGTCTGCAGGGAGCAGGTGCAGTTTTCGCAGGGAGGGGTGGGGGTGAGAGACAGCCAGTTCAATTTGCACTTGATTATCCCAGATGATGTGGCCTAATATGCTAATATTAGGGGATGTGGTCTAATATGTTAATGAGTTCCTGCTGGGCTTTTTCTACAAAAAATCCCTGAACCTAGGCATTTGCCAAGGGCAGCAGGCCAAGGGGGGAGAGGTGCACCAAATTAGGCTTGCCTCACATGACTTCAAATAAAAAACAATTATTTGCATTAATTTTGCTGGCCTGAATTGTTCTCCTGTTTTTTAAGTTGATAATTTCGTATGGCCCCCAAATGATGTTATAAATATCCAAATGGCCCTTGGCAGGAAAAAAGTTCCCCACCCCTATGGGTAGTGTAACAGAGTAAGATGATAGCATGGTGATAGAAAATTAAGGAGATCTGCAAACAGGAATAGCAGAGGCATGAAACTGATGGGAGGTGGAGTTGCATGAAGGAGCCAGGAGGCATTCTGGGAACACTTGTCCTTCACTGTCACTGTGGCCTCTTCCTTCTCTTTCCCCACCACCAACCTCTCGTTGCAGGTACTTGCATGCTCTTCACTATGATATAAAGAAGGGCAAATGGAGCAAGGAAGAAGAAAATAAGCTGATTGAACTAACAGAAAAGTATGGCGTGGGTAAGGCAGATTCTTAAGTGAGCCATTTTGGTGTCGTGGTTAAGTGTACGGACTCTTATCTGGGAGAACCAGGTTTGATTCCCCACTCCTGCACTTGCACCTGCTGGAATGGCCGTGGGTCAGCCATAGCTCTGGCAGAGTTGTCCTTAAAAGGGCAGCTGCTGTGAGAGTCCTCTCAGCCCCACCCACCTCACAGGGTGTCTGTTGTGGGGGAGGAAGATAAAGGAGATTGTGAGCCACTCTGAGATTCAGAGTGGAGGGTGGGATATAAATCCAATATCATCATCATTCTCTTAAGCAGGGCTCTTTTTGTGGTAGGAGGTTTGAGAAAGAGCTGCCCTATCCTCCGTGCTGACCCTGAACTTGTAGCTGGTGCAAAATGTGGGGGGGTGGGGCTAGCAGATGGGACAGAGTCACTCCCATATGTGGCTCTTCTGCTGGCTGTTGATCTGTTTCTGGGTCCAATTCCAGGTATCGGTGCTCACCTCAAAAGCTCTTTGTGCCCTGTCCGGGGTCCACCTCTCCCTGGATATACACATCATACAGCAGCTTAATTCTTCCCAGTGAGGTCTATTATTGTGTGTCTTGTGCCCTCCCCCCTTATCTAAGGGACGTTTGACCACAGCCCAGGCTCAAGGGTTTTGGTGGCTGCCCCGTGCTTTTTGAAGAGGCCGACATAAGAGAAGCCATGTTGGATCAGGCCATTGGCGCATCCAGTCCAACACTGTCACACAGTGGCCAAAAAAACCCAGGTGCCATCAGGAGGTCCAGCAGTGAGGTCAGGACACTAGAAGCCCTGCCACTGTGCCCCCCCTCCCTAAAGCACCAAGAATACAGAACATCACAGCTCCTGCCTTCCCCGGCTTTTGGGATAGGCTGTAAGACAAAGAGCTCTGTGGCAGCCTGAGTACAGGGGAAGGGCGCACCCTTAGAGGGGGGCAGAAGGTAATTGGGCTTTATGTTTTTTATGTGTGTTGTTTTATCAAATTCTTTTTATACTGCTATGACCCATCTTGGTTCCTGAGATGCTCGAGGGAAAGCTGGGTATATGTGAACTGCACAACTAAAAAGAACCTTTGGTTTGGTCACACAGGATGTGGTCTGCTCGAGGCAATTCCCCTCTCACTTTGCATTTTCCCTGTGACTTATCCCTTCCATTTGACTGGTGTGCTTTAAGGAGGGGATGTTTTTCCTTTGGTTGAGCTCCCCCACAGTCTGTTTTCCCCAAGTGAGCCTGTAAAAGGATGCCTGCACCACCTATTCCCCTTGGTGGAGGGTGGCTGAGTGGGCTCTTCACAGCCCAAGCAGGAGGGTGGTTCGTCCCCTCAGAATCTGAGAGCAGACTGTTCCCTATGGTGCCTGTCTGCCTGCCTTCTTGTTCTGCCTTGGGCTAGAGTGCAGATTTAGAAGCCTGTGAAGAAACTCTTCTGGCACGTCTTTTGTTGCTTTCTCACGCCATACTTTGAATTTTGCTTTCTCAAAGGAAAACTATAAATAATTGGCCATTTATTCTGATTTCCTAACAACTTTCTCTCTTTAGGTCACTGGTCAAAAATTGCTTCCGAATTGCCGCACCGCTCAGGGGCCCAGTGCCTCAGCAAGTGGAAAATCCTCCTGGGTTGTCAGGTATGTTCAGTTCCTGTGAGCCATTTCCTCTCTGGAGGACTTCAACAGCCATTTGGTGGGGTTTGCTGGGCTGTGCCTGCAACATGAATGGCAAAGGATGGGCCTGCTCTGTTGAGACAAATATCTGAGATGCAGGGTTATTGGGCCTTAGTGCTGAAATAGCAGAAGGATGGTTTTCTATTCCTTTATTTCCAGTGTTAGATTCCAGAGTTCTCAAGGCTGTGCTCCATGCTTTGGATTTATAGACAGACAGACAGATACTAGCTTTATTTTGGGCCTATTATATATTTTTTAAATTCTTCACTGTATTTCATTTGCTTTATTCTAGTTTTTTATTTTTTGTTTTCTATTGGTAGGACTAGCTTTCCTTCCTTTACACAAGGGAGGGCTGAGATCTCCCATCCCTTCCCCCACCTTTGTTAATTACACAAGGGAGGGATGAGAAGTGTTTGTTTGTCAACTGCTTTATTTTTTATCTTTTTCTTTCCCTTTTGAGGATTCATTAGTCTGTGTCATTTATTTTGTGTTGTTTTTTGATAAGGCTGTTCTTGAGCCTTCTGGTAGGTGCTTAGCTGATGTACTGGTTAAGTGTGCTGACTCTTATCTGGGAGAACCAGGTTTGATTCCCCACTCCTCCACTTGCACCTGCTGGAATGGCCTTGGGTTAACCATAGCTATCACTGGAGTTGTCTTTGAAAGGGCAGCTGCTGTGAGAGCCCTCTCAACCCCATCCACCTCACAGGGTGTCTGTTGTAGGGGGAGAAGATATAGGAGATTGCAAGCCACTCTCAATCTCTGATTTAGAGAGAAGGGTGGGGTATAAATCTGCAGTCTTCTTGTGAGAGGGCTTTTTTAATCAAGTATATTTATTATCATTCTTTGTGGCTGTTTCTGTCTTTACAACTGGTCTTTTGTTATGAGAAGTAGAAGCTATAGCCTCAGCCCTAGCAGGTGTAAAATAGCAAATAAATTGTTCTGATCCTCGCAAGATACTGAGTTTTACTGTATTAGAAATCAGGAATTGTATTAGGAATTTTATCTAGGGTATTAAGGATTTTATAGGAATGTATAGGAGAAGGGGGAAATATACATTCGCTGATAAATTATTTACAGTACAAAGTAAATATTATTAGTATAAAGTATACATTCGCTGATAAAGTATTTATAGTACAAAGTAAATATTATTAGTACAAAGTAGAACTAATTTTGATTAAAATATTAAGAGTGGATAAAAAGAAACCAATTGTAGGTAATTCCGTAACAGTTTAAACAAAGAAGGTTGGGTGAATTTTTATCCAATCCAATAGTCAGCCTTTTGGCATATATCAAGTAATAAATAAAACAGTGACAAATATAGAAGTAACAAAAAGAAAAAAGATATTTCAGTCATATACATATGGACATTAGGCAGTTGATCCTTAATTACCAAACATAACAATAAAGCTACCTTTTCAGTTATTTCAGGTGATGAATTGTTCAGGAGGTGGCACACCTTCATGGTGTCTGAACAACCTGTCATGTTAAGCAAAATTGGGTCTAAAAGATTGAAATGGGTATCATATTGAGAACAGTAAAGAAGAATATGAGGACGTGAGTCAACTTGTTTTAGATTGCATGCACAGAATCTTGCTGAATATGGAGTTTTATTATATCTGCCACAGGTAACTGCAGATGGGCTAGTATTGCATCTAGCAAGTGCAAATGCTCTGCACAATTGTGGGACATGAAGGGGAGTTTTTATCTCCTAAATCTTCTGTTGCTGCTCTGAGTCATTTAGAGATTGTGGAAGTGCACATTCCAGTGCCCTCTCACCCTTGGTCTGAGAGGGGATTTCAAGCCTCTTCCTTGGGCTTGTGAGCAACTCAACAGTTCACTGCATGAGGCTGACAGTTGTTGTTGAGCGTCCTTTTGGTCCCACACTTTGATAAAACAGATGTTATTGATAGTCAAAACTCTTGAAAAATTTACGAGAAATTTAATTCAGAGCAGGTAATCTGACTAAATCGAAATCTCTTTATACAGAGGTCAGTTATATTTATTAAAACTTTGATTGACTGCAGCACTGTAATGTGAAAGAAAGGACAGGATTTTCTGTCCTTCAAAAGAATATTTCTTTCTGCCAAACTATCATGAGTGTCGTAGATAGCTTTATGAGGGAAGTCTGTCTGCCCTCTTTCCTTTCCCCCATTTGCTGTTAAGATGTTGTGGCCAGGTAGCCCTCTCTCTCTGTTCACAACCTTCTGCAGCAGAATGCCTCTGGGAAAGAAGAGCAGCTCTTGTCCATCCCTAATCTTTTCTTCCTTGTGAGCAGCAACTCCCTGGCCCCCATAACTTGCAGAATCCTCAGGGGCCTCTTCTCTGCTCCTAACTCCCTACCTAAGGCTGTCTCAGACCTTGCTGTCTGCTCCTCTTCCAGGTCTTTCTGTGCCTGCTTCCACTGTTTTGTCTTTTCCCCCATCTTACTCAGTGAGCTGACCCAGCCACTACATTAATCAGCTATTTAGTTGGACTTTGTCCAGCCCATTCTTGTGCCCTCATGATCCTAATTTGTTCTTGACTCTTGGTTGCCATCACCATTCTGCTGCTGTTCTCCCTTCTTATGTATTTAAAACATTTAGGCAAAATCAAGCTAAGTAACATAATAGCATGAAGACAAATGTCATAAGAATTTATTTGCCCTACATAATGGCCATAAATCTTCCTGAGAGGTTGCTGTGTTAATCTGTCCTTGCAAAATAGAACAGAAGTCCAATGGCACCTTCAAAGACTAATGAATTTTTGCAATTCAGGGCTTGTTTCTTCAGATGCTATAAAAAGGAAATCCCCATTTTTATAAGGGAGTGGGAAGGGGAGGAGCTGGGATGGGCAGAGAGGCTCATTGTGACTCCCATTATAGCTCTTCAGCTCTGAGTCTCTGCACTGGATGAGATTGTTACACATGGTGGGTGAAATTCAGAAGCTCCAGTCTTTCCTTTATGTGGCGCAGAGAAACAAAATACTGGTTAATTAGGATAAACAGCAACTAATCAAGGAAGAAACAAGTCTGAATTATGGGAAATTTAGGGAAATTAACTGACATCAGTAAAAGGTTGCTAAGAAAAACCTATTAAAGCTTACAAAAATGGGTCCTGTTGACTATTTGACATTTTACTGAATAAGGAAATCCAAGTCTCTGTACCAACCAGAATGACAGAGGGTAGTTTCTTAGTGAGTTCTACTTTTTGTATAACCTTGACTTTCAGATCTGCAACAGAATGTGGGAAGATTAAACGTTTCTTCACTGTGTTTCTGAGTGCTATGATTTCTGATATGTAAAGATTTGAGTGCACTGATGATCTCACATAGGGAACAACACATTTGTCTAGTGTAGATAGTGGAAGGGGCATTGTTGGCACATGATGGCATATATTAAGTTGAATGATGCATAAGGGGATTTGTTTGGGATGGTGCAGCTGATGATGTTATGTCTTGAAATAATATCACCTGAGCATATGTTGGGGATGATCAAATTAACATAAGAACATAAGAGAAGCCATGTTAGATCAGGCCAATGGCCCATCCAGTCCAACACTCTGTCATATAGTGGCAATTTTTTTTTATATATATATATATACACACACACTGTGGCTAATAGCCACTGATGGACCTCTGCTCCATATTTTTATCTAACCCCCTCTTGAAGGTGGCTATGCTTGTGGCTGCCACCACCTCCTGTGGCAGTGAATTCCACATGTTAATCACCCTTTGGGTGAAGAAGTACTTCCTTTTATCTGTTTTAACCTGGCTGCTCAGCAATTTCATCGAATGCCCACGAGTTCTTGTATTGTGAGAAAGGGAGAAAAGTACTTCTTTCTCTACTTTCTCCATCCCATGCATTATCTTGTAAACCTCTATCATGTCACCCCGCAGTCGACGTTTCTCCAAGCTAAAGAGTCCCAAGCGTTTCAACCTTTCTTCATAGGGAAAGTGTTCCAGCCCTTTAATCATTCTAGTTGCCCTTTTCTGGACTTTCTCCAATGCTATAATATCCTTTTTGAGGTGCGGCAACCAGAACTGCACACAGTACTCCAAATGAGACTGCACCATCGATTTATACAGGGGCATTATGATACTGGCTGATTTGTTTTCAATTCCCTTCCTAATAATTCCCAGCATGGCGTTGGCCTTTTTTATTGCAAACGCACACTGTCTTGACATTTTCAGTGAGTTATCTACCACGACCCCATGATCTCTATCTTGGTCAGTCTCTGTCAGTTCACACCCCATCAACTTGTATTTGTAGCTGGGATTCTTGGCCCCAATGTGCATTACTTTGCATTTGGCCACATTGAACCGCATCTGCCACGTTGACGCCCACTCACCCAGCCTCAACAGATCCCTTTGGAGTTCCTCACAATCCTCTCTGGTTCTCACCACCCTGAACAATTTAGTGTCATCCGCAAACTTGGCCACTTCACTGCTCACTCCCAACTCTAAATCATTTATGAACAAGTTAAAGAGCATGGGACCCAGTACCGAGCCCTGCGGCACCCCACTGCTTACCGTCCTCCACTGTGAAAACTGCCCATTTATACTCACTCTCTGCTTCCTATTACTCAGCCAGTTTTTGATCCACAGGAGGACCTGTCCTTTTACTCCATGACTCTCAAGCTTTCTAAGGAGCCTTTGATGAGGAACTTTATCAGAAGCTTTCTGGAAGTCAAGGTAAACGACATCTATCGGGTCTCCTTTGTCCACATGTTTGTTCACCCCCTCAAAGAAATGGAACAGGTTAGTGAGGCAAGGTCTTCCCTTACAGAACCCATGCTGAGTCTTCCTCAATAACCCGTGTTCATCAATGTGCCTACTCATTCCGTCCTTGATAATGGTTTCTACCAACTTTCCCGGTATTGAAGTCAGACTGACTGGCCTGTAATTTCCTGGATCTCCTCTGGAACCCTTTTTAAAGATGGGGGTGACATTTGCTACCTTCCAGTCCTCAGGAACGGAGACAGATTTCAATGAAAGATTACAAATTTTTGTTAGAAGATCCACAAGTTCAACTTTGAGTTCTTTCAGAACTCTTGGGTGTATGCCATCCGGACCCGGTGACTTATTAGTTTTTAATTTGTCTATCAGTTGTAGGACCTTTTCTTTTGTCACCTCAATCTGACACAGGTCTTTCAACACCCCTTCCAAAGTTAGTGGTTCTGGGCGGGCAAAAAGTTCTCATCTTCCACAGTGAAGACGGAGGCAAAAAATGCATTCAGCTTCTCAGCCATTTCCCTGTCCTCCTTCAGTAATCCTTTTACCTCATCCAAGGGCCCCACTGCCTCCCTGGCTGGTTTCCTACTTCTAATATATTTGAAGAAATTTTTATTGTTGGTCTTTATGTTTTTTGCAGTATGCTCCTCATAGTCCCTTTTTGCCTGCCTGATCACAGTCTTGCATTTGATTTGCCACAGCCTGTGTTCCCTTTTACTAATCTCACTTGGACTGGTTTTCCACAGCTTAAAGGAATCCTTCTTACCTTTTACAGCTTCCATTACTTTGTTTGTTAACCACGCAGGCCTTTTCTTATGCCTGTTTGTGCCTTTCCTAACTTGTGGTATGTATTTTATCTGAGCTTCTAGGATTATAGTTTTAAATAGTCTCCAAGCTTCCCCAAGGGTTTTGACCGTATTTACCTTTCCTTTCAGTTTCTTCCTCACATGCCTCCTCATCTCAGAGAATTTACCCGTTTTAAAGTTAAACGTTGTTGTGGCGGTCTTTTTGGACAACTCCCTATTTATACAAATGGTGAAATCAATAACGTTATGGTCACTGTTCCCAAGTGGTGCGATCACTTTTACATCTCTCACCAAGTCTTGGGCATTACTTAGGACCAAATCCAGGATCGCCCCACCCCTGGTAGGTTCAGAGACCATCTGCTCCATAGCACAGTCATTGAGAGCATCAAGAAACTCAATCTCTTTCTCTCGACCAGAACACATATTGACCCAATCAATCTGCGGGTAGTTAAAATCACCTATTATGACACAGTTTTACGTTTCGCCGCTATCTTTAAGCCTTCCATCATATTATAATCGTCCTCTCTTTTGATTTGGTGGGCGATAACAAACTCCCATAGTTAAATTTCCTTTTGGGCCCTCTATTTCAACCCAAAGCATTTCTAAAAGTGAATCTAATTCTCTGACCTCAGTCTTACTGGACCGTATATCCTCTCTGACATACAGAGCCATCCCACCTCCAACCCTTCCCTCCCTATCCTTCCGATATAACTTATATCCAGGAATCACCGTATCCGACTGATTCTCCTCATTCCACCAAGTTTCTGAAATTCCCACAATGACTGTTTTCTCCCAACACTAAACATTCCAATTCACCAATTTTACTTCAAACACTTCTAGCATTTGCATAAGAACATAAGAGAAGCCATGTTGGATCAGGCCAACGGCCCATCCAGTCCAACACTCTGTGTCACACAGTGGCAAAAAATTTTATATATACACACACGCTGTGGCTAATAGCCACTGATGGACCTGTGCTCCATAGTTTTATCTAAACCCCTCTTGAAGGTGGCTATACTTGTGGCCGCCACCACCTCCTGTGGCAGTGAATTCCACATGTTAATCACCCTTTGGGTGAAGAAGTACTTCCTTTTATCCGTTTTAACCTGTCTGCTCAGCAATTTCATCGAATGCCCACGAGTTCTTGTATTGTGAGAAAGGGAGAAAAGTACTTCTTTCTCTACTTTCTCCATCCCATGCATTATCTTGTAAACCTCTATCATGTCACCCCGCAGTCGACGTTTCTCCAAGCTAAAGAGCCCCAAGCGTTTCAACCTTTCTTCATAGGGAAAGTGCTCCAGCCCTTTAATCTTTCTAGTTGCCCTTTTCTGGACTTTCTCCAATACAAACAAATGCATGCAAACAATACAAACAAATGCATACAAACATCTATAATTTCCCAGGCAAGCTAGGCCCGCTACCTTCCTTCTGCCGCCTCAAGAGTCTGGCAGACAGTCCATACTGTTTGTCATCATCACAGTGGACAACTCTGGTCCGTTACCCGGTAGAAAAATAGCAGCCAACCCTTCATCTCTTTGAGACGAGTCCTCCCGAACCAGAGACATTTCATCTCCTGTCGGCTTTTTCCCAAGATTTAGTTTAAAAACTGCTCTGCCACCTTTTTGATTTTAAGCGCCAGCAGCCTGGTTCCATCCGGCGACAAGTGGAGACCGTCTCTTTTGTACAGCTCGCGCTTGTTCCAGAAAGCATCCCAGTGCCTAACAAACTTAAACCCTTCCTCCTTACACCATCGTCTGATCCACACATTGAGACTTCTAATTTGTGCCTGTCTCTCCTGCCCTGCACATGGAACAGGTAGTACTTCCAAGAAGGCTACCTTGGAGGTCTTGGCCTTAAGTCTCCCGCCTAGCAGTCTAAATTTTTCCTCCAGGACCTCATGACTGCATTTCCCCACATCGTTGGTGCCAACATGCACCACGACCACAGGCTCCTCCCCAGCGCTGTCTATCAGCCTATCTACTACATGCGTATTGTCCGCTACCTTCGCACCAGGCAGGCAAGTCACCTACGGTCAGTACGCGGTTTCGCCACCCAGCTGTCTACTTGCCTAAGGATCGAATCACCAACTACCAAAAACCCCCTCTCCCCCTGCCCAGGGATGGTTCCTTGGCGCGAAAGGATTCCCGCTCACCAACCGAAGAAGAGGTCCCTTCTGAGGGCGCATTCCCCTTATCCTCAGCACGGTGCCCTGTTCCCTCTCGACCCTCACACTCTCTGGCAGCAACGGGGCTGCTACGTTCAGAGTGGGGCTCATCTAATACGCCCCCGAGAGTCTTCCCAAAATGCCTAACTGACCGTCTCTGCTTCTCTAGGGCAGTCACCTCGGCCTCAAGGGTACGAACTCGTTCCCTGAGGACCAGGAGCTCCTTGCATCGAGCACACACCCAAGACTTCTGTCCTTTGGGCAGATAGTCGTACATGTGACACTCAGTGCAAAACACTGGACAGCCCCCAACCCCCTGCTGGCATTCTTTCTATCTATCTATCTATCTATCTATCTATCTATCTATCTATCTATCTATCTATCTATCTATCTATCTATCTATCTATCTATCTATCTATCTATCTATCCATCTATCATCCATCTATCATCCATCTATCATCCATCTATCATCCATCTATCATCCATCTATCATCTATCTTCTATCACCTCTCTATCACCTACCTATCACCTACCTATCACCTACCTATCACCTATCTATCTATCTATCTATCTATCTATCTATCTATCTATCTATCTATCTATCTATCTATCTATCTATCTATCTATCTATCTATCTATCTATCTATCTATCTATCTATCTATCTATCTATCTATCTATCTATCTATCTATCTATCTATCTATCTATCTATCTATCTATCTATCTATCTATCTATCTATCTATCTATCTACCCTACCTACCTACCTACCTACCTACCTACCTACCTATCAAAATATACAGTCCTCTTTAAATGCTGTTTGTTTAAGTGGCTCCCCTTCTGGAGGGTCAACTTACCTTATTGGGAGAACAAGAAAATCAGGGATCTGGGTTCCTGGTCCTTAGGGAGCCCCCAGGCCAAGAGCCCTTTGGCAAGGCACAGCTTAAAATGCAAAGAGGGTGGAGCAGAGGCACTCCTCAGCAATCAGCAGCAATCACTCTCAATCTCTTTCTCCTTTAGCCCACTCAACCAAACAAAGAGCAAACAAAGACCAAACAAATAGCAGTTCCCCAGCTATCACACCTCAGAATTTTAGGCAGCCCCACAAACCTCAGAATGAAGTCTTTCAAAACTCAGAAATTCTCAGCAACTTCTCCAGCTGTCTCAGCTATGAGAGCTGCTCTGCTCTGTTCTGCTCCTCTCAGACCTCTGTGAGATGTAGTCTAATAATTGTAGAATTAAAATCGTAGTCTAATAATTCATTTCCAAATTCTTCATTTTTTCCGCTTTCCTTCTTTCTGTCAGGGTCCCTGTTAGATTTATTGTTGGCCCTGTTCTCTCTGCACACGGTTGTTGGGTGACCACATTCATTCCCCTGATTTTCCATGCCATCAGTGTGTTACAGCCATCTCTGCCTGTCTGAGGCCCCTCTCCTTTCCTGCCAAACCTTCACCTCTTCATACCCTTTTTATATGTTTCCATCCTCTAATATTAATAAGGCATGAAGCCTTGCTTTTACCTTCTGTCTCTTTACTCTGTCTGCTGCTTCCTTAACAAGATTGCCAGAATGCATCCCTTCCTGTCTGCTCCCTTTGTCAGCCTCCACTTCATGACCTGGCTTTTTTTTTTTTTAGCCCTTTGAAATGCCTCCTTGGTCTTCTGCTCTCACACTTGAGCCAGTTTGGTGTAGTGGTTAAGTGCGTGGGTGCTTATCTGGGAGAACGGGGTTTGATTCCCCACTCCTTCACATGCACCTGCTGGAGAGTCCTTGGGTCAGGCAGAACTCTCTCAGAGCTGTTCTGCTCAAGAGTAGCTGCTGTCAGAACTCTCTCGGTCCCACCTACCTCACAGGGTGTCTGTTGTGAGGAGGGGAAGGAAAAGGAGATTGTAAGCCACTCTGAGACTCCTTTGGGTGGGGTATAATCCAATCTCCTCCTCCTTCTTCAAGTTGCATTGCATCCATATGATTATCATTCTTTGTGGCTGCCTCTCCTGCTTCCAATGCAAACTCTGTATCCTTGGTCTCTGTGTCATTGCCTCCCCCATAGTCTTATGTCCTGGTACTTCTCTGCCTGTGACCTTTGCTCTTCAGCCTTCTGTCCAAAGCTCAGGCAATGCCTTTAAAAATTTTAAAATACTTAGCTGTATAACCGTCTGGCCCGGGAGCTTTATCATTCTTCATCACATTAATTGCTGCTTCAATTTCTATTTTTTCAATTGGGTCATTCAAAATTTTTCTCATATTTTCAGTTAAAGGCTCAATTTTTATTTTCTGTAAATATTCATCTATCTTTTTTCTCTTTACTTCAGCACCTTTAAACAACTTGGCATAATACTTAAAAAATTCTCTTTTTATTCCCTCTTGAGTTACTACATCTCTTCCATCTATCACAATTCTACTAATTGTTTTGTTTTCCCTCTTTTTTTTCAGCTGCCACGCCAAGTATTTCCCCGTCTTATTTGCTCCTTCAAACGATTTCTGCTGAAGCCTTTTCAAATTCCATTCCACTTCTTTGTTTAGTAAATGTCTTAATTGAGTTTGCAATATTGAAATTTCCCTTAGAATCTTCTTTTTCCCTGGTCTTTTCCTCAACTCTCCTTCTTTTTTCTTTATTTCATTTTGAATGTCCAATAATTGTTTTTCTTTTTCCCTTTTATCTTTGTTGTTCAAAGTAATCAACAACCCTCTCATTACTGCTTTATAAGTGTCCCAGACCGTCTGAAAATCAATATCTTCTTTATCATTCATTTGGAAAAATTTCTTAGTTTCTTTTCCTAGGAAAGTCACTGTTTCTTTGTTCTGTAGCAAATCCTCATTCAGTCTCCATCTTCTCAGTCTTTTGGACAATTTTGTAATCCACATTATTGGGTTATGGTCAGCACCAATTTTAGGCAAAATATCTATCTTCCTTGTTGTAAGGCCTAAGTCTCTAGTTCCCCACAGCATGTCAATTCTAGAAAAGGTCTTATGTCTTGCAGAAAAAAAAGTATAGTCCCGCACTTCAGGATTAAACTTTCTCCATATGTCTTCCAAATTTTCCTGTTTAACTAATTCAAAAAAAGACTTTGGCAATTTCCCTTCTTTCCCACTATTTTTTTTCCCTCCGGATCTATCCAATGAGTTCTCAACTGTTCCGTTAAAATCTCCCATCAAGAGTATTTGATCGTAGGTCAACTCATCTAGTTGTTGTATAATGTCTTTAAAAAAAGCATCTTTTGCACCATTAGGTGCATATAGTCCCAATAACAGCGTTTTTTTCCCATTTGATGTTATTTCCACTGCTACAAATCTTCCATCTTTATCTTTAAACACCAGTTTTGGCTCCAAGTCCTGTTTAATATAAAAAACTACTCCCCTTTTTTTCTGTTCAGCTAATGAAAAAAATTCCCTTCCCAATTGTTTGTTCCATAAAAATTTATAATCCTTTTGTTTGATGTGGACTTCTTGCAAACAAATTATATTACAATTTTGCTTCTTAATCCAATGAAAAGTTGCCCTTCTTTTTTGTGGTGAATTTAGTCCATTAACATTCCAAGACAATAATTTGTAATCCATCATGGTGCAAATTCTTTATTTTCCTCAAAAAATCTCCTCAGCTCTCTGGCATTTGTAATTGTTACTCTCTTCCCCTGAAGTTCAAAGCTCAAATCCTCGGGGATTATCCATCTGTACCTTGTGCCATTGTCTTTCAATTTTTCTGTCAACTTTTTATATGTTCTCCTGTCGTTTATCACTTCTTTGGGTAGCTCCTTCATAATTCTCACTCTGCTACCTCTTACTATCAATGACTGTTCAAAGTTTTTCTTCATAATCCTTCCCACCATTTCCTTTGTCATAAATCTTACAACAACATCTCTTGGTAAGTTGTTTTTTTTGGCATATAACGAATTGACTCTATACATGTGATCATACATGCTCTTAGTCTTGTCAGGGTCGTCTTCTAAGAATTCTGCAATTATGTTTGTCATATATCCTTTCAGATCATCATCTTCTTCCTCAGGTACTCCTCTCAAGCGTATCTGATTTTCCATTAATTTGCATTCGTGGATCGTCACTTTTTCTTGGACTTTCAGCAAGGTGGTATCATGTATTTTAACTTTCTCCTCCACTTCCTGTACTTTCTTGTCTATTTTCCCAATTTGGTCTTTGAGGTCATCCACTTCTTTTTTAATTACTGTGACAAGTTCTTCCTTCATTTCTTCCATCATTTTCTTAACTCCTTTCATAATCCTGGCTTCCATAGCCTCCATTTGGTCCTGCATTTTTTCTAATGAGAGGGCTCTTGTTCGGGGCTGCCTGGGCTCTGACATTTAGGCAAGGAGCAGAGAGATAAAATAGAAATACCAAAAATTTCCGTCTCACAATTTACAAATTGGCTACCAAGCTCAAAAGGTTTAAATTTTCTCTCTTATTTAAACTTTGTTCTGTTCTCTTCTGAGCTTCCCAGGCCCAAATATATATTTTTTAAAAATTTTCCCCTTTAAAAAAATGACGAAATTTTTGACTTCACCAATTTGAAATTTGACAGTCAGGTTCAATAGAGCAGAGCTTGCCCTTTCCAGCAAGCCTAAGTTCGCTGGTTTCTGAGCTTCCAAAGCCAAGATATTTATCAAAAAAGTCTTCAAAAATTCCAAAATGGCGGCCGCGATTTTTTCCCCTTTAAAAATTTTTTTTCCCCCTTTTAAAGTCACCTCAGGCGCCCACCAGTAATGTAGTCAATAGTTCTTGTTTTCTTACCCTTTTTCCCGTCGATTCTGTCAATTTTTAAAGTCCCAAATCTTTTTAAAACAATATTTTAAATTGGACCTCCCAGCAATGGCTGCCGACGTTTCTCTATGATGTAGAGTAGGCTTTTTCCTTTACTGCTTCCTGTTTCTGTCAGCTTCAACTCTCATGGAAATCTCACGATACTTGACGCATTTCCTGTCTTGCTCAGAAGAGCTAAGCTGTTCCAGTATATTCTGATGCAACGTGGCTGTTTAACTTTCACAAACCGCAAACCGCAAGTAGACAAAACTATGTTCTCTTTTCAAATTTTAGCAGTTTTTCACACTGTCTTTTGTATTAAAACAGTCCAAACTTCTCCATTTCTTTCTTCTATTTGCAAGCTTTATATTTTCCCCTTCTTCCCACCTTTAATACGTCCCTTTAATCTGTAAATAGCTCCGGAGTGAAAAAAGAGCTTCTGTACCTTTTTTTCTTCACTTATCCAAGTTCCACTGGTCTTCCAAAACTTTAGTTGTTTAAAATTGTCCCAGAAGGTTAGGATCCTGACGAGCTTATGTCAAATCAATGACTCTGAAAGATCTTGCAGATGATAACTATGCAAACTTCTGAGACCCCTCAAAGCCTCAAAGGAACCCTCTACAGGGCTCCTTTTCAGCCAAGGTAAATCTCTTCCAAAGTTTTTAGTGCAAGTCTTGGACCTTTCTCTCACTGAGAAAGGTAGGCAGTGGGCTTTGATTTGCCCTCCACTACCCCGAACAAGACCTTCAGCTTGCTCCCGATGTGAGAGACAACTCAGCTCGCCATTTTCCTCCCCGGAATTAATACCAAAATTACAGAAGCTGATGAATGTAATAAGAGTTAAAGGGAAGGTACCAAATACATGGAAGGAAGCTGTTATTTCTTTGATACCTAAAGAAGAAAGAGACGCTACAAATGTGAAAAATTATAGACCAATTTCACTTTTGAACAATGATTATAAAATATTTACAAGAATTCTGGCGGAACGACTTAAGCAATATCTGATAAATTTTATAAAGGAGGACCAAGCTGGTTTTCTTCCTAAAAGACAAATAAGAGACAATATTAGAACTGTTGTAAATATTGTAGAATACTATGAAAGACATCCAGAAAAGGAAGTAGCACTATTCTTTGCAGATGCAGAAAAAGCATTTGACAATTTAAATTGGGACTTTATGTTTGCAGTGATGGAAAAAATGGAACTTGGAGAAAGTTTTATAAGAATGATAAAGGCAATATATTCTGAACAAAGGGCAAGACTGTGCATCAATGCAGATCTTACAGACGAAATGAAAATTAGTAAAGGTACTAGACAAGGCTGCCCGCTTTCGCCATTGTTGTTCATAATGACTCTTGAAATTTTACTGATGCAGATCCAAGATGAAAAAGATTTAGAAGGACTACAAATAAAAGGGTATACCTATAAATATAGAGCATTTGCGGATGATATAATGTTTATAAATGAAAATCCCCTACAAGCTACACCGTTGTTGTTAACGAGAATACAAGAGTTTGGGGAGTTGGCGGGACTTTACATAAACAAAGAAAAATCAAAAATTTTATGTAAGAATATGCAGAAAAATAGACAACAAGAATTACAAAGACTAACGGGTTGTGAAGTTACCTCTAAGGTAAAATACCTAGGGGTAGAGATAACAATGAAAAATATTGATCTGTTTAGGAACAACTATGAAAAGCTCTGGCGCAAAATAGAAGAAGATATGCTAAAGTGGAACAAGCTCAATTTGTCATTGTTGGGCAGAATAGCTGCAGTAAAAATGAATATTTTACCAAGGATTATGTATTTGTTTCAAACCATCCCCATTGTGAAAGATGCTAAGCAATTTGATAAATGGAGAAGAAAAATCTCAGAATTTGTGTGGGCCGGGAGGAAACCTAGAATCAAAATGAAAGTCCTGATAGATGCAAAAGAGAGAGGTGGGTTTCAATTACCAGATTTGAAACTGTATCATGAAGCAATTTGTTTAGTATGGTTGAAAGAATGGATAACGCTATTAAATGAAAAACTTCTAGTGTTAGAAGGCCATGGAAAAAAATTCGGCTTTCATGCCTATTTGTATTATGGGAAAAAGAAGATGGATGGTCTTTTCTCTCACCATTATATAAGGAGCAGCTTACTAAATGTGTGGATAAAGTACAAGAAATATGGCGATGAGAGAAGACCTTTGTGGATAGTGCCGGCTGAAGTGATAAAGTTAACGGCCAAAACAGTTAAGGAAAAACAACTATCATACAACCAACTACTAAAAATACAAAGTGGGAAAATAGAACTGAAAACTGCAGAAGAATTGAATTATAAATATGATTGGTTTCAAATGCAACAAATAAAAAGCTTGATGGAGAATGATATCAAAGCTGAAGGAATAAGGAAAGAGCAAACAGAAATGGAAAGAGTTCTGCTTGGAGATAATGAGAAATTAATTTCAAAAGTGTACAAATTACTTTTACAATGGACTACAGAAGATGAAGTAGTGAAATCTCAAATGATAAAATGGGCAATTAATGTAAATAAAGAAATAAAGATGGAATCTTGGGAATATTTGTGGAAAAACTCTATGAAACTCGCAACATGTCATAGTATTAAAGAGAACTGTTTTAAGATGATGTATAGATGGTATATGACTCCAAAAAAATTAGCAAAGATGAACAATAAGATGCCAGATAGGTGCTGGAAATGTAAAAAGCATGAAGGTTCTTTCTACCATATGTGGTGGACTTGTGAAAGAGCTAAAATGTTTTGGCAGATGATTCAACAAGAGATATCTAAGATCCTAGGATATGAATTTAACAAAGAAGCAGAGATTTTTCTGCTGGGATTACAAATGGAAAAATTTCCAAAAGAAGATAGAACTTTAATATGGTACTTGCTCTCAGCTGCTAGGACATTGTATGCGCAGTTGTGGAAGCAAGAAAAAATACCAGAAAAATGGGACTGGACTATAAAAGTTATGTCATGGAGTGAAATGGACAAACTAACAAGAAAACTAAGAGACTGCGATTTAGAACTTTTTAATCGTGAGTGGAAGAAATTCAGAAGATATGTAGAAAAAGAGTGGAAAATAAAAGGTCATTGGGCAATTTTTGATGATTAAGACTTTTAAGACAAGAATATAACTTTTGAAGGGGGGATCTTTTTCTTAATCAATTTTTGTTTTTTCTTGATAGTTAAAGGTACCTTTAATATCTGTTTTTTTTTTTAAAATAACACTGGCGGGGGTCAAGTATTGGGGGGAGGGGTGGGAGAAAAGTAAGATGTGGGGTAGAATGATGTTCTTTTTTTATTATCTTAAGCTTTTTATAAGTTGTAGATATAGTTCTACTACCATATGTTACTAATAAAATTGTTTATACAAAGCTCAGGCAATGCCCACCTGTTCAATCTGGTCCTGGCTGGGACTGTCACTACACCCTCACCCCCAGTGGAGCCAAACAGCCCCCAAGACCCACCAGAATGGGCCACCAAGGTATCCATCCACCTGTGAGATGATGCCCAAGAGAGGACTTGAGTTGGCAGGCGAGTCAGGGCTCCATAACAAAGACCAGGAGCTAGGGAGGAAATGCAGCTCTGTCACAGAACAAGAGTTGGAACTGCCCCAAAAGACTGCCGAGCCAGACCCTGAATGTGGGCCGAGTGGTACCCCATCACTCAGGGTGGATTTGATTTAAATCACTAGTCAGTGAGACTTGATTTAAATCATAGTTTTCTACATAAAGACTCATTTTTGCTGGTATAACCTTAATATTCACAATTAGATGAAGATTTCATTTTTAGAATAACAACTGTTCATATTAATCTTAGTTATATAAAAATAATGCTTTTTAATACTATGAGAAACACATTATAGATAGGTAATTATGAAATTATTGTGAAGTGAATTATCTCCAGTTTAATGGATTAATCATATTTGGACAACTTTTCTGCTGTACTTTATTGGAAGGAGAAAAATAATCATTACTGTAACAATAATAATAATTTAAATTGCTTTATTCAACTAAAACAATGACATTATAGCATATGTTTGCTTAAACATCCATGTTTGTTAACTGATGTGGTTAAACAAAATATATATATTTTAAAAAACTTAAACTGTTAGGCCAGCCTACACATGAAAAACTTAAATACTGTCCTCTTTATCTCACTCTTCATCTTCTTCTTTGTTCATAGTCTGGAAAAGAAAAACAAACTTTCCTGCTTTGTCCGGTCCGGAACGATTTCTCAATTTAGAATGAATTATAGGTTTTCTCCTCCAGGGAAAGAATAATGTGATAAACCTCGGATTATACACACAAAAGATCCAAAGTCTTTTGGAGTATTCTGCTCAAAAAGTTTCACTTTCATTTTTACTGCTTGCCCCTCCATCCTCACACTTAAGTTTCTTCTTGTGCAGATCTATTCCACTCCAAGCAATCTTTTTCTATTCATTGAACTTCTTGAAACATAGCACGTAAGGGATTGATTCTGTGTACATAGGTTTGTAGAACAATGAGATTAAGATCTTTTTCTCAACTCTGTTCATTTTATAACATTTTTGCTGTGTAGAAGAGGCATGTGATCTCTGCAGACAAATTACAGTTCTGAGAACTGCAAAACCAAGCATCTGTGTTCTGTGATAATATCATGTAGACAGAGAAACTGCCCAGTGATCTTACAGAAACCTCTGGAAGAGCATGACATTGTGAATGGATTAATAGGATTTATTACCAAAAAATGTAAACGTTGCATGAATATACAGCCTTATGCTTCAGAATTAAAAACTATTTCTTATTTCATGATGGAATAACCTTTGGATGATAATATATTTTCCCCAAAAAGCATTTTATTTAAAAAATTCGATTTTTAAATTTTTTTAAAAAAAATAATTGATTTTTATCCACCCTGCCATCACTGCAGGAAGCTGAGGAGGCAACCTGGAGCCAGGAGAGCCCTACCCCCCCCCCAATCAGACATGATGATAACCGCAGCTCAAGGCGAAGCGGCACCTCCTGAATTATGGCAAGCCCTGTGGGTGTGGCCAGGACCAAAGCTTCAGCTGGGCATTGGAGCTTATTGTGGGTGGGGGGGATAGAGCCAAGAGGGAGAGTTAACGGGGGAAGGGCTAGGAAGACGGGAGGGGTATAAAGGAGCAAGGTAGGGGTCGAAGAGGAGCTGGAGATTGGAGAGGCACAGAGAGAGAGGGTGAAATCAGATTCCAGAAGAGGGAAGAGCCAAGAGGGTGAATAGAGTGGACCTTCTGCCCATATTTTAAAAAACCTAAACTGTTAGGCCAGCCTACACATGAAAAACTTAAATACTGTCCTCTTTATCTCACTCTTCATCTTCTTCTTTGTTCATAATCTGGAAAAGAAAAACAAACTTTCCTGCTTTGTCCGGTCCTGAACGATTTCTCAGTTTAGAAATCTTGGTAACAACCTTAACAGGTCTGGCAGGGGCATACTGGCTGACGAGATGGGGCATGACACCACCTTTCTCCCTCTGCCCTGATAACTGCTTCTAGAACACTTGCTTGAAGCTGCTTCCTTCCTCCAGATCTTCTTCCCCCACAGAGCCACATCGCAGAAAAGGAGGAGGAACCTCCCACCTTTCCCCATCCCATCACCTACTGAAACTAAGCCTGAGCACATCTAACTAACCATTTGGAGCATGCTTAATCCCTGCCTCTCCCTTCTCTTTGTCTCCCTGAGATCAAAATTATAGCAAGTTCCTTGGAGCAGGGATCTGACTTTTTGTAATCTGTAAAATGTCATGACCTGTTGTATTATTATAGCTTTGTTTGAAGGCAGAAGAACTTCAGGTGTCCCTAGGAGTCATTTGTGTATTCTTTTATGTTTAAAGAAAAACAGGAGGAGGAAGCAGAAGGATAACCTTTGTCAGAAACGGAGATCAGAGTCCAGCAGTGAGGATTCAGACCCAGTACTTGAGAAAGACAGCACTGAGGAGAAGGAGGAGGAGTCCAGGAATCCCAAGACTGAAGTCTGGAGAGTGCCCAGCATTGACTTGTGGATCCCTACAAGGCAGACTCTGTCCAGCATTCCTGGGGAGTTGGCCTCTGTCACTGTGCTTTCAAAAGGCTTTGATGTGAGCAGAAAACGGAAGTCGGTCCATGGTGCTCTTCTTGTTGCAGAAAAGGACCAAGCTTCTGAAGATCTACAGTCCAGGACATCTCCATCAGTTAATATTCAGGCAGAGGAGGAATTTGCTGTGGAGGATACCAGAGTATGTTCTGGAAGCTAGGGCTGTCCCATACAAGGGAGGTTTGGCCATGCCTTCCAGTTTCCTGTTCAGTGTCCCACTAGCTCCTTTCAGCTCTTTTGGTATGGAACCATCTTTAGGTTGGTCACCTGTGGGGAAGAAGGGTGGCCAGCAGTGAGTAAAACCCTTCATAAACTGGAAGAAACTTAACATAAAAAGAGCCTTGTGGGATCAGACCAGTCTTCCACCTAGTCTAACATCCTGTGGAGGAACTGGTTCAGTGGTAGAGCTTCACATGTAGATGGTCCCAGGCTCAATCCCCAGCATCACCACCTAAAAGGACAAGGCTGTAGGGGATGTGAAAGACCTCTGTCTGAGACTTAAGAGAGCTGCTGCCAGTCTGAGTAGACTTTGATGGACCAAGGGCAGCTTCATGTGTGTCTCACTAGCCTGCATTTTGCTTTGCAGGGCAAACAACTGGGCTGTAGTAGGCACAGTCTTCCCCTGATGTTGCCTCCTTGCATTCAGAGGATCCATTCGGAGGATCACTGCCTCTGAATAGCAAGGTTGCTTTGCTTACTGTGGCTAGTAGCCACTAATGGGTCTATCCTTAATTTAATGTCTAAACACCTTTTAAAGTTACCTGTACCCATGGTCATTACTAGGAGTGAATTCCACACTTCCATTGAGTAATGAAGTACTTCCCTTGTTTGTCTTGAATCTGTTGCCCATCAGTTTTGTTGAGTGCCTTGCCAAAAGACACTCGGGTGTCCCTGACCAGGACTAGGGCCTTCTTTGCCCTGGCCCTGGCCTGGTGAGACTCCTTGTCAGTGTGACCTTATGCAGTACTGCAGGGCTTGCAAGGCAGATGGTTGAGGACAGCAACAGGCCCCGTATTGGCTGGCACTCCCTTCTCCCCCCTTTCCGACTACACTCTCACCTTAACCTCCCCCCTCCCTTGAGGTGGAGACATAGTTGGAATTAGATGTATCAATGCCAGTATGTTGTAGTGATTACATAGACGCTTATCTGAGAGAACGGGGTTTGATTCCCCACTCTTCCACTTGCAGCTGCTGGAATGGCCTTGAATCAGCCATAGCTTTTACAGAGTTGTCCTTGAAAGTTCAGCTTCTGGGAGAGCTCTATCAGCCCCACCTACCTCACAGAATGTCTGTTGTGAGGGAGGAAGGTAAGGAGATTGTGTGAGCTGCTCTGAGATTCAGAGTGGAGATTCATCTTCTACTACTGTTATCTGTTAAAGTGTTTTAATTAGTTTTTTAATTTCTGTAACTGATTGGATATAATGTTTTATGGTTGTTTATCGCTCAGAGCCCTGAGTACTCAGAGATTGAGCAATTTATAAATCCAATCTAAATTATAAATAAATATTGAGATCTAATACTACAGGGGAGAAAAAAGCACTCTAGCCTTGATTTTATAAACCTGTCATGACCCCTACTCCCTGCTTAGAAGCTTATGCTACTATAGTGCTCTATATTTAAAAACCTTGTAGGAAGGATGCTCCAACCCCTTAATCTCCTTGTTTGCCCTCTTTGTCTCCAGCTCTACTTCTTTAAAAAGAAGATGATGATATTGGATTTATATCCCGCCCTACACTCTGAATCTCAGTCTCAGAGCGGTCACAATCTCCTTACTCCCCCCCCCTCCACAACAGACACCCTGTGAGGTAGGTGGGGCTGAGAGAGCTCTTATAGCAGTTGCCCTTTCAAGGACAACTCCTCTGGAAGCTATGGCTGACCCAAGGCCATTCCAGCAGCTGCAAGTGGAGAAGTGAGGAATCAAACCCAGTTCTCTCAGATAAGAGTCTGCACACTTAACCACTACACCAAACTGACTTAAAAGATGCAGTGACCAGAACCCTATGCTGTATTTCAAATGAGGCCTTACTACATTTTTATTTTCAGTCCCAGTCCACATCATGGAGTTTGCCTTTTTCATCTTCCCTGCACATTCAGTAGACAGGTTTACTAATCTATCCGCTCTACAACCTCAAGATCTTCATCATGGTCTCTGTGCAGTCCCACACATGGGTCTTGCCCTCAGCAACAGATCCTAACCTCGGAGACTCCAAAAACTCGCTTGAGCGTTTTGGCACACTTTCCGGCTCGCCCTGGGAAGCAGGCACCGACTGCACATGCCTGGAGCGAGCGGAAGGCGCCCCTCCCACTCAGTTTCTTCCTACCCGCCACTTGGACAACACCTACCTCATTGCGTTCATCTCCTCAGCTCGTTCTTCTCTTCGTTGTCTTCTGTGGTATCGTATTTTTCTCTCTCCCTTTTCCTCTTTTACTGTCTTGCATCCATATCTGTTTTTTAAAAAAAGGAGCCTTATCTCTGTGCTTTTCTTTCCTTTCCCCTTCCCCCCTCCCTTATCTGGAGTGTATGGAAGGGAAAACCACTTTCAAAAAATGCCGCAGGTTTGGGGCTAAAATCCCGTCCACCGACGGTCATTCCCACTGCCTTTTTTGCCTTGGGGAAGCTCACAGGGTTAACTCCTGCACCCACTGCGCCAGCTTTGGTAAACAGGTGCAAAAGAACAAAGCCGCCAGACTTAAGAGCTTCCTTCTGGAAAAGTCTCTCCAGGCTATGCCCACTTCCAGTAATTCGCCGCCTCCCCCACCCAGAGGGAGATTCGGCTGCATCGGCCACTGTGGCATTGCTGCAAAAGCATAAGCCCGACAAATCTGCCTCCCGCCATTCTAAGTCCAGTCGCAAGTCTAAGAAGTCAAGCCACCATTCAGATTCATCTGCTTCGGTGCCGAAAAAACATTGAGAATCTACTTCCAAAACCAGCAAGGCTTCCACTCCCAAGTCGACCCCTTCATCTTCAACGGCCTCGACTTCGACCCATCCAGTGACTTCCACCTCAACTCTGATGACCTCAGCCTCGGCTCAGCTAACACTTACCAACGCAACGCTCCTACCTTCAGAGCTTACAGCTCCCACTGATGTCATCACTGAGATGCCCCAACTTACTTAAGCTTCACCTGCAGATGTGATTCAGATCCCATCCAGATCTCCATTGGTCCACAGTACCATACCATTGGACATCTTAGAACCTGACCCCAGGCATCTTTTGGATCCGAACGCATCCGGGACATCAGGCTTTCTTTTCTGTATAGAGAGTTTCATGAGTCATCCACCCAAATCTCAACACAACTTTATTGACAGACGTCCACTCAATTCTCAGTTCGGGACTACAGGGCACCTATTTCCCATGACAGGAATGTTCCTCCATGACATTTTCCTCACCGCCATTCTCGTTCTCCCAGCCAAGCAGAACTCCGCCTTGACTACCACTACCGCTACGAGATCTCCTTTGCCTCGGTACCAAAGAGTTTACAGACAGTTTTCTAGATCCCCTTCAAATGAAGGGTTCCGACGCTCTCCGTACTGTGATTACGCCAAGTATAGGCATCCTAAGAGCCGACACGCTTCTCCTCTATATGCCCCTCGACTTCAAGTCTTGGCCTCAACTTCCACCTCCGCTCCGGCTCCTAGATCTCCGATCCGAGCCCCTTGCTCACTGATTGCAACCATGCCCTCAGCTCTTGCAGCTCCACTGAAAGATCTCAACAAATGGCTGTCTCCTGTGACTCCGGACCAGCCTCTGCTTGCTCCATATGACTTCGACTCAGAATCAGTAAGCTCTAGGTCATCCGACTCCGACCATCCTAATTCTCCAGCTTCCCCCGGCTCCGATACTCCTCGCCTGGGCCGCCTTTCTCCATCCGATGGCTCTAAGGCCTATCTCAACCTGATTTCCACCATGGCTGAGGCTCTCAATGTCACCCTGCCTTCTGACACCCCTGCGGTCACTGATGTGGTGCATGACTTAGTCCAAGCCGACTTGCCTGCTGGATCTTTACTTCCCATGCTCCCTGTTCACCTTGAGGGACTTAAGGAAACCTGAGACAAGCCAGCATCGATTGCACCAACACCTAGACGGTTTGATTCACTTTATGGAGTCCATGCCCTGGATTCGAAATTTCTCTCCTCTCACCGAGCTCCTAATTTGATAATTGTGCACTTGGCTTCGAAGGCCAAACCCTCTAGGTCAGGGGTGGCCAACAGTAGCTCTCCAGATGTTTTTTGCCTACAACTCCCATCAGTCCCAGCCATTGGCCATGCTGGCTGGGGCTGATGGGAGTTGTAGGCAAAAAAAAATCTGGAGAGCTACCGTTGGCCACCCCTACTCTAGGCACCCTGCTCCCCCGGACTGGGAAAGGCGTAAACTCAACACCCAAGCACGGAAGATCTATGGTCTGGCTACCATCTACTCGAAAATTAATAATTATTTACCTTACCTTTCAGCTTATGTTTTCAACCTTGCCAACCAGTTCACACCCCTAATTCCAACTTTACCGGACGCCTCTCTAAAGCTGGCTCATCAGTTTCAGAACTCTCCAGAGTCAGTAAACAACATATCAACACCGTTCAGCATGCAGTGTCCTGCTCCTCCAGGGTCTTTGCATCATCTGTAGCGCTTCAACGCCATGCATGGCTTTGCTTGACCAACCTGCAGACTGACATCAAACAGAAGATAGAGGACCTAACATTTAATGGTCAAGGGTTGTTCCATGCATCCACGGACGAAGGCCTCACATCCGTAGATGATGGCCGCAAGCGTGCCAAGCGCCTAGGAGTCACCCAGGAACAACAGCGTCAAACTTTCAACCGCTCCCGTCCCTGGAAGAGGCCGTATCTGAAGCGTCAGCATTCTCCCAAACAATCAGAATACTGGCGACGTAAGAGGCCCCAAACCAAACAGCCTTACCAGCAAAAGTCACGTTCCCAACCGAGCAAGAAGACTACACCACCCTCTAAGCAGTCTCTTCGACTTCTCTCTCCTGCTCCCTCCATGTCACACAAGGCTCTTTCCTTTTCTCAGGACTTGGCAGAAGATCACCACAAACTCCTGGGTACTTACCATAATTTGGATAGGTTACTTCATAGAATTCATTTCGCCCCCTCACCATCACCGTTTTAGACACTACCTTCCCCGTTTCTACACGAGGAAATCCAAGATCTCCTTCGCGAAGGGGCCATAGAACCCATTCCTCACCATCTCCAAAAACCAGGGTTCTACTCCAGAAACTTTCTAGTCCCAAAACGAGATGGAGGCGGACATCCCAATTCTAGATCTCGGGAAACTCAACGATCAGATAATTTACAAAAAATTCAGAATGATTTCCGTTCAGTCAATCCTGCCATTAATCCCTCAAAACACCTGGATGGCATCCCTGGACCTTCAGGATGCCTATTTCCACATGTCGATAAGACCTCAACATCTGAAACACCTGAGATTCGCCATGGGCCACCACCATTTCCAATATCGGACCCTCCCATTTGGACTGCCCACAGCCCCTCGTATTTTCACAAAGTGTATGGCAGTGGTGGCAGCAGCTCTTCGCCTCCGAGATAGCACCATCTTCCCGTACTTGGACGACTTGCTCCTGACTGCTCAGTCACCTCAACATCTCAAACGAGACATTCAAGTCACACTATCCCTCCTAGCATCCTTAGGTCTGTGGGTGAATCTTGCCAAGTCACAACTCACCCCACTCAGGACCTACAGTTCTGCACACACCTTCACATGGTCTTCTTTCCTCTACCTTGCAGTTTGCAAATTATCGCGATCACCACTTCTATTCTTCAATCTCCAACTCAACCTGCTGTTGTGTTTCAATGTCTTCTGGGATACATGGCGGCAACTACATCTGTTATCAGATTCGCCAGGCTTCGGATGAGGCCTCTGCAACTCTGGTTTGTCCGTGCCTTCCACCCTCACAGACAACCTCAGAACACGATTCTCACCGCACCCAAGGACGTTTTACTCTCTCTCAACTGGTGGACCCTTCAGTCCAACCTGCTTCAAGGGATGCCCTTCACCCTGCCTTCCCCTACTGCAAATGTCACTACAGTTGCCTCGAAGTGGGGCTGGGGTCTGTGGTCTCCCGCAGAGAGGAAATTCCACATCAACTGCTTGGGGCTAATAGCGGTCCACAGGTCCCTTCAATCCTTCCTTCCTTCTCTAACAGATCATCATGTCCAAATCACATCGGACAACATGGCAACCGTCTTCTACATAAACAGGTAGGGGAGAACGAGATCAGTTCGCCTTTGCCATCTCTCCATTGCCCTTTGGAAATGGTGCATCGTACAACGTTTACCTAGCAGCAAGCCATCTGTCCGGAGTGGAAAACACTCTAGCGGAATCTCAGCAGGTTTCGCCTGGACGACCATGAATGGCCTCTCAATCCTCCATATCTTCAGCACATCATCCGATGCTTCAGGAAACCCAGCGTCTTTGCCACACGACTCAGCACCAAATGCCGTTGTTTCTATGCGAGAGGGAGCAACGATGCATTTCTCCATGTTTGGACAGGAGGTTTCCATTACCTGTTCCCTCCATTTCAGCTTATCACACGCTCGATCCTCAAGATCATCCGAGATCAGACAGACTGCATTCTCATCACTCCGTGGTGGCCGAGGCAACTGTGGTTCACGAGTCTTCTTCAGCTATTGCACTATTCCTATCGTCATCTTCCTCTGGTACCCAACCTTCTCACTCAGTATCAGGGCCAGGTCTGGCACCACAATACTCAGATTCTGCATCTCACAGCGTGGAGTATCCGTCCTTAACAATGCCCCCAGAGATGCAACATGTTATTCTCAATGCAAGGAAGCCCTCTATTAGACACTCTTACCTTCTTAAACGGAAGCGTTTTCCGCATATGCACAATCCCATGACCTTAATCCTGAGATTGCTCCCATCTCCTCCATTCTACAGTACCTATTATCCCTGCAGGACTTAGTTACTCTTCACTAAAAGTTCATTTGTCGGCCATCTCATCGTTCCATGTTCCAGTTGATGGCCAGACAATCTTTTCTCATCGTTTGTCTAGAGCATTCCTCAAGTGACTCCTACATCTACATCCCCTGGTTAAACGCATCGTTCTTGCCTAGAGTTTAACTCTGGTTAAACCACCATTTGAGTCCTTAGCATCTGTTGACTTTCCTGGAAAACTGTCCTATTGGTTGCACTCAACTTGGGTAAACGAGCAAATGATTTATGTGCCTTCCGCGCTGATCCACCTTATACTGTCTTCCCTAGTTCTAAAGTGGTTCTTCGTGCAGACCCCACCTTTCTCCCAAAGGTCATCTCCCCCTTCCACCTTTCAAGTGCAGCTTCCTTACCAGCTTTCTTTCTGAACCCAAGGACCCAACTTTCTGAACCCAAGAACTCAAGTCAAAAGATTCTGCATACTGTCAGTGAAGAGAGCCTTATCCTTCTATCTTGTAGGTACACAACCTTTTTGCAAGGACCCTAATTTGTTTGTAGCCTATGGCAATCCCCATAAAGGCTCCAAGATATTCACCCAAAGACTTTCCAAATGGGTGTCTAGTGCAATTCGGTTATGTTACGAAACTGCTAAACAACCATTACCTGTCGGACTCAAGGCTCATTCCACTAGAGTCGTCTCGACTTCTTCGGCATTTCTGCAAGGAGTATCCTTGGAGGACATCTGTGCCGCTGCGACCTGGTCCTCTCTGTCCACGTTCGTCACTCATTATGCCCTGGACATATGTGCGAGACGTGATGCCTCCTTTGGCCAGGCAGTCCTCTGTCCAATCTTCCACTGACCCTGCTCCAGGTGAGTGCCTATGTGGAAAGCAAGTATTATTATTTGCTTACCAACTTTCCAGCACCCGCCTCCTAGTCTTCAGCTTGTTAATCATCCATGTGTGGGACTGCACATAACTGATGATCTTTGAGTGGTCATCTGTGCAGTCACACACTCCCACCCAGCCTTCCCCTCTGCTGGCTCTTTGTTTCTCTCCTGCATGGATGTCAATAGCGGCTGGAAGAAATTGAGTGGGAGAGGCGCCTTCCACTCGCTCCAGGCATGTGCAGTCAGTGCCTGCTCACCATGGCGAACCAGAAAGCACGCCAAAAAAACGCTCAAGTGAGGTTAGGATCCGTTGCCGAGGGCAAGACCCAGGTGTGTGACTGCACAGATGACCACTCGAAGATCGTCAGTTACAGGTAAGCAACCTGTTTATCTCTTTCCCTCTCAGTCTTGAGCTGTTAAGATTCCATCAGTGAGGGGGATTTTCTTGTTCCAATGTGTACCGCTGTACACTTGATTTCATTAGTCATGTTGTTGCCAGCTTACCCAAATCCTCCTGGAGTTTTTCACCAGAGCCTTGGTTTTTACCACCCTGAATAATTTGGTATTGTCCACAAACTTGG
Organism: Heteronotia binoei; assembly: GCF_032191835.1. Lineage (NCBI taxonomy): Eukaryota > Metazoa > Chordata > Lepidosauria > Squamata > Gekkonidae > Heteronotia > Heteronotia binoei. The sequence continues at coordinate 83,978,422 of NC_083234.1, forward strand.
CCACTGTACTACTCACCCCCAATTCCAGATCACATGTGAAAAAATTAAACAGCATTGGTGCCAATGCTGATTTTCCATGATGAGAACTTGTCTATTCCTGTTTCATATTGTTGAACCAATTTTTAATCTATTAGAAGGCCTCTCACTAAGCTGAGGTATCCTGTCAGAAGCCTTCTGGAAGTCAGCTGGGTCACCTTTACCCACAAGCCTTTTGAACCTTCTCCATAAATGCCAAAAGGCAGGACTTCCCTCCTTTTTGTCAGGTTTTCCATATGCCACTAACTGCCATGATAAGCATTGGCAATCCGCTGAAACATTTTCATGACTTGCAAACAGGCTGACAGGATTTACGTGTTGGGTTCTTCCCTAAATGTCCATATTCATTTAAATGGGTGTGGGCAAAAATCCCATTGTTTGATGAGCATTTTGCTTTAGTTAAATGTTTTACTCTTCCTGCAGATTTCCAGAAGCAAAAAGGATTCGTGGAGGGTTTCCTTGGCCTATGTGAAACGTGTCTTGCGGCGAAACAGCTATGAATTGCAGAGGAGAAATGTAGGTACCTTTCTTAGGCTCTCTTGTGTACCTCTCTTGTAAGAAAATGAAATGGCACAAACTGTTCTCTCAGGTGTATGAGAGATTGGTTAGAGGTGTTCAGTTTGGGCTGGCTTTGGAGCACTGGAAAGCGAGGATTGGGCATCAACTTAGCCTTTGAACTGTTCAAATTAATGTTAATTGGACAGAATGTGTGGTGCTAGTGTTTGGTTTTTAATGTATATGTCTAACAGTGATGTCCATCTGTAAATACCTAAATCCATTAATCAGGACCACACAGATGCTAAACAGATTCTTCTGAAAACTTAGGGTATTCCCAGGTTTGCAGAAAAATCTGAAAAGTTAAACACATTGAGGGTTTAAAATACCCCCAGATTTTTTTAAAAAAAGCATCTGTGCATGCACCAGTTCAACTGACAAAGGCCATTTGCCACAGGAAGCCATTCAAGGCCCATATGCTGTGGCAAAGCACTGTGGGAGCCTCTTCCTGGGGCCCATGGGCAGAGCATTCTGAGAACTGCTCTAGGCAGAGTGGCTCCCAGTCACTGTTTCTGTCAACGCTGGGCTTAAGGTGATCGGTGGGGCCTGGAGCAGCTGCGTTGGTGGGGATGGGATTCTCCCCTGCAAGTATTGTGGGCCTCCCACTTGTTTTACATTTAATGTTGCTGTTACTTGTCTTGAGACTTTGGATGGAGCAGGCAGGAAGTTGAAGTACATGTCTGGGTTTTTCGGTGGGCTCTGGGTAAAGCAAGTATTAATTGTGCTCAGAAGCCTAGGGTAGTTTGGCATCAAAGTTAATATTCCTCTTCTGGATCACATACAGAGAGAGATAAGCAGAAAGAAGCACTTTGCTTCTACTTCATGGAGGGGTCTTGAGAGAGATGTAGTCCTCCCAATCAAAGAGGCTGCCAGAGGCCAGAGGGATGGGATGTGGAAGATGACTCTTACCCGGCGGCTGATGATGGCGGTGGCACCCTGGGCTGGCAGCATGGTTCAGGCCTGGAGCCTTCGGGTCAAGAGCAAAGCGTCTCACAAGTCCAAAGGTACTTGCAGCCCTAGAGGCCAAGAGCAGTTTTATAGAGTTCACCTTTTCCTTTCTGAGGAAGAAAATGATGGATCTTCATCGTGGTCTCTGTGCAGTCCCACACAGGGGTCTTGCCGCAGGCAACGAATCCGTACCTCGGTGTCTCCAGTAGCTTGCCGAGAGCGTTTTTTGGCACGCTCTCCCACTCGCTCTGGGGAGCAGGCATCGACTGCATATGCCTGGAGCGAGCAGGAGGCGCCCCTCCCACTCAGTTTCTTCTTTTCCGCCACCTGGACAGTACCTACCTTGCTGCGCTCCTCTCTCCTCAGCTTGTCTTTCCTGCTTGTGGTATTGTATTCTCCTTTTTTCTCTTTATCTCCATTTCTGCCTTTTTTTCGTCCTTTCTGTGCTTTCCTTTTCCTTTATTTTCTTCCCTCCCTTCCCCTCCCTTGTCCGGAGCGTATGGAAGGGAAAATCACTTTTAAAAAATGTTGGAGGTGTGGATCTAAAATTCCTACTTCAGATTGACACTTTTATTGTCTTTTTTGCTTGGGTGAGGCTCATCAGGTCGATACTTTCCCCCACTGTGCCAACTTTGGAAAACAGGCGCGAAAAAATAGAGCGGCTAGACTCCAAAGTTTTTTGCTCGAGAAATCTCTCCGGGCCTTGCCCATCTCTGATTCGCCGCCTCCCCCACATCAAACGGGAGATTCGACTGCGTCGGCTGCTGTTCAATCCCTTAAGAAGCATAAGTCCGACAAGAGAGCATCCAAGCACTCCGACACTGGCCATAAGTCTTCAAAGAAGTCTCACCATACTGATTCATTGGCCTTGGTTCCGAAGAAATCCTGTGATCCGACAAGGTCGACTCAAACGACTTCTCCGATGGCTACCACCTCAACTGCTACCATCTCAACAACTATGGCTTCGGTTTCCACCCATTCAGTCTTGACTCAACCTTTACTTCCTCCAGAGCTTTCGGCGCCTTCCAACATCATTTCGGACATGCCTCATCTCACTCCTCATTCTCCAGCTCCAGTCAAGGTCATTCCAGTTTGATCTCATTCGCCCTTGGTCCACAGTGTCATGCCACTCGACATCCTCGAACCCGACCCGTGTTCGGATCCTCTGACCCTTCCTCAGGAGCATGCCTGGTCTCTGCTTCAAGCTGGATCTTTTCGGGACATTGGAGTTTCTCCTCTCTACCGGGAGTCTTCAACACAGGTGTCCACCCAACATGTCCACTTTTGCTCACCGGCTCGCTGCCGTGACTTCCGTTCCTGTTCACCAGTCTACCGTGACCACCGTAATTATTACCAGATGGGTAGATATGAGTACTCCTCAGTCTCCTGATCCCCATCTCCTTGATACCGTCGAGTCTACCACCGCTACTCCTGTTTCCCTTCGGAGGAAGTTTTCCGGCGTTCTCGGTACCGTGAACTGGATATCGCGCCCCATAGAGACCGTGAAGTTTCAGTGCCTCGACTCCATGGTTTTGATTCATCTCGGTACCGTGAGCCTTCTTGAACCCGAGACCCGGAGTATTTCTCTTCTTGAGACCATGAACCACCCCGGTACCGTGAGTCTCATATGCCTCCAGTCCATGATGCCCCAGTTTGCGCCACTATGTCTTCGGTACCAACCACGACTTCAACCGCTGTGCCAGCTCGTTATAAATCTCTCCCTTCTGAAGACCCCTCTGCACCTACCAAACCTGTAGCTCCTCTGCCCGAGCCAGAGGAATCCGAATCCGACAAGAACAGTTCTGGTTCCTCTGACTCCGAAAATCCACCTGGTTCTCCTGAATCTGATACTACTCACCCAACCCTCCTCTCTCCATCTGACGGTTCAAAAGCCTACCTTAATCTGATCACCGCTGGCTGAGGCTTTGAACGTGACTCTCCCATCAAATTCACCCAAGGTTTCAGATGAGGTCCATGATCTGCTTCAAGCGGATTTCCCATCGGGGTCACTCCTACCTATGCTACCAGTGCATTTGGAAGGACTTCATGAGGCTTGGGACAAACTTGCTTCCGTTCCACCTACCTTGAAACACTTTGATTCCCTGTACAGGGTACATGCTCCAGAATCCAAATTTTTAGCCTCACATCCAGCTCCAAATTCCATCATCGTACACTTCGCAACTAAAGCCAAACCCTCTAGACACCCTACACCTCCTGATCATAAGTGCCGGAAATTGGACACCCTAGCTTGCAAAATCTGTAATCTTGCTTCTACTAATTCAAAGGTGAACAATTACCTGGCTTATTTCTCTGCCTATACTTTCAATCTTGCCAACCAATTTACGTCTCCATCCCTTCTCTTCCCAATACTTCTCAAAGGGTCGCATCCAACTTAGTCTCTGAGCTCTCAAGAGTTTCCAAACAGCAAATAAATTCTATCAGGCATACTGTTTCTTGTTCATCTAGGGTTTTCGCATCTTCCGTGGCACTGCGTCGGCACGCTTGGCTCAGATCCACAAATCTGCAACCGGACATCAAACAAAATTGAAGATCTTCCCTTTGATGGCCTTGGCCTCTTTCACGCCTCTACCGATGAGGTCCTCACTTCTGTAGATGACTGCCGCAACAGGGCGGAAGCGCCTTGGGGGTCTCTCTCTTTTTTTTTTTTTTTGCCATTGCCGGTCTCTGCAAGGTCTTCCTTGGTGGTCTCCCATCCAAGTACTGACCCTGCTGTTTCAAACAATTTTATTAGTAACATATGGTAATAAATTTCAATTTCTTACTTCATTAATAATTACTTTTTTTTTTAATCTATCCCATATATTACTTTCTACCCACCCCTCCCCCTGTTACTTGACCCCCGCTGGTGTTATATACTTAAAATCTTAATATTAAAGGTACCCTTAATCAATAAGAACCAAAATTAATATCCTCCTCCCTCTTGTACTTAGTCATTATCAAAAATTGTCCAATGTCCTTTTATTTTCCACTCTTTTTCTACGTATCTTCTGAACTTTTTCCACTCCATCTTAAATACTTCTAAATCATAGTCTCTTAAGGTCCGTGTTAACTTGTCCATTTCACTCCATGTCATAACTTTTACAATCCAATCCCATTTCTCTGGTATTTTTTCTTGCTTCCACAACTGCGCATACAATGCTCTAGCAGCTGAGAGCAAGTACCAAATTAAAAATTGAAAATTTTTCCATTTGTAATCCCAACAGAAAAGTCTCTGCAACTTTGTTAAATTCGTATCCCAAGATCTTAGAAATCTCTTGTTGAATCATCTGCCAGTACTTTTTCGCTCTTTCACAAGTCCACCACAAATGGTAGAAAGAACCTTCATGTTTTTTACATTTCCAACATCTATCTGGCATCTTATTGTTCATCTTTGCCAACTTTTTAGGAGTCATATACCATCTGTACATCATCTTAAAACAGTTTTCTTTAATACTCTGACATGTTGAGAGTTTCATAGAGTTCTTCCACAGATATTCCCATGTGTCCATCTGTATGTCTTTATTTACATTAATTGCCCACTTAATCATTTGAGATTTCACTACTTCATCTTCCGTAGACCATTTTAAAAGTAACTTATAGATTTTCGAAATTAATTTTTCATTATCTCCAATCAGAACTTTTTCCATTTCTGTTTGTTCTCGTCTTATTCCATCAGTTTTAACATCAATTAGTTTTCCACCAAACTTTTTATTTGTTGCATTTGAAACCAATCATACTTATTATTCAATTCTTCAGCAGTTTTCAATTCTATTTTACCGCTTTGTATTTTTAATAATTGATTATATGACATCCCTTTTTCCTCTCCTGTCTCAGCTGTTATTCTTATTACTTCTGCTGGCACTATCCATAGTGGTTTTCTCTCATCACCATATTTCTTATACTTCATCCAAACATTTAGTAGATTATTTCTTATATAATGGTGAGAAAAAAAACCATCCAACTTTTTCTTTCCATATGTGCCAGCCGAATTTATTTCCATGACCTTCCAACGTTAAAAGTTTTTTATTCAACAGTGTCACCCAATCTTTTATCCACACTATACAAACTGCTTCATGATATAATCTTAAATCTGGTAGTTGAAATCCTCCTCTTTCTTCAGCATCTGTTAAAACGTTCATTTTAATCCTTGGTTTTTTCCCGGCCCATACAAATTCTGAAATCTTTCTTTGCCATTTGTTAAATTGTTTACTGTCTTTCACAATGGGAATAATTTGAAACAAATACATTATTCTCGGCAAAATGTTCATCTTAATTGCAGCTATTCTACCAAGCAGTGACAAATTAAGCTTGTTCCATTTTATTATATCTTCGTCCATTTTACGCCATAACTTTTCATAATTGTTTTTAAACAAATCAATATTCTTCATTGTTATTTCCACGCCCAAATATTTTACTTTAGGGGTAACTTCACATCCTGTTAATCTCTGCAATTTCTTTTGTTTATTTTTCTTTTCTTTTCTTTTAATTTAATGTTAATTTCTTTTGCATATTTTTACACAAAAATTTTGACTTTTCTTTATTAACATAAAGTCCTGCCAATTCTCCAAAATCTTGTATTTTGGCTAACAACAAAGGTGTTACTTGCATAGGATTTTCATTTATAAACATATCATCTGCAAATGCTCTATATTTATAGGAAAATCCTTTAATTCTCGTTCCTTCAATTTCTTCATCATCTTGTATTTGCATCAATAAGATTTCAAGAGTCATTATAAACAATAATGGTGAAAGCAGACAACCTTGCCTTGTACCTTTGTTGATTATCATTTCTTCTCTAAGATCTGCATTTATGCATAACCTTGCACGTTCAGTATAAATTGCTTTTATCATTCTTATAAAGTTTTCCCCCAACTTTATTTTCTCCATTACTGCAAACATAAAGTCCCAATTCAAATTATCAAAAGCTTTCTTTGCGTCCGCAAAGAATAATGCAACTTCCTTCTCTGGATGTCTTTCATAGTATTCTACAATATTTACAACAGTTCTAATATTGTCTCTTATTTGCCTTTTAGAGAGAAAACCCGCTTGGTCTTCCTTTATAAAATTTATTCGATATTGTTTAAGCCGTTCTGCTAAGATTCTTGTGTATAATCATTGTTTAATAATGAGATTGGTCTATAGTTCTTTACGTTAGTGACGTCTCTATCTTCCTTTGGAATTAACGAAATTACTGCTTCCTTCCATGTATTCGGTATTTTCCCATTTATTCTTATGACATTCATTAATTTTTGAAGTTTTGGTATTAATTCTTTAAACATTTTTGCCGTAAATCCATCTGGTCCAGGAGCCTTTCCAGTTTTCATTGCATTAATCGCTACTTCAATTTCTGTTTTTTTCAATTGGATCATTCAAAACTTTTTCCATATAATCAGTTAAGGGTGCTATTTTAATCTTCTGCAAATACGCGTCCATCTTTTCCTTCTTTGCTTTAACCCCTTTAAATAGTTTAGCAAAATATTTTTAAAATTCTCTCTTTATTCCTTCTTGATCTACCATCTCTCTTCCATCAGCCACAATTTTATTAATAATTTTACTTTCTCTCTTTTTCTTCAATTGCCAGGCCCAATGATTTTCAGGTTTATTCGCTCCCTCGAAAGATTTGTTTTAATTTTTTCAAATTCCATTCCAATTCTTTATTTAACAGATGTCTCATTTGTGCTTGCAATATTGTAATCTCCCTTATAATTTTCTTTTTTTATGGCCTTTTTCTTAATTCACCTTTTTTCTTTTCATTTTGAATTTCCAACATCTGTTTATCTTTTGCTCTCTGGCCTTTATTATTCAATGTTATTATTAATCTTCTCATTACTGCCTTGTAGGCATCCCAAACCATCTGAAATTCTATATCCTTTCTGTCATTTACTTGGAAGTACACTTTGGTTTCATTTTCTAGAGATGTCACTATTTATTTATTTTGTAGTAAATCTTCATTTAATCTCCATCTTCTTGACTTTTTTGACAGTTTTGTAATCCACATTATTGGGTTATGATCAGCTCCTATTTTAGGTAATATCTCTATTTTCTTTGGTATAAGCACCAGATCTTTAATACCCCACAACATGTCAATTCTAGAGAAAGAGCTATGTCTAGCTGAAAAAAAGGTATAGTCCCGTACTTCAGGATTAAACTTCCTCCATATATCTTCCAAACTCTCCTGTTTGACCAATTCAAAAAAAGACTTTGGCAATTTCCTTTCTTTATCATTTTTTTTCTTCCCAGATCTATCTATCGTATTCTGAATTGTTCTGTTAAAGTCCCCCATCAATAAAATTTGTTCATAGGTCACTTCATCAAGATGTTGTGTAATATTTTTAAAGAAAATGTCTTTAGCACCATTTGGAGCATAAAGTCCCAACAACAACGTTTTGTTGGCATTCAAAGTAATTTCTACTGCTATATATCTTCCATCCTTATCTTTAAATACCAATGTCGGGTCTAATTCTTGTTTAATATAAAAGACTACTCCTCTCTTCTTCTGTTCAGCCAATGTAAAAAATTCTAGTCCCAATTATTTATTCTATAAAAATTTATAATCCTTTTGTCTAATATGCACTTCTTGCAAACATACTATATTACAATTTTGTTTTTTTATCCAATGAAACGTTGCCTTTCTTTTTTGTGGTGAATTTAGTCCATTTACATTCCAAGATATCAATTTGTAATCCATCATGGTGCAAATTCTTTATTTTCTTCATAAAATCTATGCAGTTCCTGTGTATTTGTGATTGTAATCCTTTTCCCTTGAAGTTCAAAGCTCAAACCTTCAGGTATTATCCATCTATACTTAATTCCATTATCAGTAGTTTTTCTGTCAATCTTTTATATGCCTTTCTGTCAGTTAACACTTGTCTTAGCAGTTCTTTCATAATTCTTACTCTACTGCCTCCCACTGTCAATGACTTTTCAAAGTTTTTATTCCTGATTTTTCCCACCATTTTTTTTGTCATAAATCTTACAACCACATTGTCGATGCACTTAGAGACCAAGAGGGTGATTCTTAGCGACGCAAGAATGAAGGCTGTACATAGTAGCTGTAAAACCACTATATACATTTATTTACAACACCACTCACTCTCCTGACTGACAATATGCTCCGCTGCACTCCAACTCCATTAACCCACAATCACCACAGTTACTCTGTACATTTATACATTGGACAGCCAATCAGCAACTTGCTGTGTCATGCTGACTCTGCTGGCTGATGCAATACTTCTGGCAGCCAGCCACCTGCTGTCATGTAGATCATCTAAGCCTCTGGATCTACTTTCTGTTCTGCAGCACATGCTATAAGCTGTCTCTTTACATATAATAGTGACACCCCTCCTCAGGTTATAGTTAGTGCTGTCATCCATACATTACAACATTGCTTATACATATTGATCATTTTACCATCAATACATTGATTACATACATTCCCATATATACATTGGTTACAGTTCAGTATCTCCATTCTCCTGAACTCACACACATTTTGCTCTGCTTGCCAATTAACCTGCAAGCACATTCTTATCAGTTGGCACTCTGCCCAGACTGACCATATCTCCTCAGTTGGCTCTCTGCCCAGACTGAGCACATCTCTTATCTTATGCTTGGCTTGTTTCCCAGACCTGTTGGAAACAGTACCGTGTAGTGTGGTGTAAATGCACATTTTCTTTTCCAATTCACATTTTTACAGATTTCAGCCTTTTTTACACATAGCTTAACATTGTTTCATTTTTGGAAATTGTTACATTTTAGCTTCAGTTTTACAATCATAGTTTAGTTAGAGCTTATCACACATCTTGAAACAGTAAGTTTGTTTAATGTTACAGCATTGCTTTGCATTCCAGCACTTTATTCATTTGTACATTGCACCCTTTTTAATTCAGTTATTGCTTACAGCCTCTCCTTCCAGGCTTTTGCCTATGTGTCTCCTTGCTCTCCAAGAGACATCTCGTCCAACAGCTCCAGCACACTGGGATATGTTTTAGGGTGGTCATCATATACATAGGTATAACCTCCCTCCTCCCTAGTGAAAGAAGTATCCACATGTACCTCTGGTGCACTTACACAGCTTCTGGGCTGTTAATTAGGCAAACTATCTCCATTGCCCAGATAATTTACATCAGCCTCAAAACCATATCTTTTGGGCGGCACAACTTTATTTTCTCTTGCCGAGACTCTGACTTCAGCCGGCTCCCTTTTTACAGCCTCAGAAGTCTCCTGCTGTTTACTGCTATCAGAACTGCTCGCACTGTCCTCCTCCTGCTTCAGTGAGTGAGCCTGCTTGCTCTTTGGCTTTTGCCCCTCCTCACTTGTCAGAGACAGTTGCAGCCTAGTTTCCTTAGGCATTTCATTAGCATGAATTTTAGACCAATTTTCATCCTCGCAAAACGAGGCAGACCTACTCAGTTTAATCAAGTCATTACTGTCCACAAACCTCCAGGACTTCATGCCATTTTGGTACCCCACAAACACAAGTTTTTTGCTTTTGGGACCTCCCTTCCTCCTCTTATCCAGAGGGATGTTGACCCAAGCCTTTGAACCAAATATTCTGAGGTGATCCAGGGATGGCTTTCTCCCATACAGGACCCTGTAGGGTATATCATTTATAGCCTCCGTCCACAAACGATTAGAAATATAACAGGACGCTTTCAAGGCTTCACCCCAGTATGCCTGCCTTAGACCACTATCTTCTAGTAACGCATGGCAGATACCCTGAAGTACTCCCCCTCTCCGTTCCACAATCCCGTTCTCCCATGGAGAGGAACATTGGCGACTCTATGCTCTATGCCCTCTTGCCTCAAATAGTTGGCAAACTCTTTGTTCAGGAACTCACCCCCCTGGTCAGTTTGAATTGAGGCAATTTTGGCATTTAACTGTTTCTGTACCCTTCTTGCCGAGTACTTGAAGGTTGCACAGACATCACTCTTATGCTTAATAGCATACCCCCACGCAAACCTGCTGTGGTCATCGACCAGAATCAACCCAAACCTGTTTTTAGAAACACTGGGTGCATACGGCCCCACCAGGTCAGCATGTATTAATTGGAGCGGTCTCTCCGACACTCGTTCACTCCTTCTGGTCGATGGCTTCCTTACAAACATTGCAATCTAGGAAGGCATTACATTTATCTACTTTCACTCCTTCCAATATCTCCAGAGTTTTATTTATTGTGTTGTAGCTGGCGTGACCCAGCCTTCTATGCAGCCTATGAATGCACCTGCTGTGTGGCTGTCTATTCCACACAGTCTGTGCCTTCCCCACATTTTGCATAAGCTCATACACATTGGCTCTTAGAGTGCCTTTAGCCAGCTGTTTACCCTGCTTCAAAATTGCACAGCCCTGCTTATCAAATATTACGGTAAACCCAGCTCTTGCCAGGACGGAGACACTTAACAAGTTAGTTTCTAACTCTGGCACACATAGCACATTCTCAAACCTGTGATTAAGTCCAGGAAAATAGACCGTGCCTTGGCAAAGCACGCTAGCTTGTCTCCCATCAGCTAAGCTCACAGTTTTCTGCTCAGCTGGCCTGCAGTCTTGCAGCTCCTCTTCACGGCAGCAAAATATCTGGGTGGCCCCAGAATCTACAACCCAGGGCAGACTCTGCAGTCCCGGACCAGTCCTTACCAGAGTCACCTGGGGTGTCCTTGAAGACTGCTGCCGGCTCTTCTTCTGCTGCTGCTGAGGACAAAACCTTTGCAAATGTCCGAGTTGATTACACAGATAGCAGCGTCTCCTCCGCACTTGCAGGGCTTTCTCTTCCTCCTTGGCTTGCCAGCTGGAACCAGCCCCCACAGACCTTGGCTTATCTTCATCTTTGGGTCGAGTCTGCTCTCTCTTGCTTTCCAGCTGCCTCTGCTCTTCTGCCAGGAGTTTGCCGGTCACATAAGGCAAAGTTAGCTTGTCGGCATCCTGCCCTTCAAATGCTATCACCAGCATGTCATATCTCTCGTCCAGAGAGCTCAATATGATGTACACCTTATCTTCCTCAGCCACCGCTATCCCTCTTGCTTCTAGCTCTTGGGAACAATTAGACATACTGTCGAGGTGGTCCCTCATCGACTCCCCGGCCAGCATACGTTTCCTGTAGAGCCTCCTCCATAGGGATATCAGCGAGCCTGCTGACTTCTGTACATACACAGCCTCGAGAGCTTCCCAAGCCTCCTTTGCTGCCTGGTGCCCACGGACATGCACCAGCTGGTCGTCTGAAACACTTAGAATGATGGTGGCTAGAGCTTTTTGATCCTGAACGGCCTCTGCCGGCGTGGGATTAGCTGGAGGAGCTGACACACAGTCCCAAAGCCCCTCTCTCTTCAGGAAATGCTCTAACCTCAGCGACCAGGTGTTGTAGTTGGTAGTGGTGAGCTTCTCCACCAGCACTGTAGCTCCTCCTGTAGCCATTCTGCTCAGACTCCTTTCAGCCACTGCTGGTCTCACTTCCTCGGCAGCCTCTGGAGCAAGTCAGCGTCCTTTCTTTACCACCTCTCAGGCCTTCTAGGCGCAGCGGAAGCGTGCTGGGCCCATAACCCTGTCGATGCGCTTAGAGACCAAGAGGGTGACTCTTAGCGACGCAAGAATGAAGGCTGTACACAGTAGCTGTAAAACCACTATATACATTTATTTACAACACCACTCACTCTCCTGACTGACAATATGCTCCGCTGCACTCCAACTCCATTAACCCACAATCACCACAGTTACTCTGTACATTTATACATTGGACAGCCAATCAGCAACTTGCTGTGTCATGCTGACTCTGCTGGCTGATGCAATACTTCTGGCAGCCAGCCACCTGCTGTCATGTAGATCATCTAAGCCTCTGGATCTACTTTCTGTTCTGCAGCACATGCTATAAGCTGTCTCTTTACATATAATAGTGACACACATCTCTTGGCAGATTATTCTTTTTTGCATAGAGTGAATTTACTCTATACATATAGTCATACATATTTCCATTCCCTTCAGGATCTTCCCCCCAAAATTCTGCATTTTTATTATGCATTCGTTCAAGTTTGATTCTTCATCTTCAGGATCTGAGTTTCCATCAGTTTGCAGTCATGAATTGTCACTTTTTCTTGTAATTTTAACAAGGTGGAGTCATGTGTTTTCACTCTCTCTTTCACTTCTTGTACTTTCTTTATTACCACAGTGTCATTTCTGAGATTCTCTATTTCTTTTTTTAATTCTTTCTTTGAGTCCTCAATATCCTTTCTTATTTCTTTTTTAGAGGCAATTATCATTTCTTTTACCCCCTTCATTATCCTAGCTTCCATTGCATCTAATTGGGCTTGCATTTTCTCTATTGAAGCAGACCTAGCACGAGTTTGTTTCGGGTCTGACATATAAAAGAAATCAAAAATTTTAATCTCACCAAATTAAATTTGAACCATCAAGTTTGATAAAGTGAAGCTTGCCCTTTCCAATGCACCCTATTTCGCTGTCCTCTGAGCCTCTCAGGCTCAGATATTAATGTTTAAAGTTTTTATTTCTCCCAAAATGGCAGTCACAACTTTTGCTTCACTTTAAAAATTTTTCCTTTTTTCCCTTTTACCAGTTCAAATCTTATCTACTATCCAACAGTAGTAATTTTTTAATTACCAAATCTGTTAACTCCACCAATTTTTAATGTCCCAATCACTTTAAAAACAATGTTAAAACTTAGTCCTCCCAACAACAATGGCCACTGATATTTCTCTCTGGTATTATAATCCTAGAGTAGGCTGTTTGCTTCGTTGACTTCCTTCTTCTTCCTCCAATACTTCCTGCTTTTCTTGCCTTCAAATCTCGTTTCATTGGTAGGGAAATCTCACGATATCTGACGTATTTCCTGTGTTGACTGTGAGAACTGCAAGTCTGTGATGATGGTGCTGCCTCCTCAACCACAGATAGACTAAACAATAAATTCCTTTCTTCTTTTAACACTGTCTTTTAAGTTTACAAAGTTCAAATTTAGCCCCTTATCTTCTCCTTTCAGGCTTTCGGTATTTCCAACTCCCACCTTTTACTTTTGTTTTGTTTAACTTTAATTAGTCCCGGAATGAAGAGATAGCAAATAGTACCTTTTTTCTGTAGTTTATCCAAATCAACATTAGTGTTTTGCAGATTAGATGTTTAAAATTGTAAGAGAAGGTTTGGATCCTGCTGAGCTTATGCCAAATTGATGACTCTGGAAACTTCTGCAGATGATGAATATGCAACTTCTCTTCGGAGATCCCTCAAAGCCTCAGCCTCCCCCCCCCCCCCCGGGACTCCCTTTCAGCCAAGGTAAGTCTCCTCAAAGTATCTGTGCATATCTTGGACAATTCTCTAGCTGAGAAATGTAGGCAGAAGGCATTAATTTGCCTTTTACTACCCTGAACAGAAGTGCCAGCCTGCCCCCATTAGGGAAAGCAACTCAGCTCGCCATTTTCCAACCCCGGAAGTCCCAATTGCACCTTGGGGTCTCTCAACCAGCCTCACAACAGTTCAATAGGCCTAGACCTTGGAGACCATCTTTTCAGAGGCGTCAACGCTCCCCTAAACAAACCGAGTAAGCGGAAAACTCTTCTGTAAGTGGAAAACTCCTCAACAAAAACAACCTTCCCACCAGAAGCCACGCTCTCAGCAGACCAAGAAGTCTACCCAGGCAGCCAAGCAGTCTCTGACTTCTCTCTGTGCCCTCCCCGACAGCTTGATCCTCTTTATCAGACCCAACTCTTCCCGTTCTATCCGACTTGGAGCTCGATCACCACGGACTCTTGGGTGCTCACCATAATTCGCCTAGGTTACGCCATAGAGTTCGTTTTGCCACCTCGCCATCACCATATCATTCTTACCCCGCAATCCCCTCATCTCAAACAAGAGATTGTGGACTTGCTCCAAAAAAATGCGATAGAACCTGTTCCTCATCACCATCAAGGGACAGGCTTCTCACGATACTTCCTAGTTCCCAAAAGGGACGGGGGCAGAAGACCCATTCTGTATTTCAGGAGACTAAACAAGTGGATAGTCTACAAGAAATTCAGAATGATCTCCGTTCAATCCATCCTACCTTTAATTCCGCAGGATTCATGGATGGCCTCCCTGGATCTCCAGGATGCCTATTTCCATGTAACCATCAGACCTCAGCACCGCAAATATCTACACTTTGCCATGGGACAACATCATTTCCAGTATCGAGCCCTTCCATTCGGGCTCTCCACTGCCCCGAAGGTGTTCACAAAATGCATGGCAGTGGTGGCAGCTACCCTGCTTCGCAACATTCCTGTGTTCCCGTATATAGACGACTGGTTCCTAATTGCCCCTACAGCACATCAACTGGCAAGGAATCTCAGAACAACCCTCTCTTTTCTCGCCTCCTTGGGCCTGTGTGTGAATGCTGCCAAGTCTCACCTCACCCCAACACAGGATCACCCCAACATAGGTGCTCATTTTTGCACCTCCCCTCCCCTCTTCCCACGGATCGCGCCCAAACCATTCTGTCTTTGGCCCAGGAGGTCATACTTGCTCCAACACAACCTGCAATCATCATTCAACGACTTCTGGGCCTCATGGCCGCAACAACCTCCGTTCTTCATTTTGCAAGACTGCGTATGCGGCCACTCCAGCTTTGGGTCATTCGTGCCTTCCACCCACACATACAACCTCTGAATACCGTTCTTACTGTACCTCAGAAAGTTCAACTCTCCCTTTTCTGGTGAACAGTACCAAACAATCTACTCTGCGGAATGCATTTTGTCCTTCCTCCTTCTGTCATCTTGACTACAGATGCCTCCAAGTGGGGATGGGGAGTCCACTTAGAGGACAAGACTTTCAGCAGTCTGTGGACTGCGCCCGAGAGGCTATGCATATAAACTGCCTAGAACTTATTGCTGTTCACAGGGCTCTTCAGTCCTTTCTCCCGTCTGTAACCAACCGACATGTTCAGATTACAACTGACAACATGGCCACAGTTTTTTATGTGAACAAGCAGGGCGGGAGCCGCATAGCCATAGCCCTTTGGGAGTGGTGCATCAAAAACAACATCTACCTGACTGCCATTCATCTGCCAGGGATAGAGAATGTGTTGGCTGACTCCCTCAACAGGATTCGCATAGACGACCACGAATGGTCCCTCAATCCACTCTACCTGCATTGCATTTTTGCATGCTTCGGGCTTCCACGGATCGATGTCTTTGCTACGAAGGACAATTCAAAATGCCTTCTCTTTTACACCAGGAGAGGCAACGATGCTTTCCTTCACATTTGGAGGGGTCCACTTCATTTCCTTTCCCCCCCAACTTCTCTAATTACTCGATCTCTACTCAAGATCAGTCTGGACGGTACAGATTGCATACTGATAGCGCCATGGTGGCCACGGCAACCGTGGTTCACAAGACTCCTTCAGATGTCGAATCACACCTACCACCGCCTTCCCTTGGCAGACGACCTCACCCAGAATCACAGCCAGGTATGGCACCACAATCCCCAGATCCTGAGGCTTACAGCATGGAGAATTCGGCCATGATTTTACCACCAAGGCTCGCAGAAGTTATCCTAAATACCAGAAAACCTACCAGGCACTCATACCAATGCAAGTGGAAGCGTTTCTGCTCTTTTGCGTCTTCTCAACAACTTGATCCAAAGTCTGTACCTCTCCCTTTGATCCTAGAGTACCTTCTGTCTCTACAGGTTTTGGGTCTCAGCTATTCCTCCCTGAAGGTTCACCTTTCAGCCATCTCAGCTTTCCATAAGCCTATTGAGGGTCAGACTGTTTTCTCTCATAGACTGTCCAAATCATTCCTCAGGGGCATGTTACACCTTCACCCTCCTATCAAACCAATTGTGCCAGTTTGGAGTTTGTTGTTAGTTCTTGCACAACTTATGAAACCCCCGTTTGAACCCTTGGCTACTGTGGATCTCAATCTTCTTTCTTAGAAGACTGCCCTGTTGGTTGCGCTCACTTCTGGCAAGCGGGCCAGTGACTTGTGTGCATTCCACTCTGACCCACCTTACAGTTTTTCATAGAAACAAGGTGGTCCTGAGAGCGAATCCTGCTTTCTTACCCAAGGTTGTATCAAAATTTCATCTTTCAACTTCTTCTTTGTTGCCCACGTTTTTTCCTGATCCTAAGGACTCTGGACAAAGAGCTCTAAACACCCTCGACGTCAGGAGAGCTTTGTCTTTACCTCTTTCATACACAACCTTTCCATAAGGACCCTAACTTGTTTGTGGCCTACGGCAATCCTCAAAGAGGGTGCAAAATTTCTACCCAGTGACGCTCTAAGTGGGTAACCATTTCAATCCGGTTGTGCTACGAAGTTGCTAAGCAACCTTTACCTGAGGGTCTAAAAGCTCACTCTAGAGCAGTCTCAACCTCCTCGGTCTTTCTGGAGGGCGTCTCCTTAGAGGACGTTTGCTCTGCTGTATCATGGTCCTTGCTATCCAAGTTCATCTCCCACTATGCTTTGGATGTTCATGCCAGACGGGATGCCTCCTTCGGCCAAGCAGTCCTCAGGTCCATCTTCCACTGAAATCACCTCAGGTGAGTGCACGCATACATTATAAGTATGAAAATAACTTTTTTCTTGCCAGCACCTACCTTCCTTCTTGACTTTCAGCTTGCTAGTTACCCATGTGTGGGACTGCACAGAGGGCACAATGAAGATAAACAGGTTGCTTACCTGTAACTGATGATCTTCGAGTGGTCATCTGTGCAGTCACACACGCCCACCCAGCCTACCCCTCTTCTGACTTTTTCTGCTCTGGTTTTTACCTATGTAGATTGTCAGTAGCGGCTTGAAGAAACTGAGTGGGAGGTGTGCCTCCTGCTCACTCCAGGTATGCGCAGTCGATGCCTGCTCCCCAGGGCGAGCGGGAGAGTGCGCCAAAAAACGCTCTAGGCGAGCTATTGGAGACTCCGAAGTATGGATTTGTTGCCTGCGGCAAGACCCATGTGTGTGTCTGCACAGATGACCACTGGAAGATCATCAGTTATAGGTAAGCAACCTGTTTTTTTATTTACTTGTTTGTTATTCCTTTTTTCTCCCTTTCTCCTAGGAGGTCTGCACAGTTCTGGAGTGAATGGCCCAAGTTTACCCAGAGAATGTGATGATAGGTCAGGGGCAGGCACCAGAATGTCTCTCATTGGAGGCTCTCTCACATATTCATGCAGATTAGAATAATAAGAACCCAATTGGCTAAAAGTGTTCAGCTGCAGCCTGCAGGCTTAAGTGTGGAATTTACAGGGCCAGCTCTGTAAGGAGAATTTAGGGTGGTTGCAAACTCTTGTCTCACCCATTGCCTGTTCACCCAGATCCATCTGGCAGAGATATTCTGCATTGCCCCTTTTTGATTTCCTGGGCCTCTTTAAAAAACATTGTGGCAAGTCAAGACGTGTTCCAGTTTCCAAGCTCATGTGAAGGGAAGGACTCTTGAAAGAGCTTGAGAAAGTTTGTTGGGCATGCACAGCTTCCTATGATGCTTTTAAAGAAGCGTAAGGAGCATTTTCTCTCTCCCTTATGGAAGCACTGCTGCCTCTGGTGGGGGGGGGGGCAGATCTGGATCCACCATGAGACTGCCTTCTGTACATCCCAGCCTGGTCAGTTAGATTGACTGAGCAACTTACAGTACATTTCACACTCATTCCTGCCTTTCCTCACCAGAACACTAGATCTTGCTTTCCTGACAAAAGATGGCAGAGAGTGCCTGAGCAAGATCCAGCTGTGCTGCTTCTTTAGCCTCGTTCTCTCAGTGCAGCTTCAGTCAGCTCAGCCTTTTCGCAACCTGTTTCTTATGTCTGTTCCAACAGAGTAATAAAGGCACTCTTTGTAGGATCAGCTTTTCTCAAGTAAAGAGTGTTGTGCTTTGAGCCACATGAAGTCCATGTGATGGAAGGTGCAGTCTTGTACAAGGAACAAGAATCAGTAAAGCTGCATCAACTTAATAGATTGTCCAGCATATTTTGGTTAAACGTATTTGTCTTTCTTTGGTGGAATTGTAGCGGAATTCATCTTCAAGCACCTGCAGACAGCCAGTCTCAAAAGTACTCCCTTGTTCACGCTTTTCATTCAAGTAAGTGACTTTGCTACATTTTCATACTTTCCCCCCTTCTCCACAGTTAATCTTGGAAACATGCTGCTTTAGCTATAATATTGCTGTGTTAGCTCAGTGGACAAACGGGCAAGTTCTTCATGCAGCTGGTACTCAAAAAACCATCCTTGGCTCTGGTGGTAGACAGGTGAGCTTCTTTCAGTCGGGGGGGTCTTGAGGTTTTGGGACTCCAAACGTAGTGCTCTCTGGAGCATGTATGGGAAGAGGTGTCAAACTTGCCAGTGTCAAACTTGCCCTTTTTGGGTAAAGTTATTGAGAGGGCAATGGCAGTACAATTTCAGAGGTTTTTGGATGAAGCCTCTCTATTGGACCTGTTTCTGTCCAGCTTCTGGCTGGACCATGAGACAGAGACAGTACTGGTCGCCCTCATGGATGATCTCTTGAGACATCTGGATCGGGGTAGCTTGGCAGTGCTGCTGTTGTTAGACCTGTTAGCTGCATTTAATGCAATCCACCACCAGCTACTGTCCCACCGCCTCGCCGACATGGGGATTCGGAGGTCTGCCCTTCAGTGGCTTACCTCCTTACTCCAAGGCTGGAGACAAAGGGTGGCTATAGGGGAGCAGTTGTTCCAGAGGCACCCTTGGTATGTGGTGTGCCTCAGGGGGGCGGTTCTCTCCCTGATATTATATAATATCTACATGCACCCCCATACCAGATAGTCCAGAGATATGGGGTGGGTTGCCACCAATATGCAGGTGACACCCAGCTCTATCTATTGATGGGTGGTCAGTCCAGCTGCACCCTGGAAGACCGAGACTTGGCATTGCAAGCCATAGTGAAATGGCTCAGGCAGAGTTTGACTGAAATTGAATCACGCAAAGACAGAAGTCCTGTGCCTAAGTTGCGGCGGTCTGGGTAGAGAGATCGCTCTGCCAGCCTTTTATGGGGCGCCATTAGTGGCAGCTTCGAGGTTCAGGAGCTTAGGGGTGCTCCTGGAGCCTGAGGCCCAGGTAGCAGCCACTGCCAAATCTGCATTTTATCATCTTAGGTGGATAAGACATTTCCATACCTAGAGCGCAGTGACTTGGCAACAGTGATCCATGCAACGGTCACCTTGAGAATTGACTACTATAATGCCCTCTACATGGGGCTGCCCTTGACTCATATTCAGAAGCTGCAGCTGGTGCAAAATGCAACAGCCAGGTTGTTAATGGAGCTACCTATACGAGAGCACATTCAACCTGTGCTGGAAACATTGCACTGGTTGCCTGTGGCATTCCAGATTCGCTTCAAGGTGCTGGTCATAACCTTTAAAGCCCTATATGGCCTGGGACCTGTCTACCTTCGGGACCGCCTCTCCTCAAACATGCCCCAGAGAGCACTATGTTTGGGGTCCCAAAACCTCCTTAAGATCCTCCAACCGAAAGAAACTTGACTCCGTTCTCCATAATAGCCCCCACTCTGTGGAATACCGTCCCTGAAAACATCAGGGCCCTGTGGGACCTGCCACAGTTCCGCAAGGCCTGTAAGATGGAATTGTTTAAAACTGCTTTTAGCAGTTGAAGGCACCAACAGTTCTCACTTAAATAATATAATTAAACAAGGAACATCAGAATAATTAGAAACATCACAGTTCATCTTGGTTTTAATGATTGTAAAATGTATGAATGATTTTATTGTATATTTTGTTTTAATATTTTGTTTTAACTGTAGTTAGCTGCCCTGAGCCCGTCAGAGGAAGGTGGGATATAAATTCGATAAAATGAATAAATAAAATAAGGTTGGGTCACTGTGGCTGGTGGTGGTGTCATCCAGAAATGGAGCTGCCATCCTGCCCCAATGTGGCACAATCTAGATCATATTCTGTGTGCAAAATGGCTGCCTTTAGAGCATAACAGTGATGGATGGCACTCTCGTTCTAGAAGGCAGGATGGAGAAGTTGGCACAGAAATCGTTTCACAGAGACTGTCAGTGGACCTGAATTGTATTGTGAGCACTGTAATTTGGGTGCTTCACTTACCAGTTTTCTGCAGGAGCAGAATTTATACTACCTCAACAAGTTGCTGTGTAGTGTATGTGACTCAAAGTGGCCTTACTCAGTCCTGCTGCAGTAAAGAGCCCCATTGAACAGCCTACACACCTGCCCCCTCAGTCTTCCAGTTATTTATACCTCAGTGAACCTTCCTTCCTGGTAAATAAAAGCTTTTGAGTTTCAACACACATTTATTCAAGCACACTTTCTCCATTCCCCACCCCTTTAAGGTTATGGGAAAAAATCATTTTCAAAGCAAGTTAGAATTAAACTAGCAACTGGAGATGTACACTTGCTAGTTTAACTCAAGCTTGCCTTGAAATATGCATCTATATATCTCTATGTATATTTAGACATACACACTAGAAATAAGGTCTGTTGTTGGAAGAAATGCAATGGGCTGTAGAAGGAGGCTCTGCACAAGTGCCCCAGTCTTGGCCCGGATAGGGGGCTAGGGAGGGAAAGGAAAGATAGAAGGAGACAAGTCATGTTTAGAAGGCAGCTGTTGGAAAGTGAATAGAAGAAAATGGGGAAATGGGTAGTAGGTTATCAGAGGAGGGTAGTCAAAGAAGGAATGGAGACAAAAGAGATGGGGCAGATTGTCAGATAAGGGATAGGAGAGAGAGATGGGAGGATTGATAGGGGAAGAAGGAATGAAGCAATTAGCTTTATCTCAACTTCTTTCCCTCTTCCTCTGCACCCCTGGCACTCCAGTACTCCCCCCACCCTGTCCTCCCACCCACACACCAAACTGTTGGCATCCATTCCATTCCACCCTTGTCATCTTCCCAACCCCCAACCCTTGACATTCACTCCCACCCATCCCTGCAGCACAAGAGTTCCCTCATCCAAAGAGTAGTGAGTCAGTTGGAATCAGAAGAAAGGGAATGTATAGTTGTGTCAGGGCTTTTGTTTTTCTTTGTACACCTTTACTATTTTTCTGTGTTCACTGTTACACTAAATGTTTTACAATCCACTTGTTTATTCTTGAGCACTTATAACGAAAGTATTGTTGTTATGCTGCCTGGGTCTGCACACCTCTTTGGTCGCAAATAAAAGGTGCTTGCTGAGAAGTAAGAGAGGGGTTGGGTGGGTGCTCTAGACCCTCTCAGACAGACCCATACCGGAGTGGTGGCAGCCTATAGAGGCCCTCCCTGATCTCCTGCTTGTGACAGGTAGGTTAGGCTGAAAGTCTGTGACTGGTCCAAAATCACCTAGTCAGCTCTCACAGCAAGAACCTGGGTCTATCAGACCCTGCTCTGAAGCATTAATTACTACACCACACTGGCTGTCATAAGGGGGCTGCTGCTGAACAGGAGCAAGCAGCCAGGCCTAGTTAAGTCATGCCAATCAAGTTGCATCAAGTCACCCAGGGGGTGCTGCCAAGCCTAGGGCAGCCAACCTCCAGGTGAATCCTGAGGATCTCCAGGTATCACAACTGAATTCCAGACAACAGATCTCTCTTTCCCCCTGGAGAAAATAACTGCTTTGGAGGATAGACTCTATGGCATTATATTCATCTGACAGGACGCAACTATGGTTGCGTGGCAACAGTCACTGAGGGAATATGGAGGACTCAGTGGGACAGGCCAATAGGACACGAAGGCAGCTTCTCCAGCGGCCCAATCCTCATCTGTCCTAGGGCTGGAGAGTGGGATTGCTCTCCATGGAGACTGAGTGACACACTGCTCAGCCAGTGGGAGGCTAGGGTAGGGTAGGGTAGGTGGGTGGATGGATGGATGGATGGATGGATAGATAGATAGGGTTTAAAACAATTTATTAATAGCATATGGTAACAATGTCAAATTATATCGTTACAATCCCTAACCCATATGATATTTTTCTAATCCCCCCTCCCTCCTTTACTAGACTTCCGCCGATGTTATATACTTAAGTTCACTTATAAAGGTACCCTTAAACCATCAAAGTTCAATTTTTCCTTTTTCTTAAATTCATTGTTAAGAAATTGCCCAATGTCCTTTCAAATTCCACTCTTTTTCTATATATCCTCTAAATTTCTTCCATTCCCTCTTAAACACTTCCAAATCATAGTCTCTTAAAATTCTTGTTAGTTTATCCATCTCACTCCATGATAAAACTTTCACAATCCAGTCCCATTTCTCTGGTATTTTTTTCTTGTTTCCATAACTGCGCATATAATGTCCTAGCAGCTGAGAGCAAGTACCAAATTAAAGTTCTATCTTCTTTTGGGACTTCCTGTTTGGCTGGAAGACAGTCTGCAGCTCCCTAACAGAGGGGGATTTTATTGTCACTGTTCAGGGTATTAAAGACCCCTGATAAGGTCTATGCTCATTAACCCTAGGCAAGGGTTAACCCAAGACGACTTATCTTCCTTTAATGCTGTTGATATCGAACTGGAGCAGTCAGGGAGCTGACTCCTTCATTTCTTGATGTCCGGTACTGGAATTTGTCAACCATCGTCTGCAGTGACTCTAAAGTGACTTCGGTCACTTAAGGCTGTCGGAATCCAAGCACTCTAGAAGGACTGATTTTAATTGCAAGAAAATAACAGCCGGGGGAGTTGAGAACATCTAAAAGGTAGACTCATCATTCTTATCTTCACTCTGAGAGACTTTGAATATAGTTTAAACACTGAGTGGATTAATAACAGACGAAGGCAAAGCATAATTGAATGGAAAAAAAAAACTTTTACCTTGTTAAGCTGAGCTCTGTGGCTTTGGATGTGAACAACAGCAAAAAAAAAAAAAACCTTCAAGATAAGAGTGAAAGTTGGCAATGGGAGGCTGGTGACGCAGAAGAAAGAAAAGAGAGTTGCCGTGTATATATGCCCATAAACTGTAGAACCTAGAATGAACTGAGCTGAGGGGGGGCATAGCAGGAAAAGAATTCAGCTTGTGAAAATTGAACGTCGTAAAAACAATTGCCTTCAAAGATATTTTGGAGAAAAGACATATTGTTGTGGATTTTTGTGGTTGCGGTTTCTTCATGCAGCTCAAAAAACTGCGAGACTAGACACGAGATCAGTCTAAGCTGTGACAGGAAGTGAAACTAAAAGGGGCTGGACAATAAATCAGAGCCTATAAGGACAACAAGAGCTGTGACATCCGACCTTTGAACTAGGAAGGAATTGAGTCCAAGACTCAGATCAAGAAAGACGAAGAGAGACCTCTCTAGGCTGGAACTGTACCATAGAGAAATAACGATTGCCATTTTAAAAGGGAGAAAAACTGTCAAAATTGTTAAAATTCAATATCTTTGCTCAGGAAGAAGGGAGAAAAACGAAACTAGTCTCATCTGAAAGAACTGGCTCTAAGCTATTGGATTGGATGCTAAATTTTATGTGGGGATTTTTTTAAGGTTTGGTGATTTTTTATATGTCAGTAGAAAGAACAACACGTGCAAGAGCCCAATCATTTGACAAGATGCAGGCTCAATTTGACGCTCTGGAGGCAAAAATGTTAAAAGCTATGGACAAATTGCATTTGGCAATAAAAAAAGATATTAAAAAAGAAGTTGGAGACCTTAAGAAGGAGATAGAGAATTTTAAGGAAGAGACTCAAAATAAAGTGAAAGAGGTAGAGATGAAAGTGGATACTCAGGCCTCTGCCTTGCTAAAAATTCAAGAAAAGGTCATAATACACGACTGTAAGTTGCTGGAGTCACAAGTGCGTCTAAGAGGGGTACCTGAAAAAGAAGATACAGACTTAAAAGGCTATATGGTGGATATCATCACTGAGTACATAGAAGAAGACCCTGACAGATTTAAGAGTATGTTGGAGGGTGCCTACAGAGTCAACTCAGTTTATGCGAAAAATAAAGGTCTGCCAAGAGACATCGTCATAAGATTAAGATCAAAAGAGGTGGCAGAGAAAATTTTGAGGAAAGGGTACCAAAAAGCCTGGGCAATAGAAGGGAGCAGAGTTAAAATAATGAAAGAGCTACCAAGAGAAGTGATCAGCGATAGGAAAAAGTACAAGAAGCTAACCGATCAGTTGCGTGCAGAGGGCACAAGATATAGATGGATAATACCAGAGGGTCTTGGATTTGAACAAAATGGCAAAAGGATTACAATAAGAAGCGAACAAGAGATGCATAGCTTTTTTGAAGAAAATAAAGAACCAACATCATAATGGAGTACAAATTACTATCTTGGAATATAAATGGACTAAATTCACCACAGAAAAGAAGGAGAACATTTCATTGGATTAAAAAGCAAAAATGTAATATAATTTGTTTACAGGAAGTTCATATACAACGCAAGGACAGTAAATTTTTGTGGAATAGAAATTTGGGGTTGGAATTTTTTTCACTAGCAGAGCAAAAGAAAAGAGGGGTGGTTTTTTACATTAAAGAACAACTTGACCCAAAATTAATCTTTAAAGACAAAGAAGGAAGATATATTGCTGTTGAGGTGACGATAGAGGCGAAAAAAACGTTACTACTAGGACTCTATGCACCCAATGGAGCGAAAGACAAATTCTTTAAAGACATAAATAGACAAATGGACGAAGAGACTTATGACCAGGTATTGATGATGGGCGATTTTAATGGGACAATACAAAACAACCTTGACAGATCAAGTCCAAAGAAGAATGATAAAGAAGGGAAGCTGCCCAATTCTTTCTTTGAGTTGATTAAACAGGAAAATCTAGAAGACATTTGGAGAAAGTTCAACCCTGAGGTAAGAGACTATACATTTTTCTCAGCAAGGCATAATTCTTTTTCCAGAATTGACATGTTGTGGGGTTCCCAAAGCTTGGGCCTCATAACAAAAAAAATTGAGATTCTTCCAAAGGTTTGGGCGGACCATAATCCAATATGCTGGTCAACAAAATTGCAAAGAAAATCAAGAAGATGGAGAATTAATGAGGATTTACTACAAAATAAAGACACTGTATCATTCTTAGAAAAGGAGACTGCAGCATTCTTCCAAATAAATGAAACGGATGATATGGAATATCCAACAGTATGGGACACTTATAAAGCAGTAATGAGGGGTATATTAATCACATTGAATAATAAAGACAAAAGAGCAAGAGAAGAAAGGCTGTCAGCACTGCAAAATGAAATAGATAAAAAAGAAAAGGACTTAAAAAAAAGACCAGGGAAGAAAAAATTAATAAAAGAAATTACGATATTACAATCCCAAGTTAAACATTTGCTGAATAAAGAACTAGAATGGAATTTAAAAAATTTGAAACAGAAATCGTTTGAAAGTGCAAACAAACCTGGTAAATACCTGGCCTGGCAATTAAAAAAAAGGAAAGAAAATAAGACTATAAATAAAATCATGGCAAATGGGAAAATAGTAGTGGATCAAGAAGGAATTAAAAGAGAATTCTTTAAATACTATGCAAATTTATTCAAGGGTGTGAATGTAAGTAAAGAAAAAGTGGAAGAGTATCTACGAAACATTCAGGTGGCACCTTTGACGGAACATATGAAAAAGATATTAAATGACCCAATAGAGAAAATTGAAATAGAAGCAGCAATAAAAGCAATGCAAGAGGGTAAAGCTCCAGGGCCAGATGGATTCACGTCAAAATTTTACAAATCTCTTAAGGATGAATTAACACCCAAACTGTTGAAGTTGTTAAACACGATAAGAGAAGAAGGGAAAATCCCAAAGACCTGGAGGGAAGCTGTAATCTCTCTGATTCCTAAGGAAGATAAAGATAGCACAAACGTAAAAAATTATAGACCAATCTCATTGTTGAATAATGACTATAAGATCTATACAAGAATTTTAGCAGAGCGACTGAAACAATACCTGACCAACTTTATAAACAAAGACCAAGCGGGATTTCTTCC
The DNA here is from genome assembly GCF_032191835.1 of Heteronotia binoei. NCBI lineage: Eukaryota > Metazoa > Chordata > Lepidosauria > Squamata > Gekkonidae > Heteronotia > Heteronotia binoei. Next base: position 84,004,805 of record NC_083234.1, read on the forward strand.
TAAAAGACAAATAAGGGACAATGTAAGAGCTGTTATTAATGTTGTGGAATACTATGAAAAGCACCCGGAAAAAGAAGTGGCCTTATTTTTTGTTGACGCAGAGAAAGCCTTCGACAACTTAAATTGGGACTTTATGTTTGCGGTAATGGAAAAAATTAATTTAGGGGAACAATTTATAAAAATGACAAGAGCAATATATACAGATCAGCATGCAAAATTGTGTATAAATGCAGACCTTACCAAAGAATTGAAAGTGAGTAAAGGAACAAGGCAAGGATGCCCGCTATCACCATTGTTGTTTATAATGACTCTTGAAATTTTGTTACAACAAATTCAAAAAGATGAAAAAATAGAAGGTCTAAAAATTAGAAGATTCTCTTATAAATATAAAGCTTTTGCAGATGATATAGTGTTCATAATGGAGAATCCGGTTCAAGTGTCACCACTGCTGTTAGCTAAGATAAAAGAGTACGGAGAACTAGTAGGATTATACATAAATAAGGAGAAATCGAAATTCCTCTGTAAAAACATGCAACCAAATAAAACAAAAGAACTACAAAAGGTGACAGGTTGTGAAGTCACAACCAAAGTTAGGTACCTTGGAATAGAGATAACAATGAAGAACATTGATTTATACAAAAACAATTATGAAAAACTGTGGTGTAAGATGGACAAAGATTTGATGAAATGGAATAAACTCAACTTGTCCTTACTGGGCAGGATAGCTGCAATCAAAATGAATATTTTGCCAAGGATAATGTATTTGTTTCAAACCATCCCGATTGTAAAAGAAGCAAAACAATTCAACAAATGGCAAAGGAAAATCTCTGATTTCATTTGGGCCGGAAAGAAACCAAGGATTAAGATGAAGATCTTAACGGATGCCAAAGAGAGAGGAGGTTTTCAACTTCCCGATCTAAGACTATACCACGATGCAGTTTGTTTGACATGGATAAAAGATTGGATAATGCTGTTAGACAAAAAACCTCTGTGGTTAGAAGCTCACGGAAATAGATTCGGCTGGCATGCATACATGTACTATGGGAAGAATAAAATGGATGGTTTTTTCTCTCACCACTATGTCAGAAATACATTACTAAATACTTGGATAAAATACAAGAAATACGGGGACGAGAGAAAACCATTATGGATAGTGCCAGCAGAAGTAATAAAAATAACAGCCGATTCTGAAGAAAAAAGAGAAATGTCATATAACCAACTGCTTAAGATTCAAGGAGACAAAATTGAATTAAAAACCTCAGAAGAGCTAAATAACAATTATGACTGGTTTCAAATGCAACAAATTAAAAGTTTGATGGAAAATGACATAAAATCAGAGGGGATTAGACGAGAACAAACAGAACTGGAAAGAGTCCTGTTAGGTGACAATGAAAAATTGATATCAAAAGTATATAAGTTATTATTGAAATGGTCTACAGAAGAAGAAGTAGTAAAGTCTCAAATGGTCAAATGGGCAATTAATGTGAATAGAGAAATACAAATGGAAACATGGGAGCACCTCTGGAAGAACTCAATGAAGATATCAACTTGTCAAAGCATTAAGGAGAACTGTTTTAAAATGATGTATAGGTGGTATATGACTCCGAAAAAATTGGCTAAGATAAGTAAGAAAATGTCGGATAGATGTTGGAAATGTAAAAAACATAAAGGTTCTTTCTTCCATATGTGGTGGACATGTGAAAGAGCGAAAGAATTCTGGAAGATGATACAACAAGAAATCACCAAAATTTTGGGCTATGATTTTAAGAAAATTGCAGAGACGTTTTTACTTGGATTACAATTAGAAAAATACCCAAAAGAAGACAGGACTTTAATTTGGTACCTGTTATCAGCTGCTAGGACTTTGTACGCGCAGCTTTGGAAGCAAGAAAAAATACCAGAGAAATGGGAATGGACCATGAAAGTTTTATCGTGGTGTGAAATGGACAAATTAACCAGAACACTAAGAGACTATGATTTAGAGATATTCAAAAGGGAGTGGAGAAAATTTAAAGGATATATGGAGAAAACTTGGAAAGTAAAGAAATATTGGACATTTTTTTAGTTGTAAGAATATATATATGGAACTTTGAGCAGTCAGAAGTGCCTTTAGTATGGATTTGAACTTATAACCTCGGGGAAGTCAACATTGGAGGGAGGGGGGATGGAAATGTCATATGGGTTAATGTGAAAAAAGAAAAAATTAAGGAATTAGATAAGCTTTGTAACCATATGCTACCAATAAATTGTTTAAAACAAAAAAAAAAAAAAAAGTTCTATCTTCTTTTGGAAATTTTTCCATTTGTAGTCCCAATAAAAAAGTCTCTGCTACTTTCTTAAAATCATATCCCAAAATTTGCGATATTTCTTGTTGTATCATCTGCCAAAACTTTTTCGCTTTTCCACAAGTCCACCACATATGGTAAAAAGAACATTCATGTTTCTTACATTTCCAACATCTATCCTACATCTTTTTACTCATCTTTGCCAGTTTTTTCGGAGTCTTATACCACCTATACATCATCTTGAAACAGTTCTCTTTAATACTCTGACATGTTGATATTTTCATCGAGTTCTTCCAAAGATATTCCCATGTATCCATTTGTATTTCCTTGTTTACATTAATTGCCCATTTAATCATTTGAGATTTTACGACTTCTTCTTCTGTAGACCATTTCAACAATAATTTATATATTTTTGATATTAATTTTTCATTATCTCCAAGCAGAACCCTTTCCAATTCCATTGCTCACGTCTAATTCCAACAGATTTAATATCATTTTCCATCAAGCTTTTTACTTGTTGCATTTGAAACCAGTCATACTTGTTGTTTAACTCTTCTGCAGATTTTAAATCAACTTTATCACCTTGAATCTTTAGCAGTTGGTTATATGACATCCCTCTGTCTTCATCAGATTCAGCTGTTATTTTTATTACTTCTGCTGGCACTATCCAAAGCGGCTTTCTTTCATCACCATATTTCTTATATTTTATCCATGTATTTAGTAAATTATTTCTAATATAATGGTGAGAAAAAAGACGGTCCATCTTATTTTTCCCATAGTACATATAAGCATGCCAGCCGAATTTGTTTCCATGACCTTCTAACAATAAAAGTTTTTTATTTAACAGCATTATCCAATCCTTTATCCATGTCAAACAAACTGCATCATGGTACAGTCTTAAATCTGGAAGTTGAAAACCTCCTCTCTCCTTAGCATCTGTTAAAATTTTCATCTTAATCCTTGGTTTCTTCCCAGCCCATAGAAATTCAGAAATCTTCCTTTGCCATTTGTTAAATTGTTTGCTATCTTTCACAATCGGAATAGTTTGGAACAAATACATTATTCTTGGCAAAATATTCATCTTAATTGCAGCAACAAAGACAAATTAAGTCTATTCTATTTCATCATATCTTTGTCCATCTTGCACCATAACTTTTCATAATTGTTTTTATACAAATCGATATTCTTCATAGTTATTTCTAGACCTAAATATTTAACTTTAGGAGTAGCTTCACATCCCATCAAAATCTGCAATTCTTTCTGTCTATTTGGTTGCATATTTTTGCATAAAAATTTTGACTTCTCTTTATTTATATATAGTCCTGCCATTTCTCCATATTCTTTTATCTTAGCTATCAACAAAGGTATCACTTGGATCGGATTCTCAGTTATGAACACAATGTCATCTGCAATTGCTTTATATTTATAAGAAAATCCTCTAATTTTCAATCCTACTATCTCTTTGTCATCTTGTATTTGCCTTAAAATTTCAAGAGTCATTATAAACAAGCTTTTGGTGAAAGCGGACATCCTTGTCTTGTACCTTTGCTCACCTTCATTTCTTTTGTAAGGTCTGCATTTTTACACAGTTTTGCATATTGATCCGTGTATATTGCTTTCGTCATTCTTATAAAATATTCTCCCAGATTTATTTTTTCCATTACTGCAATGGTCCTACTGGTCATTACCTTTAAAGCCCTATATGGCCTGGGACCTGCCTACCTGAAGGACCGCCTCTCCCTACATGTTCCCCAGAGAGTACTGAGATTGGGAACCCAAAATCTTCTTGTTATCCCACCTAAAATCTACTAGGGACAGGACCTTCTCTGTTATGGCCACTACATGGTGGAATCAGCTGCCGGAGGAGGTGAGGGCCCTGCAGGACCTTGTTCAGTTCTGCAGGGCCTGTAAGACAACCCTCTTCCGGCTAGCCTACACCTAACTGATATGAGAAACTAAATGTAGCTTTGCCAGACTCCTGTTATACATACTGTTGTAATGTTTAATGTTTTTAAGGTTTTAAATGTCTTAAATGTTTTAAATGTTTATATATTTAAATACTTGTTTAATTTTATGTTTGACTATCTGTTGTGAGCCGCCCTGAGCCACTTTCGTGGGAAGGGCAGGATATAAACCATAAATAAATAAATAAATAAAAATAAAAATAGTTTCCTTTTCTAGAAAAGTCACAATATCTTTATCTTGTAGCAAGTCCTCATTTATTCTCCATCTTCTTGTTTTCTTTTGCAATTTTGTAATCCAACATATTGGGTTATGATCTGCACAAACCTTTGGTAGAATCTCCACTTTTCTAGTTATGCGGCCCAAGCTTTTAGAGCCCCATAACATATCTATTCTGGAAAAAGAATTATGTCTTGCTGAAAAGAAAGTATAGTCTCTTATTTCAGGATTAAATTTTCTCCAAATATCTTCCAAGCTTTCTTGTTTAACCAACTCAAAAAATGATTTTGGCAGTCTTCCTTCTTTATCCAGTTTGGTGTCGTGGTTAAGTGTGCGGACTCTTATCTGGGAGAACCGGGTTTGATTCCCCACTCCTCCACTTGCACCTGCTAGCATGGCCTTGGGTCAGCCATAGCTCTGGCAGAGGTTGTCCTTGAAAGGGCAGCTGCTGTGAGAGCCCTCTCCAGCCCCACCCACCTCACAGGGTGTCTGTTGTGGGGGAGGGAGATAAAGGAGATTGTGAGCCAGTCTGAGACTCTTCGGAGTGGAGGGCGGGATATAAATCCAATTTCTTCTTCTTCTTCTTCTTCTTCTTCTTCTTCTTCTTCTTCTTCTTCTTCTTCTTCTTCTTCTTCTTCTTCTTCTTCTTCTTCTTCTTCTTCTTCTTCTTCTTCTTCTTCTTTCATTCCTCTTTTGGCCCGATCTATCTATATTATTTTGTATTGTTCCATTAAAATCACCCATCATCAGAATCTGGTCATATGACATTTCATCCAACTGTCGATTAATGTCTTTAAAAAAAGTATCTTTCGCTCCATTGGGCGCATATAATTCTAATAACAACGTTTTCTTTGCATCCATCATCACTTCCACTGCTATATAGCTTCCATCTTTATCTTTAAATATCAATGTTGGTTCTAATTGTTCTTTAATATAAAAGACCACACCCCTTTTCTTTTGATCCGCCAATGAAAAAAATTCCAATCCTAATTCTTTATTCCACAAAAATTTATAATTCTTTTATTGTATATGAACTTCCTGTAAACAAATTATATTACATTTTTGCTTTTTAATCCAATGAAATGTTGCTTTTCGTTTTTGTGGTGAATTTAGTCCATTTATATTCCAGGATAATAACTTGTACTCCATTATGATGCAGAGTCTTTATTCTCTTAAAAAAAACCTTTACATCTCTTGCCCATTCCTTATTGTAATCCTTCTTCCACGTTGTTCAAAGCCCAAACCCTCGGGTAGTATCCATCTGTATCTCGTGCCCTCTGCACGCAGCTTCTCTATTAATCTCTTGTATTTCTTCCTGTCGTTTATCACTTGTCTTGGCAGCTCTTTCATTATTTTGACTCTACTCCCTTCTACTGTCAGGGCTTTTTGAAAACTTTTATTTAGAATTTTTCCTGCCATATCCTTGGACCTTAGTCTTATAACTATAACTCTTGGTAGGCTTTTGTCTTTTGCATATGATGAATTAACTCTATAGACACTCTCCAGCATGTTTCTAAATTTTTCAGGATCTTCCTCTAAATAGTCAGCAATTATTTTCACCAAATAATCCTTTAAATCAATTCCCTCCCCTTCAGGTATTCCTCTCAGACACACTTGAGTTTCCATTAATCTGCAGTCATGAATTGTTACCTTCTCTTGGTTTTAATAAGGTGGAAGCATGAATATCAACTTTCTCTTCAGCCTCCTTGACTCTGTTTTTAACCATACCCAGTTCATCTTTAAAATCTTCAGCTTCTTTTTTAAGATCTCTAATATCCTTCTTAAGCTCTTTTTTGCTAGCTGTTATCATCTTCTCCACACTCTTCATAATCCTGGCTTCCGTTGTGTCAGCGTAGGGTTCATGGATATTCCAACAATGAAGAGGCTCTTTTCATTTGAAAATAAGTTTCATTTATTGGTTACATCAATGTTGCTACTACGAGAGGTCTTTGAAAGTGATAACATACAAAGGAAAGTTACTGGCCTTTATTGACCAGGATCAAAGCATAGGGATTTAAATCATTCTCACAATACAGTTCTTTTCTACTTCTAAGGGGTGTGAGGTTCACACACTGATATCTCTGCTTGCCAGTCAACACTGTCCTCCCATCTCCGCTTCTGGCCTTGGGGCGGCCGAGCGGGCTGCATAACTCTGCACTTCAAATACCTTTTACAGCCCCTTGGCGCCAGGCTCCCTTCATCCCTGTTTTCATTCCCTGGCATAGCTGAATTACAGTCACAGCTCATGAGGTTAGTAAGCAATATAAGAATACAAGCAATCTGGTTAGTATCGATTTGAACACAAGCTGACACATGGTATCAAACTGGCGTTGCATTTTGTCCAAAGAATGAGATCTTGCACGAGTTAATCTTCCTTCTGACATAAAAAACCCCCCAAAAACTCAGTCAGCAATTATTTTCACCAAATAATCCTTTAAATCAATTCCCTCCCCTTCAGGTATTCCTCTCAGACACACTTGAGTTTCCATTAATCTGCAGTCATGAATTGTTACCTTCTCTTGGTTTTAATAAGGTGGAAGCATGAATATCAACTTTCTCTTCAGCCTCCTTGACTCTGTTTTTAACCATACCCAGTTCATCTTTAAAATCTTCAGCTTCTTTTTTAAGATCTCTAATATCCTTCTTAAGCTCTTTTTTGCTAGCTGTTATCATCTTCTCCACACCCTTCATAATCCTGGCTTCCGTTGTGTCAGCGTAGGGTTCATGGATATTCCAACAATGAAGAGGCTCTTTTCATTTGAAAATAAGTTTCATTTATTGGTTACATCAATGTTGCTACTACGAGAGGTCTTTGAAAGTGATAACATACAAAGGAAAGTTACTGGCCTTTATTGACCAGGATCAAAGCATAGGGATTTAAATCATTCTCACAATACAGTTCTTTTCTACTTCTAAGGGGTGTGAGGTTCACACACTGATATCTCTGCTTGCCAGTCAACACTGTCCTCCCATCTCCGCTTCTGGCCTTGGGGCGGCCGAGCGGGCTGCATAACTCTGCACTTCAAATACCTTTTACAGCCCCTTGGCGCCAGGCTCCCTTCTTCCCTGTTTTCATTCCCTGGCGTAGCTGAATTACAGTCACAGCTCACGAGGTTAGTAAGCAATATAAGAATACAAGCAATCTGGTTAGTATCGATTTGAACACAAGCTGACATACTGCCCCCCCTAAGCTCTCGCTCGGGGTTTGTCTGGGTGCAGCAGGTAAAATTGCTTAAGGAGCAGTGGGGCGTTGAGGTCAGTAGCTTTCACCCACTCGTCACAACTAGGGGGGAAGTAGCGCCACCTCACTAAATACTGCAGGACACCCCTGTGTAGTCTCGCATCGAGGATTTCCTTCACTTCGTGGTGTTGTTGGCCCCGCACCTTGATGGGAGTCGGCTCGGGGCCCCGAGGATGCCATTTTGACCCCCCCGGGTCTCGACGAATAAGACTGCAATGGAAGACAGGGTGTATTTTACTGAACAGCTTTGGCAAGTCCAGCTCCACTGTCACTTTATTAATAACTCTTTTTATGCGGAAAGGCCCCAAGAATTGATAAGCCAGCTTCCGGGAGGTCTGCGGCAGTGGCAAATTCTTAGTAGAAAGGAAGACTGTCTCCCCCACTTTGAAATCCCACCCCGGACTGTGTTTTTTATCAAATTGCGCTTTGTAGTCCCTCTTTGCCTCTTCCAAGTTTTCCTGTATGATTTTCCAGGAGCTCTCTAAAGCCTTCCACCACTGGTGGCATTCTGGGGAAAGGGGGGGTTCACTGCCCCCCGGTAGTGTTGGTAGTGGCTTTCCCTCATACCCATGTACTGCTTGGAAAGGGGAGACTTTGATGGAGGCATGGAGGCTGTTATTATAACTGTACTCTGCGAAAGGCAGTAGGTCCACCCAGTTACTTTGCTGGAAGTTCACATAGCACCTCAGGTACTGCTCTAAAAGTCCATTAACCCTCTCACTCTGTCCGTCCGTTTGGGGGTGGTATGCGGAGCTTAGCCCCTGTTCCATACCCATTAATTTGCAGAAGTTGGCAAGAAGTTCCATACCCATTAATTTGCCAGAAGTTGGCAACGAACTGTGGCCTGCGGTCACTAATGACTTTATCAGGGATCGAGTGGATCCGGGCCACATGTACAAAGAAGAGGTGGGCGAGCTCTTTTGCCGTTGGAAGCTTTCGGCAGGGAATGAAGTGAGCTTGTTTTGAAAACGTATCAACCACTACCCAAATTACTGTCCTTCCCCTCGAGGGGGGCAATTCCACTATAAAGTCCATAGAGATTATTGACCATGGTCTCGGTGCTGAAGATAGGGGTTGTAGCAGTCCTGGAACTTTACCCCCCTTCCTCTTTGCCATGAGGCAGGTTGAGCAGGTATTTACAAAGTCCGAGATGTCCTTTTTCATTTGGGGCCACCAGAATTGCCGGTGAGCCATATGTAGGGTTTTTACGTAGCCAAAGTGACCCGCTAGCTTGCTAGTATGGCAGTGGTGCAGGGCCTCCGCCCGGAGGGTTTTGGGGACATATAGTTTCCCTTCGTGGTACCAGAACCCCCCTTCTCCTTTCTTTAGTCCCTCCGGTTGGCTCTCCCCCTCCGCCTAGGTCTCGGAAATTAATTTGCTTCCCCCCCATGGTTCCTTGACTTGAGTTTTGGTTTTAGACCGAGTCTGTACTGCCCCCGCAAATGCCCGAGGAGAGATTAATGAGTCTATGACTTCCGCTCGCTCTCATGTTGGGGCTGCCGTGAAAGGGCGTCGGCCAAAAAGTTCTTGGCCCCCGGAATGTGGCGGAGGATGAAATCAAACTTGGCGAAGAATCCGGCCCACCGGATCTGTTTCCCCGTCAGCTTTCGGCGCCCGGTCAGAGCTTCTAGATTTTTGTGGTCCGTCCAGATTTCGAACGGGACTCGGGCCCCCTCCAGCCACGATCGCCATGTTTTTAAAGCGAATGTGACGGCATAGGCTTCCTTGTCCCACACTGACCAGTTTCTTTGCTCGCCCGAGAATTTGCGGGAGATATAAGCGCACGGTCTCAGGTGCCCCCCTTCGTCCCTCTGCATAAGTATGGCTCCCACGGCCGTGTCGGAAGCGTCACATTGCACCACGAAGGGCTTAAGCTCGTTGGGGTGCACTAACACGGGTTTGCTCGTGAAGAGGCGTTTCAGCCTATCGAATGCCTCTTGGCACTCGTTAGTCCATTTGAGCTTTGCGCCTGGCTTTTTCGCCTCGGGGCCCTTCCCCTTTGTCTGCAATAGGTCCGTGAGGGGGAGAGCTACCTTGGCGAACCCCTGAATGAAGGTCCTATAAAAATTTGCGAACCCGATGAATGATTGGAGCTGTTTGCGTGTCCTTGGGGGTTCCCACTCCAGGACCGCTTGGACCTTTGCCGGGTCCATTGCTAACCCCTTCCCCGAGACCCAGAAGCCTAAATAGTCCAGCTCCTCCTTGTGAAACTCACATTTTGATAATTTGGCGTATAGTTTGTTCCGGAGGAGGGTGTTTAACACCTCCCGGACTAGTTTCACGTGGGAGGCCATGTCTTTAGAATAAATAATGATGTCATCCAGGTACACCACCACCCCCTTGTACAGGTGCTTTCGCAGGACTTCGTTGATAAAATTCATGAACACCCCCGGGGCGCCTTGGAGTCCGAATGGCATTACTAAGTACTCGAACTGCCCCAAAGGCGTGTTAAAAGCCGTTTTCCACTCATCCCCCTCCTTTATTCGGACTCGGAAGTAAGCGTCTCGCAAGTCCAGTTTGGTGAAGATGGACCCCTCTGACACTGCGCTCAGCAAGTCTTTGATGAGCGGGATGGGGTAGGCGTTTGACATGGAAATCCCATTAATCCCGCGAAAATCTGTGCAAAGTCTAAGACTTCCGTCCTTCTTTTTACGAAACAACACTGGGGTGGCGTGGGGGGCCGTTGCTGGCCGGATGAAACCCCGCCGCAAGTTTTTGTCAAGGAATTTCCTTAGCTCCGCTTTTTCCGCCCACCCCATCGAGTACAGTTTGGCTTTGGGCAAGGGCTGATCGGGCAAAAGTTCTATCGCACAGTCTGTGGCCCGGTGGGGAGGCAGCTCATCCGCCTCCGTTTCACTGAACACTCCCTTCAAGTCCCTGTACTCTCGGGGGATGGTTTTCACTTCCTCTATGGCCACGCATAGCTTTTCATTTTTGGGCGGGGGTCGCGGTCCCCAAATTTCTTTCCAAAGGTGGGAGACGCACCTTCGGTCAGTGAAGTCTATGGTGTGTTCACCCCATTGGATGTCCGGCTGGTGCCTGGCCAGCCACCTCACCCCCAATACGATGTCGAAAGAGCAGGAGGGGGCGATCACGAATATTTCCATTTCCCAATGGTCCTCCACCCCCATCAGGATTTCCTGTGATTGTTCCGTACATGGTTCCCCCCTCATTCTAGTCCCATCCATCTGCTCGAACTCGAGCGGTCGAGGTAATTTTTCTCGCCCTATTCCCAACAGATCCACCAACCATGGGGTAATTATTTCCCGCGTGCAACCCGAGTCTATTAGGGCCCGAGCATGAATGAAACTTTTTACTTTGACGTTCAACAGTGTCAATGGTATGTACATAAGTTCCCCCGAAATTCTCACCCTCAGTGGTGCCGCCTTCTCCGGGACCTGCTGCTGGGCACCCTCTAGCGCAGGTCGGTCTCGTTTCCCGCCGGCTCTAGACCCCAACTCTCCTCGGCGATCTCGTCCAACATTATAGAATCCTCGTCAAGCACCGCCGATAGTGCGGTGCTGGCACGACCCGACTCCTTCGGCTTCCCCGGGCGGGTGGTCTTAGATGACGGGCCCTTCGTGACGGGGCCGGGAGTCTTCACTCTCTCTGGGCAGTTGGAGGCCAGATGGTTGGGGTCCCCACACTGGTAGCACTTGCGGGGCCCGGGAGCCGGTTTCGGAGTCGCCCCTCCCGTTTGTTTCGCTTCGGGTTTGGCGGAGCTTCGGGCCTCCCGGCTGGTTTTCCCCTGCAGCCCCTGGCGTTGGATCGCCACTTCTTTTAGATTGGTCTCGATTTCCCCCGCCAGCTGGATCCACTCCACCAGAGTGTCGGGGCGGACTTGCTGCAGGGCACGGTCAAGGATGCCGGGGTTCAATCCCCGTCTGTACGCCCGGATTTTCATCGCTTCACTCCAGCCCTTGATCTTGCGGCTGTGGTTGCGGAACTCTAGGGAGTATTCTCTGATGGACTTGCTCCCTTGGCGGAGTTCTTCTATTGCTGCTATCGCCAGGGTCTCTCGGAGGGGATCTTCGAACTGTGACAGCAGTGCTTGCAGGAACCCCGCCACGGTGGTCACTTCTGGGCCTCTGGTTTCGAACAGGGTGACATACCACATCTGTGCTTCGCCCTCCGGTCTGGAGCCCAGGTACGCTACTCGGCTGTGCTCGTCTGGGAAGGAGGTTCCCCAGTAGCGCATGTAGCTGTTAGCTTGGATCACGAAGTATTCCACCTTATCCGCGCTCCCATTGAAGGTGGTGTGGAGTTCTCGGGTCTTCACTTTCAAGCCTGGGGGAGGCGACCTCTGCGGGCCCACGGGCCCGGTTGGTGAGGGAGGCTGATTCGGCACCGGTGGCGCTGGGATCTGAGGGGACGCTCCCAGCAGGGGAGCTGCGAGTCTCCTTTCCACCGTTGTCAGCACTGGGTCTACTTGCTTCGCCACCTCGTTCAGGGTTAGGTTCATGTTGCGATTCATCTCCCGTCGGAGGTCGCACCCAAGGATCTCCATCTCCCTCCGGATCTCTTCCAGGGGATCGGGCTTCAGGGAGGACGCCCTCGAGTTGCCCTCGCCCTGGGAGTCGCCCCCGTCATCGCCGCTGCCGCCAGTTCCGCTGGCCCCGGCGTCTTCGGGCACCCCCTCCCCTCTTCCCGGTTCTCCCGGGTTGTTGCCCGTCTCTGAGTCTTCAGGCTCCCCGGGGTTGCGAAGGATGTTCGCGTGTCTTTGCGCCGCCTCGCCCATCAGCTTGTTGGAGGCTCTCGGCTTGCACAGCGCTTTCGGGGTGAGGAAAAGTACTTGGCTGCTCACTCTCTGGGGTCTCCGCTTCTCGGTGATGTACCAAGCCGGTGACCCAGGTAGGCCAGGTATGCAGGGTTCTCGGTCGTCCGGTGCTTCGGTCATCTGCCAGAAGTAACCCCGCCGATGAGCCCCGTTAACAAGGGATCACTTTCAAAATGTCAGCGTAGGGTTCATGGATATTCCAACAATGAAGAGGCTCTTTTCATTTGAAAATAAGTTTCATTTATTGGTTACATCAATGTTGCTACTACGAGAGGTCTTTGAAAGTGATAACATACAAAGGAAAGTTACTGGCCTTTATTGACCAGGATCAAAGCATAGGGATTTAAATCATTCTCACAATACAGTTCTTTTCTACTTCTAAGGGGTGTGAGGTTCACACACTGATATCTCTGCTTGCCAGTCAACACTGTCCTCCCATCTCCGCTTCTGGCCTTGGGGCGGCCGAGCGGGCTGCATAACTCTGCACTTCAAATACCTTTTACAGCCCCTTGGCGCCAGGCTCCCTTCATCCCTGTTTTCATTCCCTGGCATAGCTGAATTACAGTCACAGCTCATGAGGTTAGTAAGCAATATAAGAATACAAGCAATCTGGTTAGTATCGATTTGAACACAAGCTGACACATGGTATCAAACTGGCGTTGCATTTTGTCCAAAGAATGAGATCTTGCACGAGTTAATCTTCCTTCTGACATAAAAAACCCCCCAAAAACTCAGAGGGCTCCAATTCTAAATTCAGCACCAAGTCCAGTAGCTTAGAACTTGCTGTTTAAAATAAGACTAATTTTGTCTTTCTCCTACCTTCCTGGGCTGAGATATTGATTTTTAACAGTTTTTGGCAATTTTCCCTCTTTCAAAATGGTGACCGTACTTTCTCTGTGGTTAAAAATCCCTAGCAAAGACCTTCTTCTTGCTCTTCTCTCCTTCAACTTTTACTTCCTGGTTCACGTTCTCCAACTATCGCGGTCTTTGGAATCCTTGTTACGGTGACTGCCAGTACACCTTCAGCTTTTACTTCCTGGATCACTGAGCTCAGCTCTCGTTCTCCAAATATCGCAGTCTTTGAATACTTGTTATGTTGATTGCCATAACACTGACCACAGGTATTCAAAACAATTTTCTTCTTTCCCAAATTCTATCAATGCCTTTAATTTAACAAAGTCCAAATTTCAAAGTTTCTCCTCCTCCCCTCACTTCCGTTCTTGTTCAAGTTTTCCCACCTTCTACTGTTATTTAGATTAGCTTAGAAATGTCCTGGAGTGAGAGATAATGATCAAAGTACCTTAGTGGCTATGTTTTTTAAACTTCGGTCTTCCTGGTCTTTCAGATGCTTATCAGTCCCAAAAGAGAGTGAAATCCAAACATGCTTAAGCCAATTGAATGGCTCTTAATCCTTTGTAGATCCTGGACGATGCTCCTTTTCCTTGCCGGATCTTCTCAGAAAAATCCCCTCTGGAATCAATCATTAGCTGAGATCAACGGCTCAAAGTATTTTTGACGTCATCCTGGGCAAATCTCTAACTGAGAAATGCAGGCAGAGAACCTGATAAGGCTCTTTACTACCCTGAACAAAGGATTAAGTTTTCCCTTCTTCAGGAGACGACACCTCTATTGGAAACTCACACCGGAAGTCGATAGATAGATAGATAGATAGATAGATAGATAGATAGATAGATAGATAGATAGATAGATAGATAGATAGATAGATAGATAGATAGATAGATAGATAGATAGATAGATAGATAACTTTGGCTTTGATTCTGTCCTTTGAAATGTGTTCTGTTCTTGCAGCATTGCATTCTTTGCTAGAGTGGGTTTGTGGCTTGCACTGGGTTATCTGCTTTGGCAGTAGCTTGGATTCTAGGGTTATACATTGGTTTGGATTCTCCAACATTTTTTGGGCCTCCAACAGTTCTTGTTAAATCTCTTTGACTTGGAGGATTCTTGCATTTGACATTGGTTTAGATTCTCAGGTTATACATTTGTTGTGTTATGATTGCCACATTGTCCCATGCTTCTGCTGAGATTTCCATGTTCTGCATGGGTTCTTTGGGCTTGTTTGTTCTGTCTGCTTTGTCTATGGACCACTTTTGGCAAGTGGTTGCTTTGCTTGTTTTTCTGTCTTTGGCTATTCTTTGCCATGCAGAAACCATGGAATTCCTCTCTCTCCTTGGAAACAATGAATGAGGGTGCCTTTTTCAGGTTCACTTGAAACTTGGGATTATTTAGCGGACAGGCATTAAAAAAACCAAAGATCCAAATACCAAACTGATCTTTGGAACCTGGATAATTGGGAATACTTATATTTTCCTATTCCCTGATATCTGGGTCCAAAAATTACTGATTTTTTTTTAGGTGCACCTCCTACCTAGCAAAAAAATGAGCCTACAGATAGAGGAGAGCCCCATAATTTATTTCACCATCCAGCAGCTCTTCTCCTCCACCTTCTTAGAGAAAATAAATTTGAGAGGCTCTTTTAAGGACAGCTAGGAGGGTCAGTTTGGTTCAAGAACTCTCTCTCCTCCCCACCCCCCACCTCAACACACACAAAATGCAAAAGTGGGTTGGCTCCAGTCCCAGGCAGGAGTCAAAAGTAGGATAGTGCCAAATACAAACTAATGTGAAGATATTGGATGAAGAAATCAGTCTCTGTCTTTCCCTCTTCTTCAGTTCATTGCCTCACAAAGTTAAAGGCTGACCATATTAACGAATGGGAAAGAACTGGCTGATCTCTGGAGAAGGGCTTGGGCTGATGTGGAGTGGTTTTCAAGCAATACAGGATGGAAGAAATGGGGGGGGGGGGTTTAAAACCACCCCTGTAGTGGTTTTGGTTTTCTGGCCCTCCTAGATGGAAGACGGAGGAAGGGCCTTTTTTGCATGGCAGGAGGGAACTTTGGGAGTGATTTTCAACACTGAAACCAGGCTTTAAAAATGTGGAATTTGCTTCCTGATGCCTTGTAGTCTCTGACCTTTCATGGAAGTCTGCAGTTCACAGGGCAGCTGCCACTACTGGGGTGTGAATTTAATGAACTAAAGGAATCTCCCTGAGTCTGAAACCTCATCTAGCCTTGACTTCTCTGGGTTCAGTAGGCATCTTATCCAACCCTTGTGTCAGAGATCGTTTGACACAAGGGTGGACATATGCTCCCCATGCCTTTAAGCATACAAATGCTCGACAAATAATAGAGATTGAGGGGGGGATGCACTGGAATCTCAGGGTCCCATTTGTCACTTCTTACATGCAGCCCCTGATCCTTGAACATTGTTGCCCTCTGCCATGGATATTCTGCCCATCTGCTTCTGTGAATGTAACACAAGGCATTATATGAATTTACAGCTTCTTCGTATTGATGTGGATGGCTGCATGAAAATCATCCAGAAGAGGAAGTCCCGGCAGCTGGAGCTCCTGAAGGCTGCTGCTGGGAATGCAGGAGGCACCAATCAGGTACATGTACCCACTGTCTGCACACCTCACTTGTGCCCTGAGAGCCTCTAGTGTGGTTCCAGCAGTTGATCAAAGCAGCCCTGCTGTGGTGGGGGGAGGGTCCCTCCAAACGTTGCACTTGGTCTGGAAAGAGGCTGGAAAACTGAAGCTGCAGCCAGTGAGCCTGAGATGTGTTCCTGCTTGAGTGGAAAGCTCAGTGGCTGCCTCCGTGCATGCACAGGCATGCCACCACCCCCACTGCACCACAAAGATTCATCAGAACACTCTCCCCATGGAAGAGCACAGCCTGTTTCACTAAGCTTTGGGAGGCTCATGTCTACGGGCCACTGATGTTTTCTTGTTTTTGTTTCTTGTAGGCTTCTCCCTCTCAGGATTCCACAGGTATTTGCCCCTTGTGCTTGAAGCCAGTATCCCAGACCACTGTCACCAGCCAAGCGGTGCATGCCTTGAATGGGAGAGGAATAGGCCTCTTCAGAGTTTGCTAGCCCTTGCTTGGGAATAGTCTGGTATCTGCCCAACTTGCTTGTGCCTGATGCAGTGCTGTACATTAGAAGTGCTGTTGGCATGGCCTTTGCTCAATGTTGATGCTGAACAGATCCTGCTGCAGGCTCCTTGCAAAGTCCCCCCCCCCCCCAGGCTGCTGCTGCCCCTCCCACCTTTCAGGGAGGCTTTCTCTCTTTCTTGCTGCTTCTCTTTCTTACATGCCCAGGAAATGTTGATCATCACTTTGGAGTCAGGAAGCAATTTTCTGTGGGCCAGTTTGGCAAGGGTTTTTTTTTGGGGGGGGGGGGGGTTGCCATCTTCTGGGCATAGAATGGCTCACTGGGGATGTATGGGGGGGAGGTATTTGTGAATTTCCTGCATTGTGTGGGTGGACAAATGACCCTGGAGGTCCCTTCCAACTCTATGATTCTTTACCTTCCAGAATGTCATGGGCTGGGAAGATGTCCCAGTTGGAAGGCTATGGGGCTGGTTGTACCCACTGTCAAGCTTTGGAAGGGATGGTGTCACAGAAAAGAGGAATCAAGAGTTTTGAATTCCTCTCTGAAGCAATTGGCATTTGGGGAAATAGAAAATTTGCTGCTGCTGAGTTATTCCAAAGGCGTTCTGTAGGTATGCTCAGCTGGCAGTGCCAGCTGAAGCTGGAGGCTTTGTGGAGTGGTGAGATCATTGGCTCCAAACTTTGGAAACTGGTTTCTGTTCCTAACCTGTTGTTTTGTCCTGTTTTTGTCCAGCCCAGTCAAGTCTCCACATGGGCACGAGTAAGAAACTCATCCCTTTGAAGGCCAAGGAGGGCCCTCTTCCTGCTCATCCCTGGCTAGCTTTTTCACCTCTTTGCCCAGCCCCCAAACCCAAAACTGTCTCTGAGCTGCTGAGAGAGAAGAGGCTGCGGGAATGGAAGGCAAAGAGAGTCCTGCCCGAGAGGGTAATCTTGGCACCGCAGCTGCTTCTGCCTTCCTCTGTGATAATCCAGCATTCAGCTCAAACGGGGTGTCATGGCCTTCCCACAGCTGCAAATGGTCCATCATTGCCCAACCTCTCTCCTCTTGGGGTTTCCACACCCCCTGGATCATCAGGACAGAGAAACTTGGCATTGTTGCAGGAGCACATGAAAGGCTCTCAGTATGAAGAGGCTTCAACTGGCAGCAAAGAGGATGGTCGTGATACAGAGGCCAGCTTGCAGGAGAGCCAGGGAGTACCAGCCACTGTTCATTCTGCCCCTTTGTTGGCAAACCAGTCACATTTGCCTCTCCAAAGCTTGGCAGCCACAGCTCCTACCCCGGTTGCTTCTCTGAGTCCCACCAATATGGAGTCTGGCACAAAGAAGATTCCTCACTTACCACCAGCTGCCTGTACCCTGGGGCTGGTTGGATCTCAGCAGAATACAGTTAAGTTGGTGCCCTCACTGGTAGCCCTCCCACCTGGTTCCCATGAGGTGACCAAGCAGATCCTTCCCATAACCTGGCTGGCTACTGCACAGGGCTTTATCCCAATGACTGTTGTGAGCCTTCCCAATCCAGGGATGTCCAGTGCCACAAGCAACCTTGTCATGTCCCCAGGTGCAAGTCAGGCAGCAGAGGTGTCTCCAGTTCACAAGCCATTGCAAGGGGCCTTTTCCAGCAGCCTTCAGAAGGTTGGAAAGCCTGACCTGACCCTTCCCCCTGTCCCGCTTGCTCCTGCAGCCTCAACAGAATTGCAGCACACCTTGTCCTCAACTTGCCCTCTGACGCTCCCCTTGCCCAGTGCTTCTGTGGGGAGTGCCCATTTAAATCAGGAACCCCAGAACTATGCCATGAGGACCTCTCACCATCCTGCCATTCCTGAAGGGACCAGAGATCCCCCTGAGAAAGCATGCCCTCCACTGCAAGAGGTGAAGGCCACCCCTGACTATAGCCTTCTCTCACTGGAGGACATAGCAGCAGTGAAGGAATGGGCCAAGGGAGGCGTGGGCCCAAGGGCTTCGTCACTGGAAACCAGCCTTCCTTATCTCCCGCCTTTTTTGTGTAGTTTAAAAACACTCTCTGCAGTGTTGCTTAATAAAGAAGCCCTGGAGCGGACTGCAGCGTGTCTGGCAACTCCAGAAGGGCAACAAGAGGCCAGTCAGCAGCTGGATCTGAATGCACTGAGGAAAGTGGTGCACCAGAGGCTCCAAGAGAACCCTGCCTACCAGCTTCTGAAAGCCCGCTTCCTAGCAGCCTTCACCATCCCAGCTGCTCTTGCAGTGCTGTCTCCTTCAAGGGTGACTACCACACTCTCTGGAGAGAGGTGGTGGGAAACCAGCCACAAAGGAGACTCATCTGTGTCAGCATCATCCTCTTCATCATCATCTGAGGATGAGGAAGACCATAGAGAAGCCAGCAGAGGAGCTGAGAGGTTGGAGGTAAGGCTTTATTGGCAAGCAATAACAAAGCTCAGATTTACTTTCTGCCTACAGAGATTTAAAGTCAAGGGGAAGAGATGAGGGGGCATGGGCTGCAAAAGGTCTCACAGTCAAGAAGCTGGATTCCTGTCAGGCCTGCTTTTAATATCTGAAGACCTCTGATAGCAAAATGTACAGGACGGGTGGCGTTCCTTTTTAGAGATGAAGGAACAATTCACTTGTAGAGTTCTGATTGCCATCTCTGATTTCCTTTGGTATATTTTTATTTCAGTGCCTCTCGGTTCTCTGCATCCTCTGGCCTGCTTCCTTTGCTTTGAATGATTAATCTTTGTGGTAAACATAAATTGTGTTTTGATGGCAGTGGTTTCCCATGACCAATGGAATACCTGGGTTCCTTGGAAGATCAGTAATGGCAAACTGGCTCGCATGAGCAGCCACTGAAGAGGAGAATATTAGTGTTGCAGGTCCAGTACTAGTAACTGTAATGCCCACCAGGGCAAGAAGTGGGCTTGCTCTAGAAATCCTTTGAAATGTGCTGGAATTGTGTGGCTGAGACATAGAGGTTCCTTTGATATGAGATGTGAAAACGGGGGCATGGAGTGGGTTTTTCCCCCTCTTCGAGGGCTTCTCGTTCCATTTTTTTTCTAAAGGAAACAGGAAATCATAGAGAGCACTGGGGGGGGGGGCGGAACCTAGGAATATTTTCTCTTTTGGAATAAGTGAAATGCTTTTTAAGGTCAGTTTTACTCACCCAGAATATGCAGCATTAGGGGATGGGGATGGTTCCTGTGGCAGACAGAATATTTTCAAAGATGTGTTTCTTTAAATGTTCTTAATTTGCACCAGACTTTTAATACTGTAATATACTACTGAATAGTATAATGTTGAAAATATTGAAAAGTTTAACTTGAGAAGTAGGGCTGAGAATAGACCTAATTGGGATTGTATGAGGCTGTTTCTCTGCAAGTCATGCACTTCTTGTTCATTGCAAAAGTGATTTTCTGCTTTCAGCTCTCCCCCCCCCCCCCCCCAAGTTCTGAGGAGGCAAAAAGCAAGGCATGAGAGGCTCAGGTAGCAGAGGGTGATATGGTTGGCTGTTCTCCCTAGCCCTGGGTGTGTGCACATTTTGCTTGTGTTTCACATGTACCAAGTGAAATACAATTTTAGATGTCAAGTTAGAAATTATGTGCTTTATCTTGTTGTAGTACTATAATAAGTTTGAACTTGATAAGAAAGTAAACATTGTATATACTACACTTTTCCCTCAAATAAAAGCTTTTACTGAACAGGGTTTTTTTCCTTGCCATGGCTTCAGAACTTCTGGAACTTTTTCATTCTTCTCGTTAGCTGTTGTGTCCCAGCAGACAGGAGGGCAAAAACATTGCTTTGCTGGTTTAATGGCGATGCGGTAGGAACTGCTGCATGGGTCTACTTTCCTTTGCAAAATGTGACGACCAGAGTTGGAGTATTGGTAGTGTGTTTTATCACAGGACAGTCCAGCCTCTTTCCTGTTATGGCCGATGGGTACCACTGATTGAGCCAAAGACTGAAGGGGAAATACTTGGGCCCATTGTTTGCAGACCACATTACCGCTCATTGTCCCAACAATGGGTCATGTTCTAGGACATATTATTCCATGAATGTCCTTTCCACAGGGACCAAGTACAGACTGGATTGGCATGCCTGGGGTTTGGAGAAGCACACGTCTAAGAAGACGGAGAAGGCACCTGTAAGAGGAACAGGTTGGCAGCTTTTTGGATTTTGTCTCCCATCAGTTCTCTCCCCTGCAGCCAAAACTCCAGACCTTGAGTAAGGCATAATGTTTTCAGGGGAGCCCTTTTAAAAGAACTCTCTTGCTCTGTGCAATACAACATGTTTTTTGCTCCCAGGGAATGCTGGTTCTGCAAGCATGCTTCAGAACTAGTTTGTGTGTAGTGAGGGGCCAGTTAGCTAGTGAACACAAGAACATAAGCCATGTTGGACGAGGCCAATGACCCATCCAGTCCAGCGTTCTGTCACACAGTGGTCAAAAAACCAGGTGCCATCAGAAGATCCACCAGTGGGGCCAGGAAACTAGAAGCCACCCCCCCAAGCACCAAGAATACAGAGCATCACTTGCCCCAGACAGTTCCATCTATGCTACGTGGCTAATAACCACTGATGGACCTGTGCTCCATATGTATCCCCTCTTGAAGTCGTCCATGCTTGTAGGGGGGATGGAATGGGAGCCTCCACAACTAGAGTGAGTTTGGCTGTGTACTTGCACCAAGGTGGTGTGAACATCTCATAGGATATTGGTGAAATCCTATGAGATGCCAGTGAGGGCTGCAAAGAAGGAGTTCTTCTCAGCCTCCATTGCATCTGCAGGCTCATGACAAGCCCAATTATTTAGAATAATTTGGTTGCTAACATCTGTCACAACAAGAGGCTCTAAGAGAGGTAACAATTCAGCTATCAGTAGTCTCATTCCAGTATACTCCCAAATCAATTGAAAGCATCTGTTAGGTTTCATAAACTTGACTCCCTTGAATTCTTTGTCCGGCCCTTCAAGAGAAGCCCAGGGCAAACAGAAGTTTAAATTTTAACAGGGATAAATGTAAAGTTCTTCATTTAGGTAGAAAAAATCCAATGCATGGTTATAGGATGGGAGAGACTTAGCAATAGTATGTGCGAAAAGGATCTAGGGGTCGTGGACCATACACTGAACATGAGTCAACAGTGTGATGTGGCTAAAAAGGCAAATAAAGTTTTGGGCTGTATCAACAGAAGTATAGTGTCCAGATCATGTGAAGTGATGGTATCACTTTGCTCTGCTCTGGTAAGACCTCACCTGGAGTATTGTGTTCAGTTCTGGACACCACATTTTAAGAAGGATATAGACAAGCTGAAATGGGTCCAGAGGAGGGCGACGAAGATGGTGCGGGGTCTGGAGACCAAGTCCTACAAGAAAAGTTGCTGGGGATGTTTAGCATGGAGAGGAGGCGACTGAGAGATGATATGATCACCATCTTCAAGTACTTGAAGGCTGTCGTCTAGAGGATGGTGTGGAATTGTTTCCTGTGTCCCGAAAGGTGGGACCAGAACCAGTGGGTTGAAATTAAATCAAAAGAGTTTCCTACTCAACATTAGCAAGAACTTCCTGACCGTTAGAGCAGTTCCTCAGTGCGGTGGTGGGCTCTCCTTCCTTGGAGGTTTTTAAACAGAGGCTGGCCATCTGACAGCAATGAAGATCCTGTGAATTTGGAGGGAGATACTTGTGAGTTTCCTGCATTGTGCAGTGGGTTTTATTTATTTATTTTTATTTTTTATTTATTTAGAATTTATATCCCGCCCTTCCCACGGAGGTCCCTTCCAACTCTATTATTCTAAGTGTTGAGTTGTGCCATTGGAGATACAGAGCAGTGCCAATTGAAATAATTTAATCACTATCCTGAATAAGACTCAAGACATTATGCATTTAAAATACTGTTATATAAAAATTTGTTATGACATACCAGCCCCTTTGGTGAGCTGCCTGAAGAAGGATTGACTCCAAAAAGAGGACGAAAGCAGCAGTCAATTTGCAGCCACACCTATTTTGGGAGTAGTCATATCTATTTTGGAATTATTGGGACTTTGAGTAGCCCTGCAAGGAAAGAGAAAACACTGTAGAATGGACTGATTTTTTTTTAAGTACTAGTGAATATTGTTGAATTGTTTAGTATAAAAATTGCTTTAATATATGTATTAGTATCCTTGCCAAGAAAACCCCATGAACAGTAAGAAAAGGCTAAAAGTTATGGTGCTGGAAGATGAGCCCCTCAGGTCAGAAGGTGCCCAATATGCTACTGGGGAAGAGTGTTCAAGTAACCTCAGAAAGAGTGAAGTGGCTGGGCCAAAGCCGAAAGGATGCTCAGCTGTGGATGTGTCTGATGGTGAAAAAACAGTCCGATGCGGCAAAGAACAATACTGCATCGGAAAGTGGAATGTAAGATCTATGAATCAAGGTAAGCTAGCTGTGGCCAAACAAGAGATGGCAAGACTGAACATCGACATCTTGGGAATCAGTGAACTAAAATGGACGGGAATGGGTGAATTTAACACAGAGGATCACTACATCTATTATTGTGGCCAAGAGTCCTGTAGAGAAATGGTGTGGCCTTTATAGTTAACAAAAGAGCGAGGAAGGCAGTAACGGGATACAATCTCAAAAATGACAGATTGATCTCGGTCCGTATCCAAGGCAAACCATTCAATATCACAGTAATCCAAGTCTATGCCCCAACCACTGATGCAGAAGAGGCTGAAATGGACCAGTTCTATGAAGAGTACAACACCTTCTAGAATTAACACCAAAAAAAGATGTCCTCCTCATCATAGGGGACTGGAATGTCAAAGTAGGAAGTCAAAAGGTAACCGGAACAACTGACAAGTTTGGCCTTGGAGAACAAAATGAAGCCGGGCAAAGGCTAATAGAGTTTTGCCAAGAGAACAAGCTGGTCATAGGGAACACCCTTTTCCAACAACCTAAAAGGCAACTCTACATGTGGACATCACCTGATGGGCAACACACAAATCAGACTCATTATATACTCTGTAGTCAAAGATGGAGAAGCTCCTTACAGTCAGCAAAAACAAGAACTGGAGCTGACTGCAGCTCAGATCATGAGCTAGTAATCGCAAAATTCAAACTGAAGAAAACTGGGGAAGCAATTAGACCTTGATCACATTCCTTATGAATATACAGTGGAGGTGAAGAATAGGTTTAAGGAATTAGAGTTGATAGAGTGCCTGAAGAACTATGGACGGAGGTTCGTGACCTTGTACAGAAGGCAGCAATCATTGCCATCCCAAAGAAAAAGAAATGCAAGAAAGCAAAGTGACTGTCTGATGAGGCTTTACAAATAGCTGAGGAAAGAAGGAAAGGCAAAGGTGAAAAGGAAAGATTCACCCAACTGAATGCAGATTTCCAGAGAACAGCAAGGAGAGATAAGGAGACCTTCCTGAAGGATCAGTGCAAAGCAATAGAGGAAAATAATAGAATGGGAAGGACAAGAGATCTCTTCAAGAAAATTGGAGAAATCAAGGGAACATTTTGTGCAAAGATGGCCATGATAAAGGACAAAAATGGTAGGGCCCTAACAGAAGCAGAAGAGATCAGGAAGAGGTGGCAAGAATACACAGAAGAATTATACAAGAAGGATCTCAATATCCCGGACAACCATGACAGTGAAATCGATGACCTCGAGCCAGATATCCTGGAGTGTGAAGTCAAATGGGCTTTAGAGAGCATTACTAACAACAAAGCGAGCAGAGATGATGATATCCCAGTTGAGCTATTCAAAGTCCAAAAAGATGATGCTGTTAAAGTGATGCACACATTATGTCAACAAGTCTGGAAAACACAACAGTGGCCCCAGGATTGGAAAAGATCCTTTTATATTGCAATCCCAAAGAAGGGTAATGCCAAGGAATGTTCAAACTAACACACCGTTGCACTCAGTGGGCCAGAAGGGTTAAAGATCCTACAAGCTAGGCTTCAGCAGTTTGTAGATTGGGAACTACCAGAAGTTCAAGCTGGGTTTCGGAGTAATAGAGGAACTAGAGATCAAATTGCCAACATTTGCTGGATTATGGAGAAAGCACTGGAGTATCAGAAAAACGTCTATTTCTGCTTCATTGACTATGCTAAAGCCTTTGTTTGTGTGGATCACAACAAACTGTGGCAAGTTCTTAAAGAGATGGGAGTACCAGACCACCTCACATGTCTCCTGAGAAACTTGTATAAGGGTCAAGAAGCAAGTCAGAATGGGATATGGAACAACTGATTAGTTTAGAATAGGAAAAGGAGTTCAACAAGGATGTATATTGTCACCCTGCTTATTTAATTTATATGCGGAGTACATAATGCGGAATGCTGGCCTGGATGAAGCACAAACCGGAATTAAGATTGTTGAAAAAAACATCAACAACCTCAGATATGCAGATGACACTATTCTAATGGCAGAAAGTGGGGAGGACCTAAAGAACCTCTTATTGAGGGTGAAAAAGGAGAGCACAAAAGTAGGCTTGAAACTCAACATCAAAAAAACTAAGATCATGGCATCTGGCCCCATCACACCTTGGCAAATAGAAGGGGAAGAGATGGAAGTAGTGACAGACTTCACATTTCTGGGATCCAAGATCACTGCAGATGACTGTAGCCATGAAATCAAAATACGTTTGATCCTTGAGAGGACAGCTATGGCGATCCTGGGCAGTATAATAAAAAGTAGAGACATCACCCTGCCAACAAAAGTCCATATAGTCAAAGTGATGGTATTCCCAGTAGTAATGTATGGCTGTGAGAGCTGGACTATAAGGAAAGCCGAGCACAGAAGAATAGATGCTTTTGAGATGTGCTGGAGAAGACTCTTGAGAGTCGCTTGGACTGCAAGAAGATCCAGTCCGTCCTAAGGGAAATAAACCCAGACTGTTCCTTGGAAGGTTAGATGCTGAAGCTAAAGCTCAAATACTTTGGCCATCAAATGAGAAGGGAGCACTCCCTGGAGAAGATCCTGATGCTAGGAAAGACAGAAGGCAAAAGGAGAAGGGGACGACAAAAGATGAGATGGCTGGACAGTGTTACTGATATAACAAACACGAATTTGAGCAGACTTCAGAGGATGGTGGAAGACAGGAGCGCCTGGCGCGACTTTGTCCATGGGGTCGCAAAGAGTCGGACTCGACTGTGCAACTGAACAACAACATGTATTAGTAAAACCCTCATGGAGTGTTCAATATTTATATGCCTATTTATACCCGTGAACTTACCTGGAGATTGGCAGCAGTGGTTCCCTGGAAGGAAATGGCTAGTAGCATCAAAGCACCCAGAGGGTGCTGCCAGGTCAAGTGAGCCAACCTCCAGATGGGGCCTGAAGATCTCCTGGGATCACAACTGAACTACAGACAACACATCTTTCTCCCCATCCTGGAGAAAATCACTGATTTGGAGGGTGGTCTGTATGCCATTCTATTCACCTGAGGCCTCTTTCTTTGCTGAACAACAGCCTGTGTTGCCTAGCAACAGCCTCCAGCTAGCACTATCCAGGCGGCAGGAAACATTCCCTGCAGGGCCAGGCACCTCTGGCTGTTTATGCAGCCTTCAGAAGCTGAGTGTGCTGAGAGGCCTTTTGTGAGGTTGCGGTAGCTCTGCAGCCCTTTCTGAGACCAGTTGACAGAGAGGACACAGAGAAGAGTTGGAGATGTGGCTGTCTCTGAGGGAAGACTACTTTTGGCAGCTTGTTCAACATTTTCTGGGCCTGAGTAAGTCAGACACTGACCAACGTGTGATGGGCTAATCATTTGTTCTGGAAATATTAGTAGTTGCTGGTGCTAAAAGGCCATCGATTATTGCTATAGATGTAGAACAGTATGAGGCCCCCAATAGAGGGTAGATTCTTGTGGGAAGCCTAGGCCTAATCTTGTCTCTTTAGGAATGAGAGAGAGGTGCCAACAGAAAGATGTCTGCAGAACTGGAAGATGACCTTGAGAAAAAGCAACACTGTGGTTGCTCTGAGTCGCCTCGGTGGGGAGGGCGGGATATAAATAGAATAAAATGAAATGAAATGAAAATGGTCTGGGAATTAATTGAAAGACTTTTAGGCAGCAGGAGCTCAGGCAGGAAAGTTGATGGGCTGTTAATTTGTAACCTGTATCTGAACTGTGACTCCTCTGGCAAGATAGTAGTCATACATTCACAGACCTTTAATGGCATAATAGTACAGAAAATCAGGAATAAAGGACCAGAGCTAGGCACCAATAATTATCTATAAATATATTAGAAAGGTCCACCAGCCAGAGCCCACTTGGCAATAAAAGGAAATAGAAAATAGAGTGAGTCTAAATATTACAGTCTCTAACCTTAGCTTCCATACATATGATAGTGTGAAGTGATGTGAGACCTCACATTACATCACTGACATGAGACCTGCTCTGACAAGACCACACCTGGAGTATTGTGTTAGTTTTGGAAGGATATAGACAAGGTCCAGAGGAGGGCAACGAGGAGCCGCCCTGAGCCCGCTTCGGCGGGGAGGGCGGGATATAAATAAAATGTTATTATTATTAACGAAGATGATGAGGGGCCTGGAGACTAAGTCCTATGAAGAAAGGTGTCAAGCATGGGTATTTCAAGTAGCCAAGCAATTGTTGAATACAAAGTCTTAGTTTATTGATAATCCATTGTTGCTCAAGGTGGAACACCTTGAAAGTGATAGAGTTGCTCATAGCATGATGTTTTAAGGATTACATCAAAGAGTACAGTAAAGATAGCTTCTAGACGTAACAAGCATGTGTGAACTGTTACAACTATGCAAATACTAGCTTGTGGTTTCAACTTCCCTTGGTCTCAGGCATTCTTACTACAGTTGATAAGCAATGAATGGGAACCATTCGTGGGAGGCACCTCCTTTCTATCATCAAAGTTACAGCCTTCCTACATTTGCTACCCAGGGGTGAGAAAGAAGAAAGGGAAGTGAGAAACTAGGGGGCTTTGATATGCAGCCATGGGAAGGGACAGTTTCCAGAGGCAGAGGGAGAAATCAGAATTCATTAATGTATAGAAATAGCATGCTTGACAAAAGGTTGAAGGAGTTGG
The DNA here is from genome assembly GCF_032191835.1 of Heteronotia binoei. Lineage (NCBI taxonomy): Eukaryota > Metazoa > Chordata > Lepidosauria > Squamata > Gekkonidae > Heteronotia > Heteronotia binoei. The sequence continues at coordinate 84,032,250 of NC_083234.1, forward strand.
ATATGTTTAGCCTGAAGAGGAGGTGATATGATCACCATCTTCAATTACTTGAAGGGCTGTCCCCTCAGCAAATAATTTACATCTCTGAGACTGGGTTTTCAAGTGTGATGCTCTGTTAAACAGACAATCTTGAACTTGCAGTCTTCCCCTTAGTTTAAATTGTTTAAGTGTGATCATTTTAGATCCTCTTTTTTATTTAGTATTGCTAACCATAATCTCAGAGCAGCCCTTACATCCTTGAGTTTCGAATCAATGCCCATGGCAACATTAGCTGGCCACTATAGCAGAACACCTAAGGAACAACAACTTTATCCCTGTGGTGTTTCTGCTATTGAAGACTTACCCCCATTATATTCTCAATTGCACACTGTATGTCCAACCCAGGTTAAAACTCCTTTCTGAGATTCTATCTAATCTGCATTCCTATTCAGACTCTTGAGAAGATTGTAGTTTTGTTAGCTGACTGATGCCAACATATCTTACAAAATGGCTTTATATGCCCTGGTTGCAAATAAAATACAGGCTAGCGTTATCAAGGGATTTAATCATTGATCTCAGAGGATATTTAATGATGTTTACCTTTTACTGTGTTTTTATTCAGACTTCACAATGGACTGTCTTATTTTAAATCCTATTTCATTTTATACAACTACATTATTCATATTTTATTCTTTTGTCATCCCTGGTTTGTAATGACCTATGGATAAATACAAATAAACATTTGAACAAAACATTTGAAGGGCTGTCATATAGAGGTTGGTGCAGAATTGTTTTCTGTTGCCTGAGAACCAATAGGTTGAAATTAAATCAGAAGAGTTTCTGGCTCAGCATTAGGAAGAACTTCCTGACAGAGCAGTTCCTCAGTGGAACAGACTTCCTTGGTGGGCTCTCCTTCCTTGGAGGTTTTTAAAGAAAGGCCATCTGACAGCAATACTGATCCTAAGGAAATATATTTGTGAATTTCCTGCATTGTGCAAGGGATTGGGATTAGATGACCCAGAGGGTCCCTTCCAACTCTATGATAGGAACTCAGCGACGGATGCAGTAATTTCAGGAGACTTGTCAGATATCAAGAAAACTTAGGGAGGGACGGTGGCTCAGTGGTAGAGCATCTGCTTGGTAAGCAGAAGGTTCCAGGTTCAATCCCCGGCATCTCCAACTAATAAGGGTCCAGGCACATAGGCTTGAAAAACCTCAGCTTGAGACCCTGGAGAGCCAGTCTAAGTAGACAATACTTTGATGGACCAAGGATCTGATTTAGTATAAGGTAGCTTCATATGTTAAATAAACTTGGTCGTTATTAGTCATAGATTTTGCAGAAGAGAAAAGGAGATGGATCAAGGAATGATGTAATGAAGAACAATAGGAACAGCAAAGCAGAATATGTTGCACAGAGTCAGGTTCATTATAAAGACAGGTACAAACTCCTTATAAGGGAAACCCTTATCTTCTCTGTCAGGACAGCTGAAAGGAAAAGATTGAACCTGGCCAGCATGAAAACTCGAAGATGCAAGGGATTAATCAGATTGGAAAAATACTGGGCTATGGAGTTTTGTACAAAGGAAAGACTGAGGAAATGAGAAGAATATACTCCAGAGCTACCAGCATTAATTGCTTGAGCAATGTCCCAGATCCTCCTTCGGATAATCTGAAGAATAGCCATTTCACCAGGGTTGCCCAAAAAATCCAAATCAATACCAATGGATTTGATTTTAGACGCTATGAATTGAGACCAAGTAAGGGTCTGCAGCGGGGAGAGCAAGAAGACTATTAGGAGGGGGGATAAAATGGAGATGGAGCCAATACTTAACAATAGTCCATACCCTCAATTCAACTCTGCACAGAGAGTAAAGTTAGCAACAGAATTAGGGAGACCAACAATGCAATCCTAAGGGGGGTATGTGAAAGTGCTTTGGGAATGAACTAACTGCTACATCGTTGTGTGAGTTGCGGCATTCTAACTTCCTCCCCGCCAGCGCAGACGAGACTTGCGCCCATTTTCTGACGCCTGAGCAAACGCCTACCCATGGCTGCCGTTGGAGCGGCGCCCTGTCTGCGACACAGCTGGGGTGGAGGAAGCCACGCCAGTGTAGGAGGGGTCAGTCCCGAGGTGTGGCCTGCGTTAGTTGGCTCCCAAATACCTTCCAGCCTGGGAACACTCCCTGCAAGAGGCGCAAAGTTACGACAACAAAAATGTTGGCGTATTCCATAGGCACTAGTTGCAACAGAAAACAAAGGCTGCCACTGCCCAAGCTTGCAGTCTCCTTAGGGAGCTGTGTAATTGCCTCACCAATCCCCTCACGCTCCAAGCTGGATGAGCCCCCTCCCCAACACCCAATTGCTGCTCCCCATCTCCTAGAAAAGCTTCCACCCCAGCCTCACACAATTCTTTATGTAGGGTAGGGCTCACAGCATGCGACTCTGCCACAGAGCTCTCTTCCACATGGACTTAGCGTCAGGGCTCGGACACTTTGGTGGTGGAACTGCACAGAGAAGGCACGTAGACAGTACAGTGTGTGGTATTTGACTTACAAGGAGAGCAAAGTCTCTACTTCGTGGCTAACCGCTCCTGTTTCCAAGCCCCAACAGGTATCTGGCCTCCACAGTGTTCACGCATGGATGGGTAAGTGCGATTGCTCACCCCCCCCCCTTGCTCAAGGCTAGGCAGATTGCCAGCACAAGCGGCACAAGAACCTGGCAGTGCGCTCAGGAATGGGGCAGTCACCCCAGCCCCTGCATGCTGTTGGAGGACCACCCCCCCCCCCCGGTCTGCCCTTTGCACCATTCCCACCACTGGCGGGGCAACGGGGAAGGGGTCTGGCAGCTGCTCCATTGCCTGTTTGGAGGCAGGTCAGCAACTGTCCCTTTAAGAGAGTCCCTGGCTTTGATACAGCCCCAAGCTGCAGTTGCCCTGGCTGCCACTGGCGTCGCACTCCACCCCAAGTGCAATGGGTCTCTTTCTCTGTTTTACAGGTGCAGATTCAACAGAGCGGCTTCCATGTGTGGCAGTGGAAACCCCATTCTCCACTCAGCCAGCTGTTCCTGCCCCCCCTCCAAGGGCAGCCTGCCCTGCAAGACTTTCCAACTCCCACTTGGGATCCTGTTCTACTTGATTGCAGCACAATAAAACCTAAGGAATGCAACTACTTTGTCTCTCCTGCTTGGTTTATGCTTTGCTCCGCCCCTTTCCTCCCCCCCCCACCGGCCACCTTGTCAGTGGGCTCCCTGACGGAATGTCTCTGCAGGTGGAATCCCTTGTTTTTTGGGGAGCGGCGCTGTGAGGCTGGACAGGGGAGGGGGGGGGTCTTTGCCCCATGCATCCACTCCATTAGCCTGCCCGACCCCACGGGGCTAATGGAGTGGATGCATGGCCGATGCCTCACACTCTTGAGTTCTGCAGCCCCAGGGGCGGGAGGAGTTCCATGCATGCAGCAGGGGACGTCAGGGCAACACAGAGGGTCACTGAGTCTGTGTTGAGAGGCTACCTGTGGGACTTGGTGGCAGGCTGTGACTGTCTGCTTGTTCCCATACACACATTCTGGCTGGTGTCTTTGGAAACGGACTCCTTCACTTAGTACTTCCTGTTTGTGGTTGGCCAGGGGGCATATGCCTCTGCCTGGCTGCCTTACATTGGCACAGGGGGATTGACTTGTCGGAGCAGGCTTTCCACCTCCCCTCCCAGTCATGTGCAACAGACGGGCCAATCCTGTGGTTCTGCACTGCTTCATCCCTCTCCCCAAACTGGGCAGAAACCGGATTGGAATGGGTCCAGGGTGGGTGTTTCATTCAGGAAGACCTGTAGCTGCTCCACCACCCCTTTCTCAACTACCTTTCCCAGGAACGATAAGTTCAAAACTGGGCGGTAGTAACTAGAACGATAGGATCCAGCAAGGGTTTCTTCAAAAGCGGCTGAATGACCACCTCCCTCAGTTTCTCTGCGAATGTCCCGCTTGTCAGGGACAGGTTAACAATATCCCCCAGAGAAATTACGACATTACAATCCCAAGTTAAACATTTGCTGAATAAAGAACTAGAATGGAATTTAAAAAATTTGAAACAGAAATCGTTTGAAAGTGCAAACAAACCTGGTAAATACCTGGCCTGGCAATTAAAAAGAAAGAAAGAAAATAAGACTATAAATAAAATCATGGCAAATGGGAAAACAGTAGTGGATCAAGAAGGAATTAAAAGAGAATTCTTTAAATACTATGCAAATTTATTCAAGGGTGTGAATATAAGTAAAGAAAAAGTGGAAGAGTATCTACGAAACATCCAGGTGGCACCTTTGACGGAATATATGAAAAAGATATTAAATGACCCAATAGAGAAAATTGAAATAGAAGCAGCAATAAAAGCAATGCAAGAGGGTAAAGCTCCAGGGCCAGATGGATTTACATCAAAATTTTACAAATCTCTTAAGGATGAATTAACACCCAAACTGTTGAAGTTGTTAAACACGATAAGAGAAGAAGGGAAAATCCCAAAGACCTGGAGGGAAGCTGTAATCTCCTTGATTCCTAAGGAAGATAAAGATAGCACAAATGTGAAAAATTATAGACCAATCTCATTGTTGAATAATGACTATAAGATTTATACAAGAATTTTAGCAGAGCGACTGAAACAATACCTGACCAACTTTATAAACAAAGACCAAGCGGGATTTCTTCCTAAAAGACAAATAAGGGACAATGTAAGAGCTGTTATTAATGTCGTGGAATACTATGAAAAGCACCCGGAAAAAGAAGTGGCCTTATTTTTTGTTGACGCAGAGAAAGCCTTTGACAACTTAAATTGGGACTTTCTGTTTGCGGTAATGGAAAAAATTAATTTAGGAGAACAATTTATAAAAATGACAAGAGCAATATATACAGATCAGCATGCAAAATTGTGTATAAATGCAGACCTTACCAAAGAATTGAAAGTGAGTAAAGGAACAAGGCAAGGATGCCCGCTATCACCACTGTTGTTTATAATGACTCTTGAAATTCTGTTACAACAAATTCAAAAAGATGAAAAAATAGAAGGTCTAAAAATTAGAAGATTCTCTTATAAATACAAAGCTTTTGCAGACGATATAGTGTTCATAATGGAGAATCCGGTTCAAGTGTCACCACTGCTGTTAGCTAAGATAAAAGAGTACGGAGAACTAGCAGGACTATACATAAATAAGGAGAAATCGAAATTCCTCTGTAAAAACATGCAACCAAATAAAACAAAAGAACTACAAAAGGTGACAGGTTGTGAAGTCACAACCAAAGTTAGGTACCTTGGAATAGAGATAACAACGAAGAACATTGATTTATTCAAAAATAATTATGAAAAACTGTGGTGTAAGATGGACAAAGATTTGATGAAATGGAATAAACTCAACTTGTCCTTACTGGGCAGGATAGCTGCAATCAAAATGAATATTTTGCCAAGGATAATGTATTTGTTTCAAACCATCCCGATTGTAAAAGAAGCAAAACAATTCAACAAATGGCAAAGGAAAATTTCTGATTTCATTTGGGCCGGAAAGAAACCAAGGATAAAGATGAAGATCCTAACGGATGCCAAAGAGAGAGGAGGTTTTCAACTTCCCGATCTAAGACTATATCACGATGCAGTTTGTTTGACATGGATAAAAGATTGGATAATGCTGTTAGACAAAAAACCTTTGTGGTTAGAAGCTCACGGAAACAGATTCGGCTGGCATGCATACATGTACTATGGGAAGAATAAAATGGATGGTTTTTTCTCTCACCACTATGTCAGAAATACATTACTAAATACTTGGATAAAATACAAGAAATATGGGGACGAGAGAAAACCACTATGGATAGTGCCAGCAGAAGTAATAAAAATAACAGCTGATTCTGAAGAAAAAAGAGAAATGTCATACAACCAACTGCTTAAGATTCAAGGAGACAAAATTGAATTAAAAACCTCAGAAGAGTTAAATAACAATTATGACTGGTTTCAAATGCAACAAATTAAAAGTTTGATGGAAAATGACATAAAATCAGAGGGAATTAGACGAGAACAAACAGAACTGGAAAGGGTCCTGTTAGGTGACAATGAAAAATTGATATCAAAAGTATATAAATTATTATTGAAATGGTCTACAGAAGAAGAAGTAGTAAAGTCTCAAATGGTCAAATGGGCAATTAATGTGAATAGAGAAATACAAATGGAAACATGGGAGCACCTCTGGAAGAACTCAATGAAGATATCAACTTGTCAAAGCATTAAGGAGAACTGTTTTAAAATGATGTATAGGTGGTATATGACTCCGAAAAAATTGGCTAAGATAAGTAAGAAAATGTCGGATAGATGTTGGAAATGTAAAAAACATGAAGGTTCTTTCTTCCATATGTGGTGGACATGTGAAAAAGCGAAAGAATTCTGGAAGATGATACAACAAGAAATCACCAAAATTTTGGGCTATGATTTTAAGAAAATTGCAGAGACGTTTTTACTTGGATTACAATTAGAAAAATACCCAAAAGAAGACAGGACTTTAATTTGGTACCTGTTATCAGCTGCTAGGACTTTGTACGCGCAGCTTTGGAAGCAAGAAAAAATACCAGAGAAATGGGAATGGACCATGAAAGTTTTATCGTGGTGTGAAATGGACAAATTAACCAGAACACTAAGAGACTATGATCTAGAGATATTCAAAAGGGAGTGTAGAAAATTTAAAGGATATATGGAGAAAACTTGGAAAGTAAAGAAACATTGGACAATTTTTTAGTTGTAAGAATATATATATGGAACTTTGTGCAGTCAGAAGTGCCTTTAGTATGGATTTGAACTTATAACCTCGGGGAAGTCAACATTGGAGGGAGGGGGGATGGAAATGTCATATGGGTTAATGTGAAAAAAGAAAAAAAAATTAAGAAATAGAAAAGCTTTGTAACCATATGCTACCAATAAATTGTTTAAAACAAAAAAAAAACAATATCCCCCAGAGAAATCTGATATCATCCTGGCAAGCCTTCATAAGCCAGGATGGGTCCAGGGGGCAGATAGTAGACCTCACTGCAGCCAGGATCCTGTCTACATCCTCCAATGTGAGTCGACTGAAGCAGTCCAATATTGGACCATGTGACAGCCAAGGGACTTCCAGTTCGTGTACTGCATCAACCATGGCTGGGAGGTCCTGGTTGGTACAACAGGTGCCTTGATACAACAGCGAAGAGGGCGCCAGGGGGCAATGTCATTGATGGCAGTGAAGAACTGGGATTACCTGGTGGAGAGTCAAGATTTTATCTGTAAAATATGTTGCAAAGGCTTCAGAACCAATATCCAATTCCCTATCTTTTTAGTTACTCGATGGCAGAACTGTCAGAGACCAGATCATTCTAAATAATTGAGCTGGGTGTGACTTTGCAGACTCTGTGGAGGCCACGTGGAAATTTTTCTTAGCGGACTTCACAGTCTTCTCAGACTTTCATAAGCGTTCTATAAGAAGTTCTGGACTCTTCGTCACGAGCACACTGCCACACTCGCTCTGTCTAAGCTGTCGTTTCATCCTTATCAGGTCCAAGGAATACCAGGGAGCTGCCTTGGTACAACAGCGAAGAGGGCGCCAGGGGGCAATGTCATTGATGGCAGTGAAGAGCTGGGATTACCAGTCTTCCACAAATTCATCTAACAACCCACCAGGGGGCATTGGGTCCCGCAGGGCCTCCTGAAACCACTCTGGATAAAATGGCATAAATCCATTTGCCATCTAAACAGGGCTGGAGTTGCAGGTCCGGTCAGACTTTCAAGGCATAGTGGTCTGACCATGGAACAGCATTTGCTGTTACCAGATCCACCAATAACCCTGCCCCAAAGATCAAATCCAGCATGTGCCTGGCCTGGTGTGTGGTGGCTGATACAAATTGGCTGAGTCCCAGTGTCTCCATGGACAACACCAGGTCCTGAGCCTGCAGGGACGCTGTGTCGTCAACATGGATATTAAAATCCCCCAGAATGAAAAGTCTGGAGAAGTCCAATGCCCAGGTGGACGTCGCATCCAGCAGGGCAGGTAGGCTCTCTGGTGGTGCGTTAGGCAGTCGGTAACCACCCAGATTGCCACACTCCTCGGCTTCCCACACCAGGCCAGTGCACTCTATGCCAGCGATGTTCGGGTCAGGGAGCTCCCTGAAAGAAAAAGTCTCAGACGAGCACAGCACACACACACCCACCCACTTGTCCAAGACTGGTGGAGGATGGCAAACCCAGGCGGGGTAAGCTGGTTCAAGGCGGCAGTTTCGCCTTCTCGTACCCAGGTCTCTGTCATACATGCCAGGTCCACTTGCTGCTCCATGATGAAATCCCGCAGCAGAGCGGTCTTACCGGATCTGGCATTAATCAGCACCAGTGAAGGAAATGGTCAATTCATCCTAGCCCCACAATCAGCATGCCTCGGGATGGGACATAGGATGGAGAGAGTCCGAGCATTTCCATATCTCCAATTCCTTCCTTGTCTTTGTAACCTATGCCCACTGTCGTACCTTCCCTGCCCAATTATGACCGGGATCCCCGACCCTAGCATGGCCTCCCCCACGCAGCGCTATTTGGCCCAAGGAGGCCCTGCTAGCATCTGCTAGTAAAGTCCACAGTAGGTCTCACATATACTAATCTACACCAGTCCAATGATCACCACAATAAATCACTCTACAGAATATTAATCTAATTGCCAGCCCATTAATTACATAGTCTAATGTCTCCAAATTAAATTGATCCCAACTACTTGTTGCAGCCCTTAGGATAGCCAATTAATATAAAGTTTTACTCAAGAGATCCCCAATATCCTAAGCAAAATCAACTCCCCAAATCAATCAACCCAATTAATTTGCTGGACAAAATAATCAATTTTAAGTAGCAATGATAAGGTTTCAATTTACTAACAATACTAAATCTCACTAATTAATTAAATCCCCCCCCTATCCTATAAATTTAAACCAAATTAGCTAGAATTAATTAGAGAAATTTAAACCAAATTAGCTAGAATTAATTCGAGAAAACACTATCGATGGCTCGACAATATTAAACCAATTAACTAATTTTTTTTTTATGCAGAGTGAAAATGCTAGATGCTAAGATCATAGAGAGGGCTGTGGCATTGCAGTTGCAGAGTTTTCTGGATGACGCTTCCACCTTAGATCCTTTCCAGTCTGGCTTCCGCCCACGCCACGGGACAGAGACAGTGTTGGTCGCTCTCATGGATGATCTCCGGCGACATCTGGATTGAGGCAGTGTGGCAGTATTGCTGTTGCTAGATCTATCGGCAGCGTTTGATGTGGTCAATCACCGACTGCTGACCCGCCATCTCGCCGACGCAGGGATTCAGGGGTTAGCCCTGCAGTGGCTTTCCTCTTTCCTTGAAGGTCGGGGACAAAGGGTGGCAATTGGGGGAGAGCTGTCCCAGAGGCACCTACTTAATTGTAGGGTGCCCCATGGGGGAAGTTCTCTCTCCGATGTTATTCAATATCTATATGCGCCCCCTTGCCCAGATTGCCCAGAGATATGGGCTGGGTTGTCGCCAGTATGCTGATGACACCCAGCTCTATCTATTGATGGGCGGCTGAACTGGCGACGTCCCTGTAAATTTGGACCAGGCGTTGCAAGCCGTGGCAGATTGGATTAAGCTGAGTGGGCTGAAACTGAATCCAGCGAAGACAGAGGTCCTTTGTCTAGGTGGCAGTGGTCCGGAAGGAGGGATCTCCCTTCCAGCTTTTGACGGGGCGCCATTGGTACCAGTGTGTGTGGTCAGGAGCTTGGGAGTGCTACTGGAGTCTTCCTTGACAATGGAAGCCCAGATAGCAGCCACTGCCAAATCCGCCTTTTTCCACCTTAGGCGGGCGAGGCAGCTGGCCCCCTTCCTAGAGCGCAGCGACCTGGCAACAGTGATTCATGCGACGGTCACCTCGAGGTTAGACTACTGTAATGCCCTTCTACATGGGGCTGCCCCTGTACCGAACTTGGAAACTGCAGCTAGTGCAGAATGCAGCAGCCAGACTGCTAGTGGGACTACTTTGTGGAAATATGTGCGGCCTAGGCTGTGGGAACTGCACTGGCTGCCAATTGTATACCGAGTTCGTTACAAGGTGCTGGTTATTACCTTTAAAGCCCTATATGGCCAAGGACCTGCCTACCTTAGGGACCGCCTCTCTCCATATGTTCCCCAGAGAGCACTGCGATCTAGTTCACAAAATCTTCTGGAAATCCCTGGGCCAAAGGAGGCGAAACTAAAAACAACTAGGGAGTAGGCCTTCTCTATAAAGGCACCCCAATGGTGGAATCAGCTACCGGAGGAGGTGCGGGCCCTACGGGATCTTAATCAGTTCCGTACGGCTTGCAAAACCACCCTCTTCCAACTAGCCTTTTAAGATGAAACCTAGAAACAATATCAAGCCATTTTGTACAAACTGAGATTGTAGCACCATTAAGCTATACTGTTTTTAGATTAATTATTTTAATGTTTAATTTATATATTGTATTTAATTGTATTGTTTATTGACTGTACTATCTTGTTTTATTGTCATAACATGATATTAAAATATCATGCCTTTGTAAGCCGCCCTGAGCCTGCCTTGGCGGGGAGGGCGGGATATAAAATTATTATTATTATTATTATTATTATTATTATTATTATTATTATTATTATTATTATTATTATTATTATTATTATTATTATGTTTAAAGTACAGGCATAGTGCAGGGTAACTTTCCATTAGTCCCTCTTGTAGCAGCAGTTTTCTTCTTGGACCTTTCTTAAATAAGCAACTGAGTCTCTCCAAATACCAGGCAAGGCTTTCGTCTCCAACAGCCACCAGTTGTCTTCGGCTAGCTCTGGCAAGTCAGGTGGGAGTAGCAATCCCCCCAGAGTCCCTTAGTTGTGACTTTGGGGTGCAGTGACGATAGTAGACCAAATAGCAGCCCATTCACTTCTCTAGCAGCATCCGTGGTTGGCCCTGGGTTGGTCCTGGGTTGTCAGATGGTGCTGGACTGTCTGACATATCATTATCAGGGTGAAATGCCCCGTGCTGCCACGATGTCCAGGCACCTCTGAGTCTGCCCTGACGTCCACCAGTACTCAACAGCTGCCGGCACCAGCAGTCTCCAGTCACCGGCCAGGTAAATTTCCATGCGGCACCACAGCTGCTCCAGTCCTCCACAACACAGCTAGGCCAACACAGCAGTGTATCCTGTTGATTTTTAGAAGGTCCTGGTGCACTAGTAAGGGTACAAATTTTCCTCTGCAGTTGACAAGACTACTAACCCAGCACTGAAAACGATGGTAAATCTGAATCCAAATTTCTAAGTAGAGATTGTAGGGTGGTAAAAGTCATGGGAGCTTCTTCATCAACACTCCTCACGTGCCGCCATTTTGCGACTTACAGTGTCTGTTTAATTTTGGAAGAGACAGAGCATTCAGTACCAGGGCGGGGGTGGGGTTTCAAGTTCCTTTGCAGTAATTTTCTGCAGATGGCAAACCAGGATGGTATATAAAAGGCTAAAGTAACTCTTTTCTACCTAAGGTGCCATCTTAGGGTGGGTGTTCTGTCAGAGTGAGAGAAGACTGCCAAGGAGCAACGGTTCATGCCTCCCGTTCTACCACCACAGAGTTCTGCTTCATGTGTAGACATGACCTTGGCAAAATGGCCTTGGTGTCTTCCCAGGGAGATGAGATTGTATTCTTGTTTGTCTCCAGATAAAGAATTTCTAGCACAAAATTACCTGCTGATTTTTGGGTAGTTTGGAGTGTGACATTTGGGCTGCTCTGGCTTTTGTGGTCTCTGAACCTGCCTGTGGTGGAGCCATAGTTCTGACTGGGACTTTTGTGTCTTGCAGGCTTTCTTAAGAACCCCTCAGATATTTTGCACTAATTAGCAACAGGGCTGTAACCCGGCTGACAGGAAAAGAAGAGCGATATGCTTGGGATCACAAGCCCACTTGCAAGCACACCTTGGAGAAAGAGACTTTTTGTTTACATGGACTGCTTTGTGTTTTTTTCTGTCCTTTGACAAAAACCAGACAGCTAGATGGAGGCTCATAAAGGAGAAATCAACACTTCTTTGTGAGTATCCCTGGCCTACTTTGAGCCCAGGTGAGCTGTTAATGTTGTACCATGTAGCTGGTTTGGAGTAATGCTGTTGTTACAGAACTGTTTGGCTTTCTTTTTGGGGTATTAAATGTTGGTTTTACACAGAGCTGTCTTTATTTCTGATTTCATTTAAGGAGGATCACAAGAAGGAATCCTGGGCTGGCAATATTTAGGGCACTGTTTTGCATTTTGCAATTCTTTGCCTGATATGGAGAAGGGGTGGGTGGAAGGAAGCAAGTCCTGTAGACTGACTGGAAGCTGCAATGGTCAGTCTACAGCTGGGTGAGTGAAATAGTTTTGCCTTAGTCTCCCAAACCTATTTCTACCAGTTTGCTGTTTATGGTGTATACTTCAGTACCTGATTCCTTCCAACAAAATGAGCAAAAAGCATCATAGATCACAAGTACAGCAGATGTTCAGGGGGAAAGCATTGCAACAGTGCTCAGGGGGACAGTAATATATACAGGATTCCACCTGGAGCAGAGACCAAGATGGGGCTGTACGCTGAGGTCTGGATATGCAGGAAGGTCTGTCTCTATGTAAGAGTAGCTTGCCCTCTCAATATTATTTTGCTGCCCCATAGACAGAAAAGGAACGCAAAGATGCTGACTGGTAGGGCCTTCCGGAACGAATCTTACCATATCATCTTCCTAGATGAAGCTACCACATTTCTTACTGAATCCAGCTTCCCCACCCCAAGGCTTGTCTCTGTTGTCTTCTGGGTTCTCTCTCTGCCCCTAAGTGTGTGGAAGGTTTCTACCAGTTTGACTTCTGGGATGGGAGGGGGCAGTTAGAAGAAGGAAGTTAGGAATGTTAATACTGTAGAGTGGCTAGCTTCACAAGGAACTGTTCAATCCCATTGGTCAACCACTAGTTGGGGTCTCACAGCTCTCATATTTCCAAATGAGTGTAAAATACCCCCGTCTACCAGGACCCAAATAAAAGGCTGGGATTTCTCCCTTATCATGGAATGGTACTATTCTCCTGTTGGCCTTCAGCAAAACTTTGAAGGTACTTTTGTAGCCCCTTCCCTCCAAGAAACCCCCAAATCACAAAGTGGAGGATCAGAAAGGCATAGAGGAGCAGTGAGAATTTTTAAAACCAAGAATGGAAGTTTTTTTGTTATTTCTAATGAATTGTAAGGATCAATATATCCATATCAATAAATTTTCTTTCCTACAAGCACAGCAGAAAGACTTCCAAGGAGACTTCCAGTCTTATCAAATAAACAATAAGAATGATACATCAAAATGGGTGTACCCAACAATAAAAGCAGCAATGTCCCAATAAAATGCCACCTAAAATATGGCAATCCAAAATATTTTGTAGTGGATTGATGTTGGGGGAGGGGGGGAATCTCCAATTTTGACATTTATTTTTTTGCCCCAGAATTTGAACTTAAACAGAGGGTCACCACATAAACTGAGTTTATTATTCCTGTTTGATTGTTGATTGTTGATTGGGTGGGGTGGGGGGTGGGCTCCCTCTGGGAATCCTACCCCCCCAGGGAAAGTGCATGCGCAATACATAGCCTCTCCTCTCCCGGTGTAGTGAACGCCGCGTGGTCACTGTCTGGCTATGCCTGGCAGATGGTCACTGCAATGGCCTCTCCTGCATTACTGCATCCGTAGCAACACCTTCTCGCTGGTCCCCCCCGTTTTCACAGAGTTTGCTACGTCATGGTGCGACCGAATGTCCGGCGGTATAACCGGATGGACAGGCTGGGCCCACCAACCTCGCCAGCCTAAGAGAAGGAAAACTCTAACATCAAACCCGGGCAGATAGAGCTCGTTAATGTAACACCTACCACCTGGAGGACTCGCTGCCGGCGTCCCGGCTTACTGGGCCATGGCAGATGACCCCCAGGTGAAAGGGTGGAGCCAGTACCGCGCACACTGCGCTTCACCTAAAAAATTCCTCTGCGCAGGCCTGAAGGGGATATCCACACACACAACCCACAACGCATCAAGTCCTGCAGCGATGGGCAAGGGGCGAAACGGCTGGTGGAAGGTGCCACTGGAAGCCGCAGTCCCGATCCTGCATGTAGGCGGTTCAGGGTATTGGTCGCCTGATGCTAACCCGGAGACGAAAGCATTTTTCGGCAGCACCCTGAACGACCAAGCAGCCTTATCTAGGGACAGCACTGCTTGCTCCACACGGAGAGGGGCCTAGAAAAGGTGGCCTAAACAAAGCTCGTCTCCCCCACCCCAGTTGGCTAGCCGCGGTCAACGGGCATCCTTACTTGCGGTCGAAAAATAACAACAAAGAAAAGGCATGCACCTGCCTCACAAAGTGTGCAAAGACTAAAGCTTGCGTGTTGGAACATCAGAACCATGCTTGACACAGTAGGCAGTGGTCGCCCTGAACGACGCTCTGCTCTAGTTGCCCATGAACTTCTCAGGTTGAATATCGACATAGCAGCTCTCAGTGAGGTCCGTTTCCCTGAGGAAGGTAGTCTTCAAGAACACGGTGCTGGCTATACCCTCTACTGGTCGGGTAAGTCAAAGGCCGAGAGCCGCCTTTCTGGCGTTGGCTTCATGGTCAGGAACTCCATTGCCTCCAAACTCGAAAACCTGCCAACAGGTCACTCAGATCGCATCATGTCCATGCGCCTCCCACTTCAAAACAAGCAGCATGCAACACTCTTCAGTGTGTATGGCCCAACCCTTCAAGCAGATCCTGCAGAAAAGAACAAGTTCTATGCTGATCTACGCAACCTCGTACGGAAGACCCCTACAGAGGACAAGGTGATCATCCTTGGCGACTTCAATGCCAGAGTAGGTAAAGACTCAGAAGCCTGGAAAGGAGTACTTGGCAAACACGGCATTGGCAACTGCAATGACAACGGGCGCCTCCTGCTAGAATTCTGCATGGAGCACCAGCTCACCATCACCAACACTATCTTCCAGCAGAAGAACAGTCTGAAGACAACCTGGATGCACCCACGGTCCAAGCACTGGCACCTTATCGACTACATTCTGGTGCGCCAGAGAGACCTTCAAGATGTCTTACACACCCGAGTAATGCCCAGCGCAGAATGTCATACGGATCATCGTCTTGTACGCTGCAATCTCCGTCTTCACTTTAAACCCACACCCAGGAGAGGAGGTATCCCTCGGAGGAAGTTTCAGGTTGGCAGCCTCCAGTCAGCCGAAGTTAAAGCTGCCTTCCAGGCAAAACTCCAGTCAAGAATTGAGGACCCCAGTTGCCCCACAGACCCTTCTCCAGAAGCACTCTGGGAACACCTAAAAACTACCGTCCTGCAGATCTCTGAAGAAGTCCTCGGGTTCTCCACAAGGAAGAACAAGGACTGGTTTGATGAGAACAATCAAGAGATCCAAGAATTACTGGCAAAAAAGAGATCTGCCTACCAAGCACATCTTGCTCAGCCCTCCTGTCCTGGGAAAAAAGCAACCTTTCGCGCTGCATGTAGCAACCTCCAGCGCAAGCTTCGAGACATTCAGAACGAGTGGTGGACCAAGCTTGCAGAGAGAACCCAGCTGTGTGCAGACACTGGTGATTTAAGAGGGTTCTACGAAGCCCTGAAGGCAGTATATGGTCCATCATATCAGGCTCAGAGTCCCTTGCATAGTGCAGACGGCCAAGTGCTCCTCACAGACAAGGCATCCATACTGAACCGGTGGTCGGAGTATTTTCAGGTTCTCTTCAGTGCCAACCGCGTAGTTCAAGATTCAGCAATCCACCTCACCCCACTTCAACCGGTGAAAACAGAGTTGGATGAGATCCCCACCCTAGAAGAGACTGTTAAAGCCATCAAGCAACTGAAAAGTGGCAAGGCAGCGGGAGTTGATGGAATTCCACCAGAGATCTGGAAGCATGGGGGCACAGTACTACATAGCTCACTTCACAAAGTACTTGTCACCTGCTGGGAACAAGGCAAATTACCACAGGACTTTCGCGATGCAATCATCATCACCCTATACAAGAACAAAGGGGAAAAGTCAGACTGCTCCAACTACCGGGGGATAACCCTGCTCTCCATCGCAGGCAAAATCCTTGCCAGAATACTCCTGAACAGACTGGTGCCCACCATTGCAGAAGAACTCCTCCCAGAGAGCCAGTGCGGCTTCAGAGCTAACAGGAGCACCACTGACATGGTATTTGTTCTCAGGCAGCTCCAAGAGAAATGCAGGGAACAGAACAAGGCTCTGTATGTGACTTTTGTCGACCTTACCAAAGCTTTCGATACCGTTAGCAGGAAAGGCCTGTGGCAAATCTTGGAACGTTTAGGATGTCCCCCAAGGTTCCTCAGCATGATCATCCAGCTACACGAAGACCAGCGAGGCCAAGTCAGACACTGCAACGACCTCTCGGAGCCCTTCCCAATAGGCACAGGTGTAAAGCAAGGCTGCGTTCTCGCGCCAACTCTCTTTACGATCTTCTTTAGCATGATGCTTCAAAGAGCCGCAGTAGATCTAGATGATGACGATGGTGTATACATCCGCTATCGCACCGATGGCAGCCTGTTCAACCTGAGGCGACTAAAGGCACATTCCAAGACAATGGAAAAACTCATCCGAGAGCTACTGTTTGCTGATGACGCTGCACTCGTCTCCCACTCGGCATCAGCTCTGCAGCATATGACGTCCTGCTTTGCAGAGGCTGCCAAGCTATTCGGCCTAGAAGTTAGTCTGAAGAAGACAGAAGTTCTCCACCAGCCTGCACCCCAGGAAGATTATCACCCTCCCTGCATCACTGTGGGTGAATCAGTTCTGAAGACAGTCCAGCAGTTCAGCTACCTGGGGTGCATCATCTCCTCAGATGCCAAGATCGACAAGGAGATTGACAACAGGCTGGCAAAGGCAAACCGTGCCTTTGGCCGACTGCACAAAAGAGTGTGGAGCAACAAGCATCTGAAAAAAGGCACAAAGATCAATGTTTACAAAGCGGTTGTGATGACAACCCTCATCTACGGCTCCGAATCGTGGGTTTTATACCGTCATCACCTGCGACTCCTTGAGCGCTTTCATCAGCGCTGCCTTCGCACCATCCTCAACATCCACTGGAGTGACTTTGTGACCAACACTGAAGTCCTCAAGAGGGCGGAGGTTACCAGCATCGAGGCACTGCTGTTGAAGACGCAGCTGCGCTGGGCAGGGCATATTTCTAGGATGGAAAACCACCACCTTCCCAAGATTGCCCTGTATGGCGAACTCTCCACCGGCCATCGAAATAGAGGGGCACCAAAGAAGAGGTACAAGGACTCCTTGAAGAAATCCCTTAGCACCTGTCACATCAACCATCACCAGTGGTCTGACCTAGCCTCAGATCGCAAAGCATGGAGGCACACCATCCACCAGGCTGTCTCTTCCTTTGAGAATGCCCGCATAGCTGGTCTTGAGGACAAAAGGAGATTGAGGAAGAATCGCACTGCTACAGGACCAACCCTAAATCAGACTTTTCCCTGCAGCCGCTGTGGCCGGACCTGCCTGTCCCACATTGGTCTTGTCAGCCACCAGCGAGCCTGCAGCAAACGTGGGCTATTGCACCCTTCTTAAATCTTCGTTCGCGAAGCCAAGCCGAGAGAGAGAGAGAGAGATTGTTGAAGCTTATTATCCCTGTTTGATCCTTAAACATCTTCATTATGCTGAATAATAATTACTGCTCAGCTATATGTATGGCCTGGTAATTTCCAATTTTGTTTCTGTCTACATTTAAACGCCCTTCTGCCTTTCTCTTCCTATATGTACCAGTTGAGGAAATTCTGTTTCACTGTATCTGAACAAGTGTGCTTGCACACAAAAGCTTATACCTTGAATAAAACTTTGTTGGTCTTCAAGGTGCCACTGGATTCAAATTTTGTTCTGTTACTTCAGACCAACACTGCTACCAACCTGAACCAGTATCGTTAAAAATGCCCTTCTGAACTTTTTTTGTTTTGCACATTGAAACTAATTGTTAGACCCTGAAAATTTAAAGCCTCAAGCTTGGGAAGTTCACAAATGCCACAATACTTTGAGCTGAGCTTGATGCAAACTGCTTCACCAAGGCTTCAAGGGGTTAATTTCCAGCTGTGATTTGTGAATGCTGGGTTTATACTTTGTGAAAGCTCAGGGGTAGGGATGTGCAAAAAAAAAAATTCAGTCGTACACAGATTCAGAAGTATACGGGGGGAAAAATACGGAATCCCGTATATTTCTGAATTCCGTAGTCGGAATAGCCGCATATATGGTAGATGCGCGGCTATTTCCGAATATTCGGCTCCATTATACCCTATGGGCCATTGAAATCAATGGCAAATAGGGTATATTTGAAGCCGCCTGGAGGGGAGGGGGGTTGAGAGAGAGCCCCCAAATTTGCAGGGGACCTGCAGGGACCTCTCCCCTACAAACCCCCCAAGTCCCAAAAAGATTGGGCCAGGGGGTTCCATTCCAGGGGCACCCAAAGAGGGTGCCCCTATTCCACCATTAAACCCTAAGGGCCATTGAAATCAATGGCAACATAGGGCATAATTAGAGGCTACTGGGGGGCAGGGGGTTTGAGGGAGAGCCCCAAAAACTGCAAGGGACTCTCCCCTACAAAACCCCCAAGTCCCAAAACGATTGGGTCAGGGGGTCCATGTCTTTGGGCTCCCCAAAAGGCCCATTGCCAACAATAATGGGGAAAGCCCAGTTAGCCACTTCCTTCACTATAATTGCTGTGGGGAAAGTGGCTCGGGCAAGAGGGGAGTTTGAGGGAGAGGCCCCAAAACTGCAGGGCAGCTTCAGGGGACTCCCCAGCATGAAACCCCCCTGGCCCAAAAAGACTGCACCCATCTGTGGGCACCCCAAAAGGAACATTGCTCCCAATGGTGAGAAAAAAACCATTAGAGCCACTTCCTCACTGTAATTGTCGTGGGAAAAGTGGCTCTGGGGAGCAGGAGGTTTTGAGGAGAGCCCCCCAAACTGCTGTGCAGCTTCAGGGCACTGTCCCACACAAAACCCACAAGGCCAAAAAAAAATTGGACCAGGGGGTCCAATTCCTGGGGCACCCAAAGCCAAACCTAACTTCACACCAGAGAATCTCTATAGGACCCAAATGCACTACATCCCTCTATCTACTCGATGAACCCTGCAGGCCTGGAACCAATATAAACCCAGTTGCCAACGTCACTGCCACACAAAATGCAATCTGCTCACGGTCTGCTCTGCAGACCTGGCTGCAGCAAACCCAGATGCCAGTTCTCCAACCCTGCCCCAAACAACACGGGGAGAGCTGGCCAAGCACAACAAACATGCTGCCTCTAGGTCTCTCACCCAGGTGCCAGCTTCCCTGCCACAGAACACACAATCTGCAGATGCCAGCTCTCCAGCCTGCCCCAAACAACACGGGGAGAACTGGCCAAGCACAACAAACATGCTGGCTCTGGGTCTCTCACCCAGGTGCCAGCTTCCCTGCCACAGAACACACAATCTGCAGATGCCAGCTCTCCAGCCCAGCCCCAAACAACACAACTCTCAAACAAGAGAAGTGGTGGACCACCACACCTAGCTCCACATCATTCTGTATCTGACACAAAGCAAGAAGCATTTTGACTTACCTTGAGTGATGGATGGTTGGCTGGTCCAGGCTCTTTTGCATTACCCAGGGTGCACCACAAGGAGGCGAGCCAGAATTGCACCCCAAATGAGGAAGATCACTGGGAGGGCCTCAGATTATGTGAGAGGAAGGCAACCATTCCTTCTCTCTCAGCTCAGCAACACACCAGTATCACTGTCCCATTAGAGGGACCTCAGCATTGGTATGGCTATTGGCTGCCTGTCATCATCACTGACACCTCCCTCTTTCTTCCTCCTTCCCCTGAAAAAAACCTGGGTTACCCGGGCTGGGCCTGTGGGTGCTGTCGGTTACACTTGGGGGCTGCAATGGCCCTTTCAGTATTATTAGGCATGTGTGGATGGGGGACTGGGAAAATTTGGATCGCTTTGCAGTTTTAAACCAGCATTCACTTTTGGTTTGGGGAGGGATGGGGGTGGGGGATGCACTGCCAATCAATTTGTGAGTGAGTTTTTGGACTGTCTTTGGACTCTTAGTCTATTTTTAGTAGAGGAACGTTTTACAACCACCTTCCAAGCGCGGGCCAAGAGAGGATGCAGGCACAAGTAGGTGCTCACTTCATTCACTTCTCAAAGTCTACGTTCGGGGAGCCAAACAGAGGCAAGTTGACCTTCAGGAAGACCAACTGTTCAACTGTCCAAGGTTGCAGGCGATTGCGATGTGGGCAGACAATGTCGCCCATATGCGTAAAGACGCGCTCGCTCTGCACACTTGTCGGTGGGCATGAGAGGAACGCCTTGGCCACGGAGGAGAGGGCCGGCCAGACCTCCTCCTTCGTGACCCGGTAGTCCAAAGGAGACGCTTCCTGTGGCTCAAGGGGCTCCAAAAGATAGTCCTTCACCATCGCAGCACCCATCTTCACTCTCGGTGCCCTACCACTCCTAGAGGGGCCAGCGACCCGCCCGATGAGTGTCACCTCAGGACTCTTCGTGGCGTGAGTCTGGTGGGAAACACTGTCTAACTGGGGAGGTTAGGGATGAACAACAGCAGTGGAAGAGGCAGATGAGCTGCTTCCACCCCCCTCCTCAACTACTGGCACTGGGCCTACCCTGACTCTGGAATGCTCAACCTTCTGGGAGAGCTCGTCTCACCAGCGATCGAGCTTGTTGGCCCGCTCGGCGACTGTGCCCTTAAGGCGCGGGTCTAACATGGTCGCCATCATGTAGACCTTATCCTTGGTGAAAGTCTGAAAGCGGGCCTCAAGCCCTTCCTGCAGCCTAACAACCAGGGCGCGCACCGCTGGAAGAATGTCTGCATGGCCTTGAGCTGGCGCTAGAAACGAGGCCAGGTCCTCCTGGGCCATCTGGACCATGGGGACGACCAGTGCGATGCTCGCCATGTCAGATGAGAGCATTTCTGTGTGGGTCTTGAAGGGCCCAAGAACCTCCACAATCTGAGAAATGACCACCCAATCCTCTTGGGTGAGACGGTTCTCATCCCGAAAGACCCTCGTCTCAGAGACAAAGGCATCCAGGACTGCTCTCTGCTTCACCATGCTCTCCAGCATGGCACAGGTGAAGTTCCAGCCAGGGCACCGCCTGTCAGTGTATGTTTCTCACGCAGCCAATATGAGTCCGTATTGCTGCATGTGAAGTGACCCGTGATGTGCTGACACTTCTGGAGCAGAAGTCAGTACTCATGGGTTGCGGCTAGATACCGACGATCCTGGCTTTTCGTCTGGCCCAATGCGTCCTTAACCACGAGGTGGAGAAGCTGGGCCACGCAAGGAAGGCGTTTTAGGCCCTGACGCTGGACAGCCGCCTTGATGTTGGAGCCACCATCAGTCACCACGAAGCCCATGGCGACGTCCCCGCTGCCTACCAAGCCCTCTAACTGCCATGAGAGGATGGCTCTGAGAGTGTCCGCCGTGTGCGGCAAGTCTACTGCTTCGGTGTGCAGCAAGGCCCAGTGATAGCTGGCCTGGCGGCCCTGACCTTGCCTGCCGCTACTGCTGCCACCCCCACACTGCACTGCCCCCAGCTCTCTGGGTTGCCACCAATGCGCAGTCAGGGAGAGATACCCCTCAAAAGCATGTTGGGAGCTCCAGATATGTGAAATGAACAGTCCCCCCGGCAGCACGGGACAAATGCTCCTTCACCACACATCTGTTCACCCTGAAAACAGCTGGCACAATGGTCCTGCTAATGGTGGTTCTCGCAGGAACATTATACCAGGTTGCCAGGTACTCGAGCAACCCTAGCACCCCAGGAATCTCAACCACTGAAAATGGAAGCCCATGGGCGATCGACCTGGCAAGGTTCCAGGCAATCACCCTCCTGCCATACCTGATTCCCCCTCTTGGCACACAGGTGCGCCCCCCACAAAACGTCTCAGGCGTCCTGGCGTCCCTGTACTCCCACGGAATGCTCCTGGAGAGCGGAGGTAGTTGCGATGGGAGGGACCGCCTGGCTGGGTGGTGCTGGCTGCTTGGGCACCACAGCACCAGCCTGCTTCTCCCCCTTAAGAAGCACCCCCGGGTGGTGCTTCTACAGGTGATTCCGCATCCCCCCCGGAGTCAGGTGGGCAGGGTCCCACCCACGACTGATCCAGGCCCTGCACAGCTGGCACTGCGCATAGTGTGGATCCTCCATAAGTTGGAAATGCTCGCAGACTTCGAAGGTGAACGGATGCCCAAACTGACTGGCAGCTTGGGTGTCCAGAGCCACCTCCTTTGAGGTGCTCGGGGCAGACACATCGTGTCTCGGGGTGGCAGGAGGGGCTGGCCACTGGGGGGAAGTGGGCGGAGATGGAGGCACCTCGTGTGTCTCCATCTCTTCCCCCTCCACCCCATGCGGCCTCCACTCCTGGTCATCCCCTGAAGGATTGCTGGTGCCTGAAGAAACTGAAGAAGGGGGCTGGTCCTCCTCAACCAGCTTCTCCTCCAGCTCCTGCACGACACTCTGCACCCTCCTTGGGGTGATCATTTTGGACAGAAAACTGTCCCCAAAGCTCATCTCCAAGGAAGACTGCTCTTGCTGTCCCTCCTCCAGCTGCTGAGGCCAAGTGACATCAGCTGGAGGAGAGACTGCCAGAGCAGCAGACCCTGCTCAGTGCCAGCACTTACTGGCACCTCTGCTGAGGCCACCCCAGCAGCAGCCTCAAAGAAGGGCCCAAGGCGGGCCTTCTTCACACTCCGGCCAGAGGTCAGAGTGCTGGAAGGCAGCTGTGGAGTGGCCCCACGCACAGGTGGGGGGGGAAACCTGGGTCCTCCCCTTTCCCCTTCCCTTCACCCCTCTAGTCTTCTCCTTGGCCTTTCCCCCAGGGCCCCTCTTCTGCTGTCTGTCACTCATGTCACCCTTGGCCAGTCTCACACAACCTGAACTGAGAGTGGGGTTAGAACATAAGAACATAAGAGAAGCCATGTTGGATCAGGCCAACGGCCCATCAAGTCCAACACTCTGTGTCACACAGTGGCAAAAAAATTTATATACACACATACACTGTGGCTAATAGCCACTGATGGACCTGTGCTCCATATTTTTATCTAAACCCTTCTTGAAGGTGGCTATACTTGTGGCCGCCACCACCTCCTGTGGGAGTGAATTCCACATGTTAATCACCCTTTGGTACTTCCTTTTATCCGTTTTAACCTGTCTGCTCAGCAATTTCATCGAATGCCCACGAGTTCTTGTATTGTGAGAAAGGGAGAAAAGTACTTCTTTCTCTACTTTCTCCATCCCATGCATTATCTTGTAAACCTCTATCATGTCACCCCGCAGTCGACGTTTCTCCAAGCTAAAGAGTCCCAAGCGTTTCAACCTTTCTTCATAGGGAAAGTGTTCCAGCCCTTTAATCATTCTAGTTGCCCTTCTCTGGACTTTCTTCAATGCTATAATATCCTTTTTGAGGTGCGGCGACCAGAACTGCACACAGTACTCCAAATGAGACCGCACCATCGATTTATACAGGGGCATTATGATACTGGCTGATTTGTTTTCAATTCCCTTCCTAATAATTCCCAGCATGGCGTTGGCCTTTTTTGTTGCAAACGCACACTGTCTTGACATTTTCAGTGAGTTATCTACCACGTCCCCAAGATCTCTCTCTTGGTCAGTCTCTGCCAGTTCACGCCCCATCAACTTGTATTTGTAGATGGGATTCTTGGCCCCAATGTGCATTACTTTGCACTTGGCCACATTGAACCGCATCTGCCATGTCGACGCCCACTCACCCAGCCTCAACAGATCCCTTTGGAGTTCCTCACAATCCTCTCTGGTTCTCACCACCCTGAACAATTTAGTGTCATCCGCAAACTTGGCCACTTCACTGCTCACTCCCAACTCTAAATCATTTACGAACAAGTTAAAGAGCATGGGAGCCAGTACCGAGCCCTGCGGCACCCCGCTGCTTACCGTCCTCCACTGCGAAGACTGCCCATTTATACTCACTCTCTGCTTCCTATTACTCAGCCAGTTTTTGATCCACAAGAGGACCTGTCCTTTTACTCCGTGACTCTCAAGCTTTCTAAGGAGCCTTTGATGAGGAACTTTATCAAAAGCTTTCTGGAAGTCAAGGTAAACAAACATCTATTGGGTCTCCTTTGTCCACATGTTTGTTCACCCCCTCAAAGAAATGTAACAGGTTAGTGAGGCAAGATCTTCCCTTGCAGAACCCATGCTGAGTCTTCCTTTTTTACAAACCTAACTCACTGCACTGTACCCTGAAGCAACAGGTGCCCTGACTTCTTTTTAAGAACCCTCCCACCAAAACTTTTATTTGTTTTTTGGTCCCTAACCTGTCCTTCTTTGGGTTGGGGTAGTAGTAGTCTGGTAAAGTTTAGGAGACTAGGTGATCCTGCCTCTACCTGGCTACAGTTTTTAAAAGGCTACCTTGAGATGAAGGCAATCCTTGTTATATCGTCCTAGTTAAACTTCTCCTAACTAGATCTTGGGACAATCCTGATTTCCTTGCAGACTAGAAATCAGGTGTCCCCTATAACTTGAGAGAAGCTGTGGTTTACCCTATGGAAATCTAAGGATGCACCAGCTTTCAGTGGCTGAAAGCAAGATGCACTGCAACCCTAGTCTCTTTAAAAGGGAGCCTGATGTGGCCTAGTAGTCACGCTGCCTTTTATGAGAAACCTAAAATCTTTTAAAATCACCCCTATCTGGCCTACTTGAATTTTGAAAGGAGATAAAGCCCTAAACTGGATTTTTTTTTAATTTCAAAAAACACAATCCCTAAAAACACCCTTATTAGTGGGGCAGCCTATCTAGTGGCCCTAGCCAAACTGAAAGCACACTCAGATTCCAAAAATAACTCTATAAAAACATGAAAGTGACCCAGCCCACACACACCCTCACCAACCCCCACACCAACCAGAGGTAATTAAAAAAAAAAAAAAGTGACAGAAAAAAACAACTTTTAACCCACCCACCCCAAAAAATCAGCACAATCAGAAAAGGCCAAGCAACTCAACTGTTAAAAAAGTGTCCTTTTCACCAATAAGAAACCTCAGGCCAAATCAGTCAACAACACCCCCCAAAAAACCAGAACCAGGAAAAGGGACAACAGGAGAAGGCCAAGCAACTCAACTGTTAAAAAGTGGCCTTTTCACCAATAAAAAATCTCAGGCCAAATCAGTCAACAACAGCCCCCCCCCCCCAAACCAGAACCAGGAAAAGGGGGACAACAGGACAGGAGGATGCAAAACCTGCAGCAATAGAGAACAGATCCAAACAGAAGGCCAACACAAACTCAACTGTTAAAAAGTGGCCTTTTAAATAATGAAAATTAGGCCAAACAGCACCCCCCACCCCCAAGAACCAGAACCAGAAGAGAAAAGGAACAACAGCAGCACAACACAGCAGCAACAAATCAAACACAGAATCCTTTTAAAACAGTAAAAAGCTTAACTTTTAACAATACAGGAACTTTCCCAACTCCTCCCCCCAAAAAACCCTTCACCCTAACCCCAAGAAATCCAAGCCACCCAAATCAGGAAAAGTAAAAGGACACTACACGAGCCATTTTCTCCAGGGGAACTGATCTCTGCTAGCTGGAGAGGCTTTCCCCCTAGAGTTGATGGTTTAACTCTGAAAGGGAAGATGGCCGGCGGACCCTAGAGGCGGCTGCTTGTTCTCTGCTCTCCGTGAGATTTTGCTTTTTGTCTTTATTTCTTTTATGCTCCCTCAAGTCTGTTTTGGCAGGGAGTGGACTTGCTAAATGTTAGATGGTTTCCCTGCTCTTCGTTCTAATAAGAGCCTCTAAAGCTTAGGAGCTGCCGTTTTCGACTTATTTACTGCAGCTGTTATCTGTGGCGTGGTAGTGAAGGATTTATGGCCTTGGTCTACAGCAGGCAAAAGCATTTTCTCCCCCACACCTTATGAAGATACTTGTGTGTGGATAGCTGTCTTTCTCCTCTAGTTATAAGATAAGACCTGAAACTTAAACAGCTTAAATAGCCCATTAAATGGCAGGCAAGCGGCCTAGAGATGATGTTGATGAATTTGGCATTTCACCAAAGAGCAAACGGTTGAAAATTAAAGAGTTTTTGGACTAAAGGACACTGCACTTTTAAAAGTCCTCTCACTAAAGTAAGATATGGGCCAATTGGCAAAAAACCCCTCACCCCAGGCCCCCTCCCCCAGCAGAACCCCCTAACCCCAAATAAGCTAGTACCCACCACCCAAATCTAGATAAGTAGAGGGACTCTGAGTCCTAAAAAGTCCTTTTACCAACTAAAATAAAACCCCAAGACTGTCTTACCTTAGACGTCTTCTCTACTCCAGGCAAGTCTGGTAAGGCTGAGAGAGAGCAGCAGCAGCTGAGGCCAAGGGCCAGCACAGCACAATCTCTCTCTCACACCAACACAGCAGCAATGGAGGAGTCCAGCCAGGCAGAATCCTTAAAAAGGTTCTCTGGCCCTACAGAGAGCAGTTTCAAAAAATAGCACTGCTCTGTGATTGGCCAGACAACAGTGCTTACTTGGATAATCAAGTAAGCAAAAGATCAAAAGAACAACTATGTTGCTGATGGCTGGGGGACCAGCTACACAACAGCCCTGCAAAGCATGCATTTGCAATGCATTTTGCAAATGCATGCATTGGATTGGCTGCTGGGGCTCCTCTTCCCCCTCCCCCCTCCCTGATCCCAGGGAGGCTATGGAAGAGGCGGGAAAAGGCTACCAAAGGCAGGAAAGGAGGCAAGCAGCTCTCCTGAGGCTGAAGAAGCCCCTTTCCCGCCTTTTCCATTGACTTCCGTATACTTCCAAATATATATATACAGAAGTATACGGGGAGCCATACTCGGCTCCCGCATAATGGTCCCCAGTTGGATTCGGCTGTATGCTATTCCGTATACAGCCGAATCAGGGGTGATTCGTCGGTTGATTCGGTTTGGCCAAAGCGAATGCACACCCCTACTCAGGGGCCCACTTCCTTCTCCGTTTGCTCTGAAAGCCAACCTGTGAAGTTTAAAGCATTTCCATTAGTAAACTAAAGAAAGCAACCTAATAGACAACAGATGGGATGTCAGCACAGCTAAGCCTCAAAGTGACCAAATGGGTCATAAGAACATAAGAGAAGCCATGTTAGATCAGGCCAATGGCCCATCCAGTCCAACACTCTGTGTCACACAGTGGCAAAAATTTTATATTTATATATATACACACACACACACACTGTGGCTAATAGCCACTGATGGACCTCTGCTCCATATTTTTATCTAAACCTTTCTTGAAGGTGGCTATGCTTGTGGCTGCCACCACCTCCTGTGGCAGTGAATTCCACATGTTAATCACCCTTTGGGTGAAGAAGTACTTCCTTTTATCTGTTTTAACCTGGCTGCTCAGCAATTTCATCGAATGCCCACGAGTTCTTGTATTGTGAGAAAGGGAGAAAAGTACTTCTTTCTCTACTTTCTCCATCCCATGCATTATCTTGTAAACCTCTATCATGTCACCCCGCAGTCGACGTTTCTCCAAGCTAAAGAGTCCCAAGCGTTTCAACCTTTCTTCATAGGGAAAGTGTTCCAGCCCTTTAATCATTCTAGTTGCCCTTTTCTGGACTTTCTCCAATGCTATAATATCCTTTTTGAGGTGCGGCGACCAGAACTGCACACAGTACTCCAAATGAGACCGCACCATCGATTTATACAGGGGCATTATGATACTGGCTGATTTGTTTTCAATTCCCTTCCTAATAATTCCCAGCATGGCGTTTTTATTGCCTTTTTTATTGCAAACGCACACTGTCTTGACATTTTCAGTGAGTTATCTACCACGACCCCAAGATCTCTCTCTTGGTCAGTCTCTGCCTGCTCACGCCCCATCAACTTGTATTTGTAGCTGGGATTCTTGGCCCCAATGTGCATTACTTTGCACTTGGCCACATTGAACCACATCTGCACGTTGACGCCCACTCACCCAGCCTCAACAGATCCCTTTGGAGTTCCTCACAATCCTCTCTGGTTCTCACCACCCTGAACAATTTAGTGTCATCCGCAAACTTGGCCACTTCACTGCTCACTCCCAACTCTAAATGAACAAGTTAAAGAGCATGGGACCCAGTACCGAGCCCTGCGGCACCCCACTGCTTACCGTCCTCCACTGCGAAGACTGCCCCTCTCTGCTTCCTATTACTCAGCCAGTTTTTGATCCACAAGAGGACCTGTCCTTTTACTCCATGACTCTCAAGCTTTCTAAGGAGCCTTTGATGAGGAACTTTATCAAAAGCTTTCTGGAAGTCAAGGTAAACAACATCTATTGGGTCTCCTTTGTCCACATGTTTATTCACCCCCTCAAAGAAATGTAACAGGTTAGTGAGGCAAGATCTTCCCTTGCAGAACCCGTGCTGAGTCTTCCTCAATAACCCGTGTTCATCAATGTGCCTACTCATTCTGTCCTTGATAATGGTTTCTACCAACTTTCCCGGTATTGAAGTCAGACTGACTGGCCTGTAATTCCCCGGATCTCCTCTGGAACCTTTTTTAAAGATGGGGGTGACATTTGCTACCTTCCAGTCCTCAGGAACGGAGGCAGATTTCAATGAAAGATTACAGATTTTTGTTAGAAGATCCACAAGTTCAACTTTGAGTTCTTTCAGAACTCTCGGATGTATGCCATCCGGACCCGGTGACTTATTAGTTTTTAATTTGTCTATCAGTTGTAGGACCTCCTTTTCTGTCACCTCAATCTGACTCAGGTCTTTCAACACCCCTTCCAAAATTAGTGGTTCTGGGGCGGGCAAAAAGTTCTCATCTTCCACAGTGAAGACGGAGGCAAAAAATTCATTTAGCTTCTCAGCCATTTCCCTATCCTCCTTCAGTAATCCTTTTACCCCATGGTCATCCAAGGGCCCCACTGCCTCCCTGGCTGGTTTCCTACTTCTAATATATTTGAAGAAAGTTTTATTGTTGGTCTTTATGTTTTTTGCAATATGCTCCTTATAGTCCCTTTTTGCCTGCCTGATCACAGTTTTGCATTTGATTTGCCACAGCCTGTGTTCCCTTTTACTAATCTCACTTGGACTGATTTTCCACCGCTTAAAGGAGTCCTTCTTACCTTTTACAGCTTCCATTACTTTGTTTGTTAACCACGCAGGCCTTTTCTTATGCCTGTTTGTGCCTTTCCTAACTTGTGGTATGTATTTTATCTGAGCTTCTAGGATTATAGTTTTAAATAGCATCCAAGCTTCCCCAAGGGTTTTGACCGTATGTACCTTTCCTTTCAGTTTCCTCCTCACATGCCTCCTCATCTCAGTGTATTTACCCCTTTTAAAGTTAAACGTGGTTGTGGCGGTCTTTTTGGACAACTCCCTATTTATACAAACGGTGAAATCAATAACATTATGGTCACTGCTCCCAAGCGGCGCGATCACTTTTACATCTCTCACCAAGTCTTGGGCATTACTTAGGACCAAATCCAGGATCGCCCCACCCCTGGTAGGTTCAGAGACCATCTGCTCCATAGCACAGTCATTGAGAGCATCAAGAAACTCAATCTCTTTCTCTCGACCAGAACACATATTGACCCAATCAATCTGCGGGTAGTTAAAATCACCTATTACGACACAGTTTTTACGTTTAGTCGCTATCTTTAAGCCTTCCATCATATTATAATCGTCCTCTCTCTCTTGATTTGGTGGGCGATAACAAACTCCCATAGTTAAATTTCCTTTTGGGCCCTCTATTTCAACCCAAAGCGTTTCTCATTCTCTCTCTCTTTTTTCTTTCTTTCTTTTTATCTCTATCTCTCTCTTTCGCTTTTCCTACTCTTCTCTCTCTGACTCACTCATTCTTTCTTCCTTGCTCTCTTTCTTTCTTTCTTTCTTTCTTTCTTTCTTTCTTTCTTTCTTTCTTTCTTTCTTTCTTTCTTTCTTTCTTTCTTTCTTCTTTCTTTCTTTCTTTCTTTCTTTCTCTCTCCCTCTCTTTCTTTCTCTCTCTCAATCTCTCTTTTTCTTTCTCTCTCTCACTTTCAATCTCACTTTCTTTCTCTTTATTTCTTTTTTCGTTCTGTCTCTCTTTTTCTCATTCTCCCTGTTTCTTTCTTTCTTTCTTTCTTTCTTTCTTTCTTTCTTTCTTTCTTTCTCTATGTCTCTCTCTTTCTTGCTCTCTTTCTTTCTCTCTTTCTCTGTCTCTTTCTTTCTCTCAATCTATCTTTCTTTTTTTCTTTCTCTCTCTCTTTCTTTGTCTCACTCTCTTTCTCTGTCTTTCTCAATCTATCTTCCTTTCTCTCTCTGTCTCTTTCTCTCTCTTTCTTTCTCTTTCTCAATCTCTCTTTCTTTCTTTTGTTCTCTCTCTCTCTCTCTTTCTCCCTTTATTCCTTCCTTCCTTCCTTTCTCTTTCTCTCTCTCTTTCTTTTTTCTCTCTTTCCCTCTCTTTTTCCTTTCTTTCTTTCTCTCTCTCTTTCCCTCTCTCTTGCTTTCTCTTTTTTACTTTATTTCTTTCTCTCTCTGTCTTTCTCTCACTCCCTTTCTCACTCTCGCTTTCTTTCTTTCATTCTCTCTCCCTTTTTTCTTTCTTTTTATCTCTTTCACTTTTCCTACTCTTCTCTCTCACTCATTCTTTCTTCCTTGCTCTCTTTCTTTGTCTCTCCCTCTCTCTTTTTTTCTCTCTCTCAATCTCTCTTTCTCTTTTTCATTCTCTCTCTTTCAATCTCACTTTCTTTCTCTTCGTTTCTTTCTTTCATTCTCTCTCTTTTTTCATTCTCCCTGCTTTCTTTCTTTCTTTCTTTCTTTCTTTCTTTCTTTCTTTCTTTCTTTCTTTCTTTCTTTCTTTCTTTCTTTCTTCCTTTCTTTCTTTCTCTCCCTTTTTTCTTTCTTTCTTTCTCTGTCTTTCTCTCCTCTTTCTCCTCTCTCTCTCTCTGTGTCTCTCTGTTTCTTTCTTGCTCTTTTTTTTCTCTCTTTCTCTGTCTCTCTCGCTTTCTTTGTCTAATCTTTCTTTCTTTTTCTCTCTTTTTCTTTGTCTCTCTTTCTTTTTCTCTCTCAATCTATCTTCCTTTCTCTCTCTTTCTGTCTCTCTTTCTCCCTTTCTCTTCCTTTCTCCCTTTCTCTTCCTTTCTTCCTTTCTTCCTTCCTTTCTCTCTCTCTTTCTCTCTCTCTCTCTGTCATCTTGTGTTCTATTGATACTAACCATATTACCTGCAATGTTTATTTATTTGTAACTAACCCCACTGAAGCTCAGTAGAATTCTAGGCATGCCTGAGGGGAGAAAGAAAGGGAGGAGGGAGTTGGGCGCTTGGAGCCATAAAGGGTTTTTGAAGTGCAGAAATACGCGGCCGCTTCCCAGGCGCCGGCAAGGACATCAGCTAGGAGGGGGAGTGGAGATGGCCCAACTAGGAAGATAACAGGTGTGTGAATCAAACACCTCTGAAAGGCAGAATGCAACTTTATTATGAGAATGATTTAAACCCCCTAGGCTTTGCTGTATCCCCATAAATGCTAGTGCTTGTTCCTTATGTGTTATCACTCTCAAAGACCTTCTGCAAGAGTAACATTGTTGTAATCAATAAATGAAACTTATTTTCAAAGAAAGGGTCCTATCATTGTTGATCCTCGATGAACCCTGCGCTGACACTCTCTTTCTCTCTTTCATTCTCTCTTTCCTTCACTCTCTCCCCTTCTTTTTCCTTCTCTCTCTTCCTTTTCTTCTCTCCCTCTCTTTCTTTCTTCCTCGCTCTCTCTCTTTCTTCCTCACTCGCTCTTTCTTACTCTTTCTCTTTTTTCTTTCTTTATCTGTCTCTCTTCCTGCCTTGCCTTGCATTGCATTCTCTCTTTCTTTCTTTTCTTTCTTTCTTTCTTTCTTTCTTTCTTTCTTTCTTTCTTTCTTTCTTTCTTTCTTTCTTTCTTTCTTTCTTTCTTTCTTTCTCTCTCTCTTTCCTTCGTTCTCTCCCTTTTTTCTTTCTTTATCTCTCTGTCTCTTTCTCTCCTCTTTCTACTCTCTCTTTCTGTCACTCTCTTTCTAACTTGCTCTCTTTCTTTCTCTTTCTCTCTCTCTTTCTTTCTTTCTTGCTTTCTCTCTTTATGGCTATCTCTTTCTCTCTCTTTCTCTCTCTCAATCCCTCTTTTTCTCTCTCTCTTTCTCTCTCTCTTTTTCTTTCTTTCTCTTTCTCTCTTTCTTGTTTCCTTGCTCTCTTTCTTTCTCTTTCTCACTTTCTTTCTTTATCGCTCTCTTTCTTTCTCTCTCTCAATCTCTCTTTCTTTCTTCCTTTCTCTCTTTCAATCTAACTTTCTTTCTCTTTGTTTCTTTCTTTCGTTCACTCTCATTTTTTCTCTTTCTCAGAAGGAAAGAAAGTAAAAAAGAAAGAAAACAAGAAAAAAGATGAAGTGAGAGGGACAGGTAAAGTATGAAAAAAGATAAAAAGAAAGAGCAAGGAAGGAAGAAAGAGAGAGAGAGAGAGTAAGAGAGAGAGAAGGAAAGGAAGACAGAGAGAAGTAAAAAGAAAGGAAGAGAGAGAGGGAGAAAGAGAAAAAAGAGAGAAACAATGAAAGAAAGAAAGGGAAAGAAAGAGAGATTGAGAGAAAAAGCAAGAAAGAAAGAAAGAAAGAAAGAAAGATTGAGAGTTTGAGGGAACGGAAGGGAAGAGAGAGTGGGAGAAAGAAAGAAAAAGAGAATAACAACAACAACAACAACAATAATAATAATAATAATAATAATAAATTTTATTTATATCCCGCCCTCCCCGCGTCGGCAGGCTCAGGGCGGCTAACAACATTTCTTAAAAACATACAGTAATAAATAAAACCTTTAAATATTAACAATATAAAACAATAGGAAACGTTAAATTTAGCAGCATTAAAAACCAGTCAATACAATTAAATAGTTTGGTCTAACTGTGCTGAGGGTATTTGACGCTAATTCTGCCAGTTTATACACAGTGGTCTAGGTCTTTAAACCGCATTGGCGGATCCTTATTTAACAGCCTTCTTTAGCAGTCTGAATAAGCAAGTTTAAAAAGGGTGGTCTTGCAGGCCCTGCGGAACTGGTCAAGTTTCCGCAGGGCCCGCACCTCCTCGGGGAGTTGGTTCCATAGAGCAGGGGCCGCAGTTGAAAAGGCCCGTGCTCTAATATTTTGATGTTTAATCTCCTTCGGCCCAGGGATAGCCATTAGATTTTTCCCGGCTGACCTCAGTGCTCTCTGGGGTTCGTATGGGGAAAGACGGTCCCTCAGGTAGGCGGGTCCTCGGCCATATAAGGCTTTAAAGGTGATGACCAACACTTTGTACTGGACCCGGTATATAATCGGCAGCCAGTGCAGTCCACGTAGCCCCGGCCCTATATGTTCCCATTTCGGGAGTCCCAACAACAGCCTGGCCGCCGCGTTCTGCACTAGCTGCAGTTTCCGGGTCCGGCACAAAGGTAGCCCCAAGTAGAGGGCATTACAGTAGTCCAATCTTGAGGTGACCGTTGCATGGATCACTGTTGCGAGGTCCCGGCGCTCAAGGAAAGCGGCCAACTGCCTTGCCCGCTTCAGGTGGAAGAATGCTGACTTGGCAGTGGCTGCTATCTGGGCCTCCATGGGTAATGAAGGCTCCAGTAGAACACCCAGGCTCTTTACCTGGTGCGCTGCTTTCAATGGCGCACCATCGAAGGCCGGGAGAGCTATTCCCCCTCCCAGAACGCCGCGACCCACACAAAGGACCTCTGTCTTCGCTGGGTTCAACTTCAGCCCACTCAGCCTAAGCCACGTTGCAACAGCCTGCAAAGCCCGGTCGAGATTCCCTGGGGTGGAGTCGGGCCGGCCATCCATTAATAGATAGAGCTGGGTGTCATCTGCATATTGATGGCAACCCAGCACAAACCGCCGGGCAATCTGGGCAAGGGGGCGCATATAGATGTTAAACAACATCGGGGAGAGAACTGCTCCCTGAGGCACCCCACAATCCAGTGTGTGCCTCCGGGACCGCTCACCCCCGATGGCCACCCTCTGTCCCCGACCCAGGAGAAAGGAGGAAAGCCATTGTAAGGCCGACCCCCCAACCCCAATGTCGGCGAGGCGGCGCGTCAGTAGCTGATGGTCGACTGTATCAAATGCCGCCGACAGGTCTAACAACATCAGCACCGCAACGCCGCCTCGATCTCACGAAATAGAGAGAGAAAGGGAAAGAGAGATAGCGAAAGAAAGAGAGAGTAAAGAGAGAGAGAGAAAGAAAGAAAAAGAGATAAAGACAGAGAGAGAGAGATAAAGAAAGAGACAGAGAGAAAGAAAGAAATAGAAAGAAATCTCTCTTTCTCTTTCTTTCTTTCTTTTGTTCTATCTCTCTCTTTTTCTATGTCATTCTTTCTTTCTCTCTCTTTCTTTTTCTCTCTTTCCATCTCTCTTCTTTTTCCTTGCTCTTTTTTTCTCTCTTTCTCTTTTTTACTCTCCTTCCTTCTCTCTCTCTTTCTCTTGATCTCTTTCTTTCTTTTTTTACTTTCTTTCTCTTTCTCTCTTTCTTTCACTCTTTCTTTCCTTCTCTCTCTTCCTTTCTTTATTCCTCACTCTCTCTTTCTTACTCTTTCTCTCTTTATTCTTTTTTTATCTCTCTCTCTCTTTCTGCCTTGCCTTGTCTTGCATTCTCTCTCCCTTTCTCTTTCTCTCTTTCTCTCTTTCTTTCTTTCGTTTTCTCTTTCCCTCTCTCCTTTCCTGGCTTTCTTGCTTTCTCTCTTTTACTTTCTTTCTTTCTCTCTTTCCCTCTTTCTCTTGCTCTCTTTCTCTTTTTTAGTTTCTTTCTTTCTCATTTTCTCTCACTCTCTTTCTCACTCTCTCTTTCTTTCTCTCTCTTTTTTCTTTCTTTCTTTATATCCCTGTCTCTTTCTGCTCTCTCTCTCTCTAACTCTTTCTTTCTTCCTTGCTCTCTTTCTTTCTCTCACTCTCTTTCTTTCTCTCTCTCACTCTTTCTTTCTCACTCTTTATTTCATTCTCTCTTTCTCTTCTTTCTTTCTTTCTTTCCTTCTTTCTCTCTCTCTCGCTCTCTCTTTCTTTTTCTCTCTTTCCCTCTCTCTTCTTCTTTTTCCTTACTCTCTTTATTGTTCTTTTTATCTTTTACTTTCTTTCTTTCTTTCTTTCTTTCTTCTTTCTTTCTTTCTTCTTACTTCTTTCTCTTTCTCTCTCTTTCTTTTTCTCTTTCCCCCTCTCTTCTTCTTTTTCCTTGCTCTCTTAATCTTTTTAACTTTCTTTCTTTCTTTCTCTCTCTCTTTCTCTTTGTTTCTCTCCCTTTCTTTCTCTGGCAAAAAAGAAAGAAAAAGAAATACAGAGAGATTTGAAATCAGCAATATATGAATGTCAGAAGTTTGGGGGAAGGGTAAGGAAGGGAGAAAGAAACAGAAGGAAGGAGGAAAGGAAGAAAAAGAGTGAAAGAACAAAAAACACAGAGAGAATGAAAAGGAAGGAAGGGAGGAAGGGAGGGAAGGAGGGAAGCTGCAAGACTGGAATATCAGAAGTTTGGGGAAACGGAAGGAATGGGAGAGGTGCTCTGCAAGGCAATTCTAATTTCGTATTCAAGTTCCCAGTCCAAACACTGAGTCCGGCTTGTGATCCTTTAAAGAGCTGGGTATTACAGAAGCCTTGAGAGGGACTTTAGAGCAGGATCGGAAACACTGCAGTTTCCTAAAGAATGAAATAAGAACATAAGAGAGAGAGAGAGACAGAGAGAGAGACCAAAGAAGAAAGGTTTTCATCTATTCCAAGGATGCCCAAACTTGTTTACCATAAGAGCCACACAGAACAAACATCAGATGTTTGAGGGGAAGGGACGAGAGAAAGAGATCAGATGTTTGAGATCCGCCAAGACATGTATGTCAGAAGTTTGGGAAGGGAAGGGAGACAGAAAGAGAGAGAGAGAGAAAGAGAAAAAAAATAAAGGAAAAAAAGAAAAAGAAATACAGAGAGATTCGAAATCAGCAATATATGAATGTCAGAAGTTTGGGGGAAGGGTAAGGAAGGGAGAAAGAAACACAGAAAGGAGGAAAGGAAGAAAAAGAGTGAAAGAACAAAAAAGACAGAGAGAATGAGAAGGAAGGAAGGAAGGAAGGAAGGAAGGAAGGAAGGAAGGAAGGAATGTCAGACGTTTGGGGGAATGGAAGGGATTGGAGAGAGGCCCAGCGAGGCAATTCTGATTGCGTATTCAAGTTCCCAGTCCAAACACTGAGTCCGGCTTGTGATCCGTTAATGAGTTGGGTATTGCAGAAGACTTGAGAGGGACTTTAGAGCACGATCGGAAACACTGCAGTTTCCTAAAGAATGAAATAAGAACATAAGAGAGATAGAGACAGAGAGAGAGACCAAAAGAAGAAAGGTTTTCATCTATTCCTTTGGAGTTCCTCACGATCCTCTCTGGTTCTCACCACCCTGAACGATTTAGTGTCGTCCGCAAACTTGGCCACTTCACTGCTCACTCCCAACTCTAAATCATTTATGAACAAGTTAAACAGCGTGGGACCCAATACCGAGCCCTGCGGCACCCCGCTGCTTACCGTCCTCCGCTGCGGACTGCCCGTTTATACTCACTCTCTGCTTCCTATTACTCAGCCAGTTTTTGATCCACAAGAGGACCTGTCCTTTTACTCCATGACTCTCGAGCTTTCTAAGGAGCCTTTGATGAGGAACTTTATCAAAAGCTTTCTGGAAGTCAAGGTAAACAACATCTATCGGGTCTCCTTTGTCCACATGTTTGTCCCCCTCAAAGAAATGTAGCAGGTTAGTGAGGCAAGATCTTCCCTTACAGAACCCATGCTGAGTCTTCTTCAATAACCCATGTTCATCAATGTGCCTACTCATTCTGAAGCATCCTAAAGAAGAACCAGAAAGGCTCTCTAACAATGGAGAAACAGCTTTAAGAAGGAAAAAGCGGGGGGGGGGGATGGCTTCAAAAGTGACCCACTCCAGGGACTAGGGTTGCCAAGTCCAATTCAAGAAATATCTGGGGACTTTGGGGGTGGGGCCAGGAGACATTAGGGGTGGATCCAAGATCAAGGCAGTGACAAGCATAATTGAACTCCAAAGGGAGTTCTGGCCGTCACATTGAAAGGGACAGCACACCTTTTCAATTCCTTCCTTCTTTAGTGAAGGATAGGGGCACCTTCTTTTGGGGCTCATAGAATCGGACCCCCTAGTCCAATCTTTTTGAAACTTGGTGGATATTTTGGGGAGAGTCTCTAGATGCTATACTGACAATTTGGTGCCTCTACCCCAAAAAACAGTCCCCCCCCCAGAGCCCCAGATACCCGTGGATCAATTCTCCATGATTTTCTATGGGAATAAATCTCCATAGGGAATAATAGAGTTCCCAGAAGACATTTCCCTCCCCTCCCCTCCTCCCGCTTTCTGATGACCCTGAAGCGGGGGGAGGGTCTCCAAACCCGGGGATCCCCTGCGCCCACCTGGGGATGGGCAACGCTACCAGGGACTCCTGGCAAGCGGCTCTTCTCCCACCCGGCTCCCTCTGCCACTTCCGTGGCCACCTGCAGGGTTGGTGCTGAAGGAGGGGAGGGGGGGAACGGGGTCCGGTCCGGAGCAGGAAGAGGCACTGGATCCCCCACGCCCAACCCCACTCATACCTCCTTCTCCTCTTCCCCGGGCTGGAGAGCTGGCCTGGCACTCGGGAGACGTTCCTCAGCTGCCCTCAGAGAGCCCACGGTCAGCCACAGCGGTGGGGACCAGCGCCCAGCCTGCCACGGCGTGTGCCAGCCACAGGGCGACGATCCAAGCGAGCCAGAGCCGCCGCCGTGGAGGAGAGGACGCGGAGCCTTCCCGGCAGCTGTTCGCGCGCTTGCTGCATTTAACCTCTGCAGCTGCGTCAGCCCCGCCCCCTCCGGCCCCAGCGCCAATCGCCAGCCTCCTCCTCCTCCGCTGCTGCCGCCCCACCGGCCCTCCGAGGGCGAAGGGAGGCTGCGGGGCTAGCTGGACAGGCAGCCGGACTGGGGGCGCCTCGCGAGGGAGGCCAAGAGAAGGCAGCGGGAGGGGAGGGGGCTGGAGCCGGCTGGCTGGCGAGGAACGCGACGGGAGGGCTCCTTCTGGGACTCCAAGGTAAGGGGCTGAGTCGGGGCAGCTGCACAGAACCTGACCTCCCTCGGGGCTGCGCCCTTCTATTCCGCATCTTTCCTTCCTGCTCCATGACATTATTGCATAGAATTCCTATATATCGGGGGCGGGGGGGGGGAGAGAACCGCCCCCCTTTCTATAAGAGACGCCCCTCCTTCTGAACCTGCCCCTCCGCGGTCCTATGCAGAACAGTCCCAAGGGTTGAAGTGCCCCAAAATGCACACGCCTGGTCTGTGTGGGCAGAGCCGGCTCAAGGCTGCAGTTCCAGAAGCAACCGTGGCCGGCCTGAGCAACGGCTCTGAGGTGCAAGTGCCATGCCACCGTGCTTGCCCATTTCCCTTGCCAGGGGGGGTGAAAGTGGGTGGGAGGGCCCAAAACAACCCCCCCCCCAGGCTGTGGCCTAGGCAGCCACCTAGGACTGCCTGATGCAGGGGTCCCCGACCCCTGGACTGTGCACCGGTACCGATCCATGGCCTCTTAGCAACCAGGCCGTGAGGTGTATAATTATTTCGTTAGATATCACAATGTAGTAATAATAATAATAATAATAAGATCTGGGATTTATATCTGCCCTCCATTTCAAATCTCAGAGTGGCTCACAATCTCCTTTATCTTCCTCCCCCACAACAGACACCCTATGAGTTGGGTGGGGCTGAGAGACTTCTCCCAGAAGCTGCCCTTTCAAGGACAACTCCTGAGAGAGCTATGGCTGACCCAAGGCCATTCCAGCAGCTGCATGTGGAGTGGGAAATCAAACCCAGCTCCCCCAGTCCACACACTTAACCACCACGCCAAAATAAAGTGCGCAATTGTATCATACTCAAACCATCACCCCCCATCCCCAGTGCGTGGAAAAATGGTCTTCCGCAAAACTGGTGCCCAAAAGGTTGGGGACCACTGGCCTAACGGATGGGCCAGCCATGTGTGTGGGCAGGGGAATCCCGCTGCATGATACTATCCTGACACGGGTACCCTGGTTTGGGTAACTATCCACTGGGTCAGATTATCCAGCACACTGGCACCGTTTGGAGGTCAGACCCCTTCCCTTCAGCTGCCCACTCTGGTATCCTTAGATGGGCGCGTGCCTCATCTCTGCTCCTCTGGTTGGCCAGCTTGATGCCTCCAGCCACTGCAGGGCTCCTGGCAACTGCTTGCACTGACTGCTGATGTGGGTGGAGGGGGGGAGTGTTGCCATGGATTTTCCCAGGAGGGCTGGGATGGTTGCTGGGGATTCCCCTGGATAGGCAGTGGGATAGGCAGCAATCAGCTTGAATACTTGGTGCATTGTTTAACTGGCAACTGGCTTTCCTGAATGCCAGATAATGAAGCTTTTTTTTTTTTTGTAATTTGTTCATAGCTTTATAAGCTGACCTGTCTGAGCGAGGCAGTTTGTGTCAGTGAAGCCCCTTGCAAAACACCAGCTCTGCGGGAAGCCCTTGGAACTCCTTACCAGTTTGGTACATTTATTGCAATAACTCTGCTGAAACTGAGCTGTGCAGATCTCCACAGAAGTCTTGCAGCGTCCGAAGCTGTGTTTTCAGGAACACGGAGCGCATGTGCCAGGGTCCTCCTCTCTCGAACCCTGGACCCCAGCGGCCATGGACCCCTTGACCTAGGAAAGATCTATAAGGGTACAGCGAGGGGGGAAGGCGCCAACAGCTAGCATAGGGGCTGTGGCTGTGGCCCCTTCTTGGAAATGAATCTCATCTCAGGGTTCAGTCATCAGTTCTGGCCACTCCCTGCTTCAGTTGATCTCCTGATTTCCGCACCCATTTTTGTGCCCCATACGTTTCTCCCCACCTCCCAGTTCTTTTGAGACCACTCTGATCTTGAGTTGCCTTTTTCCTTGTGTGTAATGTTTCTCTGAATCCCCAGGCTCTTTTTCCTTCCCTAATGGAAGGAAATTCTTTAAACTTCTTTAGAATTCTTTAAACACAAACAAGTGAAGCTGGGAATTCAGAGAACCTGCTTAACCTGACATTACAATATATAGATATATTGATACTTCAGTGCCCTTTAAAAAACAGCATCATGAAATTGGTATGTCAATACAGGAAAAAGGAAAGATCCCCTGTGCAAGCACCAGTCGTTTCCGACTCTGGGCTGACGTTGCTTTCACAACGTTTTCACAGCAGACTTTTTACGGAATGGCTTGCCAATGCCTTCCCTAGTCATCTACGCTTTCCCCCCAGCAAGCTGGGTACTCATTTTACCGACTTCAGAAGGATGGAAGGCTGCGTCAACCTCGAGCCAGCTCCCTGAAAACCCAGCTTCCGCCGGGGATCGAACTCAGGTCGTGAGCAGAGCTCAGGACTGCAGTACTGCAGCTCTGCGCCACGGGGCTCTTATGTCAATGTAAGCATGTATCAAAAGGGGGTGTGTGTGCTGCAATGCCACCGAAGACAACAGCACCCTCCTTGGAAAACTGATCATCTGAGGCATGTGGGGCAGAAAATAAACTGACAGCCACAGCTGTGAAAATGCAGAGGGAGGCAGACATGGACAGACCCTGGGTTTGCAGGTCAGCTAACCAGCCAATCAGGAGCCAGTCACGTGGGCAGAAAAGCCCTCCCTCGACCTTTTCTGCAGGAGCAGTCCCTCCACCCTCGGAATTCTGCTTTCCCCTGCTCAAATAATCAATTCCCCACCAGCTGCTGTACACAGCAGTGCCGCAGGCACATGCCACCCACTGACCCCACTCAGCGGCATGTTTCCCTGGGTCTGAGGTATTGGAAGCTGCCCCAAATGCCTCCAAGCTGAGGAAGGAAGCCCTGCACATATGCCAGGGTCTTCACTCGAACCCTGGACCCCAGCAGTCATGTACTTCTTGAACTAGGAAAGGCCTATAATGGTACAGCGAGGGGGAAAGGCACCAACAGCTGGCATCGCTAAGAGAAAAAGAAGATATTGGATTTCTATTCTGCCCTATACTCTGAATCTCAGAGTGGCCTACAATCTCCTTTCCCTTCCTACCCCACAATAAACACCCTGTGAGGCAGGTGGGGCTGAGAGAGCTCTCCCAGAAGCTGCCCTTTCAAGGACAGAGTCTCAGAGCGGCCTACAATCTCCTTTACATTCCTCTCCCGCAACAGACACCCTGTGAGGTGGGTGGGGCTGAGAGAGCTCTCCCAGAAGCTGCCCTTTCAAGGACAGCTCTGCGAAAGCTCTGGCTGACCCAAGGCCATTTGAACAGGTGCAAGTGGAGGAGTGGGGAATCAAACCCGGTTCTCCCAGATGAGAGTCCACGCACTTCACCACTACACCAAACTGGCTCTCTGTTGATGTGGCCCCTTCTTGGAATCTCATCTCAGGGCTCAGTCATCTGTTCTGGCCCCCCGCTGCTTCACTTTATCTCCTACATACAGTTTTGTGCCTTTCATTTCACCCCCTCATGCCCCCACCCCGGTGCACTTTGGATTTCCTCAGGTCAGAGGTGTTTGGAGCTGCTGCAAAGGCCTCTGAGCCGAGAAAGCACGCCCCCCCCCCAGCCCCTTCGAACCAGAAGGGGTGGGGAGAGGTGAATGGCGTGTTTGCTTGCCTTGGAGGCCTTTGGAGCTACTGGGAATGCCTCTGAGACACGCAGGGATGGTGCGAGTGGAAACAGGGAGGGGGCATGCAGCCCCATGACCAATTGGCGCTCTAGGCAGCCGCCTATCTGGCCCACACACCAGCTCCGGCTGCACAGGTGCATTTTGACTTGTGTCTCCCCCCCAAGCAGAAGTCCAAGGGCGGAATGACTGTCCTGCAGAATCAGTCCTTCATTGAGAGGCTGGTGGAGCTTCATTGACTC
The DNA here is from genome assembly GCF_032191835.1 of Heteronotia binoei. Lineage (NCBI taxonomy): Eukaryota > Metazoa > Chordata > Lepidosauria > Squamata > Gekkonidae > Heteronotia > Heteronotia binoei. The sequence continues at coordinate 84,074,136 of NC_083234.1, forward strand.
AACACGGCTCCAAGGCAAAACCCAGTGGTAGCATCATGCCCAACTCTTGTGAAGCTTGCATGGTCACCCAACGGGTCCAACAGGGCAAGGAAGGATCTAAGGTTGTGAAGCTGAACACTTTCCCTTGACAACAGTGCACAGCAGAGGGATTTACTTCTGAGTGAACAGGCGTAGGCTCTGGACACAATCTGCACATCCCCTGACATGGGTGGCTCAGGCTAGCCCGCTCTTGGCAGATCTCAGAAGAACCTCGGTGAGGCCGGCCTGGTCAGCTCTCGGATGGGAGACCAGGAAGAATAGCATCAACAATGAGATAAGAGGGAGAAACCGTGTGAATTGTTGCACCTCACCTCAACAATGTTTAGAATTGTAGCTCTGTATAGTTCCCTTTGATGTATTCCAATATAGCCAGCCTCCTAAGGCCACATTGTATCAGTCTCAATCTTCTTCTTCACTCAGATACTTATGGATTATCGAATAAAGCTTAACTTTGCAACAATTCAAGGTCTGGCTGATTTGAAATTCCATCGTCTGACACAGACTCACGGGAATTGCCACTCCTTGTTCTGCATTAGATATTAGATCTCAATGGATGTTTAAGAACACTGACATTCTTGACCTGCGAGTTTCAAACATCTGACTCTGTTTGTTCTGTGTGACTCTTTTTTTTATTTGTTATTTATACTTTATTAAGTTTTCCATAAAGCATATCACGGACATTCATTCCGTCGAACGAACAGAGGCACTCATCCAACACCTGTCAGAACTTGTATCTTTACTGCTGCTTTCTTATAATGCAACCAATGCTGTATTGTACTGAACCAAACCGACTCCATGTTGTAACCCTTGTTTAACCCAAAGTGCTTGTATAGTAATTAACCTTGCCCCACTGGTATCCAAAATATTTGGGGCTGTAGAATGAGTTATGTTATGTCTCTGCACATTCTCACACTGGGACCCTTTGAAGCCGAACAGCATGGCCTTCGGAGTAGGGAGGCATCCTCTCTACTGATAGTGATGGTGAGAAGACAGATGTGCCTGTAACGGTGTGAATTGTGGCTTTGTGAGATGTTTGCTTTACGTGTATAAAATTGAGTTGGTGCTGGCTCTCGCCATCACTGTTATCTTGCCTCTTCCAGTGCTTAGTTCTTTCTAATATAATCCTAGCTTTGTAACCAAGTATGGGATCCGTTTGAAGTTCTTAAGTTCTGACAACACCTTGTGCACCACCACCACATATTCTCCTAATCTGAACTGCCTGAACTGATCAAGTTAATTAGATGCCGGCGTGCCAGTTCCCCAGCTCAAGAGCCCCCGGATAAACAAGTCCCAGACTTCAAAATGCAGAGCTTTAAACATTAGATGCTTCTAGAAAAGCCGCCCAAATCTCTTCAAATTGTTGTTGTTGACATTGCCGGCGATATGCTATCCTTTCTTGCACAGCCAAAGCATACATTCCCTCTAGCCAAGTGGTAATTGTGCCGGTGAAGTCTTCACGCCACTGCAGCAGGATAAGCCGCTTCGCAATCATTATCGCACGTGCCGCCCATCTTCGCTGCCAACGAGTCAGTGACCAGGTCGTCGGGAAGTAATTCAGTAATATCTGCATGGCAGAAATAGACTGGTCAATGTTAAGTACCTTTTGCATCCATCGAGCAATCCCATCCCAGAAATTTTTTAACATCGGGCATTTCCACAGCATATGAACCAGACCCGCCTCTGAGCGTAGACACCGCCAACAAGCCGAGGATTCAGCCAAGTTATGCTTATACAGACGAAGAGGAGTCCAATAAATCCTGAACAAAAGCTTTTGTTGAATTAAAATCAAGCGAAGATCTTTCGAACAATGGCGGAGACCACTACAGATAGCTGCCCATTGAAAAGGGTAAATAGGGCAGTTAATTTCCTCGCTCCATTGACGTCGCAAGTCTTCCATAGAGTATTGCACATCTTTTTTCAGACATAGATATAAAACACGGACTGGCTTATTTTGTTCAATTGCATGTTCTAGGGTCTGCAGGAGAGGCGGAGCATCCGGAACTGCCAAAGCGTCTATGCCAAAAGAGGTAGACAGTGAATGCTTCAGTTGCTGGAATTGCAGCCATTGGTTAGCTGGTAACCCAAATACACTTTGAAGATCCTCAAAAGAAAGAAATGCGTCCTCGTTGCTGTCTTTAAGCTGATTGAGAGTTAAGAGACCCCTCTGCGCCCACGACTTCCAAATCACCGGCCGTCCCCCTATCTTCACTTCAGGATTGCCCCATAGGGTCATCCGACTATGTATAAAGCTGTCAAATCCGTAAATATCACCCAAATATTGCCATGTTTGTCTTGTCGCCCGAATTGATGGAAGAACCGACTCTCCCTGATAGTATGTTGATCCAAGCGCGTTCCATGTCGACAAAGGAGTAAGAACAGCAGTTTCCAAGTTCATCCAGGGAGACTCGACAAAATGTTTAAGTGGGGCCCATCGCTGAATACCAGCCAGCAAGTATGCCCGATGGTATAGACATAAGTTTGGCAAGCCAAATCCACCTCGGTCAAATGGTAACTGTAAGCGTGCCCACGACAACCGAGGGGGTTTCCCCTCCCACAGAAAATTCGCTAATATTGAGTTGATTTTTCGAAACCACTTCTGCGGTATATATTGATGGATACCACGCAACACGTAAAAAAAACGGGGATAGATGATCATCTTCAGAGCATTTATTTTACCCCAAAGCGACAAGGGGATAGCGGACCATCGCTCAAGTTCCGGCTGTATTTTCCTTATTACTTTGTTCAAATTTAACGATATGAGCATCTCAGGCTGTTTAGGAATAAGAATGCCCAAATACATAATAAAAGCCTCCTGAACTGAAAACTGCCCAATATCTCCCGTCAATGCCGCTTCACCCCCGATCTGTAAAATTTCTGATTTTTGCCAATTAATTTTATAACCGGATAGCCTGCCGAAATTATTTGCCAGTTGCATAATCGCCGGTATCGATATTTCCGGCTGCGTAATGGTGAGCATGGCGTCGTCGGCATATAATAAAATCTTAAATGTCTGTGATTGGTGACGCATGCCATGGATATTATCATTTAATCGAACTGCCCAGGCAAGTGGCTCCAAACAAAGATCGAAGAGAAGAGGGGATAGCGGGCACCCCTGTCTGGTACCGCACCGCAGATCAATTGATGCCGAAAGGTGACCATTCACCCGCACCCTTGACGTGGCAGACTTGTAGATCAGGCACGTCCAATGAAGAAAGTCTTTTGGGAAACCCATATATTTCAATACCATCTGCAAAAAAAATCTGTCAACCCGGTCGAAGGCCTTCTCTGCATCTAAGGAAATAAGGAGGGCAAGATCATCTTTCTGAGCATGAATCGCGGCCAAATCCGTGATGAGCCGAATATTGTCTGCACCAGAACGTCCTTGGATAAAACCAGTTTGGGATGGATCAACCACCGAGGCGATGACCTTTTGAAGACGCTTAGCCAATATTGCCGTCAAGATCTTGTTGTCAATATTTAAAAGTGATATAGGGCGATAACTGGCGCAGAGATGTGGGTCTTTCCCAGGCTTAGGAATTAAAGTGATCCAGGCTTCATTAAAATAGCATGATGGCATACCCTGATCAAAAATCGCTTGGTATGTAGCCAACAACTTCGGAGCAAGTTTCTCTGCAAACCGGATATACCATATTGGAGAAAACCCGTCAGGGCCCGGCGATGAAATAGCTTTAAGTCCGTGAATCGCCTCCTTCACTTCCTTAAGTCTCAGTGGAGCCCCAAGTAGTTCTTTTGCTTCCTCACACAATTGTGGAAGACCCAGAGGACCCAAAAAAGATTCCTGAACTGACGGGTCCACCGAAGTATGTCCTTGATATAAGGTCTGGTAGAATTGACGGGAGCATTCAGCAATCCCGGCAGAAGAGACGTGAGGTTTGTCATCTTGATCCACAATTTGAGCGATCCATCTCTGCTCTTGCAGGGTTTTAAACTTGGATGCCAGAACCCTACCTTGTCTCTCTCCGGATTCCCATTGCTGTTGTTTGGCACGTGCATAAGCAAGTTCAACCTTGTTTGACCTAAGCATATTGAGCTGAAAATTTATTTGCTGAATCTGCCTAAATTGCGCCTCTGAAGGGCTTTGAAACTGTGCATCCCATAGGGCCCGAAGTCTGGACTCAAGATTCGCCTCAGTGCGGCGTTTTTCCTTTTGTTTTGCAGCAGAATAGGCGATAATTATTCCCCTTATCGTTGTTTTAAAAGCCTCCCAAACCGTCAAGTAATGTTGAACAGAACCCTCATTAGTGGCGAAAAAGTGTTGAATTTCTGTTTCCATTTGTGCACAAAAAGCCTCATCGTTTACTAAAGAGTTATTAAAGTACCATGATGGGGACTTATCTATGTGTAGCAAGTTGTCCACTTCCATGAGCACCATGTGATGGTCAGAAAGAGTGGAGGGGCAAATTGCCGATGAACGCACACATCGAAGTATAGATTTAGACACCAGTAAATAATCCAATCTTGCAAGGGTCTGGTGGATGTGAGAGCAGAAGGTGTAGGCTTTCAAGTCTTTGTGTTGCTCCCTCCATACATCCACCAGCCCAAATTCCTTCATCAGGGCCAATACGGCCAACCGTGTTCTCAACGATCGTTCAGTCGCACCCATGCGATCCATCTTGCCATCCAGAGTAGTATTGAAATCGCCGCCTAAAATAATGTTGTCATAGTTCAGGTTCTCAAGTATAGCAGCCACTTTATTAAAAGTATGAGGATTATCATTATTTGAGCCATAGATATTAATCAGGGCCGTCCTCACCCCCTGGGCTTCCCCTAACAGCACGATGTAGCGACCTTGGGGGTCAGAGAACTCCGAGATCTTTGCCCACCTCAACTTAGCCCGGATAATTATGGCGACGCCACGAGCATTTCGTTCAAAGCCTGCCAAAAACACCTGGTCACCACGGTACTTTGCCAGCCGACCGGCTTCATCTTCGAGGATGTGGGTCTCTTGCAGCATGACAATATCAGCAACTCGTATCTCACGTGCGCCGAGGATCATGGCTCTTTTTTTGGGGTCACGAAGGCCACGGGCGTTAAATGTCAAAACCTTAAATGGCATCCTGCACCTTGATCCGGGGGGACCCGGCCGGGGGTTGACAGCCAGGCATCAAATAGTAAATAAGAATAGGCATATTACACCCTACGGTGAGACCCACCACAAAATACGCTCCAAACCCCAAGGAGCATATGACCCCCACCCAAACTTCCTGGCTTCCAATTGGTCACAGAGTGCTTAGCAGAGCCCGAGCGGCATAGGCCTGCACTTACTACATTGCTACATTAAATGCTAACTCCAAACACAGGGGGGGGAAATAAATAAATAAGTAAATGAAGTAAAACACGCTGGAGTCTATATAGCTATACACATAAATTATGGCCATGTCCCAAGCCACTATATCACATATGTCTCACCCATACATGCTCCTGCCTAATCAAACAATCGATCAATCGAGACCCTATTCCCCAGCCCACCCAACAAAAGCACCCCCCACCCCCCCCAAACTGTTTGTTAAAATAATACAAATCTGACACCACACTGAATACAACTCAACCTCAATATAACCAATATACAGTGCATTAGTGAATGAGTACTTTGTAGGTCAGACTAAACAATAATACATGCACTAATAATAACTTCTCCAGAGTAGCTGCAGTGATCCATTACGTGCCAGTATCTTAATGCAGACAAAGTTTATTAGGCAAGGAGGTGTAGGAGAAAGAAAAAAAAAAGACTCTCTCCAAAAGGGGGGGGGGAATCTGGGTAATGAGTCAAGGCGGCACGGGGGTCTCCCAGAAAAGCAGGCATTTATCTATGAGTAATAAGTTGGAGGGCAAACAAACCCAGCCTTCTCGAAAAAATAGATTGCATTGGGATGGAACAGTCTAAGAGAAGAAAACCAAATCCTCGGAAACCCCCTTGCAACCAAAAAAAGGAAAAAAAAAATGTTGAGCAAAAAGTAATAGATTAAAGCGACCATCCAGTGTATTCTCCTTCTTCCTCCCTTTCCTTTCTTTTGCAGCAGCACACATCTAAGGCCCAAACATAATTAAGTCTCCATGGACCTTGCATTCCCTCCCTGTGGCCTTGATAAGTTCACAGCAGTTGGTAGTTATAAAGTTCTCAGGAATTCTTCCGCACTCTGAGGGGAGTAGAATGCTTTGCGCTTCCCTTGCTGGATCACCACCAAGGTTGCAGGGAACAAGACGAAGGCTTCTAAGTTCAGCTGCTTAGCTAGGTCTTTTGCAGTTTTGTATGCCCTTCTCCTCTGAATTAAAGATAGAGGGTAATCAGGATATAAGGAGAGACGTGCTGTACTCCCTTGCCAAGTTATTCCGCCCCTCATTGAAATGTCCCGAAACTGTTTCAAAACAAAGTCTCGAGTAGTAACACGGGCAAAGGAAATCAAAAGAGTAATTCTTGTTAACCCCTGCTGTCCTGGTCTGGCCATACGAAGAACCTCAGCAATGTCTAGAGCAAAATCCTCAGAGAGTTGGAGTGTCTGCCGAAAAAGGCCAGCCACAAAGGAAATCAGTTCAGAGGGGGATTGAGCCGACAAGTCTGTCAAGCCCACCAGCCTTAAGTTACGACGACGCGTTTCAGCCTCTAAGGTGTCTAATTTCTCTCTCAATGCCTGGACCTCTCTCACTGTCTCTTTAAGAACAGCATCTTGCTGGGCCACTGATTGTTCAACTGCGACAATTTTGCCTTCACAAAGCTGAATTTTATTTAAAGCTTCATTTGTAGCCTTTTGCATCTGATCTAACTGCAAAGTCAGTTGCTGTAACTGTTGAGACAGTTGAGTTGGGAGAGACTCTAAAACTTGCAGCTTGTCCATACGAGTCGACAGCTGATGCAAATTGCCCGCGAGGGCGTCAATCTTTCCCTCTAGTTTCTCCATGGGGGGTCTTCCTGACGGCCCCTCTGCCGACGCAGACTCGTCCCCACTCAAGGAATCTCTCTCCTCTGCCCCCCTTCTCCCCCGCGTATCTTTCTTTCTTTTCTGCTGAGGTTTGGGAGACATAAATCTTCAGTTAAGCAATTAGGGAGGGGGAGGGAAGCCAGATAGAAACCTTCCACCTTCTTTGACTTTACGTGGGAGCAGCAAAGTCTGGCAGGATAAAGCAGGACCTTGCAGGCTTCCCCGAAGGCAGCTGCACTGTTCCACTGATGAGAAAAAAATAATAAAAAAAAATAAAAAAAAAGCACTCTTATCTGCTCATATAGCCAGAAGTTGCAACTGTCGCTCGGAGCTCAAGTTACACGCGTCTGCTCACAGCATCCCTCGTGACCGGAAGCCCTTGTTCTGTGTGACTCTTATGTTATGCAAGTTTGGGCATCTCTTTCTTTCTTTCTTTCCTTCTTTCTTTCTTTCTTTCTTTCTTTCTTTCTTTCTTTCTTTCTTTCTTTCTTTCTTTCTTTCTTTCTTTCTTTCTTCCTTCCTTCCTTCCTTCCTTCCTTCCTTCCTTCCTTCCTTCCTTCCTTCCTTCCTTCCTTCCTTCCTTCCTTCCTTCCTTCCCTTTCCTTTCCTTTCCTTTCCTTTCCTTTCCCTCTCTCTTTCTCTTTTTCCTTGCTCTCTTTCTTTCTTTTTTACTTTCTTTCTTTATCTCTCTCTCTTTCTCCCATTCTCTCTCTCTCTTTTCTTCTTTCTTTCTTTCTTTCTTTCTTTCTTTCTTTCTTTCTTTCTCTCTCTCTCTCTCTCTCTTTCTTTCTTTCTTTCTGTCAGCACAGGGTTCATCGAGGATCAACAATGATAGAACTCTTTTCTTTGAAAATAAGTTTCATTTATTGATTACAACAATGTTACTCTTGCAGAAGGTCTTTGAGAGTGATAACACATAAGGAACAAGCACTAGCATTTATGGGGATACATCAAAGCCTAGGGGGTTTAAATCATTCTCATAATAAAGTTGCATTCTGCCTTTCAGAGGTGTTTGATTCACAAGCCTGTTATCTCCCCAGTTGGGCCATCTCCACTCCCCCTCCTAGCTGATGTCCTTGCTGGTGCCTGGGAAGCGGCCGTGTATTTCTGCACTTCAAACACCCTTTATGGCTCCTGGCGCCCAACTCCCTCCTCCCTTTCTTTCCCCCCTCAGGCATGCCTAGAATTCTACTGGGGTTCAGTGGGGTTAGTTACAAGTAAATAAACATTGCAGGTAATATGGCTAGTATCAATAGACATACTGCCCCCCCCCCTAAGCTCTTGCTCGGTGTTTGTCAGGGTGCAGTAGGTAAAATTGCTTAAGTAGTTGAGGGGCGTTGATATCGGAGGCTTTCACGCACTCATCGCAGCTGGGCGGAAAGTAGCGCCAGCGCACGAGATACTGCAAACCCCCCCTGTGCACTCTGAAGTCGAGGATCTCTTTCACTTCGTGGTGTTTCTGACCCCGCACCAGAATAGGTTCCGGCTCGGGGCTCCGGGGATGCCACCTCGAACCACCCGGATCTCGTCGGATAAGACTGCAATGGAAAACAGGGTGTATTTTACTGAACAGTTTGGGCAAGTCCAGTTCAACTGTCACTTTATTGATCACCCGTTTTATCCGGAACGGCCCCAGAAATCGATAAGCCAGCTTCGGGGAGCTTTGGGGCAACGGGAGATTTTTGGTTGATAGAAATACAGTCTCTCCGACTTTAAAGTCCCACCCCGGGCTATGTTTTTTGTCGAATTGTGCTTTGTAGTCCTTTTTTGCCTCCTCCAGATTCTCCTGGATGACTTTCCAGGAGCTCTCCAGAGTTTTCCACCATTGCTGACATTCCGGGGAAATCGGTGGGGCACCGCCACCTGGAAGGGTTGGAAAAGGCTTCCCCTCGTAACCGTGTACTGCCTGGAAAGGGGAGACCTTGATGGAGCCGTGTAGGCTGTTATTATAACTATATTCGGCAAATGGTAACAGCTCCACCCAGTTAGATTGCTGGAAGTTCACATAGCACCGCAGGTATTGCTCGAGAAGCCCATTAACCCTCCTGCTTTGACCATCCGTCTGTGGGTGGTAGGCTGAACTCAAACCCTGCTCCATGCCCATCAGTCTACAGAACTCCCGCCAGAAGTTGGCAACGAACTGTGGCCCGCTGTCGCTAATGACCTTGTCAGGAAATGAGTGGATCCGGGCCACGTGCACGAAGAATAAGTGGGCTAGTTCCTTGGTCGTTGGGAGTTTTCTACAGGGGATGAAGTGGGCTTGCTTGGAGAAGGTGTCCCTTTTGACGACGGGGTGCTGGTCCCACTATTCTCGGGGCAGTTAGCGGCCAGATGGTTGGGGTCCCCGCACTGGGAGCACTTTCGGGTCCCCGAGAAAACCTTGGGTGTCGCCCCCCCCCCCCTGTTTTTCTCGCCTCTGGCTTTGGAGCGGGCCGCGTGTCTCGGCTTGGCCGGCTCTGGAGCCCCTGGCGCTGGATCGCCACCTCCTTCATGTTGGTCTCGATTTCCCCGGCAAGCTGGATCCAACCAACCAGGTTGTCGGGTCTCACTTCCCCAGGGCCCGATCCAGCAAGAGAGAGAGAGAGAGAGAGAAAGAAAGAGAGCAAGGAAGAAAGTAAGAGAGAGAGAAATAATTTCTCTCTTTCTTTCTTTCTTTCTTTCTTTCTTTCTTTCTTTCTTTCTTTCTTTCTCTCTCTCTTTTGCTTGCTCTCTTTCTTTCTCTTTTTCTCTTTTTTACTTTCTTTCTCGCTCTCTCTTTCTTTCTTTCACTCTCTTTCTTTCCTCTCTCTCTTTTTTTCTTTTTCCTTCTCTCTCTCTTCCTTTCCTTCTCTCCCTCTTTTCTTTCCTCCTCGCTCTCTATTTCTTACTATTTCTGTCTTTTTTCTTTCTTTAACTGTATCTCGCTTTCTGCCATGCCTTGCCTGCCTTTCTTTCTTTCTTTCTTTCTTTCTTTCTTTCTTTCTTTCTTTCTTTCTTTCTTTCTTTCTTTCTTTCTTTCTCTTTCTCTCTCTCTTTCTTTCTTTCTTTCTCTCTCTCTTTCTTTCTTTTTCTCTTTCCCTCTCTCTTCTTTTTCCTTGCTCTCTTACTTTCTTTTTTCTCTTTTTTACTTTCTTTCTTTCTCTCTTTCTCTTGCTCTTTGTTTCTCTCTCTCTCTTTGTTTCTCTCTTTCTCTCTCTCTCAATCTCTCTTTCAATCTCACTTTCTTTCTTTCTCTTTCTTTCTTTCTCTCTCTCTTTTTCTCTTTCGCCCTCTTTCTTTCTTTCTTTCTTTCTTTCTTTCTTTCTTTCTTTCTTTCTTTCTTTCTTTCTTTCTCTCTCTCTCTCTCTCTCTCTTTCTCTCTTTCTTTCTTTTTCTCTTCCCCTCCCTCTTTTTCCTTAATTTCTTTCTTTCTCTCTCTTTTTTCTTTCTTTCTCTCTCTGTCTGTCTCTTTCTCTCCTCTTTCTCCTCTCTCTCTCTGTCTCTCTCTTTTTTCTTCCTTGATCTCTTTCTTTCCCTTTCTCTCTTTCTTTCTTTATTGCTCTCTCTCGCTCTTTCTCTCTTTCTTTCTCTCTTTCTTTCTTTTTCTCTCAATCTTTTTCTTTCGTTCTCATTTTCTCTTTCGCTTTCTTCCTCTCTCTCTCTTCCTTTCCTTCTTTCTCTCTCATACTCGTTCTCTCTTTCTTTCTTCCTTCCTCGCACTCTCTTTCTTTTTCTCTCTTTTTTCATTCTTTATCTGTCCCTCTCCCTTCTTCTTTTTCCTTGCTCTCTTTCTTTTTCTCTTTTTTACTTTCTTTCTTTCTCTTTCTTTACTTCTTTCTTTCCTTTCTCTCTCTCTCTTTCTTTCTTTTTCTCTCTTTCCCTCTCTCTTCTTCTTTTTCCTTGTACTTTCTTTCTCTCTTTCTCTTTTTTACTTTCTTTCTTTCTCTTTCTCTTGCTTTTTTCTGTCTTTCTCCTTTTTACTTTCTTGTTCTCTTTCTCTCCTTCTATCTCTCTCTCTCTTCCTTTATTTTTTTCTTTCCCTCTCTCTTTTTGTTTGCTATCTTTCTTTTTCTTTTATTTTCTTTCTCTCTCTATTTCCCTCTTTCTCTTTCTCTCTTTCTTTTTACTTTCTTTCTTTCTTTCTTTCTTTCTTTCTCTTTCCCTCTCTCTTTCTCTCTCACTTTCTTTGTTTCTTTATCTTTCTTTCTCTCTCTCAATCTATCTTCCTTTTTCTCTCTCTTTTTCTCTCGCTCTTTCTTTCATACTCTCTCTGTTTTTTCTTTCTTTATATATCTATTTCTCTCATTCACTTTTCCTACTCTTCTCTCTCTTACTTACTCATTCTTTCTTCCTTGCTCTCTTTCTTTCTCTCTCTCTCTCTCTAACTTTCTTTCTTTCTTTCTTTCTTTCTTTCTCTCTTTCTCTTTCTTTCTTTTTCTCTCTTTCCCTCTCTCTACTTCTTTTTCCTTGCTCTCTTACTTTCTCTCTTTCTCTTTTTTTACTTTCTTTCTTCCTTTCTCTTTCTCTCTCTTGCTCTTTGTTTCTCTCTCTCTCTTTCTCTCTCTCATTTTTTCTCTTTCTCTCTCTCTCAATCTCTCTTTCTTTCCTTCTCTCTCTCTCTCTTTCAATCTCACTTTCTTTCTCTTTGTTTCTTTCTTTTGTTCTCTCTCTCTTTCTCTTTCTCGCTCTTTCTTTCTGCATTTTTTCTTTCTTTCTTTCTCTCTCCCTCTCTCTCTCTCCCCCTTTCTTTCTTTCTTTTCTTTCTTTCTTTCTTTCTTTCTTTCTTTCTTTCTTTCTTTCTTTCTTTCTTTCTCTCTCTCTTTCAGTCTATCTTTCTTTTTCTTTCTTTCTCTTTCTTTCTTTCTTTTTTTCTTTCTTTCTTTCTTTCTCTCTCTCTCTTTCTTTCTTTTTCTCTCTTTCCCTCTCTCTTCTTCTTTTTCTTTGCTCTCTTAGTTTCTCTTTCTCTTTTTTACTTTCTTTCTTCCTTTCTCTCTCTCTCTCTTGCTCTTTGTTTCTCTCTCTCTCTTTCTCTCTCTCATTCTTTCTCTCTTTCTCTCTCTCTCATTCTCTCTTTCTTTGTTTCCTTCCCTCTCTCTCTCTTTCAATCTCACTTTCTTTCTCTTTGTTTCTTTCTTTCGTTCTCTCTTTCTCTTTCTCACGCTTTCTTTCTTTTTTTCTTTCTGCATTTTTTCTTTCTTTCTCTCTCCCTCTCTCTCTCTCTCTCCCTTTCTTTCTTTCTTTCTCTCTCCCTCCCTCTCTCTCCCTTTCTTTCTTTCTTTCTTTCTTTCTTTCTTTCTTTCTTTCTTTCTTTCTTTCTTTCTCTCTCTCTCTCTCTCTCTCTTTCTCTCTTTCTTTCTTTTTCTCTCTTCCCCTCCCTCTTTTTCCTTAATTTGTTTCTTTCTCTCTCTTTTTTCTTTTTTCATCTCTCTCTCTCTTTCTCTCCTCTTTCTCCTCTCTCTCTCTCTGTCTCTCTCTTTCTTTCTTCCTTGATCTCTTTTTTTCCTTTCTTTTTCCTTCTTTTTCCTTCTTTATCGCTCTCTTTTGCTCTTTCTCTCTCTCTTTCTTTCTTTCTTTCTTTTTCTCTCAATCTTTTTCTTTCTTTTTCTCTCTAAATCTCTCTTTGTTTCTTTCGTTCTCACTTTCTCTCTTTTTCACTTTCTCCCTCTCTCTCTCTTCCTTTCCTTCTTTCTCTTTCTTTCTTACTCGCTCTCTCTTTCTTTCTTCCTTCCTCGCACTCTCTTTCTTTTTCTCTCTTTTTTCATTCTTTATCTGTCCTTCTCCCTTCTTCTTTTTCCTTGCTCTCTTTCTTTTTCTCTTTTTTACTTTCTTTCTTTCTCTCTCTTTCTTTACTTCTTTCTTTCTTTCCTTTCTCTCTCTCTCTTTCTTTTTCTCTCTTTCCCTCTCTCTTCTTCTTTTTCCTTGTTCTTTCTATCTCTCTTTTGCTTTTTTGCTTTCTTTCTTTCTCTCTCTCTTTCTCTTGCTTTTTTCTGTCTTTCTCCTATTTACTTTCTCATTCTCTTTCTCTCCTTCTCTCACTCTCTCTCTCTTTCTTTATTTTTCTCTTTCCCTCTCTCTTTTTGTTTGCTTTCTTTCTTTTTCTTTTATTTTCTTTCTCTATTTCCCTCTTTCTCTTTCTCTCTTTCTCTTTTTTACTTTCTCTCTGTGTCTCTTTCTCTTTCTTTCTTTCTTTCTTTCTTTCATTCTTCCTTCCTTCCTTCCTTCCTTCCTTCCTTCCTTTCTTTCTCTTTCCCTCTCTCTTTCTCTCTCATTTTCTTTGTCTCTTTATTTTTCTTTCTCTCTCTCAATCAATCTTCCTCTTTCTCTCTCTCTTTCTTTCTCTTTCTCAATATCTCTTTCTTTCTTTTGTTCTCTCTCTCTTGCTCCCTTTCTCTCTTTCTTTTAATTCCTTCATTCTGTCCTTCCTTCCTTTCTGTCTCTTTCTTTTTCCTCTTTCTCTCTCTTTCTTTTTTTCTCTCTTTCCCTCTCTCTTTTCTTTTGCTTTATTTCTTTCTCACTTTTACTTTCTTTCTCTCTCTCCTTCTTTCTCTTGCTTTCTCTTTTTTACTTTATTTCTTTCTCTCTCTATCTTTCTATTACTCTTTCTCACTCTCTCGCTCTTCCTACTCTTCTCTCTCTAACTTACTCATTCTTTCTTCCTTGCTCTCTTTTTCTTTCTATCTTTCTTTCTTTCCTTCCTTCCTTCTTTTCTTCCTTCCTTCTTTCTTTCTTTTTCTTTCTTTCTTTCTTTCTCTTTCAGTCTCACTTTCTTTCTCTTTCTTTCTTTCTTTCTTTCTCATTCTCTCTTCCTTTTTTCATTCTTTATCTGTCCCTCTCTCTTTGTTTTTTTCTTGCTCTCTTTCTTTTTCTCTTTTTTAGTTTCTTTCTGTCTGAGAAAGAGAAAAAGAGAGAGAGAAAATGAAAGAAAGAGAAAAAAGAGATTGAGAGAGAGAGAGATAAAGAAAGAAAAAGATTGAGAGAGGAGAAAGAAAAAAGATAGATAGAGAGAAAGAGAGAGCGATATAGAAAGAAAGAGAGAAAGAGAAAGAAAGAGAGCAAGGAAATAAGACAAATTGAGAAAGAAAGATAGAAAAAAGCGAAAGGGAGAGAGAAAGAGAGAGAGTGATATAGAAAGAAAGAGAGAAAGAGAAAGAAAACAAGGAAGAAAGAGTGACAGAGAGAGAGACAGAAAAAAGAAGAAAGAGAGAGACACAGATAAAAAAGAAAAAAGGGAGAGAGAGAACAAAGGAAGGAAAGAATGAAAGCTAGAGAGAGAGAGAAAAAAAAGAAAGAAAGAAAGAGCAACAGGGAGAAAGAGAAAATCAGAGAGAGAGAATGAAAAAAAGAAACAGATTGAAAAAGAGAGAGAGAAAGAAAAAAGAAAGAGAGATTGAGAGAGAGAAAGAAAGAGAGTAAGGAAGAAAGAATGGGTGAGTCAGAGAGAGAAGAGTAAAAAAGCGAAAAAGAGAGATATAAAGAAAGAAAGAAGAAAGAGAGAGAGAATGAAAGAAAGAAAGAGCGAGAGAGTAAGAGAGTGAGAGAAAGAAATACACGGAGAGAAAGAAATAAAGCAAAAAAGAGAAAGCAAGTGAAAGAGGGAAAGAGAGAAAGAAAGTAAAAGAGAGAAAGAAAGAAAACAAGGAAAAAGAGAGAGGGAAAGAGAGAAAAAAAGAAAGAGTGAAAGAAAAAAGAGAGAGAGAAAGGAAGGAAGGAAGGAAGGAAGAAATAGAGAAAGAAAGGGAGAAAGAAAGGGAGAAATTTAGAGAGAACAAAAGAAAGAAAGAGAGATTGAGAAAGAGAGAGAGAGAGAAAGTTATTAAAAAAGAGAGAAAAAGAAAAAGAAAGAGGGGAAGGAAGGAAGGAAGAAGAAGATGAGAGAGGGAAAGAAAAAGAAAGAGAGGGAAAAAAGAAAGAGAGAGAGACAGAGAAAGAAGGAAAGAAAGAAACCAGAGAAAGAGAGAGAGAGAATGAAAGAAAGAATGAGAAAGAAAGAGAGATTGAGAGAGAGAAGGAAAGAGAGAGATAGAAAGAGAGCAAGGAAGAAAGAAAGAGTGAGATAGAGAGAGGAGAAAGAGGAGAGAAAGAGACAGACAGGGATATAAAGAAATAAAAGAGAGAGAGAAAGAAAATGAAAGAAAGAAAATGAAAGAAAGAGAGAGAGAAAAAGAGAGGGAAACAGAGAAACACAGGGAGATAAAGAAAGTAAAAAAGAGAAAGAGAGAGAAAGAGAGCAAGGAAAAAGAAAAAAAGAGGAGGAAAGAGAAAGAAAGAAAGAAAGAAAGAAAGAAAGAAAGAAAGAAAGTGTCAGAACTGGGAACTTCAAAAGAAACTCATCACGTTTTGTTCAAAAAATTAATCCGTTTATTTGAGAACTCTTGTCCATGGAAAAAGCAAGTTGACTCTGATGGTTTCCAAGGCCATCGGTGCATTCTTATACATTGGTAACATAAAACAATAAATCCTTTCTCACACTCAAAGAGACAGTTGTCTGTTCCCAGGCTTCTTATCTCCCATTACGAGGAAGAAACCCCGCTGTCTTTCTCTGGCCTGCCAGCTTCAAAGGGCATATGCAGATGTTTGCCAGTGGTTATCAGTCCCCCTTCAATGGTTAGTATATGTTTGAAATGTAAAGTTACAAGGTTAGTAAACGTTCACAAAATGGAGTCAGTTGAGCATAACAGAATATAACTTTTGCTAAGCACATAGTTGAAGTTACAAGTTCTGACAAAAGAAAGAAAGAGAGAAAGAAAGAAAGAAAGAAAGAGAGGAAGAGACAGAGGAAGAGAGAGAGGAAGAGAGAGAGAAAGAAAGAGAGGGAGGGAGGGAAGGAAGGAAGAAAGAAACAGAGAAAGAAAGGGAGAAATTGAGAGAGAACAAAAGAAAGAAAGGGAGATTGAGAAAGAGAGAGAGAGAGAGAAAGAAAGTAAAAAAGAGAAAGAGAAAAAGAAAAAGAGAGTAAGGAAAAAGAAGATGAGAGTGGGAAAGAAAAAGAAAGATAGAGAGAAAAAGAGAGAGAGAGAAAGAAAGAAGGAAAGAAGGAAGGAAAGAAAGAAAGAAAAGAAAGAGAGAGAGAGAGAATGAGAGAAAGAATGAGAAAGAAAGACACTGAGAGATAGAAGGAAAGAGAGAGAGAGAAAGAAAGAGAACAAGGAAGAAAGAGTGAGACAGAGATAGAGAGATGAGAAAGAGGAAAGAAAGAGGGATATAAAGAGAGAAAAAAAATATAGAGAGTGAGTGAGTGAGAAAGAGAGAGAGAAAATGAGAAAGACACTTAAAAAAGAAAGAGAGCAAGAGAAAGAGGGAAAGAAAGAAAGTAAAAAAGAGAAAGGAAGAAAGCAAGGGAAAGGGAGAGGGAAAGAGAGAAAAAGAAAAAAAGAAAGAAAGAAAGAAAGAGAAAGAAAGAAAGAATGCAAGGCAAGTCAAGGCAGAAAGTGAGAGACAGATAAAGAAAAAAAGAGAGAGTGAGGAAGAAATAAAGAGAGAGCAAAAAAGAAAGAAAGAGAGGGAGATAAGAAAAGAAGAGAGAGAAACAAAAAAAAGGAAGAGAGAGAGAAGGAAAGAAAGAGAGAGTTAAAGAGAGAAAGAAGAAAGAAAGTAAAAAAAGAAAAAGAGGAAGAAAGAGAGCAAGAGAAAGAGAGAGAGAGAAAAGAAAGTAAAAAAGAGAAAGAGAAAAAGAAAGCAAGTAAAAAGAAGAGAGTGAGAAAGAGAGAAAAAGAAAGAAAGAAAGAGGGAAAGAAAGAAAGAAAGAAAGAGAGAAAGAAAGAAAAATAAAGGAAGAGAGAGAGGGAGAAAGAGAAAAAACGAAAAAAGAAAGAATGAATGAAAGAAAGAAAGAGATTGAGAGAAAAAAGGAAGAAAAAGAGATTGAAAGAAAAAAGAGAGAAAGAAAGGAAAAAAGAAAGAAGGAAAGAAAGGAAGGAAGAAATGCAGAAAGAAAGGGAGAAAGAATGGGAGAAAGAGAGAGAGAGAACAAAAGAAAGGAAGAGAGATTGAGAAAGAGAAAGAAACAGAAAGAGAGAAAGAAAAAGTAAAAAAGAGAGAGAAAAAGAAAGAAAGAGAAAGAAGGAAAAAAAGAAAGAGAGAAAGTAAGAAAGAAAGAGGAAGGAAAAAGAAGAGAGAGCGAAAGAGAGAAAAAGAAAGAAAGAGAGAAAGAAAAGAGAGAGAAAGAAATTTCCTTCTTTCTCATTCTTTCTCTATATGAGAAAGAAAGAAAGAGAGATTGAGAGAAAGAAAGAAAGAAACAAAGAGAATGAATGAAAGAAAGAAGGAGAGATTGAGAGAAAAAAGGAAGAAAAAGAGATTGAAAGAAAAAGAGAGAGAAAGGAAGAAAGAAAGAAAGAAAAAGAATGAAAGAAAGAAAGATTGAGAGAAAAAAGGAAAAGAGATTGAAAGAAAAAAGAGAGAGAGAAAGGAAGAAAGAAGGAAGGAAGGAAGGAAAGGAAAAAGAAGAGAGAGGAAAAGAAAGAAAGAAAGAAAGAAAGAAAGAAAGAAAGAAAGATGAAAAAAGAAGAAAAGGAAGGAAGAAATACAGAAAGAAAGGGAGAAAGAGAGAGAGAGAACAAAAGAAAGGAAGAGAGATTGCAAAAGAGAAAGAAAGAAAAGAAAGAAAGAAAAAAAGAAAGAGAAAAAGAAAAAGAAGAGAGTAAGGAAGAAGAAGAGAGGGAAAGAGAGAAAAAGAAAAAGAGAGAGAAAAAGAAAGAAAGAGAGAGAGAAAAAGGAAAGAAAGAAAGAGAGAGAGAGAGAGAAAAAGAGAATTCAAGGTAAGACAAGGCAGAAAGAGACAGATAAAGAAAGAAAAAAGAGAGAAAGAATAAGAGAGCGAGGAAGAAAGAAAGAGAGGGATAGAAGAAAATAAGAGAGAGAGAAGAAAAAAGAAAGGAAGAGAGAAAGAGAAGGAAAAAGAGAGAGAGAAAGAAAGAAAGAAAAAGAAAGAAAGTATAAAAAGAAAGAGAGAAAGAAAGAGAGCAAGAGAAAGAGAGAGAGAAAGAAAGAAAGTAAAAAAGAGAAAAGAAAAAGAGAGGAAGGAAAAAGAAGAAGAGAATGGGAAAGAGAAAAAGAAAGAGAAAGAAGAGAAGATAGAGGGAAAGAGAGAAAAAGAAAGAAAGAAAGGCAAAGCATAGCAGAAAGTGAGAGACAGATAAAGAAAAAAGAGAGAAAGAGTAAGAATGAGAGAGCGAGGAAGAAAGAAAGAGAGAGTTAAAGAAAGAGAGAAAGAGATAGAGAGAAAGAAGAAAGAAAGTAATTAAAAGAAAGAGAGGAAGAAAAAGAGCAAGAGAAAGAGAGAGATTAAAAAGAACGTAAAAAAGAGAAAGAGAGAAAGAAAGAGAGTAAGGAAAAAGAAGAGAGTGAGAAAGAGAGAAAAAGAAAGAAAAAGAAAGAAAGAAAGAAAGAAAGAAAGAAAGAAAGAAAGAAGAGAAGATAGAGGGAAAGAGAGAAAAAGAAAGGAAGAGAGACAGAGGGAGAAAGAGAAAAAAGAGAGTAAATGAAAGAAAGAAAAAAAGAAAGAATTAATGAATGAATGAAAGAAAGAGAGATTGAGAGAAAAAAAGGAAGAAAAAGAGATTGAAAGAAAAAAGAGAGAGAGAAAGGAAGAAAGAAGGAAGGAAGGAAGGAAGGAAGGAAAGAAGGCAAGGAAAAAGAAGAGAGAGGAAAAGGGAGAAAAAAGAAAGAGAGAGAGAGAGCAACAAAGGAAGGATGTAAGAGAGAGATAGAGAGAGAAAAAGAAAGAAAGAAAGAAAGATGAAAAAAGAAGAAAAGGAAGGAAGGAAGGAAGAAATACAGAAAGAAAGGGAGAAAGAGAGAGAGAGAGAGAACAAAAGAAAGGAAGATAGATTGCAAAAGAGAAAGAAAGAGAAAGAAAGAAAGAAAGAAAAAAAGAGAAAAAGAAAAAGAAGAGAGTAAGGAAGAAGAAGAGAGGGAAAGAGAGAAAAAGAAAAAGAGAGAGAAAAAGAAAGAAAGAGAGAAAAAGGAAAGAAAGAAAGATAGAGAGAGAGAGAAAAAGAGAATTCAAGGTAAGACAAGGCAGAAAGAGAGACAGATAAAGAAAGAAAAAAGAGAAAGAATAAGAGAGCGAGGAAGAAAGAAAGAGAGGGATAGAAGAAAATAAGAGAGAGAAAAAGAAAGGAAGAGAAAGAAAGAAAAAGAAAGAAAGTATAAAAAGAAAGATAGAAAGAAAGAGAGCAAGAGAAAGAGAGAGAGAAAGAAAGAAAGTAAAAAAGAGAAAAAGAGAAAGAAAGAGAGGAAGGAAAAAGAAGAAGAGGATGGGAAAGAGAGAAAAAGAAAGAGAGAGAAAGAAAGAAAGAAGGCAAGGCAAGGCAAGCCAAGCCAAGCCAAGGCATGGCAGAAAGTGAGAGACAGATAAAGAAAGAAAAAAGAGAGAAAGAGTAAGAATGAGAGACCGAGGAAGAAAGAAAGAGAGAGCGAGGAAGAAAGAAAGAGGGAGAGAAGAAAAGGAAAAGAGAGAGATGGAAAAAGAAAGGGAGAGAGAAAGAAGGAAAGAAAGAGAGAGTTAAAGAAAGAGAGAAAGAGATAGAGAGAAAGAAGAAAGAAAGTAATTAAAAGAAAGAGAGGAAGAAAAAGAGCAAGAGAAAGAGAGAGATTAAAAAGAACGTAAAAAAGAAAGAGAGAAAGAAAGAGAGTAAGGAAAAAGAAGAGAGTGAGAAAGAGAGAAAAAGAAAGAAAGAGAAAGAAAGAAAGAAGAGAAGATAGAGGGAAAGAGAGAAAAAGAAAGGAAGAGAAACAGAGGGAGAAAGAAAAAAGAGAGTAAACGAAAGAAAGAAAAAAAAAGAATTAATGAATAAATGAAAGAAAGAGAGATTGAGAGAAAAAAAGGAAGAAAAAGAGATTGAAAGAAAAAAGAGAGAGAGAAAGGAAGAAAGAAGGAAGGAAGGAAGGAAGGAAGGAAAGAAGGCAAGGAAAAAGAAGAGAGAGGAAAAGGGAGAAAAAAGAAAGAGAGAGAGAGAAAGAAACAAAGGAAGGATGTAAGAGAGAGATAGAGAGAGAGAAAGAAAGAAAGAAAGATGAAAAAAGAAAAGGAAGGAAGGAAGGAAGAAATACAGAAAGAAAGGGAGAAAGAGAGAGAGAGAGAGAGAACAAAAGAAAGGAAGATAGATAGCAAAAGAGAAAGAGAAAGAGAGAAAGAAAGAAAGAAAGAAAAAAAGAAAGAGAAAAAGAAAAAGAAGAGAGTAAGGAAGAAGAAGAGAGGGAAAGAGAGAAAAAGAAAAAGAGAGAGAAAAAGAAAGAAAGAGAGAAAAAGGAAAGAAAGAAAGAAAGATAGAGAGAGAGAGAAAAAGAGAATTCAAGGTAAGACAAGGCAGAAAGAGAGACAGATAAAGAAAAAAGAGAGAAAGAATAAGAGAGCGAGGAAGAAAGAAAGAGAGGGATAGAAAAAAATAAGAGAGAGAGAAGAAAAAAGAAAGGAAGAGAAAGAAAAAGAAAAAGAAAGAAAGTATAAAAAGAAAGATAGAAAGAAAGAGAGCAAGAGAAAGAGAGAGAGAAAGAAAGTAAGTAAAAAAGAGAAAAAGAGAAAGAAAGAGGAAGGAAAAAGAAGAAGAGGATGGGAAAGAGAGAAAAAGAAAGAGAGAGAGAGAAAGAAAGAAAGAAAGAAAGAAAGAAAGAAAGAAAGAAAGAAAGAAAGAAAGAAAGAAAGAAAGAAAGAAGGCAAGGCAAGGCAAGCCAAAGCATGGCAGAAAGTGAGAGACAGATAAAGAAAGAAAAAAGAGAGAAAGAGTAAGAATGAGAGACCGAGGAAGAAAGAAAGAGAGAGCGAGGAAGAAAGAAAGAGGGAGAGAAGAAAAGGAAAAGAGAGAGATGGAAAAAGAAAGCGAGAGAGAGAGAGAGAGAAGGAAAGAAAGAGAGAGTTAAAGAAAGAGAGAAAGAGATAGAGAGAAAGAAGAAAGAAAGTAATTAAAAGAAAGAGAGGAAGAAAGAGAGCAAGAGAAAGAGAGAGAGAAAAAAGAACGTAAAAAAGAGAGAGAAAGAAAAAGAGCAAGGAAAAAGAAGAGAGAGAGAAGGAGAGAAAAAAAAAGAGAGAGAGAAAGAAAGAGAAGAATAGAGAGGGAAAGAGAGAAAAAGAAAGGAAGAGAGAGAGGGAGAAAGAGAAAAAGAAAGAAAGAAAGAAAGAAAGAGAAAGAAAGAAAGATTGAGAGAGAAAAAGAAAATAAAAGAGATTGAAAGAAAAAAGAGAGAGATAAAGAAAGAAAGAAAGAAAGAAAGAAAGAAAGAAAGAAGGAAAGAAAAAAGAAGAAAAAAAAGGAAGGAAGGAAGAAATACAGAAAGGGAGAAAGAGAGAGAGAGAGAGAACAAAAGAAAGGAAGAGAGATTAAAAAAGAGAGAAAGAAAGAAAGAAAGTAAAAAAGAGAAAGAAAAAAGAATGAAAGGAGAAAGAAGAGAGAGAGGGAAAGATAGAAAAAGAAGGAGAGAAAGAAAAAAGGAAATAAATGAAGAAAGAAAGAAAGAGAGAGAGAGAATGCAAGGCAAGGCAGAAAGAGAGACAGATAAAGAAAAAAGAGAGAAAGAGTAAGAGATAGTGAGGAAGAAAGAAAGAGAGCGAGGAAGAAAGAAATAGAGGGAGAGAAGAAAAGGAAGGGAGAAGGAAAAAGAGAGAAAGAGAGAGAGAGAAAGACAGAATGTTAAAAAAGAAAGAGAAAAAAAGAGAGCAAGAGAAAGAGAGAGAGAAAGAAAGAAAGTAAGGAAGGAATGGAGAAAGAAAGGGAGAAATTTAGAAAGAACAAAAGAAAGAAAGAGATTGAGAAAGAGAGAAAGAAAGAAAGTAAAAAAGAGAGAAAAAGAAAAAGAAAGAGAGTAAAGAAAAAGAAGATGAGAGAGAGAAAGAAAAAGAAAGAGAGAGAGAAAAAAGTAAAGAAAGAAAGAAACGAGAGAAAGAGAAAGAGAGTATGAAAGAAAGAATGAGAAAGAGAGATTGAGAGAGAGAGAAGGAAAGAGAGACAGAAAGAAAGAGAGTGAGGAAGAAAGAAAGAGAGAAAGAGAGAAAGAAAGAGAGGAAGGAAAAAGAAGAAGAGAAAGGGAAAGAGAAAGAAAGAAAGAGAGAAAGAAAGAGAGAGAAAGGAAGGAAGGAAGAAATAGAGAAAGAAAGGGAGAAATTTAGAGAGAACAAAAGAAAGAAAGAGAGATTGAGAAAGAAAGTAAAAAAAGAGAATAATAATAATAATAATAATAATAATAATAATAATAATAATAATATATTACTGTATAACCTAAAGAAAGAAAGAAACCCTATAAGAAAGAAAGAAAGAAAGAAAGAAAGAAATAGAGATTGAGAGAGAAAAAGAAAGTAAAAGAGATTGAAAGAAAAAAGAGATAAAGAAAGAAAGAAAAAAAGAAAGAAAGCAAAAAGAAGAAAGAACAAAAGAAAGAAAGGAAGAAATATAGAATGAAAGGGAGAAAGAAAGGGAGACAGAGAGAGAGAGAACAAAAGAAAGGAAGAGAGATTAAGAAA
Organism: Heteronotia binoei; assembly: GCF_032191835.1. Classification (NCBI taxonomy): domain Eukaryota; kingdom Metazoa; phylum Chordata; class Lepidosauria; order Squamata; family Gekkonidae; genus Heteronotia; species Heteronotia binoei. The sequence goes on from NC_083234.1 coordinate 84,096,525, forward strand.
GAGAGAGAGAAAGAAAGAAAGTAAAAAAGAGAAAGAGAAAAAAAGAATGAGAGTAAGGAAAAATATGAGAGAGAGGGAAAGAGAGAAAAAGAAAGAGAGAGGGAAAAAAAGAAAGTGAGAGAGAGAAAGAAAGAAAGAAAGAAAGAAAGAAAGAAAGAAAGAAAGAGAAAGAGAGAATGCAAGGCAGAAAGAGAGACAGATAAAGAAAGAAAAAAGAGAGATAGAGTAAGAGAGAGTGAGGAAGAAAGAAAGAGAGAGCTTGGAAGAAAGAAAGAGAGGGAGAGAAGAAAAGGAAGAGAGAGAGAAGGAAAAAGAAAGAGAGAGAGAGAAAGAAAGAATGTTAAAAAAAAGAAAGAGAGAGAGAAAGAGAGAGAGAAAGAAAGAAAGTAAAAGAGAGAAAGAGAGAAAGAAAGAGAGGAAGGAAAAAGAAGAGAAAGGGAAAGAGAAAAAGTGAGAGGGAGAGAAGAAAAGGAAGAGAGAAAGAAGGAAAAAGAAAGAGAGAGAGAGAAAGAAAGAATGTTAAAAAAAGAGAGAAAGAAAGAGAGAAAGAGAGAGAGAAAGAAAGAAAGTAAAAGAGAGAAAAAGAGAAAGGGAAAGAGAAAGAATGAGCCGGAAAGAATGAAAGTAAAAGAGAGAGAGAGAAAGAAAGAAAGAAAGAAAGAAATAGAGATTGAGAGAGAAAAAGAAAGTAAAAGAGATTGAAAGAAAAAAGAAGGAAAGAAAGAAAAAAGAAGAAGAAAAGAAAGAAAGGAAGAAATATAGAATGAAAGGGAGAAAGAAAGGGAGACAGAGAGAGAGAGAACAAGAGAAAGGAAGAGATTAAGAAAGAGAGAGAGAAAGAAAGAAAGTAAAAAAGAGAAAGAGAAAAAAAAGAATGAGAGTAAGGAAAAATATGAGAGAGAGGGAAAGAGAAAAAGAAAGAGAGAGAGAAAAAAAGAAAGTGAGAGAGAGAGAAAGAAAGAAAGAAAGAAAGAAAGAAAGAAAGAAAGAAAGAGAGAAAGAGAATGCAAGGCAGAAAGAGAGACAGATAAAGAAAGAAAGATGAAGAGAGAGTGAGGAAGAAAGAAAGAGAGAGCTTGAAAGAAAGAAAGAGAGGGAGAGAAGAAAAGGAAGAAAGAAAGAAAGAAAAAGAGAGAATGCAAGGCAGAAACAGAGACAGGTAAAGAAAGAAAAAAGAGAGAAAGAGTAAGAGAGAGTGAAAAAGAAAGAAAGAGAGAGCTTGGAAGAAAGAAAGAGAGGGAGAGAAGAAAAGGAAGAGAGAGAGAAGGAAAAGAGAGAGAAAGAAAGAATGTTAAAAAGAGAAAGAAAGAGAGAAAGAGAAAGAGAGAGAAAGAAAGAAAATAAAAGAGAAAGAGAGAAAGAAAGAGAGGAAGGAAAAAGAAGAGAAAGGGAAAGAGAGAAAAAGTGAGAGGGAGAGAAGAAAAGGAAGAGAGAAAGAAGGAAAAAGAAAGAGAGAGAGAGAGAGAGAAAGAAAGAATGTTAAAAAAGAGAGAAAGAAAGAGAAAGAGAAAGAGAGAGCGAAAGAAAGAAAGTAAAAGAGAGAAAAAGAGAAAGGGAAAGAGAGAAAGAGTGAGCCGGAAAGAATGAAAGAAAGAAAGAAAGAAAGAAAGAAAGAAAGAAAGAAAGAAAGAAAGAAAGAAAGAAAGAAAGAAAGAAAGAAATAGAGATTGAGAGAGAAAAAGAAAGTAAAAGAGATTGAAAGAAAAAAGAGAGAGATAAAGAAAGAAAATAGAAGGAAAGAAAGAAAGAAAGAAGAAAGAAGAAAAGAAAAGAAGGAAGAAATATAGAATGAAAGGGAGAAAGAAAGGGAGAAAGAGAGAGAGAGAGAACAAAAGAAAGGAAGAGAGATTAAGAAAGAGAGAGAGAAAGTAAAAAGAGAGATAGAGAGAAAAAAAGAGAGTGAACAAAAGAGAGAAAGAGAGAGAGAGAAAGAAAGAAAGAGAGAAAAAGAAAGATGAAAGAAAAAAGAAAGAGAAAGAAAGAAAGTAAAAAGAGAAAGAGAAAAAAGAGAGTAAGGAAAAAGAAGAAAAGAGAGGGAAAGAGAGAGTAAAGTAAAAAAGAGAAAGAGAGAAAGAAAGAAAGAAAGAAAGAAAGAAAGAAAGAAAGAAAGAAAGAAAGAAAGAAAGGAAAAAGAAGAAGAGAGGGAAAGAGAGAAAAAGAAAGAAAGAGAGAGAGAAAGACAAAAGAAAGAAAGAAAGAAAGAAAGAAAGAAAGAAAGAAAGAAAGAAAGAAAGAAAGAAAGGAAGGATTGGAGAAAGAAAGGATTGGAGAAAGAAAGAAAGTAAGAAAGAAAGAAAGAAAGAGCGAGAGGAGAAAGAGGAGAGAAAGGGATATAAAGAGAGAGAAAGGGATATAAAGAAAGAAAGAAAAAAGAGAGCAAGAAAGAAAGAAAAAGAAAGAGTGAGAAAGAGGGAGAGAAAGTGAGAAAGTCAGAGAAAGAAAGAACCTAAAAAAGAGAAAGAGAGCAAGAGAAAGAGGGAAAGAAAGAGAGAGAGAGAGAAAGAAAGAGAGCAAAGAAGAAAGAAAGAGTGAGAGAGCGAGAGGAGAAAGAGGAGAGAAAGGGATATAAAGAGAGAGAAAGGGATATAAAGAAAGAAAGAAAAAAGAAAGAAAAAAGTAAAAAAAGAAGAAAAGAAAGGAAGGAAGGAAGAAATAAAGAAAGAAGGGAGAAAGAAAGGGAGAAAGAGAGAGAGAGAGAACAAAAGAAAAAAGAGAGATAGAGAAAGAAAGAAAGAAAGAAAGAAAGAAAGAGAAAAGGAAAGAAAGTAAGGAAAAAGAAGAGTGGGAGGGAAAGAGTGGTAAAGAAAAAGAGAGAGAAAGAAGGAAATAAATAAATAAAGAGAGAGAGAGAAAGAGAGAGAGAATGCAAGGCAAGGCAAGGCAGAAAGTGAGACAGATAAACAAAGAAAAAAAGAGAAAGAGTAACAGAGAGCGAGGAAGAAAGAAAGAGAGCGAGGAAGAAAGAAAGAGAGAGAGAGAAGAAAAGGAAGAGAGAGAGAAGGAAAAACAAAGGAAGAGAGAGAGAGAAGGAGAGAAACAGAGTGAAAGAGAGAGAGAGAGAAAGAAAGAAAGTAAAAAAAGAAAGAGAAAGAAAGAAAGAAAGAAAGAGAGCAAGAGAAAGAGAGAGAGAAAGTAAAAAGAGAGTGAGATAGAAAGAAAAAGAGAGTGAACAAAAGAGAGAAAGAGAGAGAGAGAAAGATAGAAAGAAAGAAAGAAAGAAAGAAAGAAAGAAAGAGAAAGAAAGAAGAAAGAAAGAAATAGAGAGAGGGAAAGGGAGAAAAAGAAAGAGAGAGAAAAAAGGTGAAAGAAAAAAGAAAGAGAGAGATAGAGAAAGAAAGTAAAAAGAGAAAGAGAAAAAAAGAGTAAGGAAAAAGAAGAAAAGAGAGGGAAAGAGGGAAAGAGAGTAAAGTAAAAAAGAGAAAGAGAAAGAGAGAGAGAAAGAAAGAGCAAGGAAAAAGAAGATGAGAAAGGGAAAGAGAGAAAAAGAAAGAGAGAGAGAAAGACAAAAGAAAGAAAGAAAGAAGAGAGAGAGAGAGAGAACAAAAGAAAGAAAGATTGAGAGAGCGAGAGGAGAAGGAGGAGAGAAAGGGATATAAAGAGAGAGAAAGGGATATAAAAAAAGAAAGAAAAAAAGAAAAAGAAAGAAAGCGGGAGAAAGAGGGAGAGAAAGTGAGAAAGACAGAGAAAGAAACTAAAAAAGAGAAAGAGAGCAAGAGAAAGAGGGAAAGAAAGAAAGAGAGAGAGAGAGAGAGAAAGAGAGCAAAGAAGAAAGAAAAAGTGAGAGAGCGAGAGGAGAAAGAGGAGAGAAAGCGATATAAAGAGAGAGAAAGGGATATAAAAAAGGAAGGAAGGAAGAAAGAAAGAAAGAAAGAAAGAAAGAGAAAGAAAGAAGAGAAAGGAGAGAGAACAAAAGAAAGAGAGAGAGAGAGAGAGAGCAAAGAAGAAAGAAAGAGTGAGAGAGCGAGAGGAGAAAGAGGAGAGAAAGGGATATAAAGAGAGAGAAAGGGATATAAAGAAAGAAAGAAAAAAGAGAGAAAGAAAGAAAGAAAGAAAGAAAGAGAAAGAAAGAAAGAAAGAAAGTGTGAGTGAGAAAGAGAGGGAGAGAAAGTGAGGACAGAGAAAGAAACAAACTAAAAAAGAGAAAGAGAGCAAGAGAAAGAGGGAAAGAAAGAAAGAAAGAAAGAAAGAAAGAAAGAAAGAAAGAAAGAAAGAGAAAGAGAGAAAGAAAGAAAGAGAGCAAAGAAGAAAGAGTGAGAGAGCGAGAGGAGAAAGAGGAGAGAAAGGGATATAAAGAGAGAGAAAGGGATATAAAGAAAGGAAAAGAAAGAAAGAAAGAAAGAAAGAAAGGGAGAGAAAGTGAGAAAGACAGAAAGAAAGAAACTAAAAAAGAAAGAGAGAAAGAGAAAGAGGGAAAGAAAGAAAGATAGAAAGTAAAAGAGAGAAAGAGAGAAAGAAAGAGAGCAAGAGAAAGAGACAGAAATTAAAAAGAGAGTGAGATACAGAGAAAGAAAAAGAGAGAGAACAAAAAAGAGAAAGAGAGAGTAAGAAAGAGAGAAAGAAAGAAAAAAGGGAGAGAGAAAGAAATAAAGAAAGAAGAAAGAAAAAAGAGAGAAAGAAAGAAAGTAAAAAGAGAAAGAGAAAAAAGAGCAAGGAAAAAAAGAAAAGAGAGCGAAAGAGAGAAAAAGAAAGAGAGTAAAGTAAAAAAGAGAAAGAGAGAAAGAGAGAAAGAAAGAAGGTAAAAAAAGAGAGAAAGAAAGAGCAAGGAAAAAGAAGGAGAGGGAAAGAGAGAAAAAGAAAGAAAGAGAGAGAAAGACAAAAAGAAAGAAAGAAAGAAAGAAAAAAAGAGAAGGAGAGAAAGAGAGAGAAAGAGATTGAGAGAAAGAGAGAAAGAGAACGAGAAAGAAAGTAAAAGAGAGAGAGAGAAACAAAGAGCAAGTGAGAGAGAGAAAAAAAGTTAAAAAAAAGAAAGAGAGAAAGTAAGAGAGCAAGGAAAGAGAAGAAGAGTGTCAGAACTGGAGAACTTCAAATGAGACGCGTTACTTTGTTTCAAAAGTTGAAGCGTTTATTGAGAACTACATTCAGCGAAGAAGCAAATTGAGTCTGATAACCGGTATGGCTATCGGCGCATTCTTTATACAGGGGTAACAGAAACAATAGAACTCTTTCTCACACTTAGGGAGACAGTTGTCTGTTCCCAGGCCTCTTATCTCCAAGGCGGAGGAAGGAACCCTGCTGCTTTGCTCTGGCAAGCCAGCTTCAAAGGACACCTGAAGATGCTTCCCAGAGCCTATCAGCACCCTTCAGTGATTTGGGTTTGTTTGAAATGCAGAGACATTTGGTTAGTAGGCATAAATGCAAAAGCACTTGGTTAGTAAACATTTCCAACATGGAGTCAATCAGGCTAACATTACTATGTTCAGCATACAGGAAAGTTACAAGTTCTGACAAAGAGAGAGGGAAAGATAGAAAGAGAGAGAGAAAGAAAGAAAGAAGTAAAGAAAGAAAGAAGAAAGATAAAAGAAAGAGAGATAAAAAGAAGGAAAGAAAGTAAAAAAGAGAAAGAGAAAAAAAAAGAAAGAGCAAGGAAAAAGAAGAGAGAGGGAAAGAGAGAAAAAGAAAGAGAGAGAGAAAAAGAAAAAGAGAGAGAGAAAGAGAAAGAGAGAATGAAAGAAAGAAAGAAGAAAGAGATTTCTTTCTCTCTCTCTCATTCCTTCCTTCTTTCTTTCTCTCTTTCTTTCTCTCTCTCTTTTTTCTTTCTTTCTTTCTTTCTCTTTCTTTTTTTCTCTCATTCCCCCTCTCTTTTTTCTTGCTTTCTTTCTCTCTTTTACTTTTTCTTTCTCTCTCTCTCTCCTTCTTTCTCTTGCTTTCTCATTTTTACTTTATTTCTTTCTCTCTCTTTCTATCACTCTCTTTCTCACTCTGTCTTTCTCTTCTCCTTCTCCTCTCTCTCTGTCTCACTCTTTCTTTCTTCCTTGCTCCCTTTCTCTCTCTCTCTCTCTCTCTCTCTCTTTATCTCTTTTTTTCTCTCTCTCAATCTTTCTTTCAATCTCACTTTCTTTCTCTTTGTTTCTTTCTTTTGTTCTATTTTTTCTTTCTTTCTTTCTTTCCCCTCTTTCTTTCCCCTCTTTCTTTCCCCTCTTTCTTTCCCCTCTTTCTTTCTTTCTTTCTTTCTTTCTTTCTCTTTTCTCTCTTTTCTTTTTCTCTTTCTGCCTCTCCTTCTCTTTCTTTCTTTCTTTCTTTCTTTCTTTCTTTCTTTCTTTCTTTCTTTCTTTCTTTCTTTCTACCTCTATCTCTTTTTCATTCTTTCTTACTTTCTCCATCTCTCCCTTTCCTTCCATTCCCCCAAACTCTCAATCCCTCTATCTTTCTCTCTCTCTTTCTTTCTCTTTCTCAATCTCACTTTCTCTTTCTTTCTTTCTTTCTTCCTTACTTTCTTTCTCTCTCTCTCTTCTTTCTTTTTTCCCTCTCTTTCCCTCTCTCTTTTTCCTTGTTTTCTTTCTTTCTTTCTCTCGCTTTCTTTCTCTTTCTCTCTCTTTTTTCTTTCTTTCTTTATATCTCTATCTCTCTCTTTCTCTCCTCCTTCTCCTCTTTCTCACGCTTTCTTTCTACCTTGCTCTCTTTCTTTCTCTCTGCCTTGCCTGGCCTTGCCTCTCTTACTTTCTTTATCGCTCTCTCTCGCTCTTTCTCTCTCTACTTCTTTCTCTCTCTAAATTTCGCTTTCTTTAATTTTCTCTCTATTTCTCTCTCTCAATCTTTCTTTCTTTCTTTCTTCCTTCCTTTCGTTTTTTCTCTTTCTTTCTTTCTCTCTCTGTCTTTTTTTCTTTCTTTCTCTCTCACTTTTTCTTTCTACCATTCTCTTTCTCTCTCTTTATCGCTCTCTTTCTTTCTCTCTTTCAATCTCTCTTTCTTTTTCTCTCTCTTTTTTCTCTCTCTCAATCTCTCTCAATCTCTTTCTTTCGCTCTCTCTCTCTTTTTCTCTTTCTCTCTCTCTTTCTTTATTTCTTTCTTTCTCTCTGTCTCTCTTTCGTTCTCTCTTTCTTTTTCTCTCTCTCATTCTCTTTTACTTTCTCTCTCTCTCTCATTCTTTATTTTTCTCTTTCCCTCTCTCTTTTTTTGCTTTCTTTCTTTGCTCTCTTTCTAACTCTCTCGCTCTTTCTTTCATTTTTTTTCTTTTTTCTTCCGTTCTATATCTCTCTCTTTCAATTTTTCTACTCTTCTCTCTCTGACTCACTCATTCTTTCTTCCTTGCTCTCTTTCTTTCTCGCTCTCAAACTCTTTTTTCTCTCTTTCAATCTCTCTTTCTCTTTGTCTCTTTCTTTTATTCTCTCTCTCTTTCTTTTTCTTTCTTTCTTTCCTTCTTTCTTTCTCTCTCTCTCTTTCTTTCTCTCTTTTTTCTTTCCTTTGTTCTCTCTCTACCTTTTTTATCTCTCTGTCTCTCTCTTTCTCTCCTCTTTCTCCTCTCTCTCTGTCACTCTCTTTCTTTCTTTCTTAGTTTCTTTCTTTCTTAATTTCTTTCTTTTTTCTTTCTGGATCTCTCTATTTTTTCTTTCCCTCTCTCAATCCCTCTTTCCTTTTCTCTCTCTTTCTCTCTCTATTTCTCTCCCTCTCTTTTTTCTATCTTTCTCTTTTTCTTATTTCCTTGCTCTCTTTCTTTCTCTTTCTCTCTTCCTTTCTTTATCCCTCTCTCTCTTTCTCTCTCTTTTTTTCTCTCTCTCTCTTTCTCTCTCTCAATATCTCTCTCTTTCTCTTTCTCAGAAAGAAAGTAAGTAAATAAGAGAAAAAGAAATAGAGCAAGAAAAAAGAAGTGAGAGGGAAAGATAAAGAATGAAAAAAGAGAGAAAAAGAAAGAGAGAGCGAGGAAGGAAGGAGAAAGAGAGAGAGAGAGAAGGAAAGGCAGAGAGAGAGAAGGAAAAAGAAAGGGAAAGAGAAAGATGGAGAAAGAGAAAAAAGAGAGAATGAAAGAAAGGAAAAGAAAGCGAGATTGAGAGAGAAAAAGAAAGAAAAAGAGTTTGAGAGAAAAAAAAGTAAATGAGAGAAAGAAAGAAAGCAAGGAAAAGAGAGAGAGAAAGATAGAGAAAGAAAGAAAGGAAGGAAGGAAGGAAGGAAGGAAGGAAGGAAGAAAGGAAGAAAGAAAGGAAGAAAGGAAGAAAGGAAGAAAGGAAGAAAGAAAGAAAGAAAGAAAGAAAAAGAGAAAGAAAGAAAGAAAGAGAAATGGAAGAAAGTAAAAAAGAGAAAGAGAGAAAGAGAAAGAGAGCAAGGAAAAAGAAAAAGAGGGAAAGAAAGAAAGAAAGAAAGAATGCAAGGCAAGGCAGAAAGAGAGAGACAGATAAAGAAAGAAAAAAGAGAGAACGAGTAAGAAAAAGAGTGAGGAAGAAAGAAAGAGAAAGCGAGGAAGAAAGAGTGAAAGAAGGAAAAGCAGAGAGAGAAGGAAAAAGAAACAAAGAGAGAAAGAAAGAAAGAGGGAGTGAAAGGAAGAAAGAGAGAAAGAGAGAGAAAGAAAGAAAGCTGGCTCCCTTCCTGGAGCGCCGGGACCTCGCAACAGTGATCCATGCGACGGTCACCTCAAGATTAGATTACTGCAATGCCCTCTACATGGGGCTGCCTTTGTGTCGAACCCGGAAGCTGCAGCTGGTGCAGAACGCAGCGGCCAGGCTGTTATTAGGACTCCCGAAATGGGAGCATATACAGCCGGGGCTGCGTGAACTGCACTGGCTGCCAGTTACATACCGGGTCCAATACAAAGTGCTGGTTATCACCTTTAAAGCCCTATATGGCCGAGGACCTGCCTACCTGAGGGACCGTCTCTCCCCATATGAGCCCCAAAGAGCACTGAGGTCAGCAGGGAAGAACATGCTGACTATCCCTGGGCCAAAGGAAGCAAAATTACAAAGTACCCGGGCACGGGCCTTCTCTGTTACAGCCCCGTGCCTTTGGAATCAACTCCCGGAGGAGGTACGGGCCCTGCGGAATTTGGATCAATTCCGCAGGGCCTGTAAGACCATTCTTTTTAAGCAGGCTTTTGTAGACCGTTGATAGGATGGCTGTTTAATCCATCAACGATTTATCTAGTGACCCCTGCCATAACATAAGTGAACAGAACAACATCAGGAAGATCACTGCCGTCCAAATCATAGAATGATCCAGGTAACTGGAACTGGTTTTAGATCGCTGTTTTAAATTATTGTATAATCTGATAGTTTTAGATTGTTATTTTATATTACTGTATAACCTAATTGTTTTAAACCCTATATTGTATAACTTATTGAAATGTTGTTAGCCGCCCTGAGCCTGCCTAGGCGGAAAGGGCGGGATATAAATAAAAATTTAAAAAAAAAAAAAGAAAGTAAAAAGGAGAAAGAGAGAGAAAGAAAGTAAAAAAGAGAAAGAGAGCAAGGGATAAAAAGAAGAGAGAGGGAAAGAGAGAAAGAAAGAAAGAAAGAAAGAAAGAAAGAAAGAAAGAAAGAAAGAAAGAAAGAGAGAGAACAAGAGAAAGAGATTTTTGTCTCTCATACATTCCTTCTTTCATTCTTTCTCTCTTTCTTTCTCTCTCTGACTCTTTCTCTCCTCTTTCTTTCTCTCTCTCTCTCTCTCCTTCTTTCTCTCATTCAATCTTTCTCTCTCTTTCTGTCTCTCAATCTATCTTTCTTTCTCTCTCTTTCTCAATCTCTATTTCTTTTTTCTTTCTTTTGTTCTCTTTCTTTCTTTCTCTCTCTTTTTTTCTCCCTTTCCCTCTCTTTCCCCCGCTTTTTTCTTTCTTTTACTTTCTTTCTCTCTCTCTTTCCGTCTTTCTCTTGCTTTCTCTTTTTCACTTTCTTTCTTTCTCTCATTTTCTTTCTCACTCTCTTTCTTTCTCTCTCATTTTTCTCTCTCTTTCTCTCCTCTTTCTCTCCTACTTCTCCTCTCTCTCTGTCTCATTCTTTCTTAGTTGCTCTCTTTCTCTTTCTCTCAATCTCTCTCTCTCTCTCTCTTTCAATCTCCTTTCTTTCGTCCCCCCTCTCTTTTTCTCTTTCTCCCTCTTTCTCTTTTTCTTTATTTCTATCTCTCTCCCTCTCTCTCTTTTCCTCCCTTTCCCTCTCTATTTTTCCTTACTTTTTTTCTTTCTCTCTCTTCTTTCTTTCTCTCTCTATCTCTTTCTCTCATCTTTCTCCTCTCCCTCTGTCTCTTTCCCTCTCTTTTTCTTTTTCCTTGCTCTCTTTCTTTCTTTTTTTACTTTCTCTCTTTATCTCTCTTTCCCCATTCTCTCTCTTTTCTTTTCTTTTTTCGTTCTTGCTTCCTTTCTTCCTTTCTTTCTCTCTTTCTCTTTTTTCTTCCACTCTGTCTTTTTTCCTATCTTTTTTATTTTTCTTTCTCTCTCTCTCTCATTTTTTCTTTCTCTTTCCCCTCTTTTTTCTTTTTCCTTGCCTCTTTCTCTTTCTTTTTTACTTTCTTTCTTTATCTCCCTCTCTTTCTCCTTTCTTCTTTTGTTCTAACTCTTTCCCTCTTTCCTTCTGAGTTTTTTCGCTTTCTGGGGCCTTGGGGCCTTGGGGCCTGGATCGTTTTTTGAAAACACACAAAACAGAGAAACGCTTTAATTACATATATTACAGCAGCTAGGATCATTTTTTGAAAAAAAAACACACAAAACAGAGAAACGCTTTTATTACATATATTACAGCAGCTAGGATCGTTTTTCCACAGAGATGGAAATCTCACTGAAGGTACATATGGTGCCAGAAGTTCAGCGAAGGGCACAGGTGCTCTTTTTATCCCACCTGCTGGCTCAGAAACATCACATGCTTCAGACCTGCCAGTGTGAGACAGAGAGAGAGAAAAAGTAGAGAAGGAAGAAAAGTTTTCCTCTAGTCCACGGATGCCCAAACTTCTTTACCATAAGCGCCACACAGAACAAACATCGGATGCTTGGGGGCAGGGAAGGGACGAGAGATAGCGATCGGAAGAAACAGAAAGAAAGAAAAAAAGATAGAAAAAGACAGCGATACAGAGAGATTCAAAACCTGCAATATATGAATGTCAGAAGTTTGGGGAAAGGGAGAGAGGGAGGGGGGAGAGAGGGAGCGGGGAGAGAGAGGGGGAGAGAGAGGGGGGAGAAAAAAGAAAAAAGAGAAAGAGAGAAAAAAGAGAAAGAAAGACACAGACACAGACAGAGACACACAGATAGACAGACAGACACACAGACAGACAGAGACAGACACGCAGACAGACACACAGACAGACACACAGACAGACACACAGACAGACACACAGACAGACACAAACGGGGAATGAAAAGGAAGGAAGGAGAGCTGCAAGACCAGAAGCTTAGAAGTTTGGGGAAACGGAAGGGATGTGAGATGGGCTCGGCGAGGCAATTCTGATTGCGTATTCAAGTTCCCAGTCCAAACACTGAGTCCGGCTTGTGATCCTTTAATGAGTGGGGTGCTGCAGAAAGCTGGAGAGGGAATTCAGAGCAGGATCAGAAACACCAGAGTTTCCTAAAGAATGAAATGATGAAGCATCCTAAAAAACCAGAAAGACTCTCTAACGATGCAGGAACAGCTTCAAGAAACAGCTTCTAACAATGGAGAAACAGCTTGCCTTGCCTCACCTCTGCTACAGAACATCAGGAAGACACAGTTTTATTCAATATATTCCCTGAGGACTATTCCAAAGAAATGGGACACTTCTTGGCGCACTTTAATACAGCAGCTAAGATCCTTTTGGCGCAGAGATGGAAATCCCAGGAAATCCCCACGAAAATGGAAGTGGTGGGAAAAGTTCTGGAAACAGCACAGTTGGACTTCTTTTCCCAGCTGCTGGCTCGGAAATCTAAAGAAACAGCAAGAAAATACAGGATGAAATCCTATGCCTGGTTAGATACACTTGCTTACTGTAAGAGCCATACAGTACAAACATCAGATACTTCAGAGCTGCAGGACATGAATGTCAGAAGTCGGGGGAAGGGAAGGGAGAGAGGGTGAGAGACACAGAGAGACCAAAAAAAGAGAAAGAAGAAAGGTCTTCATCTAATGCAGAGATGCCCAAACTTGTTTCCCATAAAAGCCACGCAGAACAAACATCAGATGTTTGAGATCTGCCAAGACATGAATGTCAGAAGTTTGGGGGAAAGGGGGGAAGAGGGAAGCTGCAAGACTGGAATGTCAGAAGTTTGGGGAAACGGAAGGAGTGGGAGAGGTGCTCCGCAAGGCAATTCTAATTTCGTATTCAAGTTCCCAGTCCAAACACTGAGTCCGGCTTGTGATCCTTTAAAGAGCTGGTTATTGCAGAACCCTTGAGAGGGACTTTAGAGCAGGATCGGAAACATTGCAGTTTCCTAAAGAATGAAATAAGAACGTAAGAGAGATAGAGACAGAGAGAAAGCAAAAGAAGAAAGGTTTTCATCTATTCCAGGGATGCCCAAACTTGTTTACCATAAGAGCCACACAGAACAAACATCAGATGTTTGAGGGGAGGGGAAGGGAAGGGAGAGAGAAAGAAAGAGAGAGCGAGAGAGAGAGAGAGAAAGAGAAAAAAAGAAAGAAAGAAAAGAAAAAGAAATACAGAGATTCGAAATCAGCAATATATGAATGTCAGAAGTTTGAGGGAAGGGTAAGGAAGGGAGAAAGAAACAGAGACAGAAAGGAGGAAAGGAAGAAAAAGAGTGAAAGAACAAAAAAGTCAGAGAGCAGAGGGAGGGAGGAAGGAAGGAAGGAAGGAAGGAAGGAAGGAAGGAAGGAAGGAAGGAAGGAAGGAAGGAAGGAAGGAAGGAAGGAAGGAATGTCAGAAGTTCGGGGAAATGGAAGGGATTGGAGAGAGGCCCAGCGAGGCAATTCTGATTGCGTATTCAAGTTCCCAGTCCAAACACTGAGTCCGGCTTGTGATCCGTTAATGAGTTGGGTATTGCAGAAGACTTGAGCGGGACTTTAGAGCAGGATCAGAAACACTGCAGTTTCCTAAAGAATGAAATAAGAACATAAGAGAGATAGAGAGAGACAGAGAGAGAGACCAAAAGAAGAAAGGTTTTCATCTATTCCTTTGGAGTTCCTCACAATCCTCTCTGGTTCTCACCACCATGAACGATTTAGTGTCGTCCGCAAACTTGGCCTCTTCACTGCTCACTCCCAACTCTAAATCATTTATGAACAAGTTAAACAGCGTGGGACCCAATACCGAGCCCTGCGGCACCCCGCTGCTTACCGTCCTCCACTGCGGACTGCCCGTTTATACTCACTCTCTGCTTCCTATTACTCAGCCAGTTTTTGATCCACAAGAGGACCTGTCCTTTTACTCCATGACTCTCGAGCTTTCTAAGGAGCCTTTGATGAGGAACTTTATCAAAAGCTTTCTGGAGGTCAAAGTAAACAACATCTATCGGGTCTCCTTTGTCCACATGTTTGTCCCCCTCAAAGAAATGTAACAGGTTAGTGAGGCAAGATCTTCCCTTACAGAACCCATGCTGAGTCTTCTTCAATAACCCATGTTCATCAATGTGCCTACTCATTCTGAAGCATCCTAAAGAAGAACCAGAAAGGCTCTCTAACAATGGAGAAACAGCTTCAAGAAGGAAAAAGCGGGGGGGGGGGGATGGCTTCAAAAGTGACCCACTCCAGGGACTAGGGTTGCCAAGTCCAATTCAAGAAATATCTGGGGACTTTGGGGGTGGGGCCAGGAGACATTAGGGGTGGATCCAAGATCAAGGCAGTGACAAGCATAATTGAACTCCAAAGGGAGTTCTGGCCGTCACATTGAAAGGGACGGCACACCTTTTCAATTCCTTCCTTCTATAGTGAAGGATAGGGGCACCTTCTTTTGGGGCTCATAGAATCGGACCCCCTGGTCCAATCCTTTTGAAACTTGGTGGATATTTTGGGGAGAGTCTCTAGATGTTATACTTAAAATTTGGTGCCTCTACCCCAAAAAACAGTCCCCCCCAGAGCCCCAGATACCCGTGGATCAATTCTCCATGATTTTCTATGGGAATAAATCTCCATAGGGAATAATAGAGTTCCCAGAAGACATTTCCCTCCCCCCCTCCCCTCCCCCCGCTTTCTGATGACCCTGAAGCGGGGGGAGGGTCTCCAAACCCAGGGATCCCCTGCGCCCACCTGGGGATGGGCAACGCTACCAGGGACCCCTGGCAAGCGGCTCTTCTCCCACCCCCACCCGGCTCCCTCTGCCACTTCCGTGGCCACCTGCAGGGTTGGTGCTGAAGGAGGGGAGGGGGGGACGGGGTCCGCTCCGGAGCAGGAAGAGGCCCTGGATCCCCCACGCCCAACCCCACTCATACCTCCTTCTCCTCTTCCCCGGCCTGGAGAGCTGGCCTGGCACCCGAGAGACGTTCCTCAGCTGCCCTCAGAGAGCCCACGGTCGGCCACAGCGGTGGGGACCAGCGCCCAGCCTGCCACGGCGTGTGCCAGCCGCAGGGCGACGATCCAAGCGAGCCAGAGCCGCCGCCGTGGAGGAGAGGACGCGGAGCCTTCCCGGCAGCTGTTCGCGCGCTTGCTGCATTTAACCTCTGCAGCTGCGTCAGCCCCGCCCCCTCTGGCCCCAGCGCCAATCGCCAGCCTCCTCCTCCTCCGCTGCTGCCGCCCCACCGGCCCTCCGAGGGCGAAGGGAGGCTGCGGGGCTAGCTGGACAGGCAGCCGGCCTGGGGGCGCCTCGCGAGGGAGGCCGAGAGAAGGCAGCGGGAGGGGAGGGGAGGGGGCTGGAGCCGGCTGGCTGGCGAGGAACGCGACGGGAGGGCTCCTTCTGGGACTCCAAGGTAAGGGGCTGAGTCGGGGCAGCTGCACAGAACCTGACCTCCCTCGGGGCTGCGCCCTTCTATTCCGCATCTTTCCTTCCTGCTCCATGACATTATTGCATAGAATTCCTATATATCGGGGGCGGGGGGGGGGAGAGAACCGCCCCCCTTTCTATAAGAGACGCCCCTCCTTCTGAACCTGCCCCTCCGCGGTCCTATGCAGAACAGTCCCAAGGGTTGAAGTGCCCCAAAATGCACACGCCTGGTCTGTGTGGGCAGAGCCGGCTCAAGGCTGCAGTTCCAAAAGCAACCGTGGCCGGCCTGAGCAACGGCTCTGAGGTGCAAGTGCCATGCCACCGTGCTTGCCCATTTCCCTTGCCAGGGAGGGTGAAAGTGGGTGGGAGGGCCCAAAACAAAACCCCCCAGGCTGTGGCCTAGGCAGCCACCTAGGACTGCCTGATGCAGGGGTCCCCGACCGGTACCGGTACCGATCCATGGCCTCTTAGCAACCAGGCCGTAGGGTGTATAATTATTTCGTTAGATATCACAATGTAGTAATAATAATAAGAAGAAGAGGACCTGGGATTTATATCTGCCCTCCATTTCAAATCTCAGAGTGGCTCACAATCTCCTTTATCTTCCTCCCCCACAACAGACACCCTATGAGTTGGGTGGGGCTGAGAGACTTCTCCCAGAAGCTGCCCTTTCAAGGACA
This sequence comes from Heteronotia binoei, assembly GCF_032191835.1. NCBI lineage: Eukaryota > Metazoa > Chordata > Lepidosauria > Squamata > Gekkonidae > Heteronotia > Heteronotia binoei. The sequence continues at coordinate 84,111,956 of NC_083234.1, forward strand.
ACTCCTGAGAGAGCTATGGCTGACCCAAGGCCATTCCAGCAGCTGCATGTGGAGTGGGAAATCAAACCCAGCTCCCCCAGTCTATACACTTAACCACCACGCCAAAATAAAGTGCGCAATTGTATCATACTCAAACCATCACCCCCCATCCCCAGTGCGTGGAAAAATGGTCTTCCGCAAAACTGGTGCCCAAAAGGTTGGGGACCACTGGCCTAACGGATGGGCCAGCCATGTGTGTGGGCAGGGGAATCCCGCTGCATGATACTATCCTGACACGGGTACCCTGGTTTGGGTAACTATCCACTGGGTCAGATTATCCAGCACACTGGCACCGTTTGGAGGTCAGACCCCTTCCCTTCAGCTGCCCACTCTGGTATCCTTAGATGGGCGCGTGCCTCATCTCTGCTCCTCTGGTTGGCCAGCTTGATGCCTCCAGCCACTGCAGGGCTCCTGGCAACTGCTTGCACTGACTGCTGATGTGGGTGGAGGGGGGGAGTGTTGCCATGGATTTTCCCAGGAGGGCTGGGGATGGTTGCTGGGGATTCCCCTGGATAGGCAGTGGGATAGGCAGCAATCAGCTTGAATACTTGGTGCATTTGTTTAACTGGCAACTGGCTTTCCTGAATGCCAGATAATGAAGCTTTTTTTTTTTTGTATTTGTTCATAGCTTTATAAGCTGACCTGTCTGAGCGAGGCAGTTTGTGTCAGTGAAGCCCCTTGCAAAACACCAGCTCTGCGGGAAGCCCTTGGAACTCCTTACCAGTTTGGTACATTTATTGCAATAACTCTGCTGAAACTGAGCTGTGCAGATCTCCACAGAAGTCTTGCAGCGTCCGAAGCTGTGTTTTCAGGAACACGGAGCGCATGTGCCAGGGTCCTCCTCGCTCGAACCCTGGACCCCAGCGGCCATGGACCCCTTGACCTAGGAAAGATCTATAAGGGTACAGCGAGGGGGGAAGGCGCCAACAGCTAGCATGGGGGCTGTGGCTGTGGCCCCTTCTTGGAAATGAATCTCATCTCAGGGTTCAGTCATCAGTTCTGGCCACTCCCTGCTTCAGTTGATCTCCTGATTTCCGCACCCATTTTTGTGCCCCATACGTTTCTCCCCACCTCCCAGTTCTTTTGAGACCACTCTGATCTTGAGTTGCCTTTTTCCTTGTGTGTAATGTTTCTCTGAATTCCCAGGCTCTTTTTCCTTCCCTAATGGAAGGAAATTCTTTAAACCTCTTTAAACACAAACAAGTGAAGCTGGGAATTCAGAGAACCTGCTTAACCTGACATTACAATATATAGATATATTGATACTTCAGTGCCCTTTAAAAAACAGCATCATGAAATTGGTATGTCAATACAGGAAAAAGGAAAGATCCCCTGTGCAAGCACCAGTCGTTTCCGACTCTGGGCTGACGTTGCTTTCACAACGTTTTCACAGCAGACTTTTTACGGAATGGCTTGCCAATGCCTTCCCTAGTCATCTACGCTTTCCCCCCAGCAAGCTGGGTACTCATTTTACCGACTTCAGAAGGATGGAAGGCTGCGCCAACCTCGAGCCAGCTCCCTGAAAACCCAGCTTCCGCCGGGGATCGAACTCAGGTCGTGAGCAGAGCTCAGGACTGCAGTACTGCAGCTCTGCGCCACGGGGCTCTTATGTCAATGTAAGCATGTATCAAAAGGGGGTGTGTGTGCTGCAATGCCACCGAAGACAACAGCACCCTCCTTGGAAAACTGATCATCTGAGGCATGTGGGGCAGAAAATAAACTGACAGCCACAGCTGTGAAAATGCAGAGGGAGGCAGACGTGGACAGACCCTGGGTTTGCAGGTCAGCTAACCAGCCAATCAGGAGCCAGTCACGTGGGCAGAAAAGCCCTCCCTCGACCTTTTCTGCAGGAGCAGTCCCTCCACCCTCGGAATTCTGCTTTCCCCTGCTCAAATAATCAATTCCCCACCAGCTGCTGTACACAGCAGTGCCGCAGGCACATGCCACCCACTGACCCCACTCAGCGGCATGTTTCCCTGGGTCTGAGGCGTTGGAAGCTGCCCCAAATGCCTCCAAGCTGAGGAAGGAAGCCCTGCACATATGCCAGGGTCTTCACTCGAACCCTGGACTCCAGCAGTCATGTACTTCTTGAACTAGGAAAGGTCTATAATGGTACAGCGAGGGGGAAAGGCACCAACAGCTGGCATCGCTAAGAGAAAAAGAAGATATTGGATTTCTATTCTGCCCTATACTCTGAATCTCAGAGTGGCCTACAATCTCCTTTCCCTTCCTACCCCACAATAAACACCCTGTGAGGCAGGTGGGGCTGAGAGAGCTCTCCCAGAAGCTGCCCTTTCAAGGACAGAGTCTCAGAGCGGCCTACAATCTCCTTTACATTCCTCTCCCGCAACAGACACCCTGTGAGGTGGGTGGGGCTGAGAGAGCTCTCCCAGAAGCTGCCCTTTCAAGGACAGCTCTGCGAAAGCTCTGGCTGACCCAAGGCCATTTGAACAGGTGCAAGTGGAGGAGTGGGGAATCAAACCCAGTTCTCCCAGATGAGAGTCCACGCACTTCACCACTACACCAAACTGGCTCTCTGTTGATGTGGCCCCTTCTTGGAATCTCATCTCAGGGCTCAGTCATCTGTTCTGGCCCCCCGCTGCTTCACTTTATCTCCTACATACAGTTTTGTGCCTTTCATTTCACCCCCTCATGCCCCCACCCCGGTGCACTTTGGATTTCCTCAGGTCAGAGGTGTTTGGAGCTGCTGCAAAGGCCTCTGAGCCGAGAAAGCACGCCCCCCCCCAGCCCCTTCGAACCAGAAGGGGTGGGGAGAGGTGAATGGCATGTTTGCTTGCCTTGGAGGCCTTTGGAGCTACTGGGAATGCCTCTGAGACACGCAGGGATGGTGCGAGTGGAAACAGGGAGGGGGCATGCAGCCCCATGACCAATTGGCGCTCTAGGCAGCCGCCTATCTGGCCCACACACCAGCTCCGGCTGCACAGGTGCATTTTGACTTGTGTCTCCCCCCCAAGCAGAAGTCCAAGGGCGGAATGACTGTCCTGCAGAATCAGTCCTTCATTGAGAGGCTGGTGGAGCTTCATTGACTCAACACAGCTCCAAGGCAAAACCCAGTGGTAGCATCATGCCCAACTCTTGTGAAGCTTGCATGGTCACCCAACGGGTCCAACAGGGCAAGGAAGGATCTAAGGTTGTGAAGCTGAACACTTTCCCTTGACAACAGTGCACAGCAGAGGGATTTACTTCTGAGTGAACAGGCGTAGGATCTGGACACAATCTGCACATCCCATGACATGGGTGGCTCAGGCTAGCCCGCTCTTGGCAGATCTCAGAAGAACCTCGGTGAGGCCGGCCTGGTCAGCTCTCGGATGGGAGACCAGGAAGAATAGCATCAACAATGAGATAAGAGGAAGAAACCGTGTGAATTGTTGCACCTCACCTCAACAATGTTTAGAATTGTAGCTCTGTATAGTTCCCTTTGATGTATTCCAATATAGCCAGCCTCCTAAGGCCACATTGTATCAGTCTCAATCTTCTTCTTCACTCAGATACTTATGGATTATCGAATAAAGCTTAACTTTGCAACAATTCAAGGTCTGGCTGATTTGAAATTCCATCGTCTGACACAGACTCACGGGAATTGCCACTCCTTGTTCTGCATTAGATATTAGATCTCAATGGATGTTTAAGAACACTGAGTGCCATCCTCAAACTGTATGGAAATTAGCACCACATGGTTTCAAATTGTTTTAATCTAATGTTTAATGTAACTGTTTTGTGTTTCTCTTCCCTTACTTTTCCTCAAACTACTGACATTCTTGACCTGCGAGTTTCAAACATCTGACTCTGTTTGTTCTGTGTGACTCTTATGTTATGCAAGTTTGGGCATCTCTTTCTTTCTTTCTTTCTTTCTTTCTTTCTTTCTTTCTTTCTTTCTTTCTTTCTTTCTTTCTTTCTTTCTTTCTTTCTTTCTTTCTTTCTTCCTTCCTTCCTTCCTTCCTTCCTTCCTTCCTTCTCTTTCCTTTTCTTTCCTTTCCTTTCCCTCTCTCTTTCTCTTTTTCCTTGCTCTCTTTCTTTCTTTTTTACTTTCTTTCTTTATCTCTCTCTCTTTCTCCCATTCTCTCTCTCTCTTTTCTTTCTTTCTTTCTTTCTTTCTTTCTTTCTTTCTTTCTTTCTTTCTTTCTTTCTTTCTTTCTTTCTTTCTTTCTTTCTTTCTTTCTTTCTGTCAGCGCAGGGTTCATCGAGGATCAACAATGATAGAACTCTTTTCTTTGAAAATAAGTTTCATTTATTGATTACAACAATGTTACTCTTGCAGAAGGTCTTTGAGAGTGATAACACATAAGGAACAAGCACTAGCATTTATGGGGATACATCAAAGCCTAGGGGGTTTAAATCATTCTCATAATAAAGTTGCATTCTGCCTTTCAGAGGTGTTTGATTCACAAGCCTGTTATCTCCCCAGTTGGGCCATCTCCACTCCCCCTCCTAGCTGATGTCCTTGCTGGTGCCTGGGAAGCGGCCGTGTATTTCTGCACTTCAAACACACTTTATGGCTCCTGGCACCCAACTCCCTCCTCCCTTTCTTTCCCCCCTCAGGCATGCCTAGAATTCTACTGGGGTTCAGTGGGGTTAGTTACAAGTAAATAAACATTGCAGGTAATATGGTTAGTATCAATAGACATACTGCCCCCCCCCCCTAAGCTCTTGCTCGGTGTTTGTCAGGGTGCAGTAGGTAAAATTGCTTAAGTAGTTGAGGGGCGTTGATATCGGAGGCTTTCACGCACTCATCGCAGCTGGGCGGAAAGTAGCGCCAGCGCACGAGATACTGCAAAACCCCCCTGTGCACTCTGAAGTCGAGGATCTCTTTCACTTCTGACCCCGCACCAGAATAGGTTCCGGCTCGGGGCTCCGGGGATGCCACCTCGAACCACCCGGATCTCATCGGATAAGACTGCAATGGAAAACAGGGTGCATTTTACTGAACAGTTTGGGCAAGTCCAGTTCAACTGTCACTTTATTGATCACCTGTTTTATCCGGAACAGCCCCAGAAATCGATAAGCCAGCTTCGGGGAGGTTTGGGGCAACGGGAGATTTTTGGTTGATAGAAATACAGTCTCTCCGACTTTAAAGTCCCACCCCGGGCTATGTTTTTTGTCGAATTGTGCTTTGTAGTCCTTTTTTGCCTCCTCCAGATTCTCCTGGATGACTTTCCAGGAGCTCTCCAGAGTTTTCCACCATTGCTGACATTCCGGGGAAATCGGTGGGGCACCGCCACCTGGAAGGGTTGGAAAAGGCTTCCCCTCATAACCGTGTACTGCCTGGAAAGGGGAGACCTTGATGGAGCCGTGTAGGCTGTTATTATAACTATATTCGGCAAATGGTAACAGCTCCACCCAGTTAGATTGCTGGAAGTTCACATAGCACCGCAGGTATTGCTCGAGAAGCCCATTAACCCTCTTGCTTTGACCATCCGTCTGTGGGTGGTAGGCTGAACTCAAACCCTGCTCCATGCCCATCAGTCTACAGAACTCCCGCCAGAAGTTGGCAACGAACTGTGGCCCGCGAACTGTGGCCCGCTGTCGCTAATGACCTTGTCAGGAAATGAGTGGATCCGGGCCACGTGCACGAAGAATAAGTGGGCTAGTTCCTTGGTCGTTGGGAGTTTTCTACAGGGGATGAAGTGGGCTTGCTTGGAGAAGGTGTCCCTTTTGACGACGGGGTGCTGGTCCGGCTATTCTCGGGGCAGTTAGCGGCCAGATGGTTGGGGTCCCCGCACTGGGAGCACTTGCGGGTCCCCGAGAAAACCTTGGGTGTCGCCCCCCCCCTGTTTTTCTCGCCTCTGGCTTTGGAGCGGGCCGCGTGTCTCGGCTTGGCCGGCTCTGGAGCCCCTGGCGCTGGATCGCCACCTCCTTCATGTTGGTCTCGATTTCCCCGGCAAGCTGGATCCAACCAACCAGGGTGTCGGGTCTCACTTCCCCAGGGCCCGATCCAGCAAGAGAGAGAGAGAGAGAGAGAGAGAAAGAAAGAGAGCAAGGAAGAAAGTAAGAGAGAGAGAAATAATTTTTCTTTCTTTCTTTCTTTCTTTCTTTCTTTCTTTCTTTCTTTCTTTCTTTCTTTCTCTCTCTCTCTTTTGCTTGCTCTCTTTCTTTCTCTTTTTCTCTTTTTTACTTTCTTTCTCGCTCTCTCTTTCTTTCTTTCACTCTCTCTTTCTTTCCTTCTCTCTCTCTTCTTTTCTTTTTCCTTCTCTCTCTCTTCCTTTCCTTCTCTCCCTCTTTTTCTTTCCTCCTCGCTCTCTATTTCTTACTCTTTCTGTCTTTTTTCTTTCTTTAACTGTATCTCGCTTTCTGCCATGCCTTGCCTTTCTTTCTTTCTTTCTTTCTTTCTTTCTTTCTTTCTTTCTTTCTTTCTTTCTTTCTTTCTTTCTCTCTCTCTCTCTCTCTCTCTCTCTCTCTCTTTCTTTCTTTCTTTCTCTCTCTCTCTTTCTTTCTTTTTCTTTCCCTCTCTCTTCTTTTTCCTTGCTCTCTTACTTTCTTTTTTCTCTTTTTTACTTTCTTTCTTTCTCTCTCTCTCTCTTTCTCTTGCTCTTTGTTTCTCTCTTTCTCTCTCTCTCAATCTCTCTCTCTTTCTTTCTCTCTCTCTTTCAATCTCACTTTCTTTCTCTTTGTTTCTTTCTTTCTTTCTCTCTCTCTTTTTCTCTTTCGCCCTCTTTCTTTCTTTCTTTCTTTCTTTCTTTCTTTCTTTCTTTCTTTCTTTCTTTCTCTCTCTTTCTCTCTTTCTTTCTTTTTCTCTTCCCCTCCCTCTTTTTCCTTAATTTCTTTCTTTCTCTCTCTTTTTTCTTTCTTTATCTCTCTTTCTCTCTCTTTCTCTCCTCTTTCTCCTCTCTCTCTCTGTCTCTCTCTTTTTTCTTCCTTGATCTCTTTCTTTCCCTTTCTCTCTTTCTTTCTTTATTGCTCTCTTTCGCTCTTTCTCTCTTTCTTTCTCTCTTTCTTTCTTTTTCTCTCAATCTTTTTCTTTCGTTCTCACTTTCTCTCTTTTTCGCTTTCTTCCTCTCTCTCTCTTCCTTTCCTTCTTTCTCTCTCATACTCGTTCTCTCTTTCTTTCTTCCTTCCTTGCACTCTCTTTCTTTTTCTCTCTTTTTCATTCTTTCTGTCCCTCTCCCTTCTTCTTTTTCCTTGCTCTCTTTTTTTCTCTTTTTTACTTTCTTTCTTTCTCTTTCTTTACTTCTTTCTTTCCTTTCTCTCTCTCTCTTTCTTTCTTTTTATCTCTTTCCCTCTCTCTTCTTCTTTTTCCTTATACTTTCTTTCTCTCTTTCTCATTTTTACTTTCTATATATCTTTCTCTTGCTTTTTTCTATCTTTCTCCTTTTTACTTTCTCGTTCTCCTTCTCTCCTTCTATCTCTCTCTCTCTTCCTTTATTTTTTCTTTCCCTCTCTCTTTTTGTTTGCTATCTTTCTTTTTCTTTTATTTTCTTTCTCTCTCTATTTCCCTCTTTCTCTTTCTCTCTTTCTTTTTACTTACTTACTTTCTTTCTTTCTTTCTTTCTCTTTCCCTCTTTCTTTCTCTCTCACTTTCTTTGTTTCTTTATCTTTCTTTCTTTCTCTCTCTCAATCTATCTTCGTTTTTCTCTCTCTCTTTCTTTCATTCTCTCTCTGTTTTTTCTTTCTTTATATATCTATTTCTCTCATTCACTTTTCCTACTCTTCTCTCTCTTACTTACTCATTCTTTCTTCCTTGCTCTCTTTCTTTCTCTTTCTTTCTTTCTTTCTTTCTTTCTTTCTTTCTTTCTTTCTTTCTTTCTCTCTTTCTCTCTCTCTCTTTTTCTCTCTTTCCCTCTCTCTTCTTCTTTTTCCTTGCTCTCTTACTTTCTCTCTTTCTCTTTTTTTACTTTCTTTCTTCCTTTCTCTTTCTCTCTTGCTCTTTGTTTCTCTCTCTCTCTCATTTTTTCTCTTTCTCTCTCTCTCAATCTCTCTTTCTTTCCTTCTCTCTCTCTCTCTTTCAATCTCACTTTCTTTCTCTTTGTTTCTTTCTTTTGTTCTCTCTCTCTTTTTCTTTCTCACTCTTTCTTTCTTTCTGCATTTTTTCTTTCTTTCTTTCTCTCTCCCTCTCTCTCTCCCTTTCTTTCTTTCCTTCTTTCTTTCTTTCTTTCTCTCTTTCAGTCTATCTTTCTTTTCTTTCTTTCTCTTTCTTTCTCTCTTTCTCTCTCTCTCTTTCTTTCTTTTTCTCTCTTTCCCTCTCTCTTCTTCTTTTTCTTTGCTCTCTTACTTTCTCTTTCTCTTTTTTTACTTTCTTTCTTCCTTTCTCTCTCTCTCTCTTGCTCTTTGTTTCTCTCTCTCTCTTTCTCTCTCTCATTCTTTCTCTCTTTCTCTCTCTCTCAATCTCTCTTTCTTTCTTTCTTTCCTTCCCTCTCTCTCTCTTTCAATCTCACTTTCTTTCTCTTTGTTTCTTTCTTTCGTTCTCTCTCTTTTTCTCTTTCTCACGCTTTCTTTCTTTCTTTCTTTCTTTTTCTTTCTTTCTTTCTGCATTTTTTCTTTCTTTCTCTCTCCCTCCCTCTCTCTCCCTTTCTTTCTTTTTTTCTTTCTTTCTTTCTTTCTTTCTTTCTTTCTTTCTTTCTCTCTCTCTCTCTCTCTCTTTCTTTCTTTCTTTCCTTTCTTTCTTTCTTTCTCTCTCTCTCTCTCTCTTTCTCTCTTTCTTTCTTTTTCTCTCTTCCCCTCCCTCTTTTTCCTTAATTTGTTTCTTTCTTTCTCTCTCTTTTTTCTTTTTTCATCTCTCTCTCTCTTTCTCTCCTCTTTCTCCTCTCTCTCTGTCTCTCTCTTTCTTTCTTCCTTGATCTCTTTTTTCCCTTTCTTTTTCTTTCTTTATCGCTCTCTCTTGCACTTTCTCTCTTTCTTTCTTTCTTTCTTTCTTTCTTTCTTTCTTTCTTTCTTTCTTTCTTTCTTTCTTTCTTTCTTTCTTTCTTTCTTTCTTTCTTTTCTCTCAATCTTTTTCTTTCTTTTTCTCTCTAAATCTCTCTTTGTTTCTTTCGTTCTCACTTTCTCTCTTTTTCACTTTCTCCCTCTCTCTCTCTTCCTTCTTTCTCTTTCTTTCTTACTCGCTCTCTCTTTCTTTCTTCCTTCCTCGCACTCTCTTTCTTTTTCTCTCTTTTTTCATTCTTTATCTGTCCCTCTCCCTTCTTCTTTTTCCTTGCTCTCTTTCTTTTTCTCTTTTTTACTTTCTTTCTCTCTCTTTCTTTACTTCTTTCTTTCCTTTCTCTCTCTCTCTCTCTTTCTCTCTCTTTCCCTCTCTCTTCTTCTTTTTCCTTGTTCTTTCTATCTCTCTTTTGCTTTTTTGCTTTCTTTCTCTCTCTCTTTCTCTTGCTTTTTTCTGTCTTTCTCCTATTTACTTTCTCATTCTCTCTCTCTCCTTCTCTAACTCTTTCTCTCTTTCTTTATTTTTCTCTTTCCCTCTCTCTTTTTGTTTGCTTTCTTTCTTTTTCTTTTATTTTCTTTCTCTCTATTTCCCTCTTTCTCTTTCTCTCTTTCTTTTTTACTTTCTTTCTCTCTCTGTCTCTTTCTCTTTCTTTCTTTCTTTCATTCTTCCTTCCTTCCTTCCTTCGTTCCTTCCTTCCTTCCTTCCTTCCTTTCTTTCTCTTTCCCTCTCTCTTTCTCTCTCACTTTCTTTGTCTCTTTATCTTTCTTTCTCTCTCTCAATCAATCTTCCTCTTTCTCTCTTTCTCTCTCTCTCTCTTTCTTTCTCTTTCTCAATATCTCTTTCTTTCTTTTGTTCTCTCTCTCTTTCTCCCTTTCTCTCTTTCTTTTAATTCCTTCATTCCGTCCTTCCTTCCTTCCTTCCTTCCTTCCTTTCTGTCTCTCTCTTTCTTTTTCCTCTTTCTCTCTCTCTCTCTTTTTTTCTCTCTTTCCCTCTCTCTTTTCCCTTGCTTTATTTCTTTCTCACTTTTACTTTCTTTCTCTCTCTCCTTCTTTCTCTTGCTTTCTCTTTTTTACTTTATTTCTTTCTCTCTCTCTATCTTTCTATTACTCTTTCTCACTCTCTCGCTCTTTCTTTATATATCTATTTCTCTCTTTCGCTTTTCCTACTCTTCTCTCTCTAACTTACTCATTCTTTCTTCCTTGCTTTCTTTTTATTTCTATCTTTCTTTCTTTCCTTCCTTCCTTCCTTCCTTCCTTCCTTCCTTCCTTCCTTCCTTCCTTCCTTCCTTCCTTCCTTCCTTCTTTCTTTCTCTTTCAGTCTCACTTTCTTTCTTTCTCTTTCTTTCTTTCTTTCTTTCTTTCTTTCTTTCTTTCTCTTTCTCTCTTTCTTTCTTTCTCACTCTCTCTTCCTTTTTTCATTCTTTATCTGTCCCTCTCTCTTTGTTTTTTTCTTGCTCTCTTTCTTTTTCTCTTTTTTAGTTTCTTTCTGTCTGAGAAAGAGAAAAAGAGAGAGAGAAAATGAAAGAAAGAGAAAAAAGAGATTGAGAGAGAGAAAGAGAGATAAAGAAAGAAAAAGATTGAGAGAGGAGAAAGAAAAAAGATAGAGAGAAAGAGAGAGTGATATAGAAAGAAAGAGAGAAAGAGAAAGAAAGAGAGCAAGGAAATAAAACAAATTGAGAAAGAAAGATAGAAAAAAGCGAAAGGGAGAGAGAAAGAGAGAGAGTGATATAGAAAGAAAGAGAGAAAGAGAAAGAGAAAACAAGGAAGAAAGAAAGTGACAGAGAGAGAGACAGGAGAAAGAGAGAGACAGAGATAAGAAAAAAGGGAGAGAGAGAACAAAGGAAGGAAAGAATGAAAGCTAGAGAGAGAGAGAGAGAAAAAGAAAGAAAGAAAGAGCAACAGGGAGAAAGAGAAAATCAGAGAGAGAGAATGAAAAAAAGAAACATAGAGATTGAAAAAGAGAGAGAGAAAGAAAAAAGAAAGAGAGATTGAGAGAGAGAAAGAAAGAGAGTAAGGAAGAAAGAATGTGTGAGTCAGAGAGAGAAGAGTAAAAAAGCGAAAAAGAGACATATAAAGAAAGAAAGAAGAAAGAGAGAGAGAATGAAAGAAAGAAAGAGCGAGAGAGTGAGAAAAAGAAAGAGAGGAAGGAAAAAGAAGAAGAGAATGGGAAAGAGAGAAAAAGAAAGAAAGAAAGAAAGAAAGAAAGAAAGAAAGAAAGAAAGAAAAGAAGATAGAGGGAAAGAGAGAAAAAGAAAGAAAGAAAGAAAGAAAGAAAGAAAGAAAGAAAGAAAGAAAGAAGAAAAAAGAAGAAAAGGAAGGAAGGAAGAAATACAGAAAGAAAGGGAGAAAGAGAGAGAGAGAACAAAAGAAAGGAAGAGAGATTGCAAAAGAGAAAGAAAGAGAAAGAGAGAAAGAAAGAAAAAAAGAAAGAGAAAAAGAAAAAGAAGCGAGTAAGGAAGAAGAAGAGAGGGAAAGAGAGAAAAAGAAAAAGAGAGAGAAAAAAAGAGAGAGAGAAAAAAAGGAAAGAAAGAAAGAAAGAGAGAGAGAGAGAAAAAGAGAATTCAAGGTAAGACAAGGCAGAAAGAGAGACAGATAAAGAAAGAAAAAAGAGAGAAAGAATAAGAGAGCGAGGAAGAAAGAAAGAGAGGGATAGAAGAAAATAAGAGAGAGAGAAGAAAAAAGAAAGGAAGAGAGAAAGAGAAGGAAAAAGAGAGAGAGAAAGAAAGAAAGAAAGAAAAAGAAAGAAAGAAAGAAAGTATAAAAAGAAAGAGAGAAAGAAAGAGAGCAAGAGAAAGAGAGAGAGAAAGAAAGAAAGTAAAAAAGAGAAAAATAAAAAGAAAGAGAGGAAGGAAAAAGAAGAAGAGAATGGGAAAGAGAGAAAAAGAAAGAAAGAAAGAAAGAAGAGAAGATAGAGGGAAAGAGAGAAAAAGAAAGAAAGAAAGAAAGAAAGGCAAAGCATAGCAGAAAGTGAGAGCCAGATAAAGAAAGAAAAAAGAGAGAAAGAGGAAGAATGAGAGAGCGAGGAAGAAAGAAAGAGAGAGCGAGGAAGAAAGAAAGAGGGAGAGAAGAAAAGGAAAAGAGAGAGATGGAAAAAGAAAGGGAGAGAGAGAGAGAAGGAAAGAAAGAGAGAGTTAAAGAAAGAGAGAAAGAGATAGAGAGAAAGAAGAAAGTAATTAAAAGAAAGAGAGGAAGAAAAAGAGCAAGAGAAAGAGAGAGATTAAAAAGAACGTAAAAAAGAGAAAGAGAGAAAGAAAGAGAGCAAGGAAAAAGAAGAGAGTGAGAAAGAGAGAAAAAGAAAGAAAGAGAAAGAAAGAAAGAAAGAAAGAAAGAAAGAAAGAAAGAAAGAAAGAAAGAAAGAAGAGAAGATAGAGGGAAAGAGAGAAAAAGAAAGGAAGAGAGACAGAGGGAGAAAGAGAAAAAAGAGAGTAAACGAAAGAAAGAAAAAAAGAAAGAATTAATGAAAGAAAGAAAGAAAGAGAGATTGAGAGAAAAAAAGGAAGAAAAGAGATTGAAAGAAAAAAGAGAAAGAGAAAGGAAGAAAGAAGGAAGGAAGGAAGGCAGGCAAGGAAAAAGAAGAGAGAGAAAAAGGGAGAAAAAAGAAAGAGAGAGAGAGAAAGAAACAAAGGAAGGATGGAAGAGAGAGAGAGAGAGAAAAAGAAAGAAAGAAAGAAAGAAAGAAAGAAAGAAAGAAAGAAAGATGAAAAAAGAAGAAAAGGAAGGAAGGAAGGAAGAAATACAGAAAGAAAGGGAGAGAGAGAGAGAGAACAAAAGAAAGGAAGATAGATTGCAAAAGAGAAAGAAAGAAAGAAAGAAAAAAAGAAAGAGAAAAAGAAAAAGAAGAAAGTAAGGAAGAAGAAGAGAGGGAAAGAGAGAAAAAGAAAAAGAGAGAGAAAAAGAAAGAAAGAGAGAGAGAAAAAGGAAAGAAAGGAAGAAAGATAGAGAGAGAGAGAAAAAGAGAAAAAGAGAATTCAAGGTAAGACAAGGCAGAAAGAGAGACAGATAAAGAAAGAAAAAAGAGAGAAAGAATAAGAGAGCGAGGAAGAAAGAAAGAGAGGGATAGAAGAAAATAAGAGAGAGAGAAGAAAAAAGAATGGAAGAGAGAAAGAGAAGGAAAAAGACAGAGAGAGAAAGAAAGAAAGAAAAAGAAAGAAAGAAAGTATAAAAAGAATGATAGAAAGAAAGAGAGCAAGAGAAAGAGAGAGAGAAAGAAAGAAAGTAAAAAAGAGAAAAAGAGAAAGAAAGAGAGGAAGGAAAAAGAGGAAGAGAATGGGAAAGAGAGAAAAAGAAGAGAGAGAGAGAGAGAGAGAGAGAGAGAAAGAAAGAAAGAAAGAAAGAAAGAAAGAAAGAAAGAAAGAAAGAAAGAAAGAAAGAAAGATAGAAAGAAAGAAAGAAGGCAAGGCAAGCCAAGCCAAGCCAAGCCAAGCTAAGGCATGGCAGAAAGTGAGAGACAGATAAAGAAAGAAAAAAGAGAGAAAGAGTAAGAATGAGAGACCGAGGAAGAAAGAAAAAGAGAGCGAGGAAGAAAGAAAGAGGGAGAGAAGAAAAGGAAAAGAGAGAGATGGAAAAAGAAAGTGAGAGAGAGAGAGAGAGAAGGAAAGAAAGAGAGAGTTAAAGAAAGAGAGAAAGAGATAGAGAGAAAGAAGAAAGAAAGTAATTAAAAGAAAGAGAGGAAGAAAGAGAGCAAGAGAAAGAGAGAGAGAAAAAAGAACGTAAAAAAGAAAAAGAGAGAAAGAAAAAGAGCAAGGAAAAAGAAGAGAGAGAGAAGGAGAGAAAAAGAAAGAGAGAGAGAGAGAGAAAGAAAGAAAGAAAGAAAGAAAGAAAGAAAGAAAGAAAGAGAAGAATAGAGAGGGAAAGAGAGAAAAAGAAAGGAAGAGAGAGAGGGAGAAAGAGAAGAAGAAGAGAAAAAGAAAGAAAGAAAGAAAGATTGAGAGAGAAAAAAAAGTAAAAGAGATTGAAAGAAAAAAGAGAGAGATAAAGAAAGAAAGAAAGAAAGAAAGAAGGAAAGAAAGAAAGAAAAAAGAAGAAAGAAGAAAAGAAAGGAAGGAAGGAAGAAATATAGAATGAAAGGGAGAAAGAAAGGGAGAAAGAGAGAGAGAGAACAAAAGAAAGGAAGAGAGATTAAAAAAGAGAGAAAGAAAGAAAGAAAGTAAAAAAGAGAAAGAGAAAAAAGAATGAAAGGAGAAAGAAGAGAGAGAGGGAAAGATAGAAAAAGGAGAGAAAGAAAAAAGGAAATAAATGAAGGAAGAAAGAAAGAAAGAAAGAAAGAAAGAAAGAAAGAAAGAAAGAAAGAAAGAAAGAAAGAAAGAAAGAAAGAGAGAGAGAGAATGCAAGGCAGGGCAGAAAGAGAGACAGATAAAGAAAGAAAAAAGAGAGAAAGAGTACGAGATTGTGAGGAAGAAAGAAAGA